>NW_028136286.1:0-600000 GCF_964662115.1 Mustela nivalis
TACTAAAACCATCACAACTCCAGCTAATCTCCCCAACTTGAAACAAAGATGGACACAATCTGTTTTTAGATGAGCTACCTAGATGATCTCCGGCTAGCTGAAGCAGTCTCAGCTTGCTACTTCTCCACCATCTTGACTCCTCCCCACAATCTGTTTTTAAATGGTGTGATCACTTAGCATCCATCTTTGTTCCATCTGCGGGACTAGAGAATGTCATGTGGCATGTAGAAGCCCTTAATAAATATACTACAAAGGCACTCAATGATTCACTAAATGGCATCTCCCTACTTAATACCGAAGTGTCACAGACACGCAGGGAAGTCCTACAAAATAGGATGGCTTTAGATGTCCTTACAGCAGCCCAGGGTGGCACATGTGCAATTATCAAGACAGAATGTTGCGTATACATCCCAGACTATCACAAAAATGTCACAGGAATAATAAAGGATATGAACACCCAGATTAAGGCCCTACAAGATCCTTCTCTCTCAGTAAATGGTTAAGTTCCTAATTTGAAGGAGGACTATGGCCGAATCTTTTTCGGGCTTTTCATTCTTATCGCCTTATTAATCTTAATATGTTACTTTGTTCCATTTTTCTCTACTTGGTGCCGAGACTCCATTGCTAAAAGGACTTCGCCACGACAGACGATCCTTGTCGCGCGCAAGGACGCCTCTTCACTGTCAGCGCTGGATTCAGCTGCCTCCACCTTTGTAACTCCCTTATACGTTCCTTCCCTGATCAATATTGACCCGAGCAGGTAGGGACAGCTCTACGCCCCTATTCAGCATGAAGAAGTTACAGAAGATGAGACCTTCCACCTTCAACTCCCTTAAAGATTTCAGGGTCAAGATTGTTCAGGGGGAAATGAAGGAGCAGGAGGCTGGCTGAGGACGGAGAAGGGGCTAATGCCTTGCACCCCTCTCCACCCTTCTCCACCGCGAAAACTGGTTCAACAGATTGCCTTGGCTTACTACTTTGTTGTCATCTATAACGGGCCCTCTCATCATTCTGTTATTAATTCTAACTTATGGTCCTTGTGTCTTAAACAGGCTAGTACAGTTCATTAAAGATCGCCTGTCTGTTGTTCAGACTATGGTACTGACACAGCAATACCAACTCCTCAAACAAACAGAGCCCCGGACTAGCTCAATGGAAGGGCAGGACATGCAAGAACAAGACAAATGGATAGAAGATTCTATCCATGATAAAGAAAAAGGGGGGAATGAAAGACCCCTGCCCTGGAAAGTCCCCTCCCCTGGAAGATAGATAGGATAACTAACCGCTTGTTTGCTTTTCTGTGAACCGCTGGCTTTTAGGCGTAGATTAGGTTATTAATTGCGTGATTAATTGCTCTTTTGCCCTTCTGTAACTGTTTGGCTTATAGAAATAATAGAAGACGCCATGATGGCATTCCTACCTTCCCCCTTCTTGTTCCCCCTCCCTGCCTCTCTCCTCCCACGCACGGGCCCTCAGAACCAATCAGCTTGTTCCCCCTTCCCGCCTCTCTCTTCCGCGCGAGCGGGTCCCCAAAGCCAATCAGCAAACTCCACATATGCCTTTTTCAAAAGTTCTAACTGTCAACCAATCAGTTGCGTCCCACCCAAAACTTGTTTGCACCTGTCTATAAAAATCCTGCACCACCCCAGCCAGGTGTGCTCAGCTAGCAGGAGCTGCTGACCACCCGCAGGCGCGCGCTGACCACCCGCAGGCGCCTGCGTAACAATAAAGAACCTCTTGCTGATTGCATCCAGTGGCAGTGTTGGATTCTTGGGTAAGGGGATCCTCGGTTCTTTCATTTGGAGGTCCCACCGAGAAAGAACCCTGCCCTGGAAAGTCCCCTCCCCTGGAAGATAGATAGGATAACTAACCGCTTGTTTGCTTTTCTGTGAACCGCTGGCTTTTAGGCGTAGATTAGGTTATTAATTGCGTGATTAATTGCTCTTTTGCCCTTCTGTAACTGTTTGGCTTATAGAAATAATAGAAGACGCCATGATGGCATTCCTACCTTCCCCCTTCTTGTTCCCCCTCCCTGCCTCTCTCCTCCCACGCACGGGCCCTCAGAACCAATCAGCTTGTTCCCCCTTCCCGCCTCTCTCTTCCGCGCGAGCGGGTCCCCAAAGCCAATCAGCAAACTCCACATATGCCTTTTTCAAAAGTTCTAACTGTCAACCAATCAGTTGCGTCCCACCCAAAACTTGTTTGCACCTGTCTATAAAAATCCTGCACCACCCCAGCCAGGTGTGCTCAGCTAGCAGGAGCTGCTGACCACCCGCAGGCGCGCGCTGACCACCCGCAGGCGCCTGCGTAACAATAAAGAACCTCTTGCTGATTGCATCCAGTGGCAGTGTTGGATTCTTGGGTAAGGGGATCCGCGTGTCTTTCAATACTATGTGTAAGCATGTAAATATCAAAAAATATCCCATTAGTTGCTAAGACACACAGGGCCTATATTTTCTCTCAAATTCATGAATATGTAGGAGCAATAAGTGAGAAGTGAATGTATACTTTTCACTTCGAAGTCTTTTAGAAATCTAAAAAATGACTTTCTATGGTTTGTGTCTCCATATTCCTTTATTGCCAGTTTGAACAAATCCACATGCTTTGATTCAAAGGTAATAAATTCCTCTTATTTGGAAACATGATGTTTATTTTTATTCTCTCACCCTTAGCAGGTGGTTTCATTTTAGCACACTTCAGAGTTATAATTTCATGCTTATTAAAAACATTTATTATGATCTACATAGATGAATGAAACTTTTATTTTATTAAATTATTTGACAAAAAATCTGTTATTTTTAAAAATGTATTTCCTTTAGGGTTATTTTAGAGCGTTCAGAGAGGATCTAGGAGTGTGGTATTATGTAGTTTTTAAGTAGGTATGAAATGGTTATTTATAGGATTGTTTCTTTAAGGCTTATGTATATTGTCCATTATATGCTATAAAATATTTTGAAAGTAAATTTAAGGTATGTTTTACATAGTTTATTTTTTGGAAATAAATATTGAAATGACTTGTGAAATTCAGTATATTCTCAACATTAATTTATTTTGAAATTTACCAGTTGTCTACTGAACTATTATATGGCAGATATTACTTCAGACTACACTGGTAAATGAAATACTTGGCTTTGTAGAACTTTTATTTTAATGGGTGAGACAATTCAAAGCTATAAACCTTAATAAAAATTGCATAGTGCATTCAAAAAGGATGAGTACAATGGGGAAAAAGAAAAACTCGATCAGGGTGAGAAAAATCAAGGTTGCTAGGCAGGGGATGGGGAGTTAAAATTTTTAATAGGAAGATCAGGGTAGTTACAATGAAGCTGACAATTGAACAAAGGTATGGAAACGTGATGAATTTGCGCAGAACTATCAGCAATAAGGTCACTCCAGACAAAGGAATTGGCTATCTTGAAGGCCATAAGGTTGGATCATGCCTGGCATATCTGAGGAATAGCAAGGAGGCCACTGTGAGTGACTGAAGAGTAGCAGGGAATGAGGTCACAGAGGTTAAATGAGTGGCTAGATCATGTAAAAGCTTAGAAGTCATTGTAAAACTCTGGCTTTTATATTTGGAAACTTACTGTGTGATAGAATTTCTGCTAATAACTGAGAGTTCAATTGTCCATAAAATTTCAAGGACTCTTATTCTAGTAAGACAGAATGAAGAGAAAGAGTTCATATTTTCACATGGTGTAACAAATGCTCAGAGATGCAAGTGTAGGAAGCTATAGGATCACAGAAGAAGGCACTAAAATCACACCAATATATTTGATGACTGTGACTATATATAAATTTGTATTTTCTAGATTTTTTATAGTCATGGAATCACACTGTATATACTATTCATTGCCTGGCTTTTCTTTTCTCAGCATCATTACTTTGAGAATCTCCAATTGTAAATAGTTCATTTTGATGTTGAATAGTAATCTCTTTAATGAATAGATCATAATTTTTCTTTGCTCTATGGATGGACATTGATGAACATTTCCACTGTTTTCAATTCTTAAAAATAAAGCTGCTATGAAATTCATATACAAGTCCCTGTATGAACATAGGGCTTGTTTCTCTTGGTTAAATGCCTAGAAGTAAAATGGCTATTTTTGTAACTGCAACATATTTTGCATTTAAAAAAATTTTCAAACTATTTTCCAAAGTGGTTGTATCATGATATATGCCAACAACAGTTTAGATTTTTTGTTGCTTCTCAATCTAGCTCAGACCAAGTACAATTAGCCTTTATAATTTTAGCCATTCTAAAAGATATGTAAGCATGTCTCATTATGATTTTAATTTGTATTTCTTTAATGTCTAAATGTTGAGAAATTTGTCATGTGCCTATAAGCCATCCATATACTTTTGGTGACATGTCTCTTCCATTATTTCCTTCACATGTAAAATTGGATACTCTGTTTGGTTATTAGTAAGGTTTTTTATTTTTATTCATATTTAAATAATCAGAGTAGATGTCCATTATCAGATATGTAATTTGGAAATCGCTTGTCCATCTTTACAGTTTCTCAATGGAGCTTTGATAGCTGTGTCTTTCAAGAAATATGCTACTTCTTTCCTGGTACACGGAGGTATGACTAGAACATTATCAATGTTGACCTTTGCAAAGAAAATCATGGCTTAAGATATATGTAGTCTGCAGTTGTTGGGAGTGTTCACCATCCTTGCCTCTAACTCATCTCTCACTGCCCACACATTCAGATATAGGGGAATATTGATTGACAAAATATTAATTGCCAAATAACACTAGTTAGAGAATAAGAAAAATGCAGGCACCTGATTATATAATATTACATAAATAAAATGTGTTTTTATAAGTGCTATTGGAAGGAAATTCCTCAATACTTTAATCACACAGAATGATGGAATCCTAGATTTTTTTTTCTTGTATTTACTAAGAAAATGATCATGCCTCAAGTATATTAAAATGGAATAGGGAAAATTAAAAATTGTTTTAAGATGATTTGCGTGTGTTGTGCGTATGTGAGAGAGAAAGTGAGAGAGAAAGATAAAGAAAAAGAGAAAGGGAAAGACAGAGAGGTGGCTGCAGTGAATTGATGAGTTGGAGGATAGATTTTAAAGTTTTGTCTTTTGCTTTCTACATTTCTTTTTCCTTAGGTACAAGAGAACAATCAGTAATATCTCAGAAGCCTGCTGGTAACATCAGCAGAAAGAATTAGAGGTTCCCAGAAAATTAAGATGACATATAGTTTTCCTGACATAAGAAAATCATTTTTTGTCCCCAGCTATTTTCAATGATCTATACCCCACCTGTGTACTTGCCCAAGCACACTTCTTCCAAAACTTCCTGGGAGGTTCTTACAAAGAAATGCAAAAACCTCACTCCTTAAGGATTTTGAGGGAACAAGGCAATGGGAAAACTAACAGTCACCACCAGACCAGGAAATAGCCTAAGCTATTGAGACAATAAATCAGTGGTAAAACTCCTAGTGCTATTTCAAAAGCAATCAAGGCCTTGCATTCCTTGTCCCAGAAAATGAGCCCAAGACCCCATCTAGTTTCTATCTGCTCTTGAAGCCTGCAGAGTCCCTTTCCCTTGTCCAACAGTTACCTCTGCTTTATTCTAACGTTGAAGTTTCTGCCCTCGGTGGAATACAAGCTTCATTCAGGTGAACATGCAATACATATTGCACAAATACATATGTGGATGTGCATGCATCCACAACCTTATGACCAACCATACACGGAATAATAAAACTCTCCCTTCTGAGTATTCATCTTAAATACTAAATAAAAATCTCTCTCCTGTTCAAACAGTCAAGGCTTTGGAACTTATTCCCTGTGATCTCCTTGTATGTTGTAAACAAAGATTCCTTTGTTTGACAACTCCACCTGTTTCTGTGATTCACCAAAGACTGACCTCAGTTAGTTCAGTTGCTGTAATGGCTTTCACTACTCTGATTCTACCTCTGCAAGTCTCCAAATTTAACTATTTTTTCTCCCAATTCTGCATGTTCTTGGCTTTAAACTGCAACTCTGAAGAGAAGATTTGCTTGTTTAAAAAAAAAAAAATCAAGAAAAGGTAGTAGTAGTTAACATTGTTACTTTGAACTTCCTGCCCTAAGGGGCTCTCCTGTTCTTTCTCTTTGACTTCCTGGACTAAAACGACAGAAATTTGGCAATACATCACTCCCCAATCCAGATTACTGCCAGAACAGTTTATACTCTTAGAAAAATATTAGTTTAAAAGATCACATAATTAAATACTTAAGCATGTAGTGTAATATAGTGGTTTACAAGAAATATATTTTGGTCATCTGAATATTTGGTTTTCAACCATGGCTACTGACTCACAGCTCCTAAAACTCTTGGGATTTCCTGTGATAAGGGTGAGAGAGGTGTGTTTTGTTCTGTTAATGAAGTGACCTTCAGACCTCACTCAAGGCAAGGGCTGTTTGCCTGAAGGACCAACCACTTGGTGAAAGCCTTCACAACTTTTTGCCTCCCCTTCCTCCCAATACAGGATTATCTGGGGAGGGAAGAGGATCTGGAGATTAGATCAGCAAATGACAATGATTTAGTCAGTCATGACTATGTCATGAAGCCTCCACAGAAAAGCTGAAAGGACTGGGTTCAGAAAGCTTTTAGTTTGTGAAATGTATGAAAAGGCAGGAAGAGTGGCAGTCTTACAGAAGGTAATAGAAGCTCTGTGCCCATTCTCCATACCTTGCCCTGTGCACTTCTTTATCTATCTATTGATTTAAATCTTCTATTATATCTTTTAATAAGCTGGCAAACATAAAGTAAGTATTTTTCTGAGTTTTGTGAGTCCCTGTAGCAAATTAAAAGAACGTAAGAAGTAGGCCACTGGGACCTCCAACCTGTAGTTGCTCAGTCACAAGCACAGGTAATAACCTGGGGCCTACAGTGAGACTGGCATCTGAGGTGGGGTTGGAGATAGTCTTGGAGGACTGATCCATTAACTGATGAAATCTTACACTATGTTCAGGTAGATAGTGTCAGAATTTAGTTGAATTCTTGGAGATCCTGCTGTTGTCTGAAAATTATTTGGCATTGTTGGTATGATGTCCTAAAACCCAAAAAGATATAGCTACCTCAAAATAAGAATACGGTTGACAGCTTATATATAATAAGTGAGTATTTCAGGGATTTAAAATATACCCAATAAATAATGTAAGGAAATAAGGAAAGATTTTGAAATAAAAACAAGAATAAGAACCTAGTGGTACTAATAGATTAAATATATGTAATCTAGTTGAATTAAGAATACAATGGATAGAATACGTAATGGATTCAATAGAGATAAGAAGTCACTTAAGGATATAGTCATCTGGATACCAGCAAAGCATTAAAATTATCAATATAAAAGAGGTGTAAGATGTAGGTGATGTGTGTGGAACAAAAGCTAGAGAAGAAATTAGATTTCCTTACTACTCATAGCCTGTTGACAAGTCCTTGAAGCTCCTCTGGGGACTCAGCTGCTTCCATGTGGACACATCCACTCAGGGCAAAAAGCATTCTTAGTCCACCCCCCAGGATACTGAAAATCTACTTTCACATGTAAAAATTACTTTGGAAACTTCTTTATCTCTACTCCCCACCCCTGCCCTCAAGATATACATTGGCAATCATCTCCCAAGCATATACCCACTGATACACATCAGAAGAGTCTCTTCCCTGAGTTTTTACTAAATAGTAATAAATGACCTTTCCCTAACAATAGCTAGCCCCCTCAAGGTCCTGGAAACCTTGTTTATAAAATACCTTGGAGGCTTGTGCTATCCCTAACCTCCTCCCAAATTGAAAGTATATAATCAGCCACTCTTCATGACCCTCTCTCTCTACTCCAAATAAATAAATAAATATTTTTAAATAAAATAAAATAAATGACTTTTTTTAAATGAAAGAAGAAAAAGGAAAGAAATATTTGAATATTAATGTACATCTATTTCTCAAGCATAAAATAGTCAAGACACTGGATTAAAACTTACATACAAGAAAAGAAAGAAAATATTCATAACTAGAGTTGACTCTATGAATCCCAAACTAGGGCATACATACCAAAGACACACAAAAAAAATCACAAGTGTTAGAGAGAAAAAAAATAATTCATTAATAAAGAAACAAGAATCAGACTGACAGAATTTTTTTAAATAACATCAGATATAAAAAAGAATGAAGTAATAGCTTTATTATCTTGAAAAAAAATCACAAATGGAAACATTTAGATCCTTATAAAATGTCATTGGCATAGGAAGGCATAATAAAAAAAATATTTTCAGGAATACAGATCACAGATAATTTGCCTTAATTTGTGTAGGCAGCACTTAAAACTAATATTATTTTAACAGTTAAAATATACTCTATGATCTTTGAGGTTGGGGAAAAGAGGATGACCAAGTCATCTTGAAATAATTCAGTTTTATGAAAAAAGTAAAAAGATCAAAAAAAAGACTTGTAGAAAAGAGAGATAAAACATATGCATAATAAAAATAAATAAATAAATAAACAGCTGGAGTGCCTGGGTGACTTAGTCGGTTCAAGTGTCTGCCTTCAGCTCAGGTGATGATCCCAGGGTCCTGGTATTGAGCCCTGCATCAGGCTCCCTGCTCAGTGGAGAGTCTGCTTCTCCCTCCCATTGAGAAAAAAAATTTGACTTATTTATTTGAGAGAGATAATCTTTAAATTTTACTTATTTATTTGAGAGAGAGTGAGAAAAGAAAAACATGCACACAGCAGAGGGAATAACAGAGGTACCCTAATAAATACAATCTTTTAAAAAAAATAAATAATAATAAAAATAAATAATATTTCAGATAGTATGATTTTTTTAATGTGAGACTTGGTATAAAAACAGGATGACATACTTGTCTAATTATAGCAAAGACTTTGATAAGTTTAGATGCAGTAGTACATAAAAAATTTAACTTCTTTCATTAACTGATAATTTAATTAGATTAAATTAAGAGACATCAAAATTTAGAGAATCTAATAGTCCTGATCTATTAATAAATGTAGCCATCCTGACCCCAAAACAAGAGTCTTCAGTAAGTATATAAGCATAAGTTGAACATTTACACAAACAGGCCATTATTTAGGCCAGAAGTATATGCCAATAAATTCCTAGAGTTAAATATCAGGCTATATTTTCCAAGAATAAGGCAATAAAATTAGAAAACAATGACCAAAATATTAAATTCATATAATTGGAAGTTAACTTCATACCTAAAAAGAAATAATACAGCTAATTCAGAAATTTTTAGAATTACAGTACTTTGGTAATATCAACTCTCAAAATGAGTAACGGACAGGTGGGGCTAGCAAGAGACTCGTGGGAGGATTAAATCATGGGCCCCTGTATCTCAGGTGCAGTAGAAGCAGTGGATTTGGAATTTCAGTTTTTCCACAACGTTCCACCACAAGCTGGTTAGAACTGTGCAAAAGCAGGAAGGGAAGCCCCAGTAAAGTGGACTGGGGATGCCAGAAGGGGAGGCTGGAAGGGGGTGCCTGCTGCTCAGTGCCCATTACAGACCCCACATTGCAATCCCCCACAGGACAGACTCACCAATTTTAGGCCCCACAGGGGAAGCTGGAGGTTCATCTCCTGACTTTTTGTAGGATCTTTGCAGCTCAGCTGGTGAGAATTCTCCATCACCCTGCCTTTCTCCAAGGGACTTTTCCTCAAGCACCCTTCCCAACTTCTTCCTGCTCCATGAAATAATGTTCCTCTCCTTTGTTTCTCGCACTTGCCTGTGATGGGACCTTAGCTTGCTCAGCCCAGACTGCCATTCTCTGCTCTTCCCAATTAAACCCATGCTGCTGGTCAAATAACTGGCAGATTGAGTTTAAGGCCAATTGAACTAATAAATTCAAGAACTTGCAAGGAACAAAATCAATATGCACAAATTAGTGGCACTCCTAGGTGCTCCGAAGGAACCATCAGAAAGAGACTGCGGAGAACGATCTCATTTACACCTGCATCCAAGACAGCAAGATACCTGGGAGGCCCCTGAACCAAGAAGGTGACAGACCTGTCCTCTGACAGCCCTGCAACAATGACGACAGACAGGGAGGGGTACACACAGAGATGGGGAGGCACTGTGCTCAGGGAAGAACCCACACTGGGAAAATACCTACTCTCCCCAAAACCGTCTACAGAGTCCTCACTCTGGCTCCCGAATTTCCGGACTCGGTGCAAGCCTGGAGTGGGTGTGGACACGGGAAGGACCCCGCAGGGCTGAGGTGGGGAGAGCACAAGCACCGAAGCAGGGGGACGCTCCCTGACTGCAGACCATCTGAGGAGCCCAAGGAACCTAATCCGCGAGCACACAAACACAGATGAGGACCTAGGAGCACCCGAGCCCAGAAAGGGGGGACCCCACAGCCCCGCGCACAGCACAGCAGGAGGCCACGTCTCCTCACACAAAACGACGGAAGCCCCAGTGTCTACACAGGGCGCCCTTCCTCTGTGGGGTCCTGAGACCACGAACCCCTTGACAGTGCACTCAGGCGGCTTCTCCTCAGCTCCTCCAGCATCTGGTCCTTAGGAGGTTGGACTGCTGCCAGTGTGGGCGCGTCCTCCACAACGGGTCCGGTCAGTGTGGATGCAGAGCCACACCCTCCTCAGCTTGTCCTGTCAGGGTGGGAGGCGCCCCACATTCTCCAGAAGTCTCCACAGTGGGTCCTGAAGAGGCGGGGCTCTGGTCCCAGCTGTGGCTGTGCAGCCTTGGCTCAGGGCGGAGCTGGGGTCTGGCGCCCTCTGCAGGCGGTGCAAGGCAGTGCAGGACTGTGGGAGCTCACCCTTCAGTGGAAGGTCCTGCTCCCTCCTGGGGTCCAGCTGATGCCATTTCATTCCGGAAATTCAAGCTGCATGGAGCCCAATACCCCCCAACTTCCCCCCAAATAGCTAAGGAACAATGAATTGGAAACAATGTGGAATTACAACAGTCCTTGACCCAAACAGTGTCACTGAACATGGCCCTGATGCAGACCCACACTCTGACCTCAACTTGGTCTCAAGCCTGGACCCTACCCTAATCCAAGACCCTAACCCTAGCCCCCAACCCAAACAATGTTCACAAGAATCAAAAGGTAGAAACTGCAAATATCCATCAATGGCAAGTGCATAAGCAAAGTGTGGTGAAGCATTTGAATTTGGGTACAGGTTCAGGTTTTAGTCAGAGTTCTAGATCAGGCTTTGGGTTTAGTGTTAGGGTGAGGGTTTAGAGTGAAGGACAAGGGAACAGAGTTATAGTTTAGGGCTTTAAGTTTATGATTTAGGCTTTAAGACTCAGGGCTTATGGGATAAAGTTCAAGGTCAAATTTGGGGTTTGACTTCATGCTGAGATTTGGGTTCAGGTTTCATGACTTGGAGGTCTGGTTTAGGGTTTGGGTTCGTGGTTCAGGGCTTGGATCCAGGGCTCAGGTACAGGCTTTGGGTTCCATTCCAGGTTTGGGATTCAGGGTTCTAGTTTGGGCTTTAAGGTCAGCTTAGGTTTCAGCGTTGGTAGGGTTTAAGGTTAGGTTTAGGGATGACACATTTTCTTCAGTTGTCATCATGGACAAAATAATTCTATCTGAAGTTTCTAAGTCAGAAATGTATTTCATCTGGGGGCGCCTGGGTGGCTCCGTGTGTTAAGCCTCTGCCTTGGGCTCAGGTCATGATCTCAGGGTCCTGGGATCGAGCCCTTCATCAGGCTCTCTGCTTGACGGGGAGCCTGCTTCCCCATCTTTCTCTCTGCCTGCCTCTCTGCCTACTTGTGATCTCTGTCTGTCAAATAAATAGAATTAGTAAAAGCTATTATATGATCTTTTACAAACCATTTCCTATCTTTGCATTCTCATGTGCCAAGAGAGACAGGGGTTATTTAAAACCCTGAAGAGAGTGCTCTTGCTTTTAAATTGCCTGTAACCTTCGTGTAATAGATTTATGATTGATGATAGATTTAGTTAAAATATAACTATTTAAAATATTTACTCTCAGTAAACGATTTCAACCTATGCTCATTTAAGTAACTTGGTGCATAATCCCTTTTCTATTAAACCATAGTGCAAGGACCAATGCCGCGTTTCTGAGAGAACCCCAAGCTATTTTTCTAGAATGGCTGTATGCTATATATGGCGTCCTGTTTTCACTCCCTTTGTGGAGCACCTACCCTGGAGGTCATGTAATAACCAATGACCAAAAAAACAAACAAGAAACCCAAACATCCAGGTCGAAGTGCCATCCCTGCCTGGAGTGGAGGAGACTGCTCAGACAGATCCCAGGCAGGCATCTCAGCCCAGGCCTGTGCTGGGGAAGCTGGTTCCTGGCTTTGGGCGCAATCTGGAAGCCAGCAAACTGACCCAAGAGTGCAGCTGGCGTTTAGGACTGATGATCTTTTCGCAGCCAGGCTGCGCGTGGACACCCGCTCAGGGAGCCAGGCTAGGAGGCTGCCCAGGGCAGGCGCTGGCAATGCAGCAGCATGCCAGGGCTTAGCCCCGCACCCCAGCATGGGCTCCGGCCTCAGAAGTGAGGGGGCGGGGCCAGCGCAGAGAAGGGTCTTTGCTAATTTCCAAAGCTGGAAGTGAGCTCTCAGAGGACTCAGGAGGGAGGGGGGCGGGGGCGGCCGGGAGAGGGGCTTTGCTAATTGCCCAGGCGGGAAGGAGGGGCGCGCAGCGCCAGTGTGCTGTGCTGCAGCCCATTTGGGACTGCAGGACCCACCATACTCGCTGCCCCTGCACTCCCATGCTCCAGCCTAGCCCCTGAGGCCGCGGTGTCCTGTTCCCGTTCCCGCCGCCTGCTGCCCCTCCCTGACCCATGGCTTCTCTGGAGGACCCTCTGCTCACAGGTAAAGTGACACCACGACACGCCCTCACCTGAAGCAGAAAACGCAGTCCAGGAGCTGGGCGCAGCCTCCCGCCAACCCCAGGGCACCAGGACCACCCCAGACGCTGCGCCACACCCTGTCCGCAGGGGGTCAGGCCGGGACAGCGCCACAGGAGGTACCCCCCCCTGCCAGCGGGCAGGCTAGCCCCCATAGTTCTGCACCCCCACGCGCTTTTCAGAGCCTCCTGCCATTCCCAGGGCACCCAGAACCCAGAGAGTGAGGCCTTGGGTGTTCTCTAGTGACAGATTCAAGGCAATTTTTCGACTTTGGGACTCAGAGTTAACATAGTTTTCATTTGTGATTATTATTTTTGTGTGGGGGCCGTCGCTTTTCTTTTGACCTATGCTTGTTTTCACTCCCGGTTCTGAAGAAGCCCCTAAATCCTAACCCTTTGAGGACTCCGAAAGCTCTCAGAGCAGCAGTGCTGGGGGACAGTGTGGACACATGGTTTGGTTTCTCCTCTGGCCTGCTTCTGTGGCAGCCCCGCTCTGTCCTCCTCAGACTTCAGAGCAATATCTGAACAAGTGGAGAAGCAACCAGGGGGTCAGGAAGGTGGCCACCGAAGAGTGACTTCTCTGGAGGGTGGCTGAGCTAGCAAGTGAGCATGTTAGTCCAGCTCTGCCTGCATTCAGTATGGAGCTGAACAGGGGCCAGGGAAGGGGAGGAGGAGCAGAGAGCAGGGACAAAGGGACCAAAGAGGAGATTCAGATGAAGGGAAGTAATGGGGAGGAAAGAGAAGAAACTCTAGAAGACAGGTATGTAGAAAGGAAAAGGGATGAAGTGGGCATTGGGAAAGGGCACCACCAGGGAAGGAGAGAGGGGAAGAAAAGAGGGAGGAAAGAGGAAAGGGGAAAGGGAGAAGGGAGGAGTCAGCATGCCAGGGCTCCCCCTGCATCTGAAGAAGAGGTGGCTGGTCCAGCTTGTCAAAAAGGGTGCTCACTCTTTGGCCCCAGTTTCTGCTCCCAGTGCTACTGGGCTTTGCAAGGAAGGCAGGCTGTCCCTTGGGACCTACTGGAGCCCACTGGAGCCCACAGGAGGGTGGGAGAGGTAAGATGCCACCAGGTCCTGTCCTGAGCTGCTCCCAGCCACCAGCCTCACCACATGGTGCAAGAGGGACCCCAGAACAAAGGACGGACACAGGCCAGCATGTCTGCTGGTGGCCCTGGGCACTTAGCTCATCGCAGTGAACCACACGGCCTCCTCAACCCACGCTTTCAAAGCCTCCTTCTTCGCTTCTGGCTTTCATGTCTGTAGGAACATGAGCCAGATCTAACTCATCTCCGACAGACAATTCTGACTCACCCCGTGTCAGATTTTTATGAGTGGCTGTGATAGAGTAAGATAGCAATGCTCTAACAAACGGACTGTTTCCTCCCACTTGACCTCAACAGTCTTATACATTTTCTTAGCGAAAACATCTTGTCTCCTTCCATTAAGCTCATAACGTGGTCTAATAGTATACATGCGCCTTCCTTAGATGCGAAGCGATACAGAGGTCCCTTTTTTTTTTTAATTTTACAAGGTAAAGTCAGTGAACATATCCAACTTGACGAATACGTCTCTAAAATGTCAATCCAGGCAAAGCTTTTTCTGCCTACAGTTTCGAGCCTACGTGGTGACATTTTTAAAATGCTTTCAGTCCCTCAGTGAGGCTCTTAGAAGCTAGCCAGGGCTTACTACGTGCCAGGCACTGTGTCAGGTGTTGGAGCTAAAGGGAAGGAGAGCTTGGAGGCTGGCTGGGGAGGGACATCCATGACACAAGCACAGCTAGAAACGGAGGCCAGTGCTAGAAAAGAGAGAGCAGGCTGCATGGAGAGTGTGTACCATGGGGCTTGTGAGCTCACGAATAAGTGGGAGTAACTGGAGTGGGGAGATGGGGGAGAGAAGAGGGTCTTCCCATCAATGGGAATCACCTGTGCTTGGAGGCAGGTGCCATGAGAGGTCTCCACAGGAAGAAGGAGGCAGTGTGGTTGAAGGGCAGAGAGATGGGGCAGAACAGGCATCAGTCAGTTGGAGGGGTATGAATAGACTGATGGGAGGATTATGGGTGCCTTTGGAGGACTGAGAATTTGTTAGAAGATCAGTGCAGATTTCTATGGAGACAAATGCCAGGAACTGATAGGTCTTTGAAAGGTCACTCTGGCTGCCTTTTGGCAAAGGGGTTGGTAAAAGGCACTTGCAGGTGTGAACACACCAGGTGGGAGGTGAGTGCAGGAAATCGGGTGAGGGAGCATGGGAACTTGGTCCCGGGGTATATAAGGGAGAATAGCCTTTAAGGAGTTCCACAAATTGGCACCAGCTGTGGCTTCATTACAGAGCTGGAAGGGGGAGGTGGGTGTGTCCTGGAGGTTACAGAAATTACATGAGAAAGGGAAGTCTTTTTAGATCTCTTTTTCAACTAGAGGAACTCTCACCTTATTGATAGAATTCCAGAGTGGGAACCAATGATATGAGGACATCTTTGAAATGTCTGAATATGTTCTTCGACATCTTTGCAAGTGACGAGGAGACCTTGACCTTAGGAGGCCTTGGCCCTCTTTGTAGCCAGAAAGATTTCACCTACAGATTTGGGTTCTCCCTTTTAAAGTCAAGGAGTCAGTCCTTCCAAAGGACACCTCCTATCATTTTACCCTCTCATCATACCTCACGTGCTGGCATCTCCAAGACCCTCTGTTCCAGGTTGAGAGTATCCACTTTGGCCGGGCTGGTCTTGCAAAGAACACCACAACAGGAAATCTAGAGCCTATAGTGCTATTAATAACATCATCTAAGACTGTGTTTGCTACCCTCTTGGCCTCTTCCCACCATGACTCACTGAAGCTTTTTACACATTGTATCCATTATGCTATAGTTCCCAAAGCTCATCTTCTCTAGTGCCATTAGTTTTTAGGGGACCAGGCAAACCTTAAACTTGTCCCCCTTAATTGGATCCCTGTGCCCCCACAATCTCTTTGAATGCCTTTCACCATGATTCTTGAATGAGATCTGAGACCACTGCTGGTACCTAACACTTCTTGGCACCTTGTCTGCTAGGTTCTTGGAAGAGGAGGTGGCTATGGAGGTGAGTGGGGATGGGAGTGGGAGGATTTCTCCCTTCACTTCCCTTTTTGTGTTTTCAAATAATGGGTTTTGAGGGGGAGGGAAAGGTTAACCAGACCATTTATTTTCCATCTCCCATCGATAAAATGTCACACAGGAGAGAGGTGGCAGAAACGCACTTTCAGGTTAATTTTTTTACAAGGAAGATTGACTTAGGAACCTACTTTGTTATTCCCTTTCATTCAATTTCCCTGTACCTCCTTTTCTATGAAGTGTAACGGTAACCCATTATTATTTTTATTGTTGGCACGTGCTTTGTGAACCATAAAGTGTACGCTATAAATGGGAGCGCTTTTCTTTCTTTTTTTTTTTTTTTGTAGTTTACGAAAAACTAATATTTTTTAAATTAATTTTTTATTTATTTTCAGCATAACAGTATTCATTCTTTTTGCACCACACCCAGTGCTCCATGCAAGCAGTGCCCTCTATGATACCCAACACCTGGTACCCCAACCTCCAAATCCCCCGCCCCTTCAAAACCCTCAGATTGTTTTTCAGAGTCCATAGTCTCTCATGATTCAGCTCCCCTTCCAATTTCCCCCACCTCCCTTCTCGTCTCTAACTCCCCATGTCCATGAAAAACTAATTTAAAAACATTCATCCACCAGAGTACCCAAAGGGCTCCCATATAAACTATCTGTCGTTACATTATGTCCCGACGTGGAGCTCGATCCCAGGATCCTGAGATAATGACCTGAACTGAAGGCAGAGGCTTTAACACACTGAGCCACCAGCCCCAATGTATTCTCTTCAGTACCAGAATTTGTAACCAATTGACAGATGAAAAAGGAGGCAGTCAAGTGAAAATCAATAGGTCTTAGACCTGCAAGAAATTTGAATTAGATGAATTCAGCTACTCAGGCACTGTTTCACATTTTCAGATCTCTGCAGAAAAGGGGTTAACCTTTTTACAGCATGTAAAAGAGAAGACTATAACACATACTATGTGTAAGCATGTAAATATCAAAAAATATCCCATTAGTTGCTAAGACACACAGGGCCTATATTTTCTCTCAAATTCATGAATATGTAGGAGCAATAAGTGAGAAGTGAATGTATACTTTTCACTTCGAAGTCTTTTAGAAATCTAAAAAATGACTTTCTATGGTTTGTGTCTCCATATTCCTTTATTGCCAGTTTGAACAAATCCACATGCTTTGATTCAAAGGTAATAAATTCCTCTTATTTGGAAACATGATGTTTATTTTTATTCTCTCACCCTTAGCAGGTGGTTTCATTTTAGCACACTTCAGAGTTATAATTTCATGCTTATTAAAAACATTTATTATGATCTACATAGATGAATGAAACTTTTATTTTATTAAATTATTTGACAAAAAATCTGTTATTTTTAAAAATGTATTTCCTTTAGGGTTATTTTAGAGCGTTCAGAGAGGATCTAGGAGTGTGGTATTATGTAGTTTTTAAGTAGGTATGAAATGGTTATTTATAGGATTGTTTCTTTAAGGCTTATGTATATTGTCCATTATATGCTATAAAATATTTTGAAAGTAAATTTAAGGTATGTTTTACATAGTTTATTTTTTGGAAATAAATATTGAAATGACTTGTGAAATTCAGTATATTCTCAACATTAATTTATTTTGAAATTTACCAGTTGTCTACTGAACTATTATATGGCAGATATTACTTCAGACTACACTGGTAAATGAAATACTTGGCTTTGTAGAACTTTTATTTTAATGGGTGAGACAATTCAAAGCTATAAACCTTAATAAAAATTGCATAGTGCATTCAAAAAGGATGAGTACAATGGGGAAAAAGAAAAACTCAATCAGGGTGAGAAAAAACAAGGTTGCTAGGCAGGGGATGGGGAGTTAAAATTTTTAATAGGAAGATCAGGGTAGTTACAATGAAGCTGACAATTGAACAAAGGTATGGAAAGGTGATGAATTTGCGCAGAACTATCAGCAATAAGGTCACTCCAGACAAAGGAATTGGCTATCTTGAAGGCCATAAGGTTGGATCATGCCTGGCATATCTGAGGAATAGCAAGGAGGCCACTGTGAGTGACTGAAGAGTAGCAGGGAAAGAGGTCACAGAGGTTAAATGAGTGGCTAGATCATGTAAAAGCTTAGAAGTCATTGTAAAACTCTGGCTTTTATATTTGGAAACTTACTGTGTGATAGAATTTCTGCTAATAACTGAGAGTTCAATTGTCCATAAAATTTCAAGGACTCTTATTCTAGTAAGACAGAATGAAGAGAAAGAGTTCATATTTTCACATGGTGTAACAAATGCTCAGAGATGCAAGTGTAGGAAGCTATAGGATCACAGAAGAAGGCACTAAAATCACACCAATATATTTGATGACTGTGACTATATATAAATTTGTATTTTCTAGATTTTTTATAGTCATGGAATCACACTGTATATACTATTCATTGCCTGGCTTTTCTTTTCTCAGCATCATTACTTTGAGAATCTCCAATTGTAAATAGTTCATTTTGATGTTGAATAGTAATCTCTTTAATGAATAGATCATAATTTTTCTTTGCTCTATGGATGGACATTGATGAACATTTCCACTGTTTTCAATTCTTAAAAATAAAGCTGCTATGAAATTCATATACAAGTCCCTGTATGAACATAGGGCTTGTTTCTCTTGGTTAAATGCCTAGAAGTAAAATGGCTATTTTTGTAACTGCAACATATTTTGCATTTAAAAAAATTTTCAAACTATTTTCCAAAGTGGTTGTATCATGATATATGCCAACAACAGTTTAGATTTTTTGTTGCTTCTCAATCTAGCTCAGACCAAGTACAATTAGCCTTTATAATTTTAGCCATTCTAAAAGATATGTAAGCATGTCTCATTATGATTTTAATTTGTATTTCTTTAATGTCTAAATGTTGAGAAATTTGTCATGTGCCTATAAGCCATCCATATACTTTTGGTGACATGTCTCTTCCATTATTTCCTTCACATGTAAAATTGGATACTCTGTTTGGTTATTAGTAAGGTTTTTTATTTTTATTCATATTTAAATAATCAGAGTAGATGTCCATTATCAGATATGTAATTTGGAAATCGCTTGTCCATCTTTACAGTTTCTCAATGGAGCTTTGATAGCTGTGTCTTTCAAGAAATATGCTACTTCTTTCCTGGTACACGGAGGTATGACTAGAACATTATCAATGTTGACCTTTGCAAAGAAAATCATGGCTTAAGATATATGTAGTCTGCAGTTGTTGGGAGTGTTCACCATCCTTGCCTCTAACTCATCTCTCACTGCCCACACATTCAGATATAGGGGAATATTGATTGACAAAATATTAATTGCCAAATAACACTAGTTAGAGAATAAGAAAAATGCAGGCACCTGATTATATAATATTACATAAATAAAATGTGTTTTT
Organism: Mustela nivalis; assembly: GCF_964662115.1. Lineage (NCBI taxonomy): Eukaryota > Metazoa > Chordata > Mammalia > Carnivora > Mustelidae > Mustela > Mustela nivalis. The sequence goes on from NW_028136286.1 coordinate 19,347, forward strand.
ATAAGTGCTATTGGAAGGAAATTCCTCAATACTTTAATCACACAGAATGATGGAATCCTAGATTTTTTTTTCTTGTATTTACTAAGAAAATGATCATGCCTCAAGTATATTAAAATGGAATAGGGAAAATTAAAAATTGTTTTAAGATGATTTGCGTGTGTTGTGCGTATGTGAGAGAGAAAGTGAGAGAGAAAGATAAAGAAAAAGAGAAAGGGAAAGACAGAGAGGTGGCTGCAGTGAATTGATGAGTTGGAGGATAGATTTTAAAGTTTTGTCTTTTGCTTTCTACATTTCTTTTTCCTTAGGTACAAGAGAACAATCAGTAATATCTCAGAAGCCTGCTGGTAACATCAGCAGAAAGAATTAGAGGTTCCCAGAAAATTAAGATGACATATAGTTTTCCTGACATAAGAAAATCATTTTTTGTCCCCAGCTATTTTCAATGATCTATACCCCACCTGTGTACTTGCCCAAGCACACTTCTTCCAAAACTTCCTGGGAGGTTCTTACAAAGAAATGCAAAAACCTCACTCCTTAAGGATTTTGAGGGAACAAGGCAATGGGAAAACTAACAGTCACCACCAGACCAGGAAATAGCCTAAGCTATTGAGACAATAAATCAGTGGTAAAACTCCTAGTGCTATTTCAAAAGCAATCAAGGCCTTGCATTCCTTGTCCCAGAAAATGAGCCCAAGACCCCATCTAGTTTCTATCTGCTCTTGAAGCCTGCAGAGTCCCTTTCCCTTGTCCAACAGTTACCTCTGCTTTATTCTAACGTTGAAGTTTCTGCCCTCGGTGGAATACAAGCTTCATTCAGGTGAACATGCAATACATATTGCACAAATACATATGTGGATGTGCATGCATCCACAACCTTATGACCAACCATACACGGAATAATAAAACTCTCCCTTCTGAGTATTCATCTTAAATACTAAATAAAAATCTCTCTCCTGTTCAAACAGTCAAGGCTTTGGAACTTATTCCCTGTGATCTCCTTGTATGTTGTAAACAAAGATTCCTTTGTTTGACAACTCCACCTGTTTCTGTGATTCACCAAAGACTGACCTCAGTTAGTTCAGTTGCTGTAATGGCTTTCACTACTCTGATTCTACCTCTGCAAGTCTCCAAATTTAACTATTTTTTCTCCCAATTCTGCATGTTCTTGGCTTTAAACTGCAACTCTGAAGAGAAGATTTGCTTGTTTAAAAAAAAAAAATCAAGAAAAGGTAGTAGTAGTTAACATTGTTACTTTGAACTTCCTGCCCTAAGGGGCTCTCCTGTTCTTTCTCTTTGACTTCCTGGACTAAAACGACAGAAATTTGGCAATACATCACTCCCCAATCCAGATTACTGCCAGAACAGTTTATACTCTTAGAAAAATATTAGTTTAAAAGATCACATAATTAAATACTTAAGCATGTAGTGTAATATAGTGGTTTACAAGAAATATATTTTGGTCATCTGAATATTTGGTTTTCAACCATGGCTACTGACTCACAGCTCCTAAAACTCTTGGGATTTCCTGTGATAAGGGTGAGAGAGGTGTGTTTTGTTCTGTTAATGAAGTGACCTTCAGACCTCACTCAAGGCAAGGGCTGTTTGCCTGAAGGACCAACCACTTGGTGAAAGCCTTCACAACTTTTTGCCTCCCCTTCCTCCCAATACAGGATTATCTGGGGAGGGAAGAGGATCTGGAGATTAGATCAGCAAATGACAATGATTTAGTCAGTCATGACTATGTCATGAAGCCTCCACAGAAAAGCTGAAAGGACTGGGTTCAGAAAGCTTTTAGTTTGTGAAATGTATGAAAAGGCAGGAAGAGTGGCAGTCTTACAGAAGGTAATAGAAGCTCTGTGCCCATTCTCCATACCTTGCCCTGTGCACTTCTTTATCTATCTATTGATTTAAATCTTCTATTATATCTTTTAATAAGCTGGCAAACATAAAGTAAGTATTTTTCTGAGTTTTGTGAGTCCCTGTAGCAAATTAAAAGAACGTAAGAAGTAGGCCACTGGGACCTCCAACCTGTAGTTGCTCAGTCACAAGCACAGGTAATAACCTGGGGCCTACAGTGAGACTGGCATCTGAGGTGGGGTTGGAGATAGTCTTGGAGGACTGATCCATTAACTGATGAAATCTTACACTATGTTCAGGTAGATAGTGTCAGAATTTAGTTGAATTCTTGGAGATCCTGCTGTTGTCTGAAAATTATTTGGCATTGTTGGTATGATGTCCTAAAACCCAAAAAGATATAGCTACCTCAAAATAAGAATACGGTTGACAGCTTATATATAATAAGTGAGTATTTCAGGGATTTAAAATATACCCAATAAATAATGTAAAAATAAGGAAAGATTTTGAAATAAAAACAAGAATAAGAACCTAGTGGTACTAATAGATTAAATATATGTAATCTAGTTGAATTAAGAATACAATGGATAGAATACGTAATGGATTCAATAGAGATAAGAAGTCACTTAAGGATATAGTCATCTGGATACCAGCAAAGCATTAAAATTATCAATATAAAAGAGGTGTAAGATGTAGGTGATGTGTGTGGAACAAAAGCTAGAGAAGAAATTAGATTTCCTTACTACTCATAGCCTGTTGACAAGTCCTTGAAGCTCCTCTGGGGACTCAGCTGCTTCCATGTGGACACATCCACTCAGGGCAAAAAGCATTCTTAGTCCACCCCCCAGGATACTGAAAATCTACTTTCACATGTAAAAATTACTTTGGAAACTTCTTTATCTCTACTCCCCACCCCTGCCCTCAAGATATACATTGGCAATCATCTCCCAAGCATATACCCACTGATACACATCAGAAGAGTTTCTTCCCTGAGTTTTTACTAAATAGTAATAAATGACCTTTCCCTAACAATAGCTAGCCCCCTCAAGGTCCTGGAAACCTTGTTTATAAAATACCTTGGAGGCTTGTGCTATCCCTAACCTCCTCCCAAATTGAAAGTATATAATCAGCCACTCTTCATGACCCTCTCTCTCTACTCCAAATAAATAAATAAATATTTTTAAATAAAATAAAATAAATGACTTTTTTTAAATGAAAGAAGAAAAAGGAAAGAAATATTTGAATATTAATGTACATCTATTTCTCAAGCATAAAATAGTCAAGACACTGGATTAAAACTTACATACAAGAAAAGAAAGAAAATATTCATAACTAGAGTTGACTCTATGAATCCCAAACTAGGGCATACATACCAAAGACACACAAAAAAAATCACAAGTGTTAGAGAGAAAAAAAATAATTCATTAATAAAGAAACAAGAATCAGACTGACAGAATTTTTTTAAATAACATCAGATATAAAAAAGAATGAAGTAATAGCTTTATTATCTTGAAAAAAAAATCACAAATGGAAACATTTAGATCCTTATAAAATGTCATTGGCATAGGAAGGCATAATAAAAAAAATATTTTCAGGAATACAGATCACAGATAATTTGCCTTAATTTGTGTAGGCAGCACTTAAATACTAATATTATTTTAACAGTTAAAATATACTCTATGATCTTTGAGGTTGGGGAAAAGAGGATGACCAAGTCATCTTGAAATAATTCAGTTTTATGAAAAAAGTAAAAAGATCAAAAAAAAGACTTGTAGAAAAGAGAGATAAAACATATGCATAATAAAAATAAATAAATAAATAAACAGCTGGAGTGCCTGGGTGACTTAGTCGGTTCAAGTGTCTGCCTTCAGCTCAGGTGATGATCCCAGGGTCCTGGTATTGAGCCCTGCATCAGGCTCCCTGCTCAGTGGAGAGTCTGCTTCTCCCTCCCATTGAGAAAAAAAATTTGACTTATTTATTTGAGAGAGATAATCTTTAAATTTTACTTATTTATTTGAGAGAGAGTGAGAAAAGAAAAACATGCACACAGCAGAGGGAATAACAGAGGTACCCTAATAAATACAATCTTTAAAAAAAAATAAATAATAATAAAAATAAATAATATTTCAGATAGTATGATTTTTTTAATGTAAGACTTGGTATAAAAACAGGATGACATACTTGTCTAATTATAGCAAAGACTTTGATAAGTTTAGATGCAGTAGTACATAAAAAATTTAACTTCTTTCATTAACTGATAATTTAATTAGATTAAATTAAGAGACATCAAAATTTAGAGAATCTAATAGTCCTGATCTATTAATAAATGTAGCCATCCTAACCCCAAAACAAGAGTCTTCAGTAAGTATATAAGCATAAGTTGAACATTTACACAAACAGGCCATTATTTAGGCCAGAAGTATATGCCAATAAATTCCTAGAGTTAAATATCAGGCTATATTTTCCAAGAATAAGGCAATAAAATTAGAAAACAATGACCAAAATATTAAATTCATATAATTGGAAGTTAACTTCATACCTAAAAAGAAATAATACAGCTAATTCAGAAATTTTTAGAATTACAGTACTTTGGTAATATCAACTCTCAAAATGAGTAACGGACAGGTGGGGCTAGCAAGAGACTCGTGGGAGGATTAAATCATGGGCCCCTGTATCTCAGGTGCAGTAGAAGCAGTGGATTTGGAATTTCAGTTTTTCCACAACGTTCAACCACAAGCTGGTTAGAACTGTGCAAAAGCAGGAAGGGAAGCCCCAGTAAAGTGGACTGGGGATGCCAGAAGGGGAGGCTGGAAGGGGGCGCCTGCTGCTCAGTGCCCATTACAGACCCCACATTGCAATCCCCCACAGGACAGACTCACCAATTTTAGGCCCCACAGGGGAAGCTGGAGGTTCATCTCCTGACTTTTTGTAGGATCTTTGCAGCTCAGCTGGTGAGAATTCTCCATCACCCTGCCTTTCTCCAAGGGACTTTTCCTCAAGCACCCTTCCCAACTTCTTCCTCCTCCATGAAATAATGTTCCTCTCCTTTGTTTCTCGCACTTGCCTGTGATGGGACCTTAGCTTGCTCAGCCCAGACTGCCATTCTCTGCTCTTCCCAATTAAACCCATGCTGCTGGTCAAATAACTGGCAGATTGAGTTTAAGGCCAATTGAACTAATAAATTCAAGAACTTGCAAGGAACAAAATCAATATGCACAAATTAGTGGCACTCCTAGGTGCTCCGAAGGAACCATCAGAAAGAGACTGCGGAAAACGATCTCATTTACACCTGCATCCAAGACAGCAAGATACCTGGGAGGCCCCTGAACCAAGAAGGTGACAGACCTGTCCTCTGACAGCCCTGCAACAATGACGACAGACAGGGAGGGGTACACACAGAGATGGGGAGGCACTGTGCTCAGGGAAGAACCCACACTGGGAAAATACCTACTCTCCCCAAAACCGTCTACAGAGTCCTCACTCTGGCTCCCGAATTTCCGGACTCGGTGCAAGCCTGGAGTGGGTGTGGACACGGGAAGGACCCCGCAGGGCTGAGGTGGGGAGAGCACAAGCACCGAAGCAGGGGGACGCTCCCTGACTGCAGACCATCTGAGGAGCCCAAGGAACCTAATCCGCGAGCACACAAACACAGATGAGGACCTAGGAGCACCCGAGCCCAGAAAGGGGGGACCCCACAGCCCCGCGCACAGCACAGCAGGAGGCCACGTCTCCTCACACAAAACGACGGAAGCCCCAGTGTCTACACAGGGCGCCCTTCCTCTGTGGGGTCCTGAGACCACGAACCCCTTGACAGTGCACTCAGGCGGCTTCTCCTCAGCTCCTCCAGCATCTGGTCCTTAGGAGGTTGGACTGCTGCCAGTGTGGGCGCGTCCTCCACAACGGGTCCGGTCAGTGTGGATGCAGAGCCACACCCTCCTCAGCTTGTCCTGTCAGGGTGGGAGGCGCCCCACATTCTCCAGAAGTCTCCACAGTGGGTCCTGAAGAGGCGGGGCTCTGGTCCCAGCTGTGGCTGTGCAGCCTTGGCTCAGGGCGGAGCTGGGGTCTGGCGCCCTCTGCAGGCGGTGCAAGGCAGTGCAGGACTGTGGGAGCTCACCCTTCAGTGGAAGGTCCTGCTCCCTCCTGGGGTCCAGCTGATGCCATTTCATTCCGGAAATTCAAGCTGCATGGAGCCCAATACCCCCCAACTTCCCCCCAAATAGCTAAGGAACAATGAATTGGAAACAATGTGGAATTACAACAGTCCTTGACCCAAACAGTGTCACTGAACATGGCCCTGATGCAGACCCACACTCTGACCTCAACTTGGTCTCAAGCCTGGACCCTACCCTAATCCAAGACCCTAACCCTAGCCCCCAACCCAAACAATGTTCACAAGAATCAAAAGGTAGAAACTGCAAATATCCATCAATGGCAAGTGCATAAGCAAAGTGTGGTGAAGCATTTGAATTTGGGTACAGGTTCAGGTTTTAGTCAGAGTTCTAGATCAGGCTTTGGGTTTAGTGTTAGGGTGAGGGTTTAGAGTGAAGGACAAGGGAACAGAGTTATAGTTTAGGGCTTTAAGTTTATGATTTAGGCTTTAAGACTCAGGGCTTATGGGATAAAGTTCAAGGTCAAATTTGGGGTTTGACTTCATGCTGAGATTTGGGTTCAGGTTTCATGACTTGGAGGTCTGGTTTAGGGTTTGGGTTCGTGGTTCAGGGCTTGGATCCAGGGCTCAGGTACAGGCTTTGGGTTCCATTCCAGGTTTGGGATTCAGGGTTCTAGTTTGGGCTTTAAGGTCAGCTTAGGTTTCAGCGTTGGTAGGGTTTAAGGTTAGGTTTAGGGATGACACATTTTCTTCAGTTGTCATCATGGACAAAATAATTCTATCTGAAGTTTCTAAGTCAGAAATGTATTTCATCTGGGGGCGCCTGGGTGGCTCCGTGTGTTAAGCCTCTGCCTTGGGCTCAGGTCATGATCTCAGGGTCCTGGGATCGAGCCCTTCATCAGGCTCTCTGCTTGACGGGGAGCCTGCTTCCCCATCTTTCTCTCTGCCTGCCTCTCTGCCTACTTGTGATCTCTGTCTGTCAAATAAATAGAATTAGTAAAAGCTATTATATGATCTTTTACAAACCATTTCCTATCTTTGCATTCTCATGTGCCAAGACAGACAAGGATTATTTAAAACCCTGAAGAGAGTGCTCTTGCTTTTAAATTGCCTGTAACCTTCGTGTAATAGATTTATGATTGATGATAGATTTAGTTAAAATATAACTATTTAAAATATTTACTCTCAGTAAACGATTTCAACCTATGCTCATTTAAGTAACTTGGTGCATAATCCCTTTTCTATTAAACCATAGTGCAAGGACCAATGCAGCGTTTCCAGGAGAACCCCAAGCTATTTTTCTAGAATGGCTGTATGCTATATATGGCGTCCTGTTTTCACTCCCTTTGTGGAGCACCTACCCTGGAGGTCATGTAATAACCAATGACCAAAAAAACAAACAAGAAACCCAAACATCCAGACCGAAGTGCCATCCCTGCCTGGAGTGGAGGAGACTGCTCAGACAGATCCCAGGCAGGCATCTCAGCCCAGGCCTGTGCTGGGGAAGCTGGTTCCTGGCTTTGGGCGCAATCTGGAAGCCAGCAAACTGACCCAAGAGTGCAGCTGGCGTTTAGGACTGATGATCTTTTCGCAGCCAGGCTGCGCGTGGACACCCGCTCAGGGAGCCAGGCTAGGAGGCTGCCCAGGGCAGGCGCTGGCAATGCAGCAGCATGCCAGGGCTTAGCCCCGCACCCCAGCATGGGCTCAGGCCTCAGAAGTGAGGGGGCGGGGCCAGCGCAGAGAAGGGTCTTTGCTAATTTCCAAAGCTGGAAGTGAGCTCTCAGAGGACTCAGGAGGGAGGGGGGCGGGGGCGGCCGGGAGAGGGGCTTTGCTAATTGCCCAGGCGGGAAGGAGGGGCGCGCAGCGCCAGTGTGCTGTGCTGCAGCCCATTTGGGACTGCAGGACCCACCATACTCGCTGCCCCTGCACTCCCATGCTCCAGCCTAGCCCCTGAGGCCGCGGTGTCCTGTTCCCGTTCCCGCCGCCTGCTGCCCCTCCCCGACCCATGGCTTCTCTGGAGGACCCTCTGCTCACAGGTAAAGTGACACCACGACACGCCCTCACCTGAAGCAGAAAACGCAGTCCAGGAGCTGGGCGCAGCCTCCCGCCAACCCCAGGGCACCAGGACCACCCCAGACGCTGCGCCACACCCTGTCCGCAGGGGGTCAGGCCGGGACAGCGCCACAGGAGGTACCCCCCCCCCTGCCAGCGGGCAGGCTAGCCCCCATAGTTCTGCACCCCCACGCGCTTTTCAGAGCCTCCTGCCATTCCCAGGGCACCCAGAACCCAGAGAGTGAGGCCTTGGGTGTTCTCTAGTGACAGATTCAAGGCAATTTTTCGACTTTGGGACTCAGAGTTAACATAGTTTTCATTTGTGATTATTATTTTTGTGTGGGGGCCGTCGCTTTTCTTTTGACCTATGCTTGTTTTCACTCCCGGTTCTGAAGAAGCCCCTAAATCCTAACCCTTTGAGGACTCCGAAAGCTCTCAGAGCAGCAGTGCTGGGGGACAGTGTGGACACATGGTTTGGTTTCTCCTCTGGCCTGCTTCTGTGGCAGCCCCGCTCTGTCCTCCTCAGACTTCAGAGCAATATCTGAACAAGTGGAGAAGCAACCAGGGGGTCAGGAAGGTGGCCACCGAAGAGTGACTTCTCTGGAGGGTGGCTGAGCTAGCAAGTGAGCATGTTAGTCCAGCTCTGCCTGCATTCAGTATGGAGCTGAACAGGGGCCAGGGAAGGGGAGGAGGAGCAGAGAGCAGGGACAAAGGGACCAAAGAGGAGATTCAGATGAAGGGAAGTAATGGGGAGGAAAGAGAAGAAACTCTAGAAGACAGGTATGTAGAAAGGAAAAGGGATGAAGTGGGCATTGGGAAAGGGCACCACCAGGGAAGGAGAGAGGGGAAGAAAAGAGGGAGGAAAGAGGAAAGGGGAAAGGCAGAAGGGAGGAGTCAGCATGCCAGGGCTCCCCCTGCATCTGAAGAAGAGGTGGCTGGTCCAGCTTGTCAAACAGGGTGCTCACTCTTTGGCCCCAGTTTCTGCTCCCAGTGCTACTGGGCTTTGCAAGGAAGGCAGGCTGTCCCTTGGGACCTACTGGAGCCCACTGGAGCCCACAGGAGGGTGGGAGAGGTAAGATGCCACCAGGTCCTGTCCTGAGCTGCTCCCAGCCACCAGCCTCACCACATGGTGCAAGAGGGACCCCAGAACAAAGGACGGACACAGGCCAGCATGTCTGCTGGTGGCCCTGGGCACTTAGCTCATCGCAGTGAACCACACGGCCTCCTCAACCCACGCTTTCAAAGCCTCCTTCTTCGCTTCTGGCTTTCATGTCTGTAGGAACATGAGCCAGATCTAACTCATCTCCGACAGACAATTCTGACTCACCCCGTGTCAGATTTTTATGAGTGGCTGTGATAGAGTAAGATAGCAATGCTCCAACAAACGGACTGTTTCCTCCCACTTGACCTCAACAGTCTTATACATTTTCTTAGCGAAAACATCTTGTCTCCTTCCATTAAGCTCATAACGTGGTCTAATAGTATACATGCGCCTTCCTTAGATGCGAAGCGATACAGAGGTCCTTTTTTTTTTTTAATTTTACAAGGTAAAGTCAGTGAACATATCCAACTTGACGAATACGTCTCTAAAATGTCAATCCAGGCAAAGCTTTTTCTGCCTACAGTTTCGAGCCTACGTGGTGACATTTTTAAAATGCTTTCAGTCCCTCAGTGAGGCTCTTAGAAGCTAGCCAGGGCTTACTACGTGCCAGGCACTGTGTCAGGTGTTGGAGCTAAAGGGAAGGAGAGCTTGGAGGCTGGCTGGGGAGGGACATCCATGACACAAGCACAGCTAGAAACGGAGGCCAGTGCTAGAAAAGAGAGAGCAGGCTGCATGGAGAGTGTGTACCATGGGGCTTGTGAGCTCACGAATAAGTGGGAGTAACTGGAGTGGGGAGATGGGGGAGAGAAGAGGGTCTTCCCATCAATGGGAATCACCTGTGCTTGGAGGCAGGTGCCATGAGAGGTCTCCACAGGAAGAAGGAGGCAGTGTGGTTGAAGGGCAGAGAGATGGGGCAGAACAGGCATCAGTCAGTTGGAGGGGTATGAATAGACTGATGGGAGGATTATGGGTGCCTTTGGAGGACTGAGAATTTGTTAGAAGATCAGTGCAGATTTCTATGGAGACAAATGCCAGGAACTGATAGGTCTTTGAAAGGTCACTCTGGCTGCCTTTTGGCAAAGGGGTTGGTAAAAGGCACTTGCAGGTGTGAACACACCAGGTGGGAGGTGAGTGCAGGAAATCGGGTGAGGGAGCATGGGAACTTGGTCCCGGGGTATATAAGGGAGAATAGCCTTTAAGGAGTTCCACAAATTGGCACCAGCTGTGGCTTCATTACAGAGCTGGAAGGGGGAGGTGGGTGTGTCCTGGAGGTTACAGAAATTACATGAGAAAGGGAAGTCTTTTTAGATCTCTTTTTCAACTAGAGGAACTCTCACCTTATTGATAGAATTCCAGAGTGGGAACCAATGATATGAGGACATCTTTGAAATGTCTGAATATGTTCTTCGACATCTTTGCAAGTGACGAGGAGACCTTGACCTTAGGAGGCCTTGGCCCTCTTTGTAGCCAGAAAGATTTCACCTACAGATTTGGGTTCTCCCTTTTAAAGTCAAGGAGTCAGTCCTTCCAAAGGACACCTCCTATCATTTTACCCTCTCATCATACCTCACGTGCTGGCATCTCCAAGACCCTCTGTTCCAGGTTGAGAGTATCCACTTTGGCCGGGCTGGTCTTGCCAAGAACACCACCACAGGAAATCTAGAGCCTGTAGTGCTATTAATAACATCATCTAAGACTATGTTTGCTGCCCTCTTGGCCTCTTCCCACCATGACTCACTGAAGCTTTTAACACATTGTATCCATTAAGCTATAGTTCCCAAAGCTCATCTTCTCTAGTGCCATTAATTTTTAGGGGACCAGGCAAACCTTAAACTTGTCCCCCCTAATTGGATCCCTGTTCCCCCACAATCTATTTGAAAGCCTTTCACCATGATTCTTGAATGAGATCTGAGACCACTGCTGGTACCTAACACTTCTTGGCACCTTGTCTGTTAGGTTCTTGGAAGAGGAGATGGCTATGGAGGTGAGTGGGAATGGGAGTGGGAGGATTTCTCCCTTCACTTCCCTTTTTGTGTTTTCAAATAATGGGTTTTGAGGGGGCGGGAAAGTTTAACCACACCATTTATTTTCCATCTCCCATCGATAAAATGTTTACCACTCCACACTGGAAGAATTTATATCTTTCCTTTGAATCTCCAGGAAAATCTCCCAAACCCAGACCACCACCATGTGGATTCAGCCATCTTCTGATTCACCTCCAGATTGTCTCCTCCTAACTGCTCAAGCCAGTGGTTAAGGGCGAAATGTTCAATGCCCAAGCAATTAAGTGGGGAACACGTTTATCTAAGCAATTGCATGCAGCTCTCTATCTGCATACAGGGGGTCTCTCCCAAGCATTTCCAACCTCAGCAAAAGAAGACAAAGCCCCAGCAGTCTGGGGTATATATCATTCATTCATTCCTGTGTTCAACACTCATGGCGGATCCCCACCAAGACAGTGGGAGAGCAAGGACTGGAGAAATCCTGGAAGCTGAAGTCTGAGGAGGATTTCAAATTCAAGTCAGAGATGAAAGAAACATCTGGACTTGGTCCTCAGGTACATGCAGTATTCTGAACTGAGGCTAGAACCAGAGACCATTCTAATGAAAGGCCTCTACAGGTGGGCTCCAACTCAGTTTCGTGTATATTCATTCATGAAATAGCTCTTTGGGTCAACATGCAGAATAAAACCATTTCAGAAAACTGACAATGAGGAGAGTAAAGGGAAGCCAGAAGGCTTGTGAATGGGGAGAGAGGAGGACCCAGGGCAGGAAACCAAGAATCCCTCCCTGCCCTCCTTGCTGCCAGGGAGGTCTGAGGGACTAGTTTCCACCTGGGATCCCAAGTCCAGAACAAAAGCAGCGGGGCCACGGCGGGGGAGGGAAGGGGGTCCTCAGCACGGGCGCATGGGGCTGCGGAAAGATGGGGGCTAGCGTGCCTGCTGGCGGGGGGCACCTCGCAAGGCGCTGTCCCCAGCCCGACCCCATGAGGACCCGGGTTTGGCGCAGCGTCTGGGGTGGTCCCGGTGCCCTGGGGTTCGTGGGAGGCTGGGCCTCCACAACCCCCCTCTTCGCCCCCAGGTCGGGTCCGCGCTTTCTGCTCCAGGTGAGGGCGCGGCGCGGTGTCACTTTACCCCTGTGCAGAGGGTGGTCCGGAGAAGCCTTGGGGCGGGGAGGGGCAGCAGGCAGCAGGAGCGGGACAGCGGAGCCTCACATGGGAGCGTACGGGCGGCGAGTCCGGTGGGTCCTGCAGTCCCGACTGGGCCGCAGCACAGCACCGCGGCGCTGCCCGCCCCTCCTCCGCCAGCCCCTCCACCTCCTCCCAGACTCTCAGCCACATCCTCTGTGAGCTCACTTCCAGCTTAGGCAATTAGCAAAGCGCCTTCTCCCCGCCGCCCTCCACCCGCCCCCGCCCCCCTCCCTCCTGAGTCCTCCGAGAGCTCCCTTTTCGCTTTGGCAATTAGCAAAGCCCCTTCTCTGCCCCGCCCCCGCCCCCTCCCTCCTGAGGCCCCGCCCTGGCTGGGGCGCGGGGGAAGCCCCGGGGGCTGCAAGCTTGACCAGCGCTGGCGCTGGGCAGCCTCCTAGCCTGGCTCCTTGAGCGGGTGTCCACCCGCGGCCTGGCTGCAAAAAGATCATCAGTCCTGTTAACCCTGGCTGCACTCTCCCGTCAGTTTGCTGGCTTCCTGATTGCGCCCAAAGCCAGGAACCAGCTTCCCCAACACAGGCCTGGGCTGAGATGCCTGCCCAGGATCTGTTTGAGCAGTCTACTCATCTCCAGGCAGGGATGGCACTTCCACATGGATGTTTGGGTTTTTTTATTGTTTTTTGGTCATTGGTTATTATTACATGACCTCCAGGGTAGGTGCTCCACAAAGGGAGTGAAAACAGGATGCATGATATACCCCTCACCTCCCATGCTGTCTTTCTCTTAAATAATAAGCACTGCTGAACTATCTTAGATTCTGTACCTTCTCTCCAGCCATGAACCTATCACTGTCTTTAACTCTTGAAAACTTCATTAGACAAATTAATGTGGTGAAGGAAGCAATATGAGAAAGCCTATTAATCTGATGAGCATGGAACTGAACAAACCCTATAGATACTTTCCCTTTGATTTCTAGCCTATCAATACCTACAGTGAGTCACATACACTCAAGATTATTGTTTTTATTGTATACTTCATATATTCATTGATTTTGGACTCGTTATCATTTCGTTGAAGTGTTAAACTATGGTAATAAACAAACTTTTAATTAACTTTTCCTCCTATGATACAAATATAACTTGCACTTGAGCTTTAGCTAATTTTATGTTCTAAAATTGCCAAAACAAAATGATCAAGGTTTCTAGATTATTTACTGTCTTTTCTACTATATAATATTGTTCTATCTCTTCTGTATAAAGAAAATGAATGCTTGGGGCTCTTGGGTGGCTCAGTGTGTTAAAGCCTCTGCCTTCTGCTCAGGTCATGATCCCAGAGTCCTGGGATAGAGCCCCACATCAGGCTCTCTGCTCAGCAGGGACCCTGCTTCCCTTCCTTTCTCTCTGCCTGCCTCTCTGTCTACTTGTGATCTCTGTCTGTCAAATAAATAAATAAAATCTTTAAAAAAAGAAAATGAATGCTTGATAACTAAATGAATGCTTTACTGAACAAATTAAATATGGCAATGGCATTTTATTTTATCATGCTTCACATATTAAACTATAATATTATATCACTAGTCTACAAATAATCTACTCGCATAGTCATTTGGAAGCTTTTAGCAAAAGAATTCTTCCTCCTGATTGTAGTATAAAAGCCACAGAAATATACAGAAGACTCCTAGGATAGAAAGTGAAATCCAGTTATCCGTGATGCCTTGAGGAGGACCTGACCTATGTATGTCCTGGGATGCACTAGTAACTGTTACATGTGATAGGATTATATTTAATATATACAGTTTCATTTACTTCACAAAGGACATATAAATTTGAGAATAAAATATTTGATGAATCTATAAAGTCTATATCTATTTGTAACTAATGTGGTAGAATTAAGATGTTAATTTGAAAAAAAATTCATTGAACACATACACATATTCAATTGTTTTTATATATATAAACAGCATTATTTATTTATGTAAATAAATGCATTGTCAGTAAAATCCATTTACTTATCAATCATAAGGGTAATTTTAAGTACTAAGAATAAGAAATATGTGAAAAGATAAGTGTTCAAGAGTGCAGTTTGTGGTAATTAATACAATATGATAGGCTCATAAAAATGATATATTACTTGAACTTAAAAGCTTCTATAATTAAGCGATGACCACTTGAAATTTGTAATTAGTCTTGCTGCAGTTTTTCCTTGCACTTATTGCCCTTCCCCAGAAGTTCATTAAGAATTTCTGTGAATGTCCTTATGTTTAATCTCATTCATAGATTCCACTGCTGCTCACAAAACAAAGCCAAAAAGAGAGGTAACTCTATGTGGCACTCCATCCACAAGCAATACATTCATAAATAATTAAAAAGCTCTCTACTTCATTTGTTACCCATTCAGCTGATAATTTAAATGAGTAACTGAGGCCATTTTATCAGCACTTTTAATAGAATGCGACTCAGAAACTTCACAGTGTTATTTAAGAAGAAATGCTCTCGTGTTAAGGTTTTTATTTTTTTAAATCAACAAAATAATTTTCAAATATTAAAAGCAAATGTCTCCTTTTCCTCCAAGTTTCCTTGCTATGTCAAAGTTACAAATAAATACATTAAAATCGTATTTTGAGTAGTAGATAAAAACAAAAGTTTTGAAACTGTGGGTTCAGTGTCTGGGTTAACTTGTATAAATATCTGAACTCAATGTATTTAGACTTTATTAGATTTTTTTTAGACTATTTAAAAATACATGCTGAGATAATGACAACATTATTTTATTCATTTTAATAAATAAATTATTTTATTTAATTATGTTTAGATATTTATTTATTAAATTAATGATTTAATATTTAATAATCTAAATTTGAAATATTTTAAATTCTAAAAATATTTATTTAATTAAATTGATATATTTAATATAAATATTTAATAAATTATTTAATCATTATTATAATTATGCAATACATTATGTATTGTGTAATAATTGCATTTTAATAAATAAATAAATGTATTATTTACATTATTTTATTTTATTTTATTTTATTTTATTTTATTTACTTGACAAAGAGAGGGAGAACGCAAGCAAAGGGAGCTGCAGGCAGAAGGAGAGGGAGAAGTAGGCTCCCAGCTGAGTAGAAAGTTCAACCTGGGGTTCCATCCCACGACCCTGGGATCACCACCTGAGTCGAAGGCAGATGCTTAAGTGACTGAGCCATCCAGATGCCCAAGGCTTTGTATTCTTCGCTTCTAAATATTGATGCTCCTTCATCTCTGGAGTTAGTAAATTGATGTTGAGAATTCATATCAAAGAATTGATAGTAGCTGTTAAACAGAAACATGTAATTTAGGGGAAAAAAAAGAACAGAAGGAAGAGAAAGGCCAAAAGTCAAAAGCACATTAATATAAAATTTATTTATTTATTTATTTATTTATTTTTAAATTTTTTTTATTTTATTTTATTTATTTGACAGAGAGAGATTACAAGTAGGCAGAGAGGCAGGCAGAGAGAGAGAGAGGAGGAAGCAGGCTCCCTGCTGAGCAGAGAGCCCAATGCGGGACTCGATCCCAGGACCCTGAGATCATGACCTGAGAGAAGGCAGCGGCTTAACCCACTGAGCCACCCAGGCGCCCTAAAATTTAATTAGATAAAAAAGCTGATATTCCTGAAGGGGGCTAATAAAAGAGCTGCAAAGAGCTGATAGGATTAGGAAAATTGTCCACTCCTGGTCATTTCATAATTTTAAACTATTCCTTATTAATAAATATACTTAGTTCCAGAAACACAAGCACATAAGAACATTTCCACCAAGTTTCCTCTAACAGCATTTACAAATTAGACGTTCAAACAATGCAGTTCATTACATGTTGCATCTGTATCTTAAAGTTTAAACACATTCTGTGACACATTTTCCAACAATTAAAATTAAAAAATATATATATACATATATATCTATGTATATATATATATACCTTATCCCTAAATGGAAAAAATATATATATAGAGAGAGAAACCTTATCCCTAAATGAAACCTTTCTTTGTTTATTAGATTAAATAGGTAAATTAGCAACAACAACAAACAGCTAATATTATAGAGGTAGGAACAATTTACCTTTTCATTCATTGCTATTTTCTAAAAATTCCTATTTTATTTTTTTCTCAAGTCTGTCATAATAATTTTCTAAATCTCCTGCCTTATTCAATTTTTTTCTTTTAGTGGAAATCTCTATTTCATATTTATTTTCTCTTCCTCCACTCTTTGCTCTAATAATTCAATGTATTATTAGATTTTCTGTTTTTCTCTTTATCCAGATATATCTTTTCTTTCTTTTTTTCTTTTTTAAATAATTTGATTTGCTGGCATTTTACATCAGTACATGCTTTCTTATGGATGTTAGAAATGTCTGTGGAACTACTAGAAGAATAAACTTTTTTACCTTTAAGAAGTTTACAGTCTAGAGTGCCTGGGTGGCTCAGTTGGTTAAGTGTCTTCCTTCAGCTTAGGTCATGATGCCAGGGTACTAGGATCCAGTCCTGCATCAGCTGCCTGCTCAGCAAGGAGTCTGGTTCTTCCTCTCCCTCTGCCCCTCCCTCTCTCTCTCTAATAAATAAATAAAATCTTTAAAAAAAAGACTTACTGAAATCTGAGACTGAATTACTAAATTCAGTCTTAATAGAAGACAGCTAAACAAAGCAATAATCACAACTGGAAAATTTAGCGAGATCATGGTTTAACATTTTTGGTTGACACAGGACCTCTTTCAGTAACAACTTTCCCTAAATATCAATTTCTTTTTAAGGCAAAAAATTTTGACAAGAAATCCAGATCCTTCTGATCATTTTCATATCAATTTAAGGTGACATCCTCAGAGTATATAATCAAATATGTAATTATTCTATCTGTTGCCTTGTATATTGCCTGTATCTTTTTCAGACTCAAAGTTCCATTGAGGTAGAGTTTTTTTTTTTTTTAAGCAGAGATTTTTAAAGTGTTTGATATATACAAGATGCTTAATAAGTGTTTACAAAGCCTATGTATTACAGAAGCCTTAAACAGGCTTTAAAATAATGTAGGTGATATTAGTGGTCATATCAAACAATTTTTAGGTTTCAGTCATGTAAATAACTACATTTCTCAGAGACAGAGAAACATACAAATGGTCTGGGTCCAGTAGGATAATGCTAGCATGTGTTGTAAATTCTTTTATATGACCTTATTCTTGCAAGAATTGGTTATGTGGCAGAAAAAAAGGTATCACTATCTTATACTTTATTATTTAAAGAGATTTATGGAAGTCTTAATTTCTTACACTACCCCTTTGTTTCAGTGGACCCAATTTCCGTGGTAATGGTGAGAGGAAAGTAGGCAATTTAGGCAGCAGCAAAAATCTCCTACAAGGCACTATAAAATAAGGCTTGTTCTAGATCATGGGTCTGTCCAAAGGGGAATGTTAAGGGGTAGAATGGATGATGGATGCATTGTGGACTTATAACTTTAAGATTAATACTGTTATGCCCCAATAATGGGTCTATGATTAAAGGAGCGAGACTGATGTAAAGCAAAGGTCAAGCAAAGCTTTATTTCATGCCAAGCATCAAGAATCTAACCGAACGTTTGGGGCCACACCTCTTATGAGAGAAGGCAACCCTTTGCTGTTTCACAGTCTAGCTTTTAAGGGCAAAGGCCATGCAGTCAGGCCTGGCCAGCACAGGTGACCAATGAGATTTTAACACACACAGGAAACTGCACAGTGAGGCTAGATGACCAATTGAGGTTCAATTTACCCTAGTATAGACATTTGACCCAGCCTATTACACCTTGATTAGGATTGGTGCAAAAAAGGTTCCCAAAGGGCGGAGGAGTGGGGCATACTCCTTAGTATCTAGGGAGACAATATGCAAACACCGCCCCCCTCCCGCTGATTGATGTCTCCACCTGGCCTGACCCACCCTTGTATATGGGCTTTGTTACCTGGAGCTGATTTCCAGGACTTGTTTTTAAGTGAATCCCCTGGGGGAAGGGGAACAAGGACAGTTTAAGGGTTAACCTCAATGAAAGCCTCTTGCTAAAATATAAAATAGGTCCTTACATTACAACAACTCAGTAGGGAAAGTCCCAGTGTGGTGATAAAAGAAGTGAGGTAACTTGCATTGCACATTTTTTTTTAAAACGTGTAAGTTGTATTTTTCCGTGCCATTACATCATACTTTATCTTCATCTCTGTCTACTAGTTTAAAACTAGTTAAACAAACTCAACAATTTTTTAAAAAATATTTTATTTATTTATTTAAGAGCAAAAGCCAGAGAGAGAGAGAGAGAGAGCATGAGCAATATGGGGCTCGATGCCAGGACTCTTGAGATCCTGATCTGAGCCAAAGGCAGACACTTAACTGACTAAGCAAATGAGACTCCCACAAACTCAACAATTTTATAAAATTTTTATTTGTTGGGGTGCCTGGCTGGAACAGTCAGTAAAATATGTAAATCTTGATCGTGGGGTTGTACGTTTGAAATCCACCTTGGGTGTAGAGGTTTTATTTAAAAATAAAATCTTTAAAAATTTTTTTTTCATTTTTTTATTTAAGCCATTGTATGGCAGTGTTGATCACTATATTGTACACCTGAAAGTAATATTAACCTTATTTTAACTAACTACAATTTAAATAAAAACTTTAAAAATAAAATAAAAATAATAATCATAAAAATAAAAAAGAGGAAAAATTATTTGGCAGGCAATTTTCTTAATTGCATTATTATTTATTATTATCATAGTCTGTGTGTGTCGGTGGGAAGTGGCTGGTATTACAGTGAGTTCCATATCTGTGTTACACTGAGGTCCATGTCTGTAGTCAGTCTTTTTTTTCTTTTAGTTTATTTTCAGGGATCCAAAATTCATTGTTTATGCACCACACCCAGTGCTTCATGTAATAAATTCCCTCCTTAATACCCACCACTGGGCTCACCCAACCACCTGCCACCCTCCTCTTCAAGACCCTCAGTTTGTTTCTCAGAGTCCACAGTCTCTCATGGTTTGTCTCTCCCTCCGATTTCCCCCAGCACACTTCTCTCCATCTCCCAGTGTCCTCCACGTTATTCCTTATGTATTGAGTCTTATAAAAACTTTTATTTCTTTCCCTATTCTGCTTTGCATATGCTTACCTTAGATGTTAAAATGTTATAAACCTCTCCTGCCTGGTCCATTTTCTCTCTCTTCTCTCATGATTTCTCATGCTCTCCCTGCCAACACCACATGCCTTACAATATCTGGATATGACTAATTTCTTCCTGAGCTACTTTATTCTACTCTGCCATATGGTTGCCCTTCCCTCTTCTGTACCATAACTTCTATCCCCTGCATTTGTGCTTTAACAATACCTAATTCTTTTCACTACATCTGTATCTTTGAGGTCAATACTCAGTAGTGCAATCGCTGGGTCATAGGCTAGCTCTATTTTACTGGAAAGAAGGGCCATATGAACCCCAGTGTTCATAGCAGCAATGTCCACTATAGCCATTCTGTTGAAAGAGTCAAGATCCCCTACAACAGACAAACGGATAAAGAAGATGTGATCCAAGGATACAATGGAATATCACTCAGCCATCAGAAAGGATGAATACCCAACTTTTGCATCAACATGGATGGGACTGTAGGAGATTATGTTAAGTGAAATAAGCCAAGCAGTGAAAGTCAATCATCATATGGTTTCACTTATTTGTGGAACCTAAGGAATAGCATGGAGGACATTAGGAGAAGGAAAGGAAAAATGAAGTGGGGGTATTGGAGGGGGAAATGAAACATGAAAAACTATGGACTCCAAGAAACAAACTGAGGGTTTTAAAGATGAGAAGGATGTGGGGATGGGTGAGCCTGGTGATGGGTATTAAGGAGGGCACATATTGCATGGGGCACTGGGTGTTTTACACAAACAATGAATCATGGAACACTACTTCAAAAACTAATGATGTATTGTATGGTAACTAACATAACATAATTTAAAAAAAAAAAGGAGGGGGACAATACCTAACACTCAATCTTTGCTAGTTTCTTGTTTACCTCCTTTTAAGAGTAAGCTCATTAGTGTTTTTTTTTTTTTTTTGGTTTTTTTTTTTTTTTTGTCTCAACTTAAAGAAGAAAAATAATACACATTATTTTGAAAACTTTTTGAACAGTGTACAAACGTTAGTCAAGTCCACAATGTCTCATCTCTTCTTCCTCCTAACATGGCTAAGTTGAAAAACCCTTTATCTGGGAAAAGATCATTGTCCAGCCACCTTGTGTAAGATTTTGGCTTTATCCTTTCTTTCCTTTTCTGAAAATAAGTTGAAAATATTAATAGCCTCAGTTTTTCTTCCAAAATATGACTGCTTCTTTACCAAGTGCAAAAGCAACCCATTTTGACCATAGTAAACAGCTTGGACCTACTTTTTTTGGCTCACTGTTTTAGTGAGACAAGTGGAGTGAAGATGACACACCATTTCCAAATGTATTAATAATTGGTAGACCATACTTCTAAATTGAAGATTTGTTGCCATTAAACTACGACCAGACTCGCTATAATTACAGAGGTAAATTCTTTATATTTACTATATTTGAAATTACCATATAATACCAAAATAAAATTATGATTATGTGAAGAGTCCGTAATATTAGGAAGATGACTTTGAAATGATTGCTTATCTAAATGAAATTTCCCATTTTATAATCTTGTATAAGCTTCCGTTGTCATTTCCTATTTAAAATCTATTAGAAGGCACTCTTATTTTCCCTTAAGTGGGAAGTCAAATGTGGAACAAATTCATCCCAAAGGAACTGATTCTATGTTCCACTGAAGACAAGGTGGCTTCCATGTGGCATTTTGCCTCTTGCATATTGTTCATCTCCTACAACAAATGGGGGTATGCTCTTTAGTAAACTAATTCAACTCAATTAGAGACATTGTCTTCAAGGGATAACATCATAGAGACTAGAATCAGAATCATACTTTTGGGAAAATTGGGCCCAGGATTTTTGTTTTGTTTTGTTTTGTTTTGTTTTGTTTTAAGATTTTATTTATTTATTTGACAGACAGAGAACACAAGTAAGCAAATAGCGGGGGGGGGTGGGGAAGCAGGCTCCCTGCTGAACAGAGAGCCTGATGCAGAGCTCGATCCCAGGGCTCTGAGATCATGGCCTGAGCCGAAGGCAGAGGCTTAACCCACTGAGCTACACAGGTGCCCCTGGGCCCAGGTTTTGATGGCTTCTTTCCTCAATCTTATAAAACCTATTTGAACTCTACTGGATGCCAGAACTGCTTAAAAATATTTGGTCCCTTGTAATTTTAACCTTCCAGTATTCAATGCACCTGATCCATGTAATATCCTATAGTATTTTTGTCAAATGAAGACTCTCAAAGTGTGTTTCTTGGGAGACACTTTTCAATTGGTTGCTTACATTTCTGCATTTATTATTTGTTCTAGGCCATCCTTTGAAGATGGTTGTATTGAATAGACTTGGAAGACAGAAATAGTATCTTTTTTTTTAACTTAACCTGTTGTGTTTGCAAATATTATCTGCCTCTGTTTTGATTCTTCTTGTGGAAACTGAGGCTCAGAACTGATATATAACACCCATCCCTACACACACACAAACACACACACACACACACAAACACACACACACACACACACACACACAAATAATGTTAATATTCTGGCTACCTCTATTGCTGTGAATAATAAACTATATTATTTCTGAAACATGAGTCTGCGTCTTCTATCAACACCCAAGAAACTACGGCAGACTCATACACCAGCTTTCAAATAAGGGAAAATAATTTCAGATGCTTTATATTTTTTGATAGTGTTACCTACTTCTGAACATATGACTGAGCACATATAAAGCTGGAGCCATGACCATTTAGAGCTTCTTCTGTGGAAGAACTATGCATTCACTAGTAAACAATAGTAGTTTCATCATTTTTTTTTTTTCCTCCTGGACACCATTTCCTCTCTCAAACTGTTGCTCAAATTGGATGGAGTCTAAGGTCCTTTGAGGAAATTTTTGTTTAATGATTCAAAATAAAATAGGAAGAGTCTAAAGTGCTAAAAATACTTCTAGATAAAAGGTATAAGATCATGCCAGAAAGGATAGTAATTTTATCTAACAACTGCCTGTTCACCCCTTTTTTGTTCATTAACTAATCTCCAAATTCCTGACTAAATCCCTTTTGTAAGCCAGAATGTGAGCTAAAAACTGGGATTTTAAAAAATGTTCATTTGAAATCCAGTTAGTTAACATATATGGTTGTATTAGATTCATGTGTACAATATAACATATAGCACTCAGTGCTCATCATGACAAGTGCTCTAATTAACCCCCATCACTTATTTAATCCATCACTCCTTTCAGATCCCGTCAAGTAACCATCAGTTTGTTCTCCGTAATGAAATGTCTGTTTCTTGCTTTGTTTCTCTTTCTATGTCTTATTATTTCCCCTTTGCTTGTTTGTTTTGTTTCTTTTATTCCATATATGAGTAAAGGTATTTGTCTTTCTCTGACTGACTTATTTCACTTTTAGCATTATACTGTCTAGTTCCAACCATGTTATTGCAAATGGCAAGATTTCAGTCTTTTTTATGGCAGAATAATATTCCATTGTATATACATACCACTTATTCTTTATTTATTCATCAATTGATGGATACTTGGGCGCTTTCCATATCTTAGCTTTATAAATAATGCTGCTATAAATATAGGGGTGCTAGCATCCCTTTGAATAAGTTTTCTTATATTCATTGGGTAAATACACACCAACAGGTTTGTTGGATCAAAAAGGACTTCTATTTTTAAATTTTATGGAAATTCCATACTGTTTTCAAATATGGCTGTATCAGTTTGCATCACCACCAACAGTTCACAATTGTTACTTTTTCTTTTTTTTTTTTTAAGATTTTATTCATTTGACAGAGAGAGATCACAAGTAGAGAGAGAGAGAGGAGGGAGCAGGCTCCATGCCTGGCAGAGAGCCCGATGTGGGACTTGATCCCAGGACCCTGAGATCATGGCCTGAGATGAAGGCAGAGGCTTAACCCACTGAGCCACCCAGGCAGCCCCCACAAGTGTTACTTTTTCACATCCTCTCCAACACCTTTTGTTTCTTGTAGTGTTAATTTTAGCCATTCTGACAGGTGTGAGGTGGTATCTCTTTCTAGTTTTGCTTTGCAATTTCCTGATGATACATGATGATGGACATCTTTTCATGTATCTACTGAACATTTGAATGTGTTCTTTGGGGAAACACTTGTTCATGTCTTCTATCCATGTTTTTATTGGATTATTTGTTTTTGGATGTTGACTAAAAACTGGATATTAAGTAACACACAAGACAGGTTTCCTTGAGCTTAAATTTTATTTGCATGAGTATCATTAACAGGAAAAAATATGCATATGGGTATGTACAAGTGTGTTTATGTATACATCTATCTATCTATCCTCTATCCCATGTCTTCTAATTGTGGTAAATCCTGTAAGGTGGGGAATGGGATAGTCTGAAGAAATATGCTTCTGGATATGCTGGGTAAGCAAATTTAATTGCACTCAGATGCATTGGATATAAGTGAATCACTCAAATGAGTTATTTAATATTATATAGAAACAAATTAAAAGTTTATGTAGTTGAAAATAATAGGTAGTTAAAATAATTTTTTTGTTTGTTGTTTTTGTGTCTTTTTTTGTTTATATATACTATGGTGTGAATGTTTATGTCTCCCAAAATCATATTATGAAATCTAACTCTGTAAGTGCTAGTATTAAAACATAGGGGCCTTTGGGAGGTGATTAGGTCATAAGTGGGATTACAGTCCTTTTAAAGGAGACCCCAGTGAGTTCTCTTGATTCATTCATCATGTACGTTTACAGTGAGAAGATAGCCATCTATGAGGAAGTGGGCTCTCCCTGGATCTGCCCATTCCTTAAACTTGAACTTCTCCATTCTAGAACTGTGAGAAATAAATTCCTGTTCTTTATAAGCTATTAAGTCTATATCATGTCCGTTATAGCAGCCTGCATGCAGAAGGACACTATGACCTAAAATGAGAGCAATAAATATAAAGTTTCAGTAAAGTCAGTTGGTACAATGTTTTTTTTTTTAATTAGAGAAGACATGCTGCTTCATGTTAAACCTTGATATTGTATATGTTTCTTGAAGGGCCACTTCTTACTCCTTTGTGTGTTTTCCACAAAGTCCAGGATGATGCCTTACATAAAGGTAATATTTTATAAATACTGTTGGAAATATATACTTCTCTAAAATCTTATTTTGCCTACAGATTACTTGGATCCACTTTGCCTTGTGTAGAATATTTGAAATATATTAAGAACAGAATGTCTCTCTAAATAACATTTAGAATCATCATTAGTTTATGACTCCTGACTGATTTGTTTATGCAGTGATACTTACTGCAAGAACACTGAAGTTTGTAATATAATTTTGAATTAATCACCAAGCTAGTTTATTTTAACTTATGAAAAAATAATTTCTCATGTTGGTTTAATTCTGCTCTTATGTTATGGTCATGACATTTTCATTAAAATAAAGTAGAAAATAGAAGTAAATAATAAATGAAAAATAAAAATTAAAAAATAAAAAAATAAAAGCAAATCTCTTGTGAAATGTTAAACTTTTCTTACTTATTTTGTTTTGCTTTTCTTCTACCATGCTGGCAAAGCTGTATATTGCAGATAGGTACAATTTTCTAGGTGCTAGGTTTGTTACTTTTGCTAAAATTTTCAAAATATAAGGAGTTGAATAGTCATGGATTGTTTATTAAACTCCTTATCTACACATATAAAAATAAAACAATGATGGTGACCTGGGTATTTCTAAAATTGTATTCTGTTTTTCCATATTATGGTTTACAATGTAATTAATAAAGATTCTGCATATATTAACATCATCCCATTCTATCTCATCTGTATGTCCATACAGAGCATGTATGATTTCTATTCATTGCTATGTTGTGGTGAAGAGATTGTCTGAAGTAGCCTATATTTATGCAGGTAGATCTTAAGCTACGGTGCTCTTGTTTATTTGCTTGTTCGTGATCAGTATGTTTGAAAGATGGTAACTATTGCATCAGGTGTGACGATTAAAAAATATTATTGGTGCCTGATACACTGTGATAAAATAGGTAAGTCAATTCATAATTTGTTAATTAAATTAGAAAAGAAATTCCTTTGGATTTGTTCTTTATTAAGAGTTTTTTTTTTTTTAACGAATGCCTTGGGATGTTTTTTGTGTAATATATATCACATGCCTCAACCTTTAAATTTGAATGTAGAAAAGAGTTATCAGAATGAGCCTAGAAAATATTGTTATGGGGGCGCCTGGGTGGCTCAGTGGGTTAAGCCGCTGCCTTCGGCTCAGGTCATAATCTCAGAGTCCTGGGATTGAGTCCCACATTGGGCTCTCTGCTCAGCAGGGTGCCTGCTTCTTCCTCTCTCTCTGCCTGCCTCTCTGCCTACTTGTGATCTCTCTCTGTCAAATAAATAAATAAAATTAAAAAAAAAAGAAAACATTGTTTTGAAATATTTTTGTTCTGTTGTATTATGTTAACTTAGGAAATAATGGTAGTTATTTTTATTAGCATTTCCTACTTTCCACATGCCCTTACAGATGAGATATCATGTTTTTCCTACTCTTTTTATCGTGGTTGTTATATTCTTCATGATCAATAACAATCAATGAAAATTCCTAACATTAATTTTCTTTGGGAAAGTGATATTTTAGCAGGAATCCATGACCTAAAATTTTAGCTGTTGTTCTTCCAGGAGATGAGACTATCAATGTTCCCGAAATTTCAAGAAATAGAACTTATTAATTGTGTTGGTTGATGTTTATTGTCTCTGAACTTAGAGGTGCATAATTCAATTTAAAATTTATTTTGGGGGCGCCTGGGTGGCTCAGTGGGTTAAAGCCTCTGCCTTTGGCTCAGGTCATGATCCCAGGGTCCTGGGATCGAGCCCCGCATCGGGCTCTCTGCCTAGCAGGGAGCCTGCTTCCTCTTCCCTCTCTCTCTGCCTGCCTCTCTGCCTACTTGTGATCTCTATCTGTCAAATAAAATAAATAAAATCTTAAAAAAAACGGAGTGGACCTTATGGGGGTGCTTATCTGAAATTGAGGGACATTATAAAAAAATAAAAAATAAAATTTATTTTGAATTGAAAACAAGATCTTACTGAAGTTTAGGCATCCCACTTTATATCAGGCCTCCAGTACATTCTAATTTATTTATAGAAAATATCATAAACATGAATGACACTTTTCCTATTGCATTTATATGAAACTGCAATGACTCAAAGATGTCAGATCTGAAAAGCACTACCTTTCTATAATTTCTGTTTCTTAGGAGGAATGGATATACCATTTTAGCTCAATTATCCAACAGTATTCAAAACCACCATGAATTTTAAAACATAGTTATTACACCCTAAAAATCAAGTATGAAAATGTATAAACAACCAAATCTCTATCTGTAAATGAAATACTCCCACACAGACGGGTTTTAAAACTTTCTAACTTAAGGAATTTGATAGCACAGACTCAGGGTAGTAATTTCAGTGCCTACAGTATACTTTCAGGGAGAGAGTAATGTAAGCTCTGAGTCACTTTCTGCCTAGAGATGACCTAATAGTGGTTCTGGCATTGTTTGTTTGTTTTTGAAAATACGTTCCTGGGCGTCATTCAGAAAATGCAGAGTTTGGCATCTATATAAATTAAGGATGATCTTTTTGAACTTTTGTCTTTCATTACATCAAATTAACATAATTGGACAGAAATTCCACTAAATTAAGCATTGTTAGGAAATGTGTAAATTGGAGCTACTCAAATTAGTTGCTCTTTGAACTATGTGCTGTTGGTTCAGGATTAGATAAGGAGTTTGAAGGCAAACCTAAATCATTGCTTCCTTTTTTGAGAGATTCTCAGCATATTTTCTTAAAATTAGCTGAAATAAACAATGTGTTTAGTCGCAAAGTGATTTGCATTTTTGCACAAACTCCCTATCTCCTTGAGAATTATAACAGATATTTCATGAAACATCATTGATCTTTACTTTGTTACACTGCTGTAAAGTACATTTAGAGTTGCCAGTTAAAGGTGTTAGTGTTGAGATGAAATGTCATGCATTTTTCTTCACTTCCATGCAAATGAACACAGTAAATTATTAAGACACAATGAAGAAAAAAAAATTGACAATGAGTTCCAGATTTTAAAAATCACTTGCCATTCAATCCAAATTGTGAGTTTGATCAGTTACCGAACACTTTATAATGCACCCCCGGTAATTTTACAGAGATTACTTTTTTCTTACCAATTCTTGATTATTCTGTCTTGCAATGCAGAGAAAGCTAACTAATTTAAAATAAACTTCCGTTAATTTTGATTGTTATAAACTTAAAATTGATTAATTTCCATATAGAGAGTTTAAAATGTTCACAATTTACATTAAATATATATTCTGTGTATACCTTGGAAAAATTATACTGAAAATTGAAATTAAAATGATGTTGTATATAGCTGCAAGAAGCCGCCTGTCCCATTTCATCTTACTATATAAGTTGTGTCAGGTAATTTATAAAATCCCTGCTGCATAACAAATCTATTTTTTGTTGGAATGGGTAGTAATGTTTCTTCTTATTTCGAAATAAGAGTTGGTCTATGAGTGCCTCTGCAACTGTATTTTTCCTAAGTGGCTGCATGGTCCTGAACTGAGAAAGCTCAGAGCATTAAACATCAAAGTAATATATTTTGACACAATTAGACATCAAGGAAATGCAATTAAAATGACACTGAGAGGGCGCCTGGGTGGCTCAGTGGGTTAAGCCGCTGCCTTCGGCTCAGGTCATGATCTCAGGGTCCTGGGATCGAGTCCCGCATCGGGCTCTCTGCTCAGCAGGGAGCCTGCTTCCCCCTCTCTCTCTCTGCCTGCCTCTCCATCTACTTGTGATTTCTCTCTGTCAAATAAACAAATAAAATCTTTAAAAAAAATGACACTGAGATATCACTACACACTTACCAAAATGGCTAAAATAAAATATAATGACAAGCCCAAAAGAAAAAAATATACCATTTGATGATACACAATGGCAAGTTGTACCATAACTTAACCATCTCAGACTAGTGTAGTGTTAAATTTGTTTTTCTAAGCCATGTTTTGGGTCACTTACCACTTTTCAAGGATATAAAGTGCTATCATTTTACTTAAAACTGTGAAATTTGGTCAGATTTAAATTTCAATTTATGTTAAAACATTCTGTAAACTGTGTTAGACTTTGACATTTGTTCCCTCAGTTCAGTGAATAACACTATATCATATTCTGAAAAATACGCTAATTTTTATTTTGAAAAATATCCCTTTTTCCTCTTATGGTAATTATTAATATGAATTAATAGTAGAATTTGATATGGTCCAATATGACCATAAATACTTTATAGTATATTATCAAATTTAATAATGAATATAATGTACTTCTTTGGACAATTTTTAAAGACCAGTCTACTCTTAAAACAAAAAAAATGGAGATGCACTTCTTTAGTTCACACAAATTTCATTTTATTATATATAACCTCAGATAAATTTCAACAAATCATAATTTATTAAAATCATGTCTACTTAAAAATCTCATAGAAGAGTTAAACCATCAAAAATAAAAATAAACACACACAACACACACACATCACCCATGTATTGGCAAATCACAATTGCTGTAACAATACATTAGGCATTCCACAGTTAAGGGCTATCAAAATTTCCATCAGTGACAAAAAGATTTGTATCCAAATGGACTGATTTTCCAGAATCCAAGAAAAAGTCTCCTAGGATTTATTTAAAGGTAAATATTTGAACAAATACTTCTTAAATTTAGGATATTCAGAACATACGATTAAAGAATATTTGCAGTGCAGACTATATTCAATCCTTCCTTCAAAATGTGCCTTTGAGTACATAATTCTGTTTTCTCGATCTCAATTGAGCTGTCTTCCAAGGAAGTTTTCCAAAATGTGTGTCTCTGTGTGATAAATGTTCTAAGACCTAACATGCTTCATTGTATTTTTACTGTGCTCTCAAATTTAATCAATAATTTGGATTGATGTATAATACCTAGTTTCAAATATCTTTTCCATCTATAAAAACTCCCAGCTGTCTCTTTATATGCTATTACTATTGAGAATTGTGCTGTCAGTATTATTCTTGTACATTTTAGGTGATCTGTTCTTCTCTTGGGCATCATTTATGCTCTTCTCTGTTTTTGATATTCTTAAAACTCACCATAATGTATACGAGTGGTTTTTAGTGTGTGTAGTTTTTGTTTTGTTTTGTTTTGTTTCTGATATCTCGTGTTTGGCATCATTTTAAGTCTGGTATCTTTTATCTTTCTTTAATTCTCCAAAATTTATCTCAGTACTTATTTAAATATTTTCTTTATTTTTTTTTCTCTTCTGCTGTATTTGGGCAGAAGTCATTAATTTGTTTGTTTGTTTTTCCCAACTCATTTATTCATTTTACAGCTATATTCATCTTAGTCTCCATTTATTGTATTC
Source organism: Mustela nivalis (assembly GCF_964662115.1). Taxonomy (NCBI): domain Eukaryota; kingdom Metazoa; phylum Chordata; class Mammalia; order Carnivora; family Mustelidae; genus Mustela; species Mustela nivalis. Next base: position 49,178 of record NW_028136286.1, read on the forward strand.
TTTATTTCAACAATTTTCACTTAATTTATATTCACAGTATAGTATCTTTCTTTTCCTTGTATATGTATATCATTATTTTATCATATACTTTTAAGCTATTTTTAAAAATATTTTATTTATTTATTTGACAGTGAGAGATCACAAGTAGGCAGAGAGGTGGGCAGAAAGAGAGGAAGAGAAGCAGGCTACCTGCTGAGCAGAAAGCCTGATGTGGGGCTTGATCCCAGGACCCTGAGATCATGACCTGAACGGAAGGCAGCGGCTTAACCCACTGAGCCACCCAGGCGCTCTTTTTAAGCTATTTTTTAAAAGTACAGTCATTCTTTTTTTTTTTTAAGATTTTATTTATTTATTTATTTGACAGAGAGAGATCACAAGTAGACAGAGGGCAGGCAGAGAGAAAGAGAGGGAAGCAGACTCCCTGCTGAGCAGAGAGCCTGATGCAGGACTTGATCCCAGGACCCTGAGATTATGACCTGAGCTGAAGGCAGTGGCTTAATCCACTGAGCCACCTAGGCGCCCCTAAGCTATTTTTTTAATTCCTGTTCCCATAACACTTGGATTGGCATATAAAGTTAACCACATCATATTTTTTAGTTAAGTAATTGTACTTTTTATGTGCATAGTTATTTTGGTCCATGAGTTCAGCTCTTCTTAGGATCATCAAATCTCTGTAAAGTCTGGGTATGCTAGGATTTTCTAAGCAACAATAAAATACATTGAAACCTGGTAGCTTAATTATAATAATGTTTTCTTTCTCAATCATTCACAATAGTATTCCATTCTGAGTAGCTTCCTTCTATTTTGCAGCTATAGTGTTTGGAAAAACTTGAATTATGATATTACTGTGATAATGTGAATTAGTCAGGGTTTTTCAGAGAATCGGGAAGAGAAAAAAAGGAAGATATTCTCCAGGGCCAACTCTAGAAGTGACTATTAAAACATCTGTCCAAATTCAATTGAACAAAACTCAGAAATGCCATCTCCAGTGAAATACAAAAAAGATTATATATAGTTCTGGGCACACACATCTCATTTGACCCAATGATGTATATCAATGAAAGACTGAAGGCCAATCACCACTCCATGGGAGAATTTAAAAATAAATTTACTAATGAGGCCAAGAATTCAGAATCACAAATACTTCAGAACTAATAAAAACTGCCTTCACTTGATGTTATTCTATAAGATAAATCCTACGGTCAAGTTTCAATTTTAAATTCTTAAATCCTTATGAAGAAGCATCATTTGGAGGGAGCAGTTTTCATAATTTATCATCCATCATCCTTTTTTAAAAGATTTTATTTATTTATTGGACACAGAGAGAGAGAAAGAGAGCGAGAGAGAGAGATCACAAGTAAGCAGAGAGGCAGGCAAGCAGGGAGGGAAGCAGGCTTCCTTTTGAGCAGTGCCCGATGTGGGGCTGGATCCCAGGACCCAGAGACCATGACTTGAGATGAAGGCAGAGGCTTAACCCACCACCCACGTGATGAGAGAGCCACTCAGGTGCCCCTCATCCATCAGTCTTAATTGATTGGAGGAAAATGTGTGGAGGAATAATGCCTTAGGGAGCTAATCTCTCTAAAGAATTTTCAAGTCTTTACCCCTTCAAGGTTTTGTACAGTTCTGATAGCCTCTAAACATCCAGCGGATTTCTACAGTGACAGGCCTGTTAAAACCTGTCTTCAAACCAGGAATAGAGCTTGAAACATACCAGTCAAGGGCAACTTTGAGTATTTTAAGGCGTTTATCATCATTTCTTTGTTTTTGGTTAATATCTGAAATAGTTCCATATTACACTTGCATAATTTCTCCAGAGCTGACTTTGAAGGAGGCATTCAGTTCCAGCTAGTTCCATATTTTGGCAAGAACTATACTTCTATATTAAAAAAAAAACATATTTTAGGGCGCCTGGGTGGCTCAGTGGGTTAAAATCTCTGCCTTCGGCTCAGGTCATGATTCCAGGTTCCTGGGATTGAGTCCCACAGTGGGCTCTCTTCTCAGCTGGGAGCATGCTTCCATTCCTCTCTCTCTGGCTGCCTCTCTGCCTTCCTATGATCTCTGTCAAGTAAATAAATAAAATTTAAAAAAAAACATATTTTATACCAGTTATTCATGTTTATTAACTAAGATATCACAATACAAATAATACAAACAGTTGCTCTTTATTAATACCTTCAACCAAGATCAAAAAATATGTCATATTTTCTCCAAAAATTTTATATCATCTGATAGGTCAGATATATATATAAAATTACATTTAAAGTTTAAAAAATATCAGCAAATATTTTCATTTAAATGCCAATTTGAAAAGAAATCTACTTTTCCAAACACGACTTTTTATCCTATTTATTTTGAATTTTGTCAACAACTGATAAAATGTTTAGCGAGACTATAAATGTTAGATCGAAAAAAATGATTAATAGATGTAGGTTCAAATTATTATGTTCCATTAAAAATGATTTAGTCTTTGATGAACATCTGTTTGGTAATATGTTGTATCCAGATATAGTAAATTAAAGACATATATAAAATTATAGGGAAATGACATCTTCCGTTCCATTATGAGTAGAGCTTTTAAAATGCTATTTGCCACAACCTGTCATCTTGTCATTATGTAGCATTATGTAGCAATTAAAAAATGTATACTCTTCACTTAGAAGTCTTTTGGAAATCTAAAATATGACTTTCTATGGTTTGTGTCACCATATTGCTTTATTGCCAGGTAAAACAAATCCACATGCTTTGATTCAAAGGTAATAAATTCCTCTTATTTGGAAAAAGGATGTTTATTTTTGTTCTCTCACCCTTAGCAGGTGGTTTCATTTTAGCACACTTCAGAGTTATAATTTCATGCTTATTAAAAACATTTATTTTGATCTACATAGATGAATGAAACTTTTATTTTATTAAATTATTTGCCAAAAAATCTGTGAGTTTTTAAAATGTATTTCATTTGAAGGGTTATTTTAGAGCATTCAAAGAGGATCTAAGAGTGTGGTATTATGCAGTTTTTAAGTAGGTATGAAATGGTTAATTATAGGATTGTTTCTTTAGGCTTATGTATATTGTCCATTATATGCTATAAAATATTTTGAAAGTAAATTTAAAGTATGTTTTATGTAGTTTATTTTTTGGAAAAAATATTGAAATGACTTATGAAATTCAGTATACTCTCAACATTAATTTATTTTGAAATTTACCAGTTGTCTACTGAACTATTATATGGCAGATATTACTTCAGACTACACTGGTAAATGAAATACTTGGCTTTGTAGAACTTTTATTTTAATGGGTGAGACAACTCAAAGCTATAAACCTTAATAAAAATGGCATAGTGCATTCAAAAAGGAAGAGTACAATGGGGAAAAAGAAAAATTCGATCAGGGTGAGAAAAATCAAGGTTGCTAGGCAGGGGATGGGGAGTTAAATCTTTTAATAGAAAGATCAGGGTACTTACAATGAAGCTGACAATTGAACAAATGTATGGAAAGGTGATGAATTTGCGCAGAACTATCAGCAATAAGGTCACTCCAGACAAAGGAATTGGCTATCTTGAAGGCCATAAGGTTGGATCATGCCTGGCATATCTGAGGAATAGCAAGGAGGCCACTGTGAGTGACTGAAGAGTAGCAGGGAAAGAGGTCACAGAGGTTAAATGAGTGGCTAGATCATGTAAAAGCTTAGAAGTCATTGTAAAACTCTGGCTTTTATATTTGGAAACTTACTGTGTGATAGAATTTCTGCTAATAACTGAGAGTTCAATTGTCCATAAACTTTCAAGGATTCTTATTCTAGTAAGACAGAATAAAGAGAAAGAGTTCATATTTTCACATGGTGTAACAAATGCTCGGAGATACAAGTGTAGGAAGCTATGGGAGCACAGAAGAAGGCACTAAAATCACACCATATATTTGATGACTGTGACTATATATAAATTTGTATTTTCTAGATTTTTTGTAGTCATGGAATCACACAGTATATACTATTCATTGCCTGGATTTTCTTTTCTCAGCATCATTACTTTGAGAATCTCCAATTGTCTTTGCTCTATTGATGGACATTGATGAACATTTCCACTGTTTTCAATTCTTAAAAATAAAGCTGATATGAAATTCACATACAAGTCCTTGTATGAACATAGGGTTTGTTTTTCTTGGTTAAATGCCTAGAATAAAATGGCTATTTGTGTAACTGCAACATATTTTTCATTTAAAAATTTTTGAAACTATTTTCCAAAGTGGTTGTATCATGATATATGCCAACAACAGTTTAGATTTTTTGTTGCTTCTCAATCTAGCTCAGACCAAGTACAATTAGCCTTTATAATTTTAGCCATTCTAATAGATATGTAAGCATGTCTCATTATGATTTTAATTTGTATTTCTTTAATGTTTAAATGTTGAGAAATTGGCCATGTGCTTATAAGCCATCCATATACTTTTGGTGACATGTCTCTTCCATTATTTCCTTCACATGTAAAATTGGATACTCTGTTTGGTTATTAGTAAGGTTTTTTATTTTTATTCATTTTTAAATAATCAGAGTAGATGTCCATTATCAGATATTTAATTTGCAAATCCCTTCTCCATCTTTATGGTTTCTCAATGGAGCTTTGATAGCTGTGTCTTTCAAGAAATATGCTACTTCTTTCCTGGTACACGGAGGTATGACTAGAACATTATCAATGTTGACCTTTGCAAAGAAAATCATGGCTTAAGATATATGTAGTCTGCAGTTGTTGGGAGTGTTCACCATCCTTGCCTCTAACTCATCTCTCACTGCCCACACATTCAGATATAGGGGAATATTGATTGACAAAATATTAATTGCCAAATAACACTAGTTAGAGAATAAGAAAAATGCAGGCACCTGATTATATAATATTCCTTAAATAAAATATGTTTTTATAAGTGCTATTGGAAGTAAATTCCTCAATACTTTAATCACACAGAATGATGGAATCCTAGATTTTTTTCCTTGTATTTACTAAGAAAATGATCATGCCTCAAGTATATTAAAATGGAATAGGGAAAATTAAATATTGCTTTAAGTCGATTTGCGTGTGTTGTGCGTATGTGAGAGAGAAAGTGAGAGAGAAATAGAAAGAGAGAAAAAGAGAAAGGGAAAGACAGAGAGGTGGCTGCAGTGAATTGATGAGTTGCAGGATAGATTTTAAAGTTTTGTCTTTTGCTTTCTACATTTCCTTTTCCTTAGGTTCAAGAGAACAATCAGTAATATCTCAGATGCCTGCTGGTAACATCAGCAGAAAGAGTTAGAGGTTCCTAGAAAATTAAAGAAGAGATATAGTTTTCCTGACATAAGAAAAGTCATTTTTTGTCCCCAGCTATTTTCAATGATCTATACCCCACCTGTGTACTTGCCCCAGCACACTTCTTCCAAAAATTCCTGGGAGGTTCTTACAAAGAAATGCAAAAACCTCACTCCTAAGGATTTTGAGGGAACAAGGCAATGGGAAAACTAACAGTCACCACCAGAGCAGGAAATAGCCTAAGCTATTGAGACAATAAATCAGTGGTAAAACTCCTAGTGCTATTTCAAAAGCAATCAAGGCCTTGCATTCCTTGTCCCAGAAAATGAGCCCAAGACCCCATCTAGTTTCTATCTGCTCTTGAAGCCTGCAGAGTTCCTTTCCCTTGTCCAACAGTTACCTCTGCTTTATTCTAACGTTGAAGTTTCTGCCCTCGGTGGAATACAAGCTTCATTCAGGTGAACATGCAATACATATTGCACAAATACATATGTGGATGTGCATGCATCCACAACCTTATGACCAACCATACACGGGATAATAAAACTCTCCCTTCTGAGTATTCATCTTAAATACTAAATAAAAATCTCTCTCCTGTTCAAACAGTCAAGGCTTTGGAACTTATTCCCTGTGAACTCCTTGTATGTTGTAAACAAAGATTCCTTTGTTTGACAACTCCACCTGTTTCTGTGATTCACCAAAGACTGACCTCAGTTAGTTCAGTTACTGTAATGTAATATCAAGCATATCTAGTTAGTTGATCATTTTGTTCAAGTCTTACATATCTTACCAATATGATGACCATTTGTCTATGTAATCTTAAAATAAGGGTGTTGAAATTATTTTCCATTTGTCGTCCAAGGTAGAAGTTATGATTTTTGTTCTTAGTTTTTCCCTATATATCCCCAAATCTGTTGTTACGTATTAAAATTCAAGAATTATTATACTCCCGGGGCGCCTGGGTGGCTCAGTGGGTTAGGCCGCTGCCTTAGGCTCAGGTCATGATCTCAGGGTCCTGGGATCGAGTCCTGCATCGGGCTCTCTGCTCAGCAGGGAGCCTGCTTCCTCCTCTCTCTCTCTCTCTGCCTGCCTCTCTGCCTACTTGTGATCTCTCTCTGTCAAATAAATAAATAAAATCTTAAAAAAAAAGAATTATTATACTCCCTGATGAATTCATCCTTTTACTCTTCTGTAATTTTGACTTGATCTTTATGTCTAATAATGAAATTTGCTTTAAAATCACTTTTCATTATCTTGATATAACCACCAAAGTTATAGTGTGATTAGAGTTAATATAGCATATTTTTTCTTTTACTTTTTAAAGCACTTCTATATTGAATCCTGACAAAGAAACAAAACAACTTTTTAACTCTGGAAGCATCTTTCTAAGTTATCTTTTTTTTTTTTTTTAATGAAGCAGTAGCAATTTTTGTTAAGGGACCTAAACTGAAAGTAGGTTTAGAAATTTATTTATTTATTTATTTATTTAGTAAAAGATTTTATTTTATTTATTGACAGCAAGAGAGAGAGAGAGAGAGAGAAGAAGCACACAAACAGGGGGAATCATGTGCAAAGGGAGAGGAAGAAGCAAGCTCCTTGGGGTGCAAGTAGTCCCATGCAGGGCTGGATCCCTGTACACTGGAATCATGACCTCAGCCAAAGGCAAACATCTGCTTAAACAACTAAGTCATCCAGGCACCCCTAGAAAATTAAAAAAAAAAAAAGACCTTTTAAAAACATTTTGTTTCTTTCTTGTTTTTTTTTTAATATTTTATTTATTTGACAGACAGAGAGACAGGAAGAGGAACTATAAGCAGGGCAGAGGGAAAAGGAGAAGCAGGTTTCCCACTGAGCAGAGAGCCTGATGTGGGGCTCCATCCCAGGACCCTGGGATCATGACCTGAAAAGAAGGGACACTTCTTGGAGGAAGCCACCCAGACACCTCTTTTCTTTGTTTTTAATATATGGCAACTGATGCTTCCCAGCCACGAGGAGCATATTACCCATTGATTAAATCTCTGATAACAACCTATTTAAAAAGGTGTGTAAATATATACTTACTCAGATTTATACACTTTGTGTTTTCTTCATAGTTTGGGGCTGGACCCCATGGTCACAACACTGCTTCCAGTCTTTGCCTTCCCATCTTTTGATACCAGGTATTTGGTCAGCAAAGCAAATTAGTATCAAAATTAATAAGCCCTTGGCACCATATCTCTGGAGCAGGGCTTGCTCTTAGCCAAGGCCCAGAGCAGTTGACCTCCCCTCGCTAGTGCTATAGCCCCAAGGACTAGGTCCCTGCCACCAGAACTCAGTCTTACATGTTATGCTAAGCAGACAAAACCAAACCAGGAAAGCTCCAACAGCTTTCACTGGCCTGCCTCATCTCCAACTCTCTCGACGTCTAGGCAGTACCAGATGACAGGGAGGGGTCTTGGTCCAACATATGGGAGGGAAGGAAGTAGCCACGAGCAAGTACCTGCCTCTCTGTTCCTTTCTTTCATGAGCAGGTTGTAAGGAGGAGGAAGAGGAAGGGGAAGAGAGGTGAACTTCAAGGGGTGAAGGCCTCAGGTAGGCAGCTGGCTCCTGCCAGTAGGAAAGGGACAAAGGAGAAGGCAGTGAGTCTTGCAGGGAGGGTGGGGGGTAAGGGTTACAGCTTATGACGGAATCTGGACAGGAGTAATAGGGATACTAGTCATTTGAGTCCACCATTGGCAAGCTGGGCTGGGTGTCAGGGCAGATAGGCCTCCCTGGGCAACGGCACATGAGAGAAGGTGGAATTCTTCTCTGAGGAGCAGGTGAAGCTTTGGGTGTTGGGAAAGCATAGACAGTATTGTTCCAGGGCCAAGGACAGGTCCGGGTACTCCTGGTTGGAGGTCAAGGCCACAGTATGATCCAGGTCTTCTACCAGCAGCTTGAAGGTACCACATGCCAGCCACCCCTCATTATTGTGTATAACTCTCTGGTGCACTTATTGGCTTATCCATCAAATGACTCCTTCAGCAGCTTAAAAACCACCTCCACAGGCACTCCAGGATATGGGAGGCTTCCAGAGTGAAAATTTTGCACAGGATCACCCCCAAAAGACCAGAAGTCACTCTGGTGGATGTAGATCTGATCAAACATGGCCTTAGGGACCATCCACTTCACAGGCAGTCCACTGTTGGTTCTCATTTTATAGTAACTGATGTGGTGATATCTCTGGCAAGGCTGAAGTCTGAGATCTTCATCATGTTGTCCTTTGTCACCAGCACTTCCCTGGTGGCCAGGTCTTGGTGTATGCACTTCTTGGAGGCAAGGTACTCCATGCCTCAGGCTACCTGGTAGGCAAAGAATACCGGGTGCTTGGAGGAGAGTTGCTCTGCTGCATTGTGGCTGATATTGTAACAGTACTCCAGGTCAGGAGGCCTCTGGGCCTGCAGGTACTCCTGTATGTTGTCTTTGGAGGCATATTCCATGATAGTGTACGAAGGACCATCCTGTGTGCAGGACCCAGCAGGTTGATGGTGTCCTTGTGCTGTCCAATCATCTTCATCATCTCCATTTCTGAGATTAGGTTTGACAGGTCTTTCTCTGCTGCATCTGACTTCAACATCTTCACAGACACTTTAGTCAAATGGTTGGATTTGTCTTTGTCCAGCCCAATGGCCTCCTCCAACACCACCTGCCCAAAGTAGGCCTCTCTTAGGGGTCTGCCTAAACTGCCTACAACCAGCCTGCCTCAAGGCAGTTATGAACTCTAGATTATCCTCAAAAACATTAAACCACAAGCTAAAAATTCTCTTCACTAGGTCTCTGTCGCAGGTCTAATTTTCTTATCTTTAATCATTTATCTTTTTCCTAATTCTTATTTTCAGTATAGTTTATTTGGCTTCCAGGTGTTTCCCCGGGTTTCTGTATGCTGTTTCATAGGGAAGAATTATCCTGTCATAAAATTATTTCTTGAGCATTCATTACATCTCTCAGTTAAAATGGGTTCTTTTATGGTTTTGATTCATTTGAGTTTTCTCAAAATGGGAAGAATTTTCAAAATGGTGTTTTCCTCAAGGTTCAGAGTATGTCTTAGCCTCATCTTTACTCTTTTTGAAATTCACTTTTCAAATTCTTGTCCCTCTTTTTATCTTTTTAAATTAAAATGTTTTATTTTTACTATTTTTTTATTTGAGTGTAGTTGATAGTCAGTGTTACATTGGTTTCAGGTTTTCAATATCTCCATACATTATTCTATGATCACTACAAATATAGCCGCCATCTGTCACCATATAACACTATTATAATATCATTGACTATATTCTCTACACTGTCCCATATCTCTTTTTAAAATCTCTGATTTTTATGTTTTCTGTTATTCCAGTTTTCGACCATCATTTTACTTGGTTACTTTAATAAAATATGCCTGATTACACACTCTATGCTGAAAACCATAGCATTTGATTTATAGTAGTCTTCTTCTTCTTCTTCTTCTTCTTCTTCTTCTTCTTCTTCTTCTTCATTAACATATAATGTATTATTAGCCCCAGGGGTACAGGTCTGTGAATCACCAGGTTTACACACTTCACAGCACTCACCACAGCACATACCCTCCCCAATGTTCATAACCCCACCACCCTCTCCCTAACCTCCCCACCCCCCCCCCGGCAACTCTCAGTTTGTTTTGTGAGATTAAGAGTCTCTTATGGTTTGTCTCCCTCCCGATCCCATCTTGTTTCATTTACTCTTTTCCTGTTCCCCAAACCCCCCACATTGCACCTCCATTTCCTCATATCAGGGAGATCATATGATAGTGCCTTTCTCTGGTTGACTTATTTTGCTAAGCATAATACCCTCCAGTTCCATCCATGTCAACGCAAATGGCAAGATTTCATTTCTTTTGATGGCTGAGTAGTATTCCATTGTGTGTGTGTGTATATATATATATATATATATATATATATATATAATTCATTTGTTGATGGACATCTATGTTCTTTCCATAGTTTGCCTATTGTGGATATTACTGCTATAAACATTTGGTGCACGTGCCCCTTTGGATCATATAGCAGTCTTCTTTACCTCTATCAGAACCCCAGGAAGCTTTATTTATTTATTTACTCACATAAACAGATGATCCAACACAACGTTTTTTGATGTTCCAATGTATTATAATGTCTTACCGCTTAACACTATGCTTACTGCTCTCTTTCACTGTCTGACTAAATCCTCATCATCACTATGCCATTTAATGAGAAAGAACATTTGAACTCAGAGTTCTCTCCATATCAGGGAATGAAGACTCCACCCTTCTGTTTGTGCAGGTAAAATAAATGTTGATGTCTGTCCTGCACATACCCCATCCTGTTCACCAGAATATTCACCATCAAAATATATACACAATGAAAACCATACCTCACCACTTCTATTACCACCCAGCATGCTAAAAACACCATCATATGTTCCTGAATTATTGACTTGATTGATAACCCCACTTCCACACAAACTGCACTCCTTTCTCCCTGCAAATTTATTTTGGTACAGCAATTTAACCTAAAAATCAAGTCAGATGATTTTATTCTGCTGTTGAGGGTCTTTTGGTATCTTCCCCTTTCATATTAAATAAAAACTGAAGGCGTTTTAATGTACTAGAAGGTCATACATCAATACGTTCTTCCTCTCTCCACCACTATGAACTCCTCATTGGCCTCCTTGCTTTTCCTCAAAAGTAACAGACAAGCTGTTCACACAAAGTCTATATACTTACTTGCTCTGCCTAGAGCAATCTTTTCCTTTAATATTTGTATAACACTCTCCTTCACTTCCTGGGTCTTTGTGCAAATAACATCTCATAAATGAGATATAACCACCCAACACAAAATAAAATTAACTTTCATCCCAGCATTCTCCAATGGCTTTTACCTTTCTTGTATTTCTTTGTATCACTTATCACCATCAACCATCAATCATTATTCTATTACTGGTTTATTTTCTTATTTGAGACAGAGAGAGAGAGAGAATTGGGAGGGTGCACAGAGGAAGAAGAAAACACCCCACTGCCTAGAAAGCCTGCTGGGGAGTTACATCCCAGGACCCTGAGATCATGACCCAAGCCAAAGGCAGTCACTCAATGGACTGAGCCACCCAGGTGCCCCTCTATTATTGGTTTATTTCACTATTATATTTCAAAAGAATGTAAGCTCTTTGTGGTCAGGTATTTTATATGTTTTATTAATTGAAGTATTCTCAGAAAAGTAGCTGGCAGATTGTAAGGGCTCACTAAACTGTATTTTGTTGTTATTATTGGGCTCCTTTATGGGCTTTACCTCTTACACTAGAAGTCTATCCTTCAGATGTAAGCGATAAGAATAGAGCCCTGCTGCCTGTTCAAATGTGTAAAAAGCCTGTATTAAGTGGATATTTTAAAAGCTAAATGAATGGCTTAATAGTTGTATATAGGGGGAAAGGGAACATTTTTTCCACAGTTTAGAAGTGGAGTTCTTTTATAGAGTTCTTGTACAAGCCTACACTATGGAATGATAATGGGCAGTTGTACATTACAATTATACAAACACTTTGGTAATTTATATCCTTTTTTAGTTATTCTTGACTGGATCATTTAATTCCTTAGGAGCATTATAGCATTTCAACTTTTCATGTTCAATAAACTTATTGGGGTTGCTACCTTTTTTATTCAAATGGAGAAATAGTCATGATTTAATCTAAATAAAGTGTTATTGATTGTGTTGTTTTCTAGGAATGAGTCGCACATGCTAGTTTAAAAGTTTTGTTAAATTCCCAAGTCTGTCACTGATAAAAGCCTTTTGTAGATTAGTAACTTGATCAAAACGGAAAAGTTATGTAACACCAATTGTTATACTATCTTTGTTTCCATCTTGCATTGTAATAACACCCATCTTAACTCTATTTAAGACAAATCATTGCCAGATGGATTTCTGGCATTGATTGCAGGATATGAAATCTAGTATAACTAAAAGTTTTTGGTTTTAGTAGCATATAAATCAATTTAGAAAAATATATGTATTTGAATATAAGATAAAGTTTTAAATTATTTGGCAATAGTAAACTAAACTTTTTTTTTGTAAATTTTTATTTTCTAAAATTTCATTGAGCTCTCTTGCAATAAGAAACAAGTTACAAAAAATTAAGGTTTATTTACCCCAATTCAAAATTATTAGGAATATAATCATAGAGGTTGAAGTATTTAAAATATTGAACCCAAAATGTTTTATTAGGTAAATTCATGAATGCTGAGCATTCACTGTTAAAATATACTAATACTATTGATAGACTGGTAGAAGCCTAAAATCAAATATTTATTAAATATTTATATCCATATCTTTTCATAGCTTGGTAATTCATTTCTCTAGCATTAAATAATATTCCATTGTTTGCATGTACTACACTTTCTTTGACCTTTCACTTATGGAAGGATATCTTGGTTGCTTCCAAGCTTTTGTCAGTTATGAATAAAACTACTATAGACATCTTTGTGGGTATAGATTTCATCTTCTTTGGATAAATACCAAGAGCTGCTACTGCTGAATCATCTGGCAAGAATATGTTTAGTTATGTAAGAAACTGCCAAGTTGTTTTCCATTCTTTATTCTCAATACACATGGAAGAACATTCCTGTTGCTCCACATCCTCACCAACATTTCATGTTCTGTTGTCAGTGCTCTGGATTCTGGGTATGTACTGGTGTCTCTTTTTTGTTTTAATTTGCATTTTCCTGATGACCTTTGATGTGAAGCATCTTTTTATATGCTTATTTGCCATCTGTAATATTTTCTTTTGTGAGGTATCTGCTAAGGTCTTTGGCTCATTTTTAATCAGGTTTTTCCCCCATTGTTGAGTTTTAAGGGGTCTTTGTGTATTTTTGATTAACAGTCCTTTGCCAGATGTGTATTTTGCAAATTTTTTTTCATAGTCTGTGCTTTGCCTTTTCATTCTCTTGGCATTGTGTTTCACAGAGTAGACATTTTTAAATTCAGTGCTTGTGTTTTTTAGCTAAAGTTATTGCGAAAACCAAGGTCATTTAAATTTTCTTCTATATTACCTTCTACATGTTTCATGTTTAGGTTTATAATCCAATCTGAGTTAATTTTTGTGAAGAGTGTAGGATATCTGCCTGGATTTATTTTATTTTATATTTTTAGATTTAGCTTCACCATTGCTACAGAACCATTTGTTTAAAAGATTGTATTTTGCTCTCTTGTATTGCTTTTGCTTTTCTATTATATATAAAATATAATTGATAATATATATTCTGTTGCTTTAATCTAGTCTTTCTGTGGTATTACAATATCATGCTTACAATTATCGTTATGGTAAACTTTTTTTAAAGATTTTATTTATTTATTTGACAGAGAGAGAGATCACAAATGGGCAGAGAGACAGCCAGAGAGAGAGATGAGGAGAAGCAGGCTCCCTGCTGAGCAGAGAACCCAATGCGGGACTCGATCCCTGGCCCCTGGGATCATGACCTGAGCCGGAAGGCAGAGGCTTAACCCACTGAGCCACCCAGGCGCCCAATCGTTATGGTAAACTTTGAAGTCAGTCCTCAGTCTTTGTTCTCCTTCAACACTATGTTGACTATTGTGAGTCTTTGCCTCTCCATATAAACTTTAAAATAAGTTTGTTAATATTAAAAAAAAAGAACTTGCTGGTATGCATTAATTGTATAGATAAACTTGGAAACCAGTGACCTCTTGAGCTTAGCAGGAGATAGACCATGGACATCAGTTGTCACAGTGGTGCCTCTGGCAGAACCTATTGCAAATCCCTAGGCAAAATGACACCTCAAGGATCTGAGAGAATGTCTAAGAAGTACTTGATACATCCCTTGGGTATGGTTTATTGAAGTGTCCACCTGTCTGAAAGCTGGGGAATCTAGATAAGGGAGGGAAAATTAGTTATGATAAAACATATCAACAAACATCAATAAATTTTGTAAAACTAATTGTCATGGCTCATATACAATATGACCAACAGAGGGACCATCAGAAGGAAAGCATCTTATGTTTATTGTGAAATTTTTTATTCAAAATAAAGCAATGTGAGGGGAAGACACAATGAGAAAATTACCATTTTTTAAATGGTAAACATCTTACAAAATGGAATAGGTTTTATATTCTAAGTAGTATATTGAAAAGTAAAACATTGGGGCGCCTGGGTTGCGCAGTGGGTTGGGCTGCTGCCTTCAGCTCGGGTCATGATCTCAGGGTCCTTGGATTGAGCCCCGCATCTGGCTCTCTGCTCCGCAGGGAGCCTGCTTCCCCCCCCCCTCTCTCTGCCTGCCTCTCTGCCTACTTGTGATCTCTGTCTCTCAAATAAATATATAAAATCTTTAAAAAAAAAGAAAAGAGAAGTAAAACATTAAAAAATAAAATTTCAATGAAAAAAATTATTTAATTTTTAAAAAAGGTTAAAAATAGCAGAACCATTTTTCTTATAACTGGAAAATACACTGTATATACATCTATCAAAATAACTTGTCATGGGGGAGCCTGGGTGGCTCAGTAGGTAAAAGCATCTGCCTTCGGCTCAGGTCATGATCCTAGGATCCTTGGATCGAGGCCCACATCGGGCTCTCAGTTCAGCAGGGAGCCTGCTTCCTCCTCTCTCTCTCTGCCTGACTCTGCCTAATTGTGATCTCTGTCAAATAAATAAATAAAAACTTTTATAATAAATATTTGAAAAAATAACTTGTCATGTGTGAAATCAGGAGCATATGGAAAAAAATAATATCTGAGGACAATACTTCTGCCATGTTTTGTGCCTTGCTAATATTTTTAAACAGTCAGGCAACTTTTAGCCTTATTGAAATACCTGCTAAGATACCTGCAGTGCCTTTTGGAGCCCTATGACTATAAAAATTAATTGCAAATATTCAAAATGTTTACTATGGTGTCACTATTTAGGGCCACCACCAAGTATGTTTCAGAAGTAAGCATAACTGTTACTCTTCCATAAGGCAAAAGGGCATATTTTCAGGAGTGCCATCTGCTGTACCAGGAGGTGAATCAAGTAATGATTTTTGTCTATAAAATAATTCACTTTTCAATCTAACATTCCTCATTCCACATTATAATAATAAAAACTAGGAGGAGACTAAAACAAACAAACAACTACAACTACAACAACCAGCTTTTCCCACAGTGGAAAAGTAAATATAACCTTAGGAGTAGCCTGAAATTTATTTTTAAATATTTTTAAGATAAACGTTTTTGTTAGAAAACCATATATTTTATATTACTAAGAAATAACAGGCAACGTTTTATGAACTTCTAAAAAGTCTAGTTACTTGTATTTATCTATTAACTCATCTCTTTATGAAGTAGAACATGATCACACCTCTTGTATCTACCCAAGTTTGTATGCTTTGGTTGTTTTATGTTTGCTATTTCCTTGCTTAATTTTTACAATATTTGATACATAATAGTATCTTTAAGTCCATCTATGGTTTCACAGAATTTGTTTGAACTTCATAAAAATGTACCATACTTTTTGCACTGTCCTTGTTTTACTTCTCTATTAGCTTTCCAAGTTTTATTCACTTTAGAGTGTGTAGCTATCATTTATTTTTACTCCTCCATAATGCTATGTTTACAAATTTGTATTTATCTGTACTTTTAAAAATATCTTAATTATATACCATTTCTCATCTCACGTAACACTCATGTTACTTCTACACTTATCAGATATTATGTAACGGAAAACCACAACTCAGCAACAATAGAACACCATTTTTCAAAATTAAATGGCTTACCAGAATTCTTTAATTCTATCCTTTATTTGTATTAGATGACCCTTTATTCTGGTATTTGGCATTGTTCATATGGAGGAAAGCTTATAAGTTGATATTCCATAAATAGAAGGATTTATTATGATTGATTAATTATTTTCATTTAGAATGCATAGAATATGGTTGATTTAATATTTCTTTCTTACTCTCTGCCTGGAACATAGTGCTATCTATACAATAGCCACTAAAATATTAAGTTAATTACCTAGACTTTAAACTGCATATTAATAGGAATAGCATACAGAACTCTTCTCAGATTGGGACACCTGGGTGGCTCAGTCAGTTAAACGCCTGAGCCTTTAGCTCGGGTCATGATCTTAGGGTCCTGGGACTCAGTTCTGCAACAGATTTCCTGCTTAGCCGGGAGTTTGCTTCTCCCTCATCCTGCTGCTCCCCCTGCTTGTGCTCTCTCTCACTCTCTCTCTTACAAATAAATAAAATTAAAAAAATAAATTCTTCTCAGATAGCTAATATAGAATATCGTCTTTGTATTCATCAAAGGGAAAGTGCCATATAATAATGAAATCCAGACTACTTCAAATTCACTTTTTAACCAGTAAGAAAGTACTGGAAACAAGCCAAAAATGTCTTCAATGAATTAAAGAAATAGATTGATTTTCAATATCTTAATGTTTCTACTGTTAAATTGCAAGATTTTTATACTAGATATCAGTGTAAATATTCATTATACAAGGATATTCTAAAAATAAACCCGAGAAAACTACTTGATATATATGATGACAAAAACGAGTTTGACCAATGTCAGTTTGGGTAAAATTTACAACACCTACCACCTGAAACTCTTTTTTTTTTTTTAAAGATTTTATTTATTTATTTGTCAGAGAGAGAGTGAGCGAGAGCGAGCATAGGCAGACAGAGTGGAAGGCAGTGTCAGAAGCAGGCTCCCTGCGGAGCAAGGAGCCCGATGTGGGACTCGATCCCAGGACGCTGGGATCATGACCTGAGCCGAAGGCAGCTGCTTAACCAACTGAGCCACCCAGGCGTCCCCACCTGAAACTCTTGTTCTATATGGTGCCATCTTGTGATGCTGGGCAGCGGCAGTGAGCCACAGCTCCCAGTCAGCTAGAAGATTACAGGGGTGAACACCTGATATTCTTACAAGCATTCTATATATAGAATATATATATAGAATATATATATTCTTCTTTTTTTAATGTAATATTTAATAAATTGCATGTGATATTTGATACTTTGTTATAAAATAGGCTTTGCTTAAGATGATTTTGCCCAAATGCAGGCAAATGTAAGTGTTCTGAGTATGTTTAAATAAGCTTAAGGTAAGCTATGATATTTGATTGTTTAGGGGTATTAAATGCATTTTCAATTTTTTATGTGTTTCTCTGTACATAGCCCCCTTGTAAGCTGAGGAACATCTCTATATGTATATGTAGCCTTGGTATGGCTTACATATTATTGGCATGAAACATCTAGAACAGTACGTGTGCCATAGAATTGTCTACAACATCAAACAAGTTTCTTGAAAACTTGTGCCAAAGGGGTTATGTCTTTAAGGATTCTTATTTCAGAAGGGTTCTCTAAAACGTAAGATTTTTCAGAAGTTAAGTGAAAATCTGACCAAACTAAACATTTTTCCATTTTCCCTAGTGAGCAAAGATAGCTAAAATCTATCTGCCATTTTCAACACTGTACTCAACGATTGTAATTCTAATTTAAGAACAGATTATTTATATCAAAACCACATGTTGGCCTAATCTTATACAATATTCATAAGTCACACTCAGACCCTTGGACACTTTTATTTGTTGAGTCTATATGGTACTACGGACATTCATCTTTTTTGACCTCATAGCTTCATGTATGTCTATACTTTTGAAAATACATGCATCATAGTTCCATTGTAAAATGTCTGGGTTATAAAATGTGCTATGCTATCAAAATGGTAATAAGAACATACAAATGACCTGATGTAATGAACTGGACCAGATTGCCAGATATCACATTGCATACCAGAAAGATTCAGTGGTAAGTTTTAAAATGGCCAGCTATACACTGACTGAATTATAACTCATTTAGCTTCTTTCTTTGTGTACAGTATTATACATTAGTCAGTATTATAGTAGATAAGTACTTTGGACAGATGTAAATATGCTGTAATAAAAAATGTTTTTCTTCTTTCTTTTAGTCCTTTTTACTTGTAAGACTAGCCACAAATACCACGCCTCCCCCAAAATAATTTGCAATCCAAATTTATCTCTAAATGAATTTATTGCACAGAAAAAGATGTATATATATATATATATATATATATATATATATATATATATATACACTTACAGAAGACATGTTCAAAAATAGTTACACAACAGCAGGGCCCTAAATGTAAGCAGTATAGTTGTTTTGTTTTGTTTTGTTTTGTTTCTTTTAAAAAAAGAGGTTATGTGAAATATTAGGATTTTATTTCCAGGCGTAGTATTTCAAGACAGTTAACTACACCTATGGTGTCAACAGCCTCTTGTTGGCAGTATGATTTTATTGGCTCCATGGAATAACAGCAAGAATTTACTATTGCTTCTTTCTTTTATGACACACACAGAATAAAAAAATTGACACATTTGCTCAAGACCAACCAGAATCCTTTTAACCTATCAAAATTGATGGGAGGCCTTCACTGCCAAAGTCACTGCTGGGTTTTCACAATTCATTGCAGACAATGTGCTACTCCCATTATGATAAAGGAGAGAAGAGTCATAATCAGGGAAGAAAGCTAGATTAATACTTGTAATTATCATTGAATTATTTAGCCTGCTATAGGATTATTATTATTAGTGCCATTTGATAATTTTCTCTCATTATATTAAACACAACTGTGAGTAATTACCCTACCTAATATTTCTCTGTATTGGCTGACTAGCTAGCAAACATTCATGAAAATATCCATTAGCCACACATATAAAATGCTGCATTATGATGCTGTTGAATCAGAACATACCACTACCTGATCCTGTAGCTCTTTGAGGATTTGCAAATCAATTAATTCTATCTTTGTTGGATTCTTCCCATACAATTAGAAAATTTATAATCGAGTCCATGAACATTATTAGTTTTACCATTTTAAACCAGCAATCACACTTTGATTTTTACAACAAAAGCAGAAATATAAACACACACATTTGGATCAGTTTTCTGTTAGTCTGTCTGGACTTCAAAATCCTATTCCTCAAGATGATGCACACCAAAGTTCTGGATTAAACAAGAAATTAGATGGCACCTGAACACTTGGTTTAATATTCTCAAAAGGACTATGCAACTTCTTTCTTACATTAAGACATTGTTTTACAAAGATCCACACTTTTATAATGTTAGTATTTTTAATAATCAATAAAGTCAATTAATCATGATTAAAAATCAAACATAAAAATTTCTACTTTTTGCTTTTGCCCCCTCCATTTAGAACTTATTTATAGCCTGATAATTCAAAGGTCCCTATGTTTATGAAAATCTGGACAGAAATAGCTCTAAGATCCCATTCAGAACTTGATATTAATCTAAGTCTTTTGGCTCCATTTATCCTGAGAGCAAAGATTAGGACAAAGGATTTGAGTACTGTTAGTTTATCTGGGAGATTATCCAAGGTAGAAAAGAATGGGAAAGTGATACAGTGAAGAAGCAACTTTGTCAAAGAGGTACATTGTTGATATAATTGTTGTGGATAGAAAATGAAGGCTTGCTTTTACTGAAAGGTCCTGAGAAACTTCTTTAAGTTGTCCTCATGAAGACCTGAAAACTGACAATTTTACCTATGGTTCTTATTTCCACTTCACTGAGAGCTGTCCTCAGAGGACATTAACTCTCCTACACTTTTGGGTTGTGTTGGAGACATTCCAAAATGAGAGAGAGAACATGAGATCCTATCAGTGTTAAGTAACTGCAATTTCCCATGGAACTATCCACCACAGGTTTGGCTATAATCAGGAGTTGGGCCTTGATATCAGAGGGATTTGAGGCAGTATCATTTTAGGTTAATCATTATATCTGAAATTTCCAAAAACTTCAACTGATGAAACTTTGATTATAAACCTATAAATATAACAATAAATCTACAGTATTCAAATTATTTTCATAGAAATACACAAACAAAGCATCAATTGACTAATATTTAAATGTTACAAAATACTGAACTGAAAGAATTTGGTCATATAACAACGTGTAAGAAGTAGAACTTAGGTTTAGGTTAGAAGTCAGGATGCATTTGGGACTCAGTTAAGAAATTGAATGGAGGGACGCCTGGGTGGCTCAGTGGGTTAAGCCGCTGCCTTCGGCTCAGGTCATGATCCCAGGGTCCTGGGACCGAGCCCCAAATCAGGCTCTCTGCTCAGCAGGGAGCCTGCTTCCTCCTCTCTCTCTGCCTGCCTCTCTGCCTGCTTTTCATCCCTCTCTCTCAAATAAATAAATAAAATCTTAAAAAGAAATTGAATGGATGTCTGACTATCTTATAGGTTTGCTAAAAATCAGTGACTTTGTGTTCACGTGTGGCTATGCAGGAATTTTTAACTTTCTCTAAGAAGTTATTAGATTTGATTATATAATGGCAGTAAAGAATGGGGAAAAGCAAAGTACAAACCCCATAAAGACAAAGACACTGAGTATGAGAAAAGAGTAATAGATAAGAAGAATCAATGCATTTGAGGAAAATGGGAATTGAAATACACAATGATTGTTGATTTTTTTAGATGGAGAAAACAAAACTAGCTTGCAAGAAGGAAATAACAGAAGACATGCTGTGATGTGATACAGAATCCTGGAAAAGGCAGTAACGTGGAATAAAGGAGTAGGGAGAGCATATCAGGTAATTTGGATAGGAAGGAGTTAGGAGATAATTGCTTGATAAATTTTATATGGCCCACTTAAATGCACAGATTTCTCTTCTTTAATTTATATGGAGAACAGGGTGTCCTTTCTCTTCCCTTTCAGAGCACCTGAGGTGTACTCTTTCAGACTGAAAACCTAAAAAGCTCAGGACTCAGTTGCTTAAGCACAGCTGAGAGGACATATTTCAATTAAGATTTACAGTTTGCTGTAGGTAGTAGACTGTCAAAAGTGGTTTAACCATATTTATCATTTAACAAGAAGACTACAGAGAGTGTTTTCTGGTGTTGGTTCAGAGTCTTAAGAAAGTCAAGTGAAGGGGCGCCTGGGTGGCTCAGTGGGTTAGGCCGCTGCCTTCGGCTCAGGTCATGATCTCAGGGTCCTGGGATCGAGTCCCGCATCGGGCTCTCTGCTCAGCAGGGAGCCTGCTTCCTCCTCTCTCTCTCTCTGCCTGCCTCTCTGCCTACTTGTGATCTCTCTCTGTAAAATAAATAAATAAAATCTTTAAAAAAAAAAAAAAAAAAAAAAAAAAAAAAAAAAAGAAAGTCAAGTGAACTATCTTAGAGGTTTTCATGGCTTTTCATTCACAGTTGCAAAAATGTAATGTGTTGGTTCAGAGTCTTAAGAAAGTCAAGTGAACTATCTTAGAGGTTTTCATGGCTTTTTATTCACAGTTGCAAAAATTGCTGTTGGAGTTCTCACTATTAAGCCCACATTTCTGGCAGAAAGATAGAGGTAAAAGAGAATGATATCTTGTACGACTGATACTTTGTCATAAGGTTACAATGTAACTAGAAAAGAGACAATAAAATATTTGATGTTGTTTTAAGTTTCCTTGTTGTCAATCCCTCAGTGCTTTCTGATATTAAAGGAAAGAGTAGATGGATATTGACCTGGCAACTATCAACACCTGTCAGTCTCTCTTGGATAACCAATATCTCTATAATCTCTTCTTCCCAGTAAAAAAAATAAAATATATTCATAACCCACACTGTGCCATCTCAAGTTACTGCACCAAGATAAAATTACAATGATTTTCAGTTGTTCCAAATGGACAGAATAACCTTCCTTATGATATCATGTCTTATAAGATAGATAATTGGCTTGCTACCAATATACCCAGATGTGACTGTGGAAGAGACAGGAAAAAAAATAATAATATTTATTTATTCCTTGGGTTGACCCTGTTTACACAGATGCATTACTATTAGAAAAGGTTGGTTTGGGACATTGGAATGAATTTACTTAATGGGTCTGTATGTAATTGGGTTGGAGGAAATTTTTAATTTCTACAAAAATTATTAGAATTCGATCTTATTCTCTTTTGTTGATTTTCACATGTTAACAAAGCCAACGTTTTTGTCTAGCAGACAAGATCTTAAATCCTAACAAAACTCAATTTTTTCCTTTTTTTTTTAAAGTTTGAGAGCCTCATGTTCTCTCATGCTGCTTTAAATACAACTCAAAAAAACAAAAGGAGCTAAATGGGGCAGTAAGACCAGACTTTTTATTTTAATTTATTTATCTTATTTTTAATTAAAAAATTAAAGATTGTATTTATTTATTTGAGAGAGAGAGAAAGCATGAGTGGGGCAGGGGGATGTAGCTGCAGAGAGAGACTGAGAAATATACTCCCTAATGAGCAGGAAGCCAGAAATGGGGCTCGATCCCAGGATCCTGACTGAGATCATGACCAGAGACAAAGGCAGATACATGTGCAAAATCCCTTTTTTTCTGGGAAACAATACTTTACAAGATATGTTTGAAAAAGTACTGGGGAATCAACTTTAATCGGAGATACAAAAATTTAATTGACTTTTGTAAAGCTACAGGGATCCAAATGATGGGAATCCCAGCCCGTTTAGGTTGTGGACCACAGAGTATTCTTCTCTGTAATATTTTATTTTCTTCCATGTCTACTAACTCCAGTCCAAGTTCACTGATCTCTTTTTAGATAGTGCAAAACATGGCAAAGAATACCAAACAAGTGCCCAATATTCTACATTTATTACATCATTTCTAACATATAGAAGTGTGTTATCAAGGCTGGTTCTGTGAACGAACCTAGTTATGCTAAAGTGTGTTTCGTTCTCCAAGAAATTAAATGCATGGTTATCACACAATTATAAAATACTTGTGTCAAGAATTTTTATTCAAAAATTAATAAGAGAAGCAGATATTAAAACTAGTTCACATGGTTATTTGGGATATAAGCAGAGTTGTGCAGCAGAAGTGCTCTGGGCCCATAATTTGGGTTATAGAATTTATGTTTTCTAATGAAAAATCACTAACTTGCATTATTGTTAACAAGAATCCTGTGCATTACCATCAGTTTTCTCCATTATAACCTCTTGCTCTACAGTTTGTAAATAACTTTGTCAATAGCAAGCTAATAAACGGGGTGACTCCAATGGATTGAGATAATCTCTAGAGTTTCTGCTACATAATGAACAGGACTCCATTGAAAGGACACCTAAGAATTTATTTTGCCCCAAAATTTGATCACTTTTTTCACTGTCCTTACCTATTTTCCAAACCTAGTCCTTTTGCTTCACCTTTCAGTCTACGGACAACCCTGTATCTGACTGACTTGTTAATTCTGGGAATGTCTTGCAGATTAATTTGCTTGCCCGAGGTGGTTCCTCTAATTGATGTCTAAGAACCCTAATTAGTTAAGAAAACTTTTTTTTAACATTTTCATTGCTATTTATTATTATTATTATTATTGCTAATATCTCTATTATAAATAATTCACAAGGGCATCTTTCTGACAAAAGACAAAGAGCTGGCTACTAGTAGAAAAAGTACATTTAACTCTGTCAGTGAAAGTGGTAAAGGGATTTGAGAAAATAAGGCAAAGCAGTGGAATTATGTGTTAAAACTTTAAATATTATAGACACATTTACTTAATTTCTAATACTGTTGTTGCTTATAATTAAATAAGATGTTTTCCATGAACCACGCATTACAGCAAATATATTGTTTATACAGATTAAATTTTCATCAAAAGGGACGCCTGGGTGGCTCAGTTGGTTAAGCAGCTGCCTTTGGCTCAGGTCATGATCCCAGCGTCCTGGGATCGAGTCCCGCATCGGGCTCCTTGCTCGGCCGGGAGCCTGCTTCTCCCTCTGCCTCTGCCTGCCATTCTGTCTGCCTGTGCTTGCTCTCTCGCCCACTCTCTCTGATAAAGAAATAAAATCTTAAAATAAATAAATAAATTTTCATCAAAAAATTGTAAGTGTATTTTATTGTAGGATATGATAAGCATTTTGCAGATGAGAAAAGTGAAATTTAGAAAAGTATGTCTTTTCAAATCCCTCATACAATATCTGGCCTAGATAGAAGGATATACTATCACAATTGAGGAAGATAATTGAGATTACTTAAAATGATAAACTTTACTGTATAGGGTTTTTTACAAGTTTGCCACAGATTCAGATTCTTTTAAAATATATATCTATTTTGTGTAAAGAGAATGCACTGAGAAGTAAAAAGAAAGTGATATATCAGTGCTACCAACTAATGGCTATAATATCATCACCTTATTTATGAACAATGAAACAGTGTGCAATATTTAAATAAATTTAAATAAATTCCTATTTATTTTATATATTTATAAATTTAAATAAATTTCTATTTATTTATTATTAAAGAAATTCCTCTAACAAACAGTATGTTTTGAAGGTTGCTAGCAGGAAAGTGTTGTACGACATGGAAGTAATCAGAAAATGTGATCTAAAATTCTGCTTTCAAGGGCGCCTGGGTGGCTCAGTGGGTTAAAATTCTGCTTTCAAGAAGCTATCACAGTAAGTACTGAGCATTAGCTATTATATGCTATGGATGAATAACTGAAATCTACATTTGAAACTAATGGTACACTATATGTTACCTAATTGAATTTTAAAAAGTTAATAAAAAAACCACTATTTTATAAAACAATATTCTCAACAGGCTCTTTTGCTTTAAAATACTCACTTTGTAATGAGAGTCATTACTTTTGTCTAGCCAATTCTTACAGCACTGTTTATCCCTTCCCTGCTTTATCCCTTCCCAGTATCAATAAAGGCTCACTTGGGTTACCTAGAAGCCATGAGAAAGCTTGTAATAGATCTGGCTGGTTTTCACCAGCAATTTGACCACCATGTGCACAGGGAAGTCTATTGATAAAGGCTTTATTGCAATAAGTTGCAAATACATGGATGATTTTGAATTCTCTTTCTTGAGGTCTTGTTTCATGATAATAAATTTAGGGTGGCTTATTGGAATGGATGTTATTAACATATCTTCATAGTTATAAGCACATGGAATTGTAAAATAGATGAATGAATGTGGCATTACTGACAACTGTCCTCATTTTGAAATCAAATTACAGTGTACTAAGATGAGGAAGCAAAGCAGATTTGGGATTATGAGTGAAATAATTTAAAAAAGTCTTGGGGTATGATCAGACTATTGGGTAATTCAGTAGAAAAATGTCAACTGATTGAGATTCTGTGTTCCCTGATTTCAGAGAGAAGTTAAGATAAATAAGTAACACGAGGAGACTAGGAAGCCAAACATAAGTGATAATTTTGTGCCAGGGTGTGTTTACATCTGTTTATCTTCTTGCTTTACCACTAAGGTTGCTCCTAGAGGAGAGTTTAAATATGTGTTGGAGCTAATCTCTGTGGATTACACAAGAAACCACATCCTACAGCTCTCCCTGAAACACCCCTTATGATTTCAATGTAATTTGGTTTTTGCATTTTTAGAAATAACAAAATACTTTGCAAACTCATCTACTTTATTACCATCACAAGTGAGTCAGCTGACTCCACATTTTAACACAGTGACAGTCACAGAGAATGGAGGAATGAGTAGAGTTATCAATATATGTGCTTTTAAGAAGTATGACAGGGTAGCAGCTATTTCCAGGAACCAAAACATGGGTCAGCAGCTGTGCAGGAAAAGTGATGGAATAAATGACTCATTTCAGAGGAGTTCTATAACATATTAGTTCTATAATGTATCTTCAGCCCCCAATTACCCGCTTTGATCTAAAGATAAGGATTTACAGTTAAGGTCCCATTTATGATTTGACTGGTGTGGTCTGAATCATTTTTACTATTGTTTTGACTATTACTTGAAACCTATAGTAGTACTTGGGATATGTGTTGTGTATTCTGTGAACATGTGCTATTTTTAGATTAGATCATTTCTGTCTCGAACCCCTGTTCATTTCTTTGTTTTTGTTTATTTGATAGTGGTTTCAGTAAATGGATATATCTGAAAAATTGCAAAGCCACTATTAAAACAAGTTATTATTATATATAGCATGGAATTGCACATTCCTCCTTTGAATCCGACAGAGCTTCACCATATCCTTAACAATTTGGGAAAAACATGCTATTATTTTTCTTTATAAAATTTCTCCTGTTAGGCTGTGATGGTTGTCATCAGCAGTAACTCCTCTGAAGGCTTTGTCAAAAGAGTTGAAAAAATTGGAAAGGTGTGTGAATGAAGCTGTTTGCTGAATATAAAGAAAAGAGCATTGAAGTACAATTCACACTCTTACTTCTCCTTCTATGCTTTCAGATGTTTGACATTTGAAAATTTTGCTTCTAGAAGAGATGCCCTATATAATTCTTACTTTAAGGAGCAAGTTGCTTTTATAATTTTTTTATTATTCTACCATTCCAGTATTTCCATTTAAATTAAATTCAATACCATTTAAAAAAAATCAAAAGTGCAGCCAGTATTCAATTCCTGGGCTAAATAATTTTAGAAAGCTTTGTGTTATTGAACCTACAGGGTTTTTCTGAAGTTTAAACTCTTTCTTTCTGTGATTTTTCCCATTAGTCACGTAAGTGACTGCAATATAACAGACATTGAGGATAAAGAAGGACTGAATAGAACAATCCTTGGCCTCATGAAGTTGAGAATCTAGCAAGGGAGTCAAACAATTCAATCATTCAGTGACAATTTATTGAGTGCCTGGCCTAAAATGAGCACAACAAAACCCCAGGCCAGAGGAATCATTTTAATGGGAGAGATAGATAATAGGTAAGCCAACTTTAAAAAAAAAAATCGTACTGCTTTTTCTTTAATAGAGATGCATATTTGAACTAAATAAGCACATTTTTAAAAGAGCAGTGATTGAGAAGAGGTTTTTTAACTGAGTGGTCCGAAAGGGCCTCCCTGAAAAAGTCTGTTTTGAACAGATTTCTGAATAATATCAGCTAGGAAGCTGCGTAAAAATCTCAGGGATGGGTGATTTTTCCAGTCGAAAAACTGTAAAGGCTCCAAAGTCACAATAGAGCTATAAGTTTCTCTAATAAAGTAACTTCTGACAAAGAATGAGAAGAAATAACTAACCCAGGTTTGAAAGAAAAGGGACAGACTTTCTATGGAATTCATATTTAATTAAAGCTCTAAAGGACAAAAATACAATAGAGCAAAATTCTGGTCACGCTGATATACCTAACGAAAGTTCATAAGCAAGGTGTGGGTAGCAAAGAGTGTGTGGGAATGTTGGTAAGAACAGTGGGGAAGAGTCATCCCTGAACATGTTCTTAAATGAAGCAATTCTTGGGTTGTATTAAAGGTTAAATTGGAGTTTGCCTAAGTGATTAGAGAAGGATGCCTCAGCTTATGGAAGTTCAAAGCCATAAAGATGTGATAAACTACTGCAGATATTTTCATGTATATTTGTTGTTGCTTCTAGTAATGGTGATCTAAAAACTCCTACTTAAGACAACTAAAAATCCAGACAAAATAGCTTTTAAAGTTAAAAATATCAGAATGATTATAAAAATAAGTGAGGGATTACTGGGCCAAAATACGAAATACAATGAGAGCCTAGAGATATATGCCCTGAAGCCATTTTAGCTATGAGAGCATTTGAAACTGCTAAAACACACTGAGCTGTGTTGTTCATAGACTCTTGATACTAGAGAAACAAATCCAGCAGCAATCAAATTTGAGGACTTTGGTACAACCCAAATTTAAGTTGAGATCCCCAAAGCACAAGGAGAAGCAGAAATAAGACTATAGCCTACCTTGCCTTCTGTGTAAACTGAGAAAGCCAATCACTGAATTTGGAGTATGATTGTCTTGTAGAGTCTCAGATATAAGAGAAAATCCTACCAAGGAGGACCATACCGTTATTATAGCTCTTAATTATCCCTACTCAATAAGAGTTTCAAATATAATGTCTTGAACATAGCAAAATGTAACAAAGCACACAAAGAAAAACCATTAACAAGATTTGATAGACAAAATGGGATTAAGTATGATGTTAAAATGATCAATAAAGATTGTAAAATGGCTTGATTACTCTGCTCAAAGAAATGAGAGGGGAAGCGAATTGAACAAAAAACTGACACTAAAAATGATATTGAGAAAGGTTTTATAAATGAACCAAATGGATACTCTAGAACTTTAAAGATATGACAGCTAATTTAAGATACCACAGGGGTGCCTGGGTGGCTCACTTAATTAAACCTCCAATTCTTTTTCCTTTTTTTTTAACACCTTAATTTTATTTTATCTCTTTCAATTTGGCTCAGGTCATGATGTCATGGTTGTGAAATAGAGCCCAGAGTTGGGCTCTGTGCTGAGCCTGGAGCCTGCTTAAGATTCTTTTCCCTTCTTTTTCTATCCCTCCCTGAACTCTCACTTGCTCACTCTCTCTTGCTTGCAAATAAATAGATAGATAGATAGATAGATAATAGACAAAGCAAAATAAAAGCAGATTATGAAAATAAATATAAAGATTTTGAAATGAAAACAAGTTCAAAATAAAATAGAGAAGACCTACACAGCTAAAAGTTCATTCAGAAAATCTACTATTAAAGAAGTCAGTATGACACAGTGTTAAGATATCAAAAGATTTGAGCATGTACTTTACAGAAAGGGTAATCCAAATGGCCACTCATATATAAAAACTGTTTATCTTTATTATGAATCTGGAATTAAATTAAATTAAATTAAAAATAAATTAAAACCTAAAATGACATACTATTACACACTTACCATATTGGGCAACAGTAAAATTGCCTTGCAAGAATGTGAAAGAATGAAAGTGCCCATAATAAAAACATTTGAGGTAAGTTGGACAATATTTAGAAAACTTAAAAATAAAAATAAAAATTTGGTCCATTCCTAGAAATACAACATGGAACTAAATGAATATTTTCACCAGGATATGCAAACAGATGATTATAGCTATTTCATTCATAACGGCAGATCAGTAGTGGTCTATTTGCACAATGTTACATTAAATAAGAGAGAATATTAACACACTGGGAGGAGGGGCTAGGTTGTTATCAGAAACAGATCTTCTATGGTGCTGATTATGTTCTATTTCTCAAAATCTTTAAGTTAAAAAAGTTTTCAAATTTATATCTAGATAGATAGATGATAGATAGACAGATATCCCAGAAGCTGCAATGCTAGGCTAAGACCAGGCTTTAAAGGGCTTTTCTATACTCTACTAAATACTTGAAACCATTCATTATATCATAGCTCAGTGTTCAAATCTCCATTTGTTTCCTCAGGTTCCTAATATTTACCTTAAGGTGACCTGATTCAGACTTTTGATCACCTTTGTCTAAATATTTCTATTTTAACAAAGTCCTTTTTAACACTGAGAGACTAAAACTTAGAAAAATACTCTGATTGTTATCTCACTAGGGTGGAAAATATATAGTTACCCATTAACTAATGATATCCATGTCTACATTAGATCCGTGGCATTTTTAATTCTTGGGAGCTTTTGGTTAAATGAAATTTTTAAGCTTCCTTTAAAGGAAGCTTTAAGCCATCACCACATGAATAAAATTAAAGAACCAAATGAAAACAGGCCAAGTATTTACAGAGTAATAGAATGTGCAGTGGAAAGAGTACAATTCTGAAATCATAAAGCCTAAATTAGTGTGATGCATTTTTGCTACCCATGTAATCATAATAAACCAGTTATCTAAATGTGTTAGCCTCAGTTTTTTCACCCATGAAATGGTGATGATAATACTTATTATGCAGCGTTGTTGTGTGGATGTGATGAAGCATGGAGCATGAGAGTCTCATATTCCATGCTAAAATGATAGCTATTTTTATACTTATAATAATTCTAGTAATAGTAATTAAATTGTTCAAAATGGTAATATTCATTTATATTGAGGCATTGTATTGACTATTATTAGACACATTTACCAACATAAATTTCATTTTACTTTACCCCCTCTGAGGATATATATTCCCTAATTCAATATGAATCTCCTTATGAATAATAATTATCATAATAAATATGCTGATTTTTCTTCTATTTGTTTTTAAGGAGGTATCCTTTACTGTTGAACATAAAGAAACTTAAGCAAGTCTGTCTTATTCAAACTTTGCATGCTGCTTTCTTATGAAACTAGATTATAGAGTTGTATGAAATAAATTCATGCAGTTAAGACATTGATGTTTGGAACACTGGGTGGTCAGTTTAGTATTTCAAAAGAAGATTTTAAATTTAAACCTTAAAACTGAGCTCTTTCAGCCTTTTTTATAGACCATCCTTCATGCTTCATAAGTACTCCTCCATTGTAAACTAAGTAATAGTTTTTGTCACAGTGTATATAACAAAAATGGATTTTATATTCTATTATTTCAGAGTTAGTTGCAGTTTCTACTGCCTTACTTCATTTTTTGAAAAATAGATTAATTCTACAAAAAGTTTTTTCCAGCTTTATTGAAAAAAATCGACATATTTGTAAATTTAAGAAATGATTTCTTATAACATTGCAAACTTTTAACATTGTGTAAATTTTGTACAATTTGATAAATTGGTATACATCTTTATTGCAATATAATCTACACAAAAATGTTAATAC
The DNA here is from genome assembly GCF_964662115.1 of Mustela nivalis. Lineage (NCBI taxonomy): Eukaryota > Metazoa > Chordata > Mammalia > Carnivora > Mustelidae > Mustela > Mustela nivalis. The sequence continues at coordinate 79,953 of NW_028136286.1, forward strand.
ATCTACTATCTCGTATAGTTGCCACTGATTTTTATGCATGTATCGTAAGGAATTTTAAGATCTACTCTCTTAGCAACTTTTATGTATATAGTATAGTAGAGATAAACTTCAGAGGTCTTGTGGGTTTTGTTCCAGACCGCCTCAATAAAGTGATTATCTCAATAAACTAAGTCAAATTATTATTTTTTATGGTTTCCCAGTGCATATAAAAAATAGACACTATACTGTACTGTTCAAAAGCATTATGTTTTTAAAGAAAAACAATGTATATACATTAAGTAAACTAGTTCTGAGTTTTCAGTGGGTCATAATTACTGATCACAGTTCACCATAACAAATACAATAATAATGTAAAAAACTTGAAATATTGCAAGAATTACCAACATGTGACAGAGAGACACAAAATGAACAAATGTTGTTAGAGAAATGGTGGCAGCAGACTTTTTTTATACAAGATTGCTATAAACTTTCAACTTGTAAGAATGTGATATATGCAAAGTTTAATAAAGGGAAGCACAATAAAAAAAGTATGTATATTTTATTAACTATGATCATCATGCTGTACATTAGATCCCCAGAACTTTTTCATATTATAGTTGCAAGTTTGCACCCTTGGACCACCTTACTCCACCCCAGGTTCACCCCTTGTCAACTCAACTCTAAGTTTCCATTAGTTTTCCTTTTCCTCAGATTCTGTATGTAAGGGATATCATAATACATAAAATTAAAAAATATATAAAATCTTTGAAATATTTCACTTAGTATAATACCTTCAAGATCCATCCATGCTGTTGTAAATGGCAGTATTTCTTAATTTTTCATGGTTAAGTAGTATTCCGTAGTATATATTTACCATACTTATTTTATTCTTTCATCCATTAATGGATACTGAAGTTATTTCCATCTCTTGCTTAGAGTTAATAATTTTATAATAAACATAAGAGTGCAGATATGTCTTTGAACAGTGACTTCGTTTCCTTTAGATAGATACCTAGAAGTGGGATTACTGAATCATATGGTAATTTTACTTTTAATAATATGAATAATCTCCATACTGTTTTCCATACAAATTTATATCCCTATTACAGTGCATAAGTTCCCCGTTTTCCCCAATATTTACCAAAATTGGTTAGTTTCAATTTTTTGGTAGTATATATTCTAATATCTTGCTGTGTTTTTCAGAGGTAAACAACAACAACAACAACATAAGGACTTTGCCCTGAGATTTTTACGTTGAGCACTTTTTAATGCTCCTGTTGGTCATTTATATAACTTTTTTGAAAAAAAAAGTCTATAGAGATCCTTTTGCTATTTTTTTAATCATATATTTTTTTCTATTTGTATCTGTTGGTTATTAACCTCTTTTCAGATATAAGATTCGTAAGTATTTTCTTACATTCTGTGGATTGTGTTTTCATTCTCTCTCCCTTTTTTTGGCAATGCAGAAACGTTAGTTTGATGTAATACCATTTATTTATTTTTGCTTTTTTTGCTTGTGTTTTTAGTCTGGTATCCAAAAAACTATTGGCAAGACCAATGTCAAGGAGAATTTTTCCTATGTTTTCCTTTAGGAAATTTAGTTTCATGCATCACCTTTAAGTCTTTAATCTATTTCAAGTTCAGACTTATGAGTGATATAAGGTTCCCTTTTCATACTGTTTATGTGACTATTCAGTTTTAAATATCATTTATTGAACAGGCTATCTTTCCCCATTACATATGTTGGCCCCTGTCAAATATTAGGTGACTGTATGAAAGGATTTATTTCTGGACTCTCAATTCTGTCTACTTGTTTATTGGTCTGTTTTTATGCCAGTATACTTTATTGTTTTGAGCATGAGGGCTTTGTAGTATAGTTTCAAATCAAGAAGTGTAATCTCCCTTCTTCATTCTTTCTCAGAACTGCTTTGATTATTTTTTGTCTTTCATGGTCTCATATAAACTTTAGGATTCTTTACTTACTTCTGTAAAACAATAATATTGGATTTTTTTAAAGATTTTTAATTTATTTATTTGACAGAGAGAGATGACAAGCAGGCAGAGAGGCAGGCAGAGAGAGAAGAGGAAGCAGGCTTCCTGCTGAGCAGAGAGCCTGATGCGGGGCTCGATCCCAGGACCCTGGGATCATGACCAGAGCCGAAGGCAGCGGCTTAACCCACTGAGCCACCCAGGCGCCCCTAACATTGGATTTTTGATAGGAATTGGATTTACAGATGGTTTACGGTAGTATGGACATTTTAACAATGTTAATTCTTACCATTCATAAATATGAGCTATCTTTCCATTTCTGTCACCTTCAATTTCTTTATCAATGTCATAGTTTATGGAGTACAGATGTTTCATCTTCTTAGTTAAATCTATTCCTAAGTATTTTATTATTTTTGATGCTATTGTGAATTAGATTGTTTTCTTTATTTTTTCAGATAGTTCATCATTAGAATGTTAAAATGCTCCTGTCTTGTGCTTACTTTGGCAGCACATATACTAAAATTGGAATGATGCAGAGAAGATTAGCGTGATCACTGAACAAGGATGACATGACAAACTGGGAAGCAGTCCATAAAAAAAGAAACAAAACAAAATTCTTTTCTTTTATATATTGATCTTGTATTTGGTAATTTTACTAAATTTGTTTATTCAAATTTTTTGTGAATTTTTTAGGATTTTTTAACATGTAAGTTCATGTTATCCAAAAAAAGAAAATTTTACTTCTTCCTTTTTTTTTTTTTGGAGACTCTTGTTTCTTTGTGTTCCTTGTTTCTCTGGCTAGGACATCCACTACTGTGTCAAATGAGAGTAGTGAAAATGGACACACTTGTCTTTCTTCTGATCGTTAAGGGGAAAACTTTCAAAAGTTTTGATTGAATATGAGATTAGCTCTGGGCTTGCAATCTGTGTTTTTTCTTTAATGGGTTTTTTAAATTATTTTTTAAAATTTTTTATATAATGTGTTTTAATCCCTAGGGGTACAGGTCTGTGAATCACCAGGTTTACACATTTCACAGCACTCACCATCACTCACCATAGCACCTGCCCTCTCCAATGTCCATACCCCCACCATCCTCTCCCAACACACCTCCCCCCAGCAACCCTCAGTCTGTTTTGTGAGATTCAGTCTTTTATGGTTTGTCTCCCTCCTAATACCATCTTTTTTTTATTTTTCTTTTCGTACGCCCGAAACTGCCTATGTTGCATCTCCACTTCATCATATCAGGGAGATCATATGATAGTTGTCTTTCTCAGATTGATTTATTTCTCCAAGCATAATACCCTCTAGTTCCATCCACGTCATCACAAATAGCAGGATTTCATTTCTTTTGATGGCTGCATAGTATTCCATTGAACATATATACCACATCTTATTTATTGATTCATCTGTTGAAGGACATTTAGTTTCTTTCCATAGTTTAACTATTGTGGACATTGCTGCTATAAACATTTGGGTGCATGTGCCCCTTCAGAATGCCACGTTTGTATCTGTAGGGTATATACCCAGTACTACAAGCACTGGGTCATAGGGTAGTTCTATTTTCAGCTTTTTGAGGCACGTCCACGCTGTTTTCCAGAGTGGTTGCACCAGCTTGCATTCCCACATACAGTGTAGGAGGGTTGCCCTTTCTCCACATCCTCGCCAGCATCTGTCATTGACGGACTTGTTCATTTTAGCCATTCTGAACGGTGTGAGGTGGTATCTCATTCTGGTTTTGATTTGTATTTCCCTGATGCCGAGTGATGTGGAGCATTTTTTCATGTGTCTGTTGGCCATTTGGATGTATTCTTTGCAGAAATGTCTGTTCATGTCCTCTGCCCATTTCTTCATTGGATTATTTGTTTTTAGGGTGTTGAGTTTGATAAGCTCTTTATAGATTTTGGATACTGGCCCTTTATCTGGTATGTCATTTGCAAATATCTTCTCCCAGATAACTTCTGACAGTGATCTTTTGGCTTTGTTAACTGTTTCCTTTGCAGTGCAAAAGCTTTTGGATCTGATGAAATCCCAATAGTTCATTCTTGCCCTTGCTTCCCTGGCCTTTCGCGATGTTCCTAGGAAGAAGTTGCTGCTGCTGAGGTCAAAGAAGTTGCTACCTGTTCTCTCCTCAAGGACTATGATGGATTCCTTTCTCACATTATGCTTCTTCATCCATTTCCAGTCGATTATAATGTATGGTGTTAGGATGGTCCAATTTCATTTTCTGCATGTGGCTGTTCAATTTTCCAGACCCCAAGGCCAATGGCTCCTTCTCTTCCCCAGGGACAGTGTGCTGTGCCTTCCCCACACTTGCTCCTGGGGAGCGCAGTGACAGACGTGTGCAACCATGCATCTCTCCCATGCAGAGGGGATGCCCAGGCAAAGAGGATTTCGCTCCATGCGGGTTTATTACACCGTGCTGTGGAGACTAGCTCCGGCAAGCAGCAGGCAGCATCCCACAGACCCGACTCTGATTTCCCAAAGAATGCTGTACTTTCCCAGAGGGGATGCCCGGGCAAAGAGGCTTTCGCTCTATGCGGGTTTCTCCAAAAGTGCTGCGAATACTAGGCTAAGGCAAGCAACAAAAGCAGCCCACAGAACCGACTCTGATTTCCCAGCGACGGCCATGCTTTCGCAGAGGTTTTCAGCTTGGCGCGAAACGCACTTCGCTGCTGCTTCCTCAGCAAGGCTGTGGTCGTTTGCTCTGTCCCGGCAGGAAAGAAGAGCCGCGGGAGAGCTGGTGCCTCTTGGGCCTTGTTTTCCCGGGCTCCAAGTTCGCGCCCGGGGTTCACCTTGCTAAGCCGAACTAAGCAGACACAGTCACAACCCTGCAGCAGCGTGCGTGGCCTAGCATGGCACTCTATGCCTATTACCATCTCCTGGCGTAGGTAAGGCTTTGCCTTTTGCTCCGGCGCTCGGGCAGACTCGGGTCTAGGCCAGTGCCTTCACCATAGGAGAGAGGAGGCGACAGGATTCCTGCACCGGGCCCGAGCACTGGGATGGGGAACAGTGGGGACTGTCTCCACTCTTTCCCCGGCACACCCCCTGCCACCCACAATGCTGCCATATCTTGATGGAAGACGGCATCTGACTGCACGTTTCTCCATGGGGTTGTTTCTGCGAGTTCCGGGTATGGCAACTGGTGGCAAGCCCAAGTCTGCCCTTAGGACAGGTGGCCAAAAAAATGCTTTCCCCTTGGGACCAGAGGCACAGGACAGGCCTGCCTTCTGCCCAGACTCCTTCCTCAGAGTGGAGCACGCACCCATGCCCTTGTCGTCCCCTCATGTCTCCTTAGCAGCCAGGCTTCAATCTCTCCGCACAGGGAACAGAGGACACTTGTCTTCTCATGGCCTGCTATTCGTGCCTCGGCAGGCTATTCTGACTCCCGAGCGTTTCCAGACCCCTCGGCCAAGGGATCCTTCTCTTCCCCGTGGGCGGCGTGCTGTGCCTTCCCCAAAATTGCTCCTGGGGAGCGCGGTGACAGACGTGTGCAACCATGCTTCTCTCTCAGGCAGAGGGGATGCTAGGGCAAAGAGGATTTCGCTCCATGCGGGTATCTTCCACCATGTTGCCGAGACTCGCTCAGGCAAGCAGCAGCAGCATCCCCAAACCCAACTCTGATTTCCCAACGAATGCTGTGCTTTCCTAAGGGAGAGGTCCAGGCAAAGAGGCTTTCGCTGTATGCGGGTTTCTCCCACCGCGAGACTGGGCTCAGGGAAGCAGCAGCAGGCCTGACAACATTTCTCAGCGAATGCTGTGCTTTCGCAGAGGCTTTGGTTGGAGCGAACCGCACTTCGCTGCTGCTTTCTCAGCAAGGCTTTGGTCGTTCGCTCTTTCGCAGCAGGGACGAAGAGCCGCGGGAGAGCTGGTGCCTCTTGGGCCTTGCTTTCGCGGGCTCCAAGTTCGCGCCTGGGTTTCACTTTGCTAAGCCGAACTAGGCAGACACAGTCACAACCCTGCAGCAGCGTGCGTGGCCTAGCATGGCACTCTATGCCTAATTCCATCTCCTGGCCTAGGTAAGGCTTTGCCTTGTGCTCCGGCGCTCGGGCAGACTCGGGGTCGAGGCCAGTGCCTTCACCACAGGAGAGAAGAGGCAACAGGATCCCTGCACACGGCCCGGGCACTGGGATGGGGAACTGTGGGGGACTGTCTCCACTCCTTCCCCGCCGCACCCCCTGTCTCCTACAATGCTGCCACATCTTGGTGGAAGATGGCATCTGACTGACCGTTTCTCCATGGGGTTGTTTCTGCAAGTTCCAGGTATGGCACCTGGTGGCAAGCCCAAGTCTGCCCTTGGGACAGGTGGCCAAAGAGATGCTTTCCCCTTGGGACAAGAGGCACAGGACAGGCCTGCCTTCTGCACAGACTCCTTCCTCAGAGTGGAGCACGCGACCCTGCCTAGTCATCCCCTCATGTCTCCTTAGCAGCCAGGCTCCCATCTCTCCGCACAGGGAGCGGGTGACACATGTCTGGCCACCGGCCTGCATTTCGTGCCGCGGAAGGCTATCCTGTCCCGAGCGTTTCCCGACCCCAAGGCCAAGGGATCCTTCTCTTCCCCGGGGGCGGCGTGCTGTGCCTTCCCCACACTTGCTCCTGGGGAGCGTGGTGAAAGACGTGAGCAACCATGCTTCTCTCTCAGGCAGAAAGGATGCTAGGGCAAAGAGGATTTCGCTCCATGCGGGAATCTTCCAACATGCTGCGGAGACTCGCTTAGGCAAGCAGCAGCAGCATCCCCAAACCCAACTCTGATTTTCCAACGAATGCTGTGCTTTCCAAGGGGCGATGCCAAGGCAAAGGGGCTTTCGCTGTATGCGGGTTTCACCCACCGCGAGACTGGGCTCAGGCACGCAGCAGCAGCCCCCAAAACATTTCTCGGGGAATGCTGTCCTTTCGCAGAGGCTTTGGTTTGGAGCAAACAGCCCTTCGCCACTGCTTCCTCAGCAAGGCTTCTGTCGCATCTGGGAAGAAGAGCTGCGGGAGAGCTGGTGCCTCTTGGGCCTTGCTTTCCCTGGCTCCATGTTCGCGTCCTGGGTTCACCCTGCCAGGCCGAACTACGCAGACACAGTCACAACCGTGCAGTAGCGCGCTTAGCCTAGGATGGCACTCCATGCACACTACCATCTCCCGGTGTAGGCATCGCTTGGCCTTTTACTCTGGCGCTCAGGCCGACTCGCGGACTAGGCCTGTGCTTTCCCCACAGGAAAGGAGAGGTGACAGGATCCCTGCACACCGCCCGTGCACTGAATAGGGAGCTTTGGGGGACTGTCACCACTCCTTCCCCTTAAAACCCGGGCCTCCTCCAAGCTTCTACATCCCGGAGGAAGACGGCATCTGATGGCCAGGTCTTTCTGGGAGTTGTTTCTCGAGTTTAGGGTAGGCGCCTGGTGGCAAGCCCATGGCTCCACCACGGTCAGGTGGCCAAGGAGCAGCTGTCTCCTTGGGCCCAAAGGCTCAGGACAGGCATGCTTTCTGCCCAGACTCCTTCCTCAGAGTGGAGCCCTTTCCCCTGCCCTAATCTTCCCCTCGTGTCTCCTTAGCAGCCCGGCTTCCTTCGCTCTGCAGTGACAGATGTGTCCCTTTCCTTAAGGCTCTTTCCACAGGCACCACCGCGCTTCTCTCTCAGGCAGAGCAGATGCCCAGGCAAAGAGAATTTCGCTCCATGCGGGTTTATTCCACCGTGCAGGGGAGACTAGCTCCGGCAAGCAGCAGGGAGCATCCCACAGACCCGACTCTGATTTCCCAGAGAATGCTGTGCTTTCCCAGAGGGGATGCCCCGGCAAAGAAGCTTTCGCTCTATGCGGGTTTCTCCCATCGTGCTGCGAATACTCGGCTAAGGCAAGCAACAAAAGCAGCCCACAGAACCGACTCTGATTTCACAGCGACTGCTATGCTTTCGCAGAGGTTTTCAGCTTGGCGCAAACCGCACTTCGCTTCTGCTTCCTCAGCAAGGCTTTGGTCTTTCGCTCTGTCGCGGCCTTGTTTTCCCGGGCTCCAAGTTCGCGCCCGGGGTTCACCTTGCTAAGCCGAAATAAGCAGACACAGTCACAACCCTGCAGCAGCGTGCGTGGCCTAGCATGACACTCTATGCCTATTACCATCTCCTGGCGTAGGTAAGGCTTTGCCTTTTGCTCCGGCGCTCGGCAGAATCGGGGTCTAGGCCAGTGCATTCACCACAGGAGAGAAGAGGCGACAGGATATCAGATTTGGTTTTGGGGAGGCTGCTGCTGCTTGCCTAAGCGAGTCTCCGCAGCATGTGGAAGATACCCGCATGGAGCGAAATACTCTTTGCCCTAGCATCCTTTCTGCCTGAGAGAGAAGCATGGTTGCACACGTCTGTCAACGCGCTCCCCAGGAGCAATTTTGTGGAAGGAACAGCACGCAGCCCCCGGGAAGAGAAGGATCCCTTGGCCTTGGGGTCTAGAAACGCTCGGGAAGCAGAATAGCCTGCCGAGGCACGAACAGCAGGCCATGAGAAGACAAGTGTCCTCTGCTCACTGTGCGGAGAGATTGAAGCCTGGCTGCTAAGGAGACATGAGGGGAAGACAAGGGCATGGGTGCGTGCTCCACTCTGAGGAAGGAGTCTGGGCAGAAGGCAGGCCTGTCCTGTGCCTCTTGTCCCAAGGGGAAAGCATTTTTTTGGCCACCTGTCCCAAGGGCAGACTTGGCCTTGACACCAGGTGCCATACCCGGAACTCGCAGAAACAACCCCATGGAGAAACGTGCAGTCAGATGCCCTCTTCCACCAAGATGTGGCAGCATTGTGGGTGGCAGGGGGTGTGCCGGGGAAAGAGTGGAGACAGTCCCCACCGTTCCCCATCCCAGTGCTCAGGCCCTGTGCAGGGATCCTGTTGCCTCCTCTCTCCTGTGGTGAAGGCACTGGCCTTGACCCCGAGTCTGCCCGAGCGCCGGAGCAAAAGGCAAAGCCTTACCTACGCCAGGAGATGGTAATAGGCATAGAGTGTCATGCTAGGCCACGCACGCTGTTGCAGGGTAGTGACTGTGTCTGCTTAGTTCGGCTTAGCAAGGTGAACCCCGGGCGCGAACTTGGAGCCCGGGAAAACAAGGCCCAAGAGGCACCAGCTCTCCCGCGGCACTTCTTTCCTGCCACGACAGAGCGAACGACCAAAGCCTTGCTGAGGAAGCAGCAGCGAAGTGCGTTTCGCGCCAAGCTGAAAACCTCTGCGAAAGCATGGCCGTCGCTGGGAAATCAGAGTCGGTTCTGTGGGCTGCTTTTGTTGCTTGCCTTAGCCTAGTATTCGCAGCACTTTTGGAGAAACCCGCATAGAGCGAAAGCCTCTTTGCCCGGGCATCCCCTCTGGGAAAGCACAGCATTCTTTGGGAAATCAGAGTCGGGTCTGTGGGATGCTGCCTGCTGCTTGCCGGAGCTAGTCTCCACAGCACGGTGTAATAAACCCGCATGGAGCGAAATCCTCTTTGCCTGGGCATCCCCTCTGCATGGGAGAGATGCATGGTTGCACACGTCTGTCACTGCGCTCCCCAGGAGCAAGTGTGGGGAAGGCACAGCACACTGTCCCTGGGGAAGAGAAGGAGCCATTGGCCTTGGGGTCTGGAAAATTGAACAGCCACATGCAGAAAATGAAATTGGACCATCCTAACACCATACATTATAATCGACTGGAAATGGATGAAGAAGCATAATGTGAGAAAGGAATCCATCATAGTCCTTGAGGAGAGAACAGGTAGCAACTTCTTTGACCTCAGCAGCAGCAACTTCTTCCTAGGAACATCGCGAAAGGCCAGGGAAGCAAGGGCAAGAATGAACTATTGGGATTTCATCAGATCCAAAAGCTTTTGCACTGCAAAGGAAACAGTTAACAAAGCCAAAAGATCACTGTCAGAAGTTATCTGGGAGAAGATATTTGCAAATGACATACCAGATAAAGGGCCAGTATCCAAAATCTATAAAGAGCTTATCAAACTCAACACCCTAAAAACAAATAATCCAATGAAGAAATGGGCAGAGGACATGAACAGACATTTCTGCAAAGAATACATCCAAATGGCCAACAGACACATGAAAAAATGCTCCACATCACTCGGCATCAGGGAAATACAAATCAAAACCAGAATGAGATACCACCTCACACCGTTCAGAATGGCTAAAATGAACAAGTCCGTCAATGACAGATGCTGGCGAGGATGTGGAGAAAGGGCAACCCTCCTACACTGTATGTGGGAATGCAAGCTGGTGCAACCACTCTGGAAAACAGCGTGGACGTGCCTCAAAAAGCTGAAAATAGAACTACCCTATGACCCAGTGCTTGTAGTACTGGGTATATACCCTACAGATACAAACGTGGCATTCTGAAGGGGCACATGCACCCAAATGTTTATAGCAGCAATGTCCACAATAGTTAAACTATGGAAAGAAACTAAATGTCCTTCAACAGATGAATCAATAAATAAGATGTGGTATATATGTTCAATGGAATACTATGCAGCCATCAAAAGAAATGAAATCCTGCTATTTGTGATGACGTGGATGGAACTAGAGGGTATTATGCTTGGAGAAATAAATCAATCTGAGAAAGACAACTATCATATGATCTCCCTGATATGATGAAGTGGAGATGCAACATAGGCAGTTTCGGGCGTACGAAAAGAAAAATAAAAAAAAGATGGTATTAGGAGGGAGACAAACCATAAAAGACTGAATCTCACAAAACAGACTGAGGGTTGCTGGGGGGAGGTGTGTTGGGAGAGGATGGTGGGGGTATGGACATTGGAGAGGGCAGGTGCTATGGTGAGTGATGGTGAGTGCTGTGAAATGTGTAAACCTGGTGATTCACAGACCTGTACCCCTAGGGATTAAAACACATTATATAAAAAATTTTAAAAAATAATTTAAAAAACCCATTAAAGAAAAAACACAGATTGCAAGCCCAGAGCTAATCTCATATTCAATCAAAACTTTTGAAAGTTTTCCCCTTAACGATCAGAAGAAAGACAAGTGTGTCCATTTTCACTACTCTCATTTGACACAGTAGTGGATGTCCTAGCCAGAGAAACAAGGAACACAAAGAAACAAGAGTCTCCAAAAAAAAAAAAAAGGAAGAAGTAAAATTTTCTTTTTTTGGATAACATGAACTTACATGTTAAAAAATCCTAAAAAATTCACAAAAAATTTGAATAAACAAATTTAGTAAAATTACCAAATACAAGATCAATATATAAAAGAAAAGAATTTTGTTTTGTTTCTTTTTTTATGGACTGCTTCCCAGTTTGTCATGTCATCCTTGTTCAGTGATCACGCTAATCTTCTCTGCATCATTCCAATTTTAGTATATGTGCTGCCAAAGTAAGCACAAGACAGGAGCATTTTAACATTCTAATGATGAACTATCTGAAAAAATAAAGAAAACAATCTAATTCACAATAGCATCAAAAATAATAAAATACTTAGGAATAGATTTAACTAAGAAGATGAAACATCTGTACTCCATAAACTATGACATTGATAAAGAAATTGAAGGTGACAGAAATGGAAAGATAGCTCATATTTATGAATGGTAAGAATTAACATTGTTAAAATGTCCATACTACCGTAAACCATCTGTAAATCCAATTCCTATCAAAAATCCAATGTTAGGGGCGCCTGGGTGGCTCAGTGGGTTAAGCCGCTGCCTTCGGCTCTGGTCATGATCCCAGGGTCCTGGGATCGAGCCCCGCATCAGGCTCTCTGCTCAGCAGGAAGCCTGCTTCCTCTTCTCTCTCTGCCTGCCTCTCTGCCTGCTTGTCATCTCTCTCTGTCAAATAAATAAATTAAAAATCTTTAAAAAAATCCAATATTATTGTTTTACAGAAGTAAGTAAAGAATCCTAAAGTTTATATGAGACCATGAAAGACAAAAAATAATCAAAGCAGTTCTGAGAAAGAATGAAGAAGGGAGATTACACTTCTTGATTTGAAACTATACTACAAAGCCCTCATGCTCAAAACAATAAAGTATACTGGCATAAAAACAGACCAATAAACAAGTAGACAGAATTGAGAGTCCAGAAATAAATCCTTTCATACAGTCACCTAATATTTGACAGGGGCCAACATATGTAATGGGGAAAGATAGCCTGTTCAATAAATGATATTTAAAACTGAATAGTCACATAAACAGTATGAAAAGGGAACCTTATATCACTCATAAGTCTGAACTTGAAATAGATTAAAGACTTAAAGGTGATGCATGAAACTAAATTTCCTAAAGGAAAACATAGGAAAAATTCTCCTTGACATTGGTCTTGCCAATAGTTTTTTGGATACCAGACTAAAAACACAAGCAAAAAAAGCAAAAATAAATAAATGGTATTACATCAAACTAACGTTTCTGCATTGCCAAAAAAAGGGAGAGAGAATGAAAACACAATCCACAGAATGTAAGAAAATACTTACGAATCTTATATCTGAAAAGAGGTTAATAACCAACAGATACAAATAGAAAAAAATATATGATTAAAAAAATAGCAAAAGGATCTCAATAGACTTTTTTTTTCAAAAAAGTTATATAAATGACCAACAGGAGCATTAAAAAGTGCTCAACGTAAAAATCTCAGGGCAAAGTCCTTATGTTGTTGTTGTTGTTGTTTACCTCTGAAAAACACAGCAAGATATTAGAATATATACTACCAAAAAATTGAAACTAACCAATTTTGGTAAATATTGGGGAAAACGGGGAACTTATGCACTGTAATAGGGATATAAATTTGTATGGAAAACAGTATGGAGATTATTCATATTATTAAAAGTAAAATTACCATATGATTCAGTAATCCCACTTCTAGGTATCTATCTAAAGGAAACGAAGTCACTGTTCAAAGACATATCTGCACTCTTATGTTTATTATAAAATTATTAACTCTAAGCAAGAGATGGAAATAACTTCAGTATCCATTAATGGATGAAAGAATAAAATAAGTATGGTAAATATATACTACGGAATACTACTTAACCATGAAAAATTAAGAAATACTGCCATTTACAACAGCATGGATGGATCTTGAAGGTATTATACTAAGTGAAATATTTCAAAGATTTTATATATTTTTTAATTTTATGTATTATGATATCCCTTACATACAGAATCTGAGGAAAAGGAAAACTAATGGAAACTTAGAGTTGAGTTGACAAGGGGTGAACCTGGGGTGGAGTAAGGTGGTCCAAGGGTGCAAACTTGCAACTATAATATGAAAAAGTTCTGGGGATCTAATGTACAGCATGATGATCATAGTTAATAAAATATACATACTTTTTTTATTGTGCTTCCCTTTATTAAACTTTGCATATATCACATTCTTACAAGTTGAAAGTTTATAGCAATCTTGTATAAAAAAAGTCTGCTGCCACCATTTCTCTAACAACATTTGTTCATTTTGTGTCTCTCTGTCACATGTTGGTAATTCTTGCAATATTTCAAGTTTTTTACATTATTATTGTATTTGTTATGGTGAACTGTGATCAGTAATTATGACCCACTGAAAACTCAGAACTAGTTTACTTAATGTATATACATTGTTTTTCTTTAAAAACATAATGCTTTTGAACAGTACAGTATAGTGTCTATTTTTTATATGCACTGGGAAACCATAAAAAATAATAATTTGACTTAGTTTATTGAGATAATCACTTTATTGAGGCGGTCTGGAACAAAACCCACAAGACCTCTGAAGTTTATCTCTACTATACTATATACATAAAAGTTGCTAAGAGAGTAGATCTTAAAATTCCTTACGATACATGCATAAAAATCAGTGGCAACTATACGAGATAGTAGATGTATTAACATTTTTGTGTAGATTATATTGCAATAAAGATGTATACCAATTTATCAAATTGTACAAAATTTACACAATGTTAAAAGTTTGCAATGTTATAAGAAATCATTTCTTAAATTTACAAATATGTCGATTTTTTTCAATAAAGCTGGAAAAAACTTTTTGTAGAATTAATCTATTTTTCAAAAAAGGAAGTAAGGCAGTAGAAACTGCAACTAACTCTGAAATAATAGAATATAAAATCCATTTTTGTTATATACACTGTGACAAAAACTATTACTTAGTTTACAATGGAGGAGTACTTATGAAGCATGAAGGATGGTCTATAAAAAAGGCTGAAAGAGCTCAGTTTTAAGGTTTAAATTTAAAATCTTCTTTTGAAATACTAAACTGACCACCCAGTGTTCCAAACATCAATGTCTTAACTGCATGAATTTATTTCATACAACTCTATAATCTAGTTTCATAAGAAAGCAGCATGCAAAGTTTGAATAAGACAGACTTGCTTAAGTTTCTTTATGTTCAACAGTAAAGGATACCTCCTTAAAAACAAATAGAAGAAAAATCAGCATATTTATTATGATAATTATTATTCATAAGGAGATTCATATTGAATTAGGGAATATATATCCTCAGAGGGGGTAAAGTAAAATGAAATTTATGTTGGTAAATGTGTCTAATAATAGTCAATACAATGCCTCAATATAAATGAATATTACCATTTTGAACAATTTAATTACTATTACTAGAATTATTATAAGTATAAAAATAGCTATCATTTTAGCATGGAATATGAGACTCTCATGCTCCATGCTTCATCACATCCACACAACAACGCTGCATAATAAGTATTATCATCACCATTTCATGGGTGAAAAAACTGAGGCTAACACATTTAGATAACTGGTTTATGATTACATGGGTAGCAAAAATGCATCACACTAATTTAGGCTTTATGATTTCAGAATTGTACTCTTTCCACTGCACATTCTATTACTCTGTAAATACTTGGCCTGTTTTCATTTGGTTCTTTAATTTTATTCATGTGGTGATGGCTTAAAGCTTCCTTTAAAGGAAGCTTAAAATTTTCATTTAACCAAAAGCTCCCAAGAATTAAAAATGCCACGGATCTAATGTAGACATGGATATCATTAGTTAATGGGTAACTATATATTTTCCACCCTAGTGAGATAACAATCAGAGTATTTTTCTAAGTTTTAGTCTCTCAGTGTTAAAAAGGACTTTGTTAAAATAGAAATATTTAGACAAAGGTGATCAAAAGTCTGAATCAGGTCACCTTAAGGTAAATATTAGGAACCTGAGGAAACAAATGGAGATTTGAACACTGAGCTATGATATAATGAATGGTTTCAAGTATTTAGTAGAGTATAGAAAAGCCCTTTAAAGCCTGGTCTTAGCCTAGCATTGCAGCTTCTGGGATATCTGTCTATCTATCATCTATCTATCTAGATATAAATTTGAAAACTTTTTTAACTTAAAGATTTTGAGAAATAGAACATAATCAGCACCATAGAAGATCTGTTTCTGATAACAACCTAGCCCCTCCTCCCAGTTTGTTAATATTCTCTCTTATTTAATGTAACATTGTGCAAATAGACCACTACTGATCTGCCGTTATGAATGAAATAGCTATAATCATCTGTTTGCATATCCTGGTGAAAATATTCATTTAGTTCCATGTTGTATTTCTAGGAATGGACCAAATTTTTATTTTTATTTTTAAGTTTTCTAAATATTGTCCAACTTACCTCAAATGTTTTTATTATGGGCACTTTCATTCTTTCACATTCTTGCAAGGCAATTTTACTGTTGCCCAATATGGTAAGTGTGTAATAGTATGTCATTTTAGGTTTTAATTTATTTTTAATTTAATTTAATTTAATTCCAGATTCATAATAAAGATAAACAGTTTTTATATATGAGTGGCCATTTGGATTACCCTTTCTGTAAAGTACATGCTCAAATCTTTTGATATCTTAACACTGTGTCATACTGACTTCTTTAATAGTAGATTTTCTGAATGAACTTTTAGCTGTGTAGGTCTTCTCTATTTTATTTTGAACTTGTTTTCATTTCAAAATCTTTATATTTATTTTCATAATCTGCTTTTATTTTGCTTTGTCTATTATCTATCTATCTATCTATTTATTTGCAAGCAAGAGAGAGTGAGCAAGTGAGAGTGCAGGGAGGGATAGAAAAAGAAGGGAAAAGAATCTTAAGCAGGCTCCAGGCTCAGCACAGAGCCCAACTCTGGGCTCTATTTCACAACCATGACATCATGACCTGAGCCAAATTGAAAGAGATAAAATAAAATTAAGGTGTTAAAAAAAAAGGAAAAAGAATTGGAGGTTTAATTAAGTGAGCCACCCAGGCACCCCTGTGGTATCTTAAATTAGCTGTCATATCTTTAAAGTTCTAGAGTATCCATTTGGTTCATTTATAAAACCTTTCTCAATATCATTTTTAGTGTCAGCTTTTTGTTCAATTTGCTTCCCCTCTCATTTCTTTGAGCAGAGTAATCAAGCCATTTTACAATCTTTATTGATCATTTTAACATCATACTTAATCCCATTTTGTCTATCCAATCTTGTTAATGGTTTTTCTTTGTGTGCTTTGTGACATTTTGCTATGTTCAAGACATTATATTTGAAACTCTTATTGAGTAGGGATAATTAAGAGCTATAATAACGGTATGGTCCTCCTTGGTAGGATTTTCTCTTATATCTGAGACTCTACAAGACAATCACACTCCAAATTCAGTGATTGGCTTTCTCAGTTTACACAGAAGGCAAGGTAGGCTATAGTCTTATTTCTGCTTCTCCTTGTGCTTTGGGGATCTCAACTTAAATTTGGGTTGTACCAAAGTCCTCAAATTTGATTGCTGCTGGATTTGTTTCTCTAGTATCAAGAGTCTATGAACAACACAGCTCAGTGTGTTTTAGCAGTTTCAAATGCTCTCATAGCTAAAATGGCTTCAGGGCATATATCTCTAGGCTCTCATTGTATTTCGTATTTTGGCCCAGTAATCCCTCACTTATTTTTATAATCATTCTGATATTTTTAACTTTAAAAGCTATTTTGTCTGGATTTTTAGTTGTCTTAAGTAGGAGTTTTTAGATCACCATTACTAGAAGCAACAACAAATATACATGAAAATATCTGCAGTAGTTTATCACATCTTTATGGCTTTGAACTTCCATAAGCTGAGGCATCCTTCTCTAATCACTTAGGCAAACTCCAATTTAACCTTTAATACAACCCAAGAATTGCTTCATTTAAGAACATGTTCAGGGATGACTCTTCCCCACTGTTCTTACCAACATTCCCACACACTCTTTGCTACCCACACCTTGCTTATGAACTTTCGTTAGGTATATCAGCGTGACCAGAATTTTGCTCTATTGTATTTTTGTCCTTTAGAGCTTTAATTAAATATGAATTCCATAGAAAGTCTGTCCCTTTTCTTTCAAACCTGGGTTAGTTATTTCTTCTCATTCTTTGTCAGAAGTTACTTAATTAGAGAAACTTATAGCTCTATTGTGACTTTGGAGCCTTTACAGTTTTTCGACTGGAAAAATCACCCATCCCTGAGATTTTTACGCAGCTTCCTAGCTGATATTATTCAGAAATCTGTTCAAAACAGACTTTTTCAGGGAGGCCCTTTCGGACCACTCAGTTAAAAAACCTCTTCTCAATCACTGCTCTTTTAAAAATGTGCTTATTTAGTTCAAATATGCATCTCTATTAAAGAAAAAGCAGTACGATTTTTTTTTTAAAGTTGGCTTACCTATTATCTATCTCTCCCATTAAAATGATTCCTCTGGCCTGGGGTTTTGTTGTGCTCATTTTAGGCCAGGCACTCAATAAATTGTCACTGAATGATTGAATTGTTTGACTCCCTTGCTAGATTCTCAACTTCATGAGGCCAAGGATTGTTCTATTCAGTCCTTCTTTATCCTCAATGTCTGTTATATTGCAGTCACTTACGTGACTAATGGGAAAAATCACAGAAAGAAAGAGTTAAAACTACAGAAAAACCCTGTAGGTTCAATAACACAAAGCTTTCTAAAATTATTTAGCCCAGGAATTGAATACTGGCTGCACTTTTGATTTTTTTTAAATGGTATTGAATTTAATTTAAATGGAAATACTGGAATGGTAGAATAATAAAAAATTATAAAAGCAACTTGCTCCTTAAAGTAAGAATTATATAGGGCATCTCTTCTAGAAGCAAAATTTTCAAATGTCAAACATCTGAAAGCATAGAAGGAGAAGTAAGAGTGTGAATTGTACTTCAATGCTCTTTTCTTTATATTCAGCAAACAGCTTCATTCACACACCTTTCCAATTTTTTCAACTCTTTTGACAAAGCCTTCAGAGGAGTTACTGCTGATGACAACCATCACAGCCTAACAGGAGAAATTTTATAAAGAAAAATAATAGCATGTTTTTCCCAAATTGTTAAGGATATGGTGAAGCTCTGTCGGATTCAAAGGAGGAATGTGCAATTCCATGCTATATATAATAATAACTTGTTTTAATAGTGGCTTTGCAATTTTTCAGATATATCCATTTACTGAAACCACTATCAAATAAACAAAAACAAAGAAATGAACAGGGGTTCGAGACAGAAATTATCTAATCTAAAAATAGCACATGTTCACAGAATACACAACACATATCCCAAGTACTACTATAGGTTTCAAGTAATAGTCAAAACAATAGTAAAAATGATTCAGACCACACCAGTCAAATCATAAATGGGACCTTAACTGTAAATCCTTATCTTTAGATCAAAGCGGGTAATTGGGGGCTGAAGATACATTATAGAACTAATATGTTATAGAACTCCTCTGAAATGAGTCATTTATTCCATCACTTTTCCTGCACAGCTGCTGACCCATGTTTTGGTTCCTGGAAATAGCTGCTTCCCTGTCATACTTCTTAAAAGCACATATATTGATAACTCTACTCATTCCTCCATTCTCTGTGACTGTCACTGTGTTAAAATGTGGAGTCAGCTGACTCACTTGTGATGGTAATAAAGTAGATGAGTTTGCAAAGTATTTTGTTATTTCTAAAAATGCAAAAACCAAATTACATTGAAATCATAAGGGGTGTTTCAGGGAGAGCTGTAGGATGTGGTTTCTTGTGTAATCCACAGAGATTAGCTCCAACACATATTTAAACTCTCCTCTAGGAGCAACCTTAGTGGTAAAGCAAGAAGATAAACAGATGTAAACACACCCTGGCACAAAATTATCACTTATGTTTGGCTTCCTAGTCTCCTCGTGTTACTTATTTATCTTAACTTCTCTCTGAAATCAGGGAACACAGAATCTCAATCAGTTGACATTTTTCTACTGAATTACCCAATAGTCTGATCATACCCCAAGACTTTTTTAAATTATTTCACTCATAATCCCAAATCTGCTTTGCTTCCTCATCTTAGTACACTGTAATTTGATTTCAAAATGAGGACAGTTGTCAGTAATGCCACATTCGTTCATCTATTTTACAATTCCATGTGCTTATAACTATGAAGATATGTTAATAACATCCATTCCAATAAGCCTCCCTAAATTTATTATCATGAAACAAGACCTCAAGAAAGAGAATTCAAAATCATCCATGTATTTGCAACTTATTACAATAAAGCCTTTATCAATAGACTTCCCTGTGCACATGGTGGTCAAATTGCTGGTGAAAACCAGCCAGATCTATTACAAGCTTTCTCATGGCTTCTAGGTAACCCAAGTGAGCCTTTATTGATACTGGGAAGGGATAAAGCAGGGAAGGGATAAACAGTGCTGTAAGAATTGGCTAGACAAAAGTAATGAATCTCATTACAAAGTGAGTATTTTAAAGCAAAAGAGCCTGTTGGGAATATTGTTTTATAAAATAGTGGTTTTTTTATTAACTTTTTAAAATTCAATTAGGTAACATATAGTGTACCATTAGTTTCAAATGTAGATTTCAGTTATTCATCCATAGCATATAATAGCTAATGCTCAGTACTTACTGTGATAGCTTCTTGAAAGCAGAATTTTAACCCACTGAGCCACCCAGGCGCCCTTGAAAGCAGAATTTTAGATCACATTTTCTGATTACTTCCATGTCGTACAACACTTTCCTGCTAGCAACCTTCAAAACATACTGTTTGTTAGAGGAATTTCTTTAATAATAAATAAATAGAAATTTATTTAAATTTATAAATATATAAAATAAATAGGAATTTATTTAAATTTATTTAAATATTGCACACTGTTTCATTGTTCATAAATAAGGTGATGATATTATAGCCATTAGTTGGTAGCACTGATATATCACTTTCTTTTTACTTCTCAGTGCATTCTCTTTACACAAAATGGATATATATTTTAAAAGAATCTGAATCTGTGGCAAACTTGTAAAAAACCCTATACAGTAAAGTTTATCATTTTAAGTAATCTCAATTATCTTCCTCAATTGTGATAGTATATCCTTCTATCTAGGCCAGATATTGTATGAGGGATTTGAAAAGACATACTTTTCTAAATTTCACTTTTCTCATCTGCAAAATGCTTATCATATCCTACAATAAAATACACTTACAATTTTTTGATGAAAATTTATTTATTTATTTTAAGATTTTATTTCTTTATCAGAGAGAGTGGGCGAGAGAGCAAGCACAGGCAGACAGAATGGCAGGCAGAGGCAGAGGGAGAAGCAGGCTTCCGGCCGAGCAAGGAGCCCGATGCGGGACTCGATCCCAGGACGCTGGGATCATGACCTGAGCCAAAGGCAGCTGCTTAACCAACTGAGCCACCCAGGCGTCCCTTTTGATGAAAATTTAATCTGTATAAACAATATATTTGCTGTAATGCGTGGTTCATGGAAAACATCTTATTTAATTATAAGCAACAACAGTATTAGAAATTAAGTAAATGTGTCTATAATATTTAAAGTTTTAACACATAATTCCACTGCTTTGCCTTATTTTCTCAAATCCCTTTACCACTTTCACTGACAGAGTTAAATGTACTTTTTCTACTAGTAGCCAGCTCTTTGTCTTTTGTCAGAAAGATGCCCTTGTGAATTATTTATAATAGAGATATTAGCAATAATAATAATAATAATAAATAGCAATGAAAATGTTAAAAAAAAGTTTTCTTAACTAATTAGGGTTCTTAGACATCAATTAGAGGAACCACCTCGGGCAAGCAAATTAATCTGCAAGACATTCCCAGAATTAACAAGTCAGTCAGATACAGGGTTGTCCGTAGACTGAAAGGTGAAGCAAAAGGACTAGGTTTGGAAAATAGGTAAGGACAGTGAAAAAAGTGATCAAATTTTGGGGCAAAATAAATTCTTAGGTGTCCTTTCAATGGAGTCCTGTTCATTATGTAGCAGAAACTCTAGAGATTATCTCAATCCATTGGAGTCACCCCGTTTATTAGCTTGCTATTGACAAAGTTATTTACAAACTGTAGAGCAAGAGGTTATAATGTAGAAAACTGATGGTAATGCACAGGATTCTTGTTAACAATAATGCAAGTTAGTGATTTTTCATTAGAAAACATAAATTCTATAACCCAAATTATGGGCCCAGAGCACTTCTGCTGCACAACTCTGCTTATATCCCAAATAACCATGTGAACTAGTTTTAATATCTGCTTCTCTTATTAATTTTTGAATAAAAATTCTTGACACAAGTATTTTATAATTGTGTGATAACCATGCATTTAATTTCTTGGAGAACAAAACACACTTTAGCATAACTAGGTTCGTTCACAGAACCAGCCTTGATAACACACTTCTATATGTTAGAAATGATGTAATAAATGTAGAATATTGGGCACTTGTTTGGTATTCTTTGCCATGTTTTGCACTATCTAAAAAGAGATCAGTGAACTTGGACTGGAGTTAGTAGACATGGAAGAAAATAAAATATTACAGAGAAGAATACTCTGTGGTCCACAACCTAAACGGGCTGGGATTTCCATCATTTGGATCCCTGTAGCTTTACAAAAGTCAATTAAATTTTTGTATCTCCGATTAAAGTTGATTCCCCAGTACTTTTTCAAACATATCTTGTAAAGTAATGTTTCCCAGAAAAAAAGGGATTTTGCACATGTATCTGCCTTTGTCTCTGGTCATGATCTCAGTCAGGATCCTGGGATCGAGCCCCATTTCGGGCTTCCTGCTCATTAGGGAGTATATTTCTCAGTCTCTCTCTGCAGCTACATCCCCCTGCCCCACTCATGCTCTCTCTCTCTCTCAAATAAATAAATACAATCTTTAATTTTTTAATTAAAAATAAGATAAATAAAATAAAATAAAAAGTCTGGTCTTACTGCCCCATTTAGCTCCTTTTGTTTTTTTGAGTTGTATTTAAAGCAGCATGAGAGAACATGAGGCTCTCAAACTTTAAAAAAAAAAGGAAAAAATTGAGTTTTGTTAGGATTTAAGATCTTGTCTGCTAGACAAAAACGTTGGCTTTGTTAACATGTGAAAATCAACAAAAGAGAATAAGATCGAATTCTAATAATTTTTGTAGAAATTAAAAATTTCCTCCAACCCAATTACATACAGACCCATTAAGTAAATTCATTCCAATGTCCCAAACCAACCTTTTCTAATAGTAATGCATCTGTGTAAACAGGGTCAACCCAAGGAATAAATAAATATTATTATTTTTTTTCCTGTCTCTTCCACAGTCACATCTGGGTATATTGGTAGCAAGCCAATTATCTATCTTATAAGACATGATATCATAAGGAAGGTTATTCTGTCCATTTGGAACAACTGAAAATCATTGTAATTTTATCTTGGTGCAGTAACTTGAGATGGCACAGTGTGGGTTATGAATATATTTTATTTTTTTTACTGGGAAGAAGAGATTATAGAGATATTGGTTATCCAAGAGAGACTGACAGGTGTTGATAGTTGCCAGGTCAATATCCATCTACTCTTTCCTTTAATATCAGAAAGCACTGAGGGATTGACAACAAGGAAACTTAAAACAACATCAAATATTTTATTGTCTCTTTTCTAGTTACATTGTAACCTTATGACAAAGTATCAGTCGTACAAGATATCATTCTCTTTTACCTCTATCTTTCTGCCAGAAATGTGGGCTTAATAGTGAGAACTCCAACAGCAATTTTTGCAACTGTGAATAAAAAGCCATGAAAACCTCTAAGATAGTTCACTTGACTTTCTTAAGACTCTGAACCAACACATTACATTTTTGCAACTGTGAATGAAAAGCCATGAAAACCTCTAAGATAGTTCACTTGACTTTCTTAAGACTCTGAACCAACACCAGAAAACACTCTCTGTAGTCTTCTTGTTAAATGAAAAATATGGTTAAACCACTTTTGACAGTCTACTACCTACAGCAAACTGTAAATCTTAATTGAAATATGTCCTCTCAGCTGTGCTTAAGCAACTGAGTCCTGAGCTTTTTAGGTTTTCAGTCTGAAAGAGTACACCTCGGGTGCTCTGAAAGGGAAGAGAAAGGACACCCTGTTCTCCATATAAATTAAAGAAGAGAAATCTGTGCATTTAAGTGGGCCATATAAAATTTATCAAGCAATTATCTCCTAACTCCTTCCTATCCAAATTACCTGATATGCTCTCCCTACTCCTTTATTCCACGTTACTGCCTTTTCCAGGATTCTGTATCACATCACAGCATGTCTTCTGTTATTTCCTTCTTGCAAGCTAGTTTTGTTTTCTCCATCTAAAAAAATCAACAATCATTGTGTATTTCAATTCCCATTTTCCTCAAATGCATTGATTCTTCTTATCTATTACTCTTTTCTCATACTCAGTGTCTTTGTCTTTATGGGGTTTGTACTTTGCTTTTCCCCATTCTTTACTGCCATTATATAATCAAATCTAATAACTTCTTAGAGAAAGTTAAAAATTCCTGCATAGCCACACGTGAACACAAAGTCACTGATTTTTAGCAAACCTATAAGATAGTCAGACATCCATTCAATTTCTTTTTAAGATTTTATTTATTTATTTGACAGAGAGGGATGAAAAGCAGGCAGAGAGGCAGGCAGAGAGAGAGGAGGAAGCAGGCTCCCTGCTGAGCAGAGAGCCTGATTTGGGGCTCGGTCCCAGGACCCTGGGATCATGACCTGAGCCGAAGGCAGCGGCTTAACCCACTGAGCCACCCAGGCGTCCCTCCATTCAATTTCTTAACTGAGTCCCAAATGCATCCTGACTTCTAACCTAAACCTAAGTTCTACTTCTTACACGTTGTTATATGACCAAATTCTTTCAGTTCAGTATTTTGTAACATTTAAATATTAGTCAATTGATGCTTTGTTTGTGTATTTCTATGAAAATAATTTGAATACTGTAGATTTATTGTTATATTTATAGGTTTATAATCAAAGTTTCATCAGTTGAAGTTTTTGGAAATTTCAGATATAATGATTAACCTAAAATGATACTGCCTCAAATCCCTCTGATATCAAGGCCCAACTCCTGATTATAGCCAAACCTGTGGTGGATAGTTCCATGGGAAATTGCAGTTACTTAACACTGATAGGATCTCATGTTCTCTCTCTCATTTTGGAATGTCTCCAACACAACCCAAAAGTGTAGGAGAGTTAATGTCCTCTGAGGACAGCTCTCAGTGAAGTGGAAATAAGAACCATAGGTAAAATTGTCAGTTTTCAGGTCTTCATGAGGACAACTTAAAGAAGTTTCTCAGGACCTTTCAGTAAAAGCAAGCCTTCATTTTCTATCCACAACAATTATATCAACAATGTACCTCTTTGACAAAGTTGCTTCTTCACTGTATCACTTTCCCATTCTTTTCTACCTTGGATAATCTCCCAGATAAACTAACAGTACTCAAATCCTTTGTCCTACTCTTTGCTCTCAGGATAAATGGAGCCAAAAGACTTAGATTAATATCAAGTTCTGAATGGGATCTTAGAGCTATTTCTGTCCAGATTTTCATAAACATAGGGACCTTTGAATTATCAGGCTATAAATAAGTTCTAAATGGAGGGGGCAAAAGCAAAAAGTAGAAATTTTTATGTTTGATTTTTAATCATGATTAATTGACTTTATTGATTATTAAAAATACTAACATTATAAAAGTGTGGATCTTTGTAAAACAATGTCTTAATGTAAGAAAGAAGTTGCATAGTCCTTTTGAGAATATTAAACCAAGTGTTCAGGTGCCATCTAATTTCTTGTTTAATCCAGAACTTTGGTGTGCATCATCTTGAGGAATAGGATTTTGAAGTCCAGACAGACTAACAGAAAACTGATCCAAATGTGTGTGTTTATATTTCTGCTTTTGTTGTAAAAATCAAAGTGTGATTTCTGGTTTAAAATGGTAAAACTAATAATGTTCATGGACTCGATTATAAATTTTCTAATTGTATGGGAAGAATCCAACAAAGATAGAATTAATTGATTTGCAAATCCTCAAAGAGCTACAGGATCAGGTAGTGGTATGTTCTGATTCAACAGCATCATAATGCAGCATTTTATATGTGTGGCTAATGGATATTTTCATGAATGTTTGCTAGCTAGTCAGCCAATACAGAGAAATATTAGGTAGGGTAATTACTCACAGTTGTGTTTAATATAATGAGAGAAAATTATCAAATGGCACTAATAATAATAATCCTATAGCAGGCTAAATAATTCAATGATAATTACAAGTATTAATCTAGCTTTCTTCCCTGATTATGACTCTTCTCTCCTTTATCATAATGGGAGTAGCACATTGTCTGCAATGAATTGTGAAAACCCAGCAGTGACTTTGGCAGTGAAGGCCTCCCATCAATTTTGATAGGTTAAAAGGATTCTGGTTGGTCTTGAGCAAATGTGTCAATTTTTTTATTCTGTGTGTGTCATAAAAGAAAGAAGCAATAGTAAATTCTTGCTGTTATTCCATGGAGCCAATAAAATCATACTGCCAACAAGAGGCTGTTGACACCATAGGTGTAGTTAACTGTCTTGAAATACTACGCCTGGAAATAAAATCCTAATATTTCACATAACCTCTTTTTTTAAAAGAAACAAAACAAAACAAAACAAAACAACTATACTGCTTACATTTAGGGCCCTGCTGTTGTGTAACTATTTTTGAACATGTCTTCTGTAAGTGTATATATATATATATGTATATATATATACATATTTTTCTGTGCAATAAATTCATTTAGAGATAAATTTGGATTGCAAATTATTTTGGGGGAGGCGTGGTATTTGTGGCTAGTCTTACAAGTAAAAAGGACTAAAAGAAAGAAGAAAAACATTTTTTATTACAGCATATTTACATCTGTCCAAAGTACTTATCTACTATAATACTGACTAATGTATAATACTGTACACAAAGAAAGAAGCTAAATGAGTTATAATTCAGTCAGTGTATAGCTGGCCATTTTAAAACTTACCACTGAATCTTTCTGGTATGCAATGTGATATCTGGCAATCTGGTCCAGTTCATTACATCAGGTCATTTGTATGTTCTTATTACCATTTTGATAGCATAGCACATTTTATAACCCAGACATTTTACAATGGAACTATGATGCATGTATTTTCAAAAGTATAGACATACATGAAGCTATGAGGTCAAAAAAGATGAATGTCCGTAGTACCATATAGACTCAACAAATAAAAGTGTCCAAGGGTCTGAGTGTGACTTATGAATATTGTATAAGATTAGGCCAACATGTGGTTTTGATATAAATAATCTGTTCTTAAATTAGAATTACAATCGTTGAGTACAGTGTTGAAAATGGCAGATAGATTTTAGCTATCTTTGCTCACTAGGGAAAATGGAAAAATGTTTAGTTTGGTCAGATTTTCACTTAACTTCTGAAAAATCTTACGTTTGAGAGAACCCTTCTGAAATAAGAATCCTTAAAGACATAACCCCTTTGGCACAAGTTTTCAAGAAACTTGTTTGATGTTGTAGACAATTCTATGGCACACGTACTGTTCTAGATGTTTCATGCCAATAATATGTAAGCCATACCAAGGCTACATATACATATAGAGATGTTCCTCAGCTTACAAGGGGGCTATGTACAGAGAAACACATAAAAAATTGAAAATGCATTTAATACCCCTAAACAATCAAATATCATAGCTTACCTTAAGCTTATTTAAACATACTCAGAACACTTACATTTGCCTGCATTTGGGCAAAATCATCTTAAGCAAAGCCTATTTTATAACAAAGTATCAAATATCACATGCAATTTATTAAATATTACATTAAAAAAAGAAGAATATATATATTCTATATATATATTCTATATATAGAATGCTTGTAAGAATATCAGGTGTTCACCCCTGTAATCTTCTAGCTGACTGGGAGCTGTGGCTCACTGCCGCTGCCCAGCATCACAAGATGGCACCATATAGAACAAGAGTTTCAGGTGGTAGGTGTTGTAAATTTTACCCAAACTGACATTGGTCAAACTCGTTTTTGTCATCATATATATCAAGTAGTTTTCTCGGGTTTATTTTTAGAATATCCTTGTATAATGAATATTTACACTGATATCTAGTATAAAAATCTTGCAATTTAACAGTAGAAACATTAAGATATTGAAAATCAATCTATTTCTTTAATTCATTGAAGACATTTTTGGCTTGTTTCCAGTACTTTCTTACTGGTTAAAAAGTGAATTTGAAGTAGTCTGGATTTCATTATTATATGGCACTTTCCCTTTGATGAATACAAAGACGATATTCTATATTAGCTATCTGAGAAGAATTTATTTTTTTAATTTTATTTATTTGTAAGAGAGAGAGTGAGAGAGAGCACAAGCAGGTGGAGCAGCAGGATGAGGGAGAAGCAAACTCCCGGCTAAGCAGGAAATCTGTTGCAGAACTGAGTCCCAGGACCCTAAGATCATGACCCGAGCTAAAGGCTCAGGCGTTTAACTGACTGAGCCACCCAGGTGTCCCAATCTGAGAAGAGTTCTGTATGCTATTCCTATTAATATGCAGTTTAAAGTCTAGGTAATTAACTTAATATTTTAGTGGCTATTGTATAGATAGCACTATGTTCCAGGCAGAGAGTAAGAAAGAAATATTAAATCAACCATATTCTATGCATTCTAAATGAAAATAATTAATCAATCATAATAAATCCTTCTATTTATGGAATATCAACTTATAAGCTTTCCTCCATATGAACAATGCCAAATACCAGAATAAAGGGTCATCTAATACAAATAAAGGATAGAATTAAAGAATTCTGGTAAGCCATTTAATTTTGAAAAATGGTGTTCTATTGTTGCTGAGTTGTGGTTTTCAGTTACATAATATCTGATAAGTGTAGAAGTAACATGAGTGTTACGTGAGATGAGAAATGGTATATAATTAAGATATTTTTAAAAGTACAGATAAATACAAATTTGTAAACATAGCATTATGGAGGAGTAAAAATAAATGATAGCTACACACTCTAAAGTGAATAAAACTTGGAAAGCTAATAGAGAAGTAAAACAAGGACAGTGCAAAAAGTATGGTACATTTTTATGAAGTTCAAACAAATTCTGTGAAACCATAGATGGACTTAAAGATACTATTATGTATCAAATATTGTAAAAATTAAGCAAGGAAATAGCAAACATAAAACAACCAAAGCATACAAACTTGGGTAGATACAAGAGGTGTGATCATGTTCTACTTCATAAAGAGATGAGTTAATAGATAAATACAAGTAACTAGACTTTTTAGAAGTTAATAAAACGTTGCCTGTTATTTCTTAGTAATATAAAATATATGGTTTTCTAACAAAAACGTTTATCTTAAAAATATTTAAAAATAAATTTCAGGCTACTCCTAAGGTTATATTTACTTTTCCACTGTGGGAAAAGCTGGTTGTTGTAGTTGTAGTTGTTTGTTTGTTTTAGTCTCCTCCTAGTTTTTATTATTATAATGTGGAATGAGGAATGTTAGATTGAAAAGTGAATTATTTTATAGACAAAAATCATTACTTGATTCACCTCCTGGTACAGCAGATGGCACTCCTGAAAATATGCCCTTTTGCCTTATGGAAGAGTAACAGTTATGCTTACTTCTGAAACATACTTGGTGGTGGCCCTAAATAGTGACACCATAGTAAACATTTTGAATATTTGCAATTAATTTTTATAGTCATAGGGCTCCAAAAGGCACTGCAGGTATCTTAGCAGGTATTTCAATAAGGCTAAAAGTTGCCTGACTGTTTAAAAATATTAGCAAGGCACAAAACATGGCAGAAGTATTGTCCTCAGATATTATTTTTTTCCATATGCTCCTGATTTCACACATGACAAGTTATTTTTTCAAATATTTATTATAAAAGTTTTTATTTATTTATTTGACAGAGATCACAATTAGGCAGAGTCAGGCAGAGAGAGAGAGGAGGAAGCAGGCTCCCTGCTGAGCTGAGAGCCCGATGTGGGCCTCGATCCAAGGATCCTAGGATCATGACCTGAGCCGAAGGCAGATGCTTTTACCTACTGAGCCACCCAGGCTCCCCCATGACAAGTTATTTTGATAGATGTATATACAGTGTATTTTCCAGTTATAAGAAAAATGGTTCTGCTATTTTTAACCTTTTTTTAAAATTAAATAAATTTTTCATTGAAATTTTATTTTTTAATGTTTTACTTCTCTTTTCTTTTTTTTTAAAGATTTTATATATTTATTTGAGAGACAGAGATCACAAGTAGGCAGAGAGGCAGGCAGAGAGAAGGGGGGGGGAAGCAGGCTCCCTGCGGAGCAGAGAGCCAGATGCGGGGCTCAATCCAAGGACCCTGAGATCATGACCCGAGCTGAAGGCAGCAGCCCAACCCACTGCGCAACCCAGGCGCCCCAATGTTTTACTTTTCAATATACTACTTAGAATATAAAACCTATTCCATTTTGTAAGATGTTTACCATTTAAAAGCTGGTAATTTTCTCATTGTGTCTTCCCCTCACATTGCTTTATTTTGAATAAAAAATTTCACAATAAACATAACTGATGCTTTCCTTCTGATGGTCCCTCTGTTGGTCATATTGTATATGAGCCATGACAATTAGTTTTACAAAATTTATTGATGTTTGTTGATATGTTTTATCATAACTAATTTTCCCTCCCTTATCTAGATTCCCCAGCTTTCAGACAGGTGGACACTTCAATAAACCATACCCAAGGGATGTATCAAGTACTTCTTAGACATTCTCTCAGATCCTTGAGGTGTCATTTTGCCTAGGGATTTGCAATAGGTTCTGCCAGAGGCACCACTGTGACAACTGATGTCCATGGTCTATCTCCTGCTAAGCTCAAGAGGTCACTGGTTTCCAAGTTTATCTATACAATTAATGCATACCAGCAAGTTCTTTTTTTTTAATATTAACAAACTTATTTTAAAGTTTATATGGAGAGGCAAAGACTCACAATAGTCAACATAGTGTTGAAGGAGAACAAAGACTGAGGACTGACTTCAAAGTTTACCATAACGATTGGGCGCCTGGGTGGCTCAGTGGGTTAAGCCTCTGCCTTCCGGCTCAGGTCATGATCCCAGGGGCCAGGGATCGAGTCCCGCATTGGGTTCTCTGCTCAGCAGGGAGCCTGCTTCTCCTCATCTCTCTCTCTGGCTGTCTCTCTGCCCATTTGTGATCTCTCTCTCTGTCAAATAAATAAATAAAATCTTAAAAAAAAGTTTACCATAACGATAATTGTAAGCATGATATTGTAATACCACAGAAAGACTAGATTAAAGCAACAGAATATATATTATCAATTATATTTTATATATAATAGAAAAGCAAAAGCAATACAAGAGAGCAAAATACAATCTTTTAAACAAATGGTTCTGTAGCAATGGTGAAGCTAAATCTAAAAATATAAAATAAAATAAATCCAGGCAGATATCCTACACTCTTCACAAAAATGAACTCAGATTGGATTATAAACCTAAACATGAAACATGTAGAAGGTAATATAGAAGAAAATTTAAATGACCTTGGTTTTCGCAATAACTTTAGCTAAAAAACACAAGCACTGAATTTAAAAATGTCTACTCTGTGAAACACAATGCCAAGAGAATGAAAAGGCAAAGCACAGACTATGAAAAAAAATTTGCAAAATACACATCTGGCAAAGGACTGTTAATCAAAAATACACAAAGACCCCTTAAAACTCAACAATGGGGGAAAAACCTGATTAAAAATGAGCCAAAGACCTTAGCAGATACCTCACAAAAGAAAATATTACAGATGGCAAATAAGCATATAAAAAGATGCTTCACATCAAAGGTCATCAGGAAAATGCAAATTAAAACAAAAAAGAGACACCAGTACATACCCAGAATCCAGAGCACTGACAACAGAACATGAAATGTTGGTGAGGATGTGGAGCAACAGGAATGTTCTTCCATGTGTATTGAGAATAAAGAATGGAAAACAACTCGGCAGTTTCTTACATAACTAAACATATTCTTGCCAGATGATTCAGCAGTAGCAGCTCTTGGTATTTATCCAAAGAAGATGAAATCTATACCCACAAAGATGTCTATAGTAGTTTTATTCATAACTGACAAAAGCTTGGAAGCAACCAAGATATCCTTCCATAAGTGAAAGGTCAAAGAAAGTGTAGTACATGCAAACAATGGAATATTATTTAATGCTAGAGAAATGAATTACCAAGCTATGAAAAGATATGGATATAAATATTTAATAAATATTTGATTTTAGGCTTCTACCAGTCTATCAATAGTATTAGTATATTTTAACAGTGAATGCTCAGCATTCATGAATTTACCTAATAAAACATTTTGGGTTCAATATTTTAAATACTTCAACCTCTATGATTATATTCCTAATAATTTTGAATTGGGGTAAATAAACCTTAATTTTTTGTAACTTGTTTCTTATTGCAAGAGAGCTCAATGAAATTTTAGAAAATAAAAATTTACAAAAAAAAAGTTTAGTTTACTATTGCCAAATAATTTAAAACTTTATCTTATATTCAAATACATATATTTTTCTAAATTGATTTATATGCTACTAAAACCAAAAACTTTTAGTTATACTAGATTTCATATCCTGCAATCAATGCCAGAAATCCATCTGGCAATGATTTGTCTTAAATAGAGTTAAGATGGGTGTTATTACAATGCAAGATGGAAACAAAGATAGTATAACAATTGGTGTTACATAACTTTTCCGTTTTGATCAAGTTACTAATCTACAAAAGGCTTTTATCAGTGACAGACTTGGGACTTTAACAAAACTTTTAAACTAGCATGTGCGACTCATTCCTAGAAAACAACACAATCAATAACACTTTATTTAGATTAAATCATGACTATTTCTCCATTTGAATAAAAAAGGTAGCAACCCCAATAAGTTTATTGAACATGAAAAGTTGAAATGCTATAATGCTCCTAAGGAATTAAATGATCCAGTCAAGAATTACAAAAAAAGGATATAAATTACCAAAGTGTTTGTATAATTGTAATGTACAACTGCCCATTATCGTTCCATAGTGTAGGCTTGTACAAGAACTCTATAAAAGAACTCCACTTCTAAACTGTGGAAAATATGTTCCCTTTCCCCCTATATACAAATATTAAGCCATTCATTTAGCTTTTAAAATATCCACTTAATACAGGCTTTTTACACATTTGAACAGGCAGCAGGGCTCTATTCTTATCGCTTACATCTGAAGGATAGACTTCTAGCGTAAGAGGTAAAGCCCATAAAGGAGCCCAATAATAACAACAAAATACAGTTTAGTGAGCCCTTACAATCTGCCAGCTACCTTTCTGAGAATACTTCAATTAATAAAACATATAAAATACCTGACCACAAAGAGCTTACATTCTTTTGAAATATAATAGTGAAATAAACCAATAATAGAGGGGCACCTTGGTGGCTCAGTCCATTGAGTGACTGCCTTTGGCTTGGGTCATGATCTCAGGGTCCTGGGATGTAACTCCCCAGCAGGCTTTCTAGGCAGTGGGGTGTTTTCTTCTTCCTCTGCGCACCCTCCCAATTCTCTCTCTCTCTGTCTCAAATAAGAAAATAAACCAGTAATAGAATAATGATTGATGGTTGATGGTGATAAGTGATACAAAGAAATACAAGAAAGGTAAAAGCCATTGGAGAATGCTGGGATGAAAGTTAATTTTATTTTGTGTTGGGTGGTTATATCTCATTTATGAGATGTTATTTGCACAAAGACCCAGGAAGTGAAGGAGAGTGTTATACAAATATTAAAGGAAAAGATTGCTCTAGGCAGAGCAAGTAAGTATATAGACTTTGTGTGAACAGCTTGTCTGTTACTTTTGAGGAAAAGCAAGGAGGCCAATGAGGAGTTCATAGTGGTGGAGAGAGGAAGAACGTATTGATGTATGACCTTCTAGTACATTAAAACGCCTTCAGTTTTTATTTAATATGAAAGGGGAAGATACCAAAAGACCCTCAACAGCAGAATAAAATCATCTGACTTGATTTTTAGGTTAAATTGCTGTACCAAAATAAATTTGCAGGGAGAAAGGAGTGCAGTTTGTGCGGAAGTGGGGTTATCAATCAAGTCAATAATTCAGGAACATATGATGGTGTTTTTAGCATGCTGGGTGGTAATAGAAGTGGTGAGGTATGGTTTTCATTGTGTATATATTTTGATGGTGAATATTCTGGTGAACAGGATGGGGTATGTGCAGGACAGACATCAACATTTATTTTACCTGCACAAACAGAAGGGTGGAGTCTTCATTCCCTGATATGGAGAGAACTCTGAGTTCAAATGTTCTTTCTCATTAAATGGCATAGTGATGATGAGGATTTAGTCAGACAGTGAAAGAGAGCAGTAAGCATAGTGTTAAGCGGTAAGACATTATAATACATTGGAACATCAAAAAACGTTGTGTTGGATCATCTGTTTATGTGAGTAAATAAATAAATAAAGCTTCCTGGGGTTCTGATAGAGGTAAAGAAGACTGCTATATGATCCAAAGGGGCACGTGCACCAAATGTTTATAGCAGTAATATCCACAATAGGCAAACTATGGAAAGAACATAGATGTCCATCAACAAATGAATGATATATATATATATATATATATATATATATATATATATATACACACACACAATGGAATACTACTCAGCCATCAAAAGAAATGAAATCTTGCCATTTGCGTTGACATGGATGGAACTGGAGGGTATTATGCTTAGCAAAATAAGTCAACCAGAGAAAGGCACTATCATATGATCTCCCTGATATGAGGAAATGGAGGTGCAATGTGGGGGGTTTGGGGAACAGGAAAAGAGTAAATGAAACAAGATGGGATCGGGAGGGAGACAAACCATAAGAGACTCTTAATCTCACAAAACAAACTGAGAGTTGCCGGGGGGGGGTGGGGAGGTTAGGGAGAGGGTGGTGGGGTTATGAACATTGGGGAGGGTATGTGCTGTGGTGAGTGCTGTGAAGTGTGTAAACCTGGTGATTCACAGACCTGTACCCCTGGGGCTAATAATACATTATATGTTAATGAAGAAGAAGAAGAAGAAGAAGAAGAAGAAGAAGAAGAAGAAGAAGAAGAAGAAGAAGAAGAAGAAGAAAAAGACTACTATAAATCAAATGCTATGGTTTTCAGCATAGAGTGTGTAATCAGGCATATTTTATTAAAGTAACCAAGTAAAATGATGGTCGAAAACTGGAATAACAGAAAACATAAAAATCAGAGATTTTAAAAAGAGATATGGGACAGTGTAGAGAATATAGTCAATGATATTATAATAGTGTTATATGGTGACAGATGGCGGCTATATTTGTAGTGATCATAGAATAATGTATGGAGATATTGAAAACCTGAAACCTGAAACCAATGTAACACTGACTATCAACTACACTCAAATAAAAAAATAGTAAAAATAAAACATTTTAATTTAAAAAGATAAAAAGAGGGACAAGAATTTGAAAAGTGAATTTCAAAAAGAGTAAAGATGAGGCTAAGACATACTCTGAACCTTGAGGAAAACACCATTTTGAAAATTCTTCCCATTTTGAGAAAACTCAAATGAATCAAAACCATAAAAGAACCCATTTTAACTGAGAGATGTAATGAATGCTCAAGAAATAATTTTATGACAGGATAATTCTTCCCTATGAAACAGCATACAGAAACCCGGGGAAACACCTGGAAGCCAAATAAACTATACTGAAAATAAGAATTAGGAAAAAGATAAATGATTAAAGATAAGAAAATTAGACCTGCGACAGAGACCTAGTGAAGAGAATTTTTAGCTTGTGGTTTAATGTTTTTGAGGATAATCTAGAGTTCATAACTGCCTTGAGGCAGGCTGGTTGTAGGCAGTTTAGGCAGACCCCTAAGAGAGGCCTACTTTGGGCAAGTGGTGTTGGAGGAGGCCATTGGGCTGGACAAAGACAAATCCAACCATTTGACTAAAGTGTCTGTGAAGATGTTGAAGTCAGATGCAGCAGAGAAAGACCTGTCAAACCTAATCTCAGAAATGGAGATGATGAAGATGATTGGACAGCACAAGGACACCATCAACCTGCTGGGTCCTGCACACAGGATGGTCCTTCGTACACTATCATGGAATATGCCTCCAAAGACAACATACAGGAGTACCTGCAGGCCCAGAGGCCTCCTGACCTGGAGTACTGTTACAATATCAGCCACAATGCAGCAGAGCAACTCTCCTCCAAGCACCCGGTATACTTTGCCTACCAGGTAGCCTGAGGCGTGGAGTACCTTGCCTCCAAGAAGTGCATACACCAAGACCTGGCCACCAGGGAAGTGCTGGTGACAAAGGACAACATGATGAAGATCTCAGACTTCAGCCTTGCCAGAGATATCACCACATCAGTTACTATAAAATGAGAACCAACAGTGGACTGCCTGTGAAGTGGATGGTCCCTAAGGCCATGTTTGACCAGATCTACATCCACCAGAGTGACTTCTGGTCTTTTGGGGGTGATCCTGTGCAAAATTTTCACTCTGGAAGCCTCCCATATCCTGGAGTGCCTGTGGAGGTGGTTTTCAAGCTGCTGAAGGAGTCATTTGATGGATAAGCCAATAAGTGCACCAGAGAGTTATACACAATAATGAGGGGTGGCTGGCATGTGGTACCTTCAAGCTGCTGGTAGAAGACCTGGATCATACTGTGGCCTTGACCTCCAACCAGGAGTACCCGGACCTGTCCTTGGCCCTGGAACAATACTGTCTATGCTTTCCCAACACCCAAAGTTCCACCTGCTCCTCAGAGAAGAATTCCACCTTCTCTCATGTGCCGTTGCCCAGGGAGGCCTATCTGCCCTGACACCCAGCCCAGCTTGCCAATGGTGGACTCAAATGACTAGTATCCCTATTACTCCTGTCCAGATTCCGTCATAAGCTGTAACCCTTACCCCCCACCCTCCCTGCAAGACTCACTGCCTTCTCCTTTGTCCCTTTCCTACTGGCAGGAGCCAGCTGCCTACCTGAGGCCTTCACCCCTTGAAGTTCACCTCTCTTCCCCTTCCTCTTCCTCCTCCTTACAACCTGCTCATGAAAGAAAGGAACAGAGAGGCAGGTACTTGCTCGTGGCTACTTCCTTCCCTCCCATATGTTGGACCAAGACCCCTCCCTGTCATCTGGTACTGCCTAGACGTCGAGAGAGTTGGAGATGAGGCATGCCAGTGAAAGCTGTCGGAGCTTTCCTGGTTTGGTTTTGTCTGCTTAGCATAACATGTAAGACTGAGTTCTGGTGGCAGGGACCTAGTCCTTGGGGCTATAGCACTAGCGAGGGGAGGTCAACTGCTCTGGGCCTTGGCTAAGAGCAAGCCCTGCTCCAGAGATATGGTGCCAAGGGCTTATCAATTTTGATACTAATTTGCTTTGCTGACCAAATACCTGGTATCAAAAGATGGGAAGGCAAAGACTGGAAGCAGTGTTGTGACCATGGGGTCCAGCCCCAAACTATGAAGAAAACACAAAGTGTATAAATCTGAGTAAGTATATATTTACACACCTTTTTAAATAGGTTGTTATCAAAGATTTAATCAATGGGTAATATGCTCCTCGTGGCTGGGAAGCATCAGTTGCCATATATTAAAAACAAAGAAAAGAGGTGTCTGGGTGGCTTCCTCCAAGAAGTGTCCCTTCTTTTCAGGTCATGATCCCAGGGTCCTGGGATGAAGCCCCACATCAGGCTCTCTGCACAGTGGGAAACCTGCTTCTCCTTTTCCCTCTGCCCTGCTTATAGTTCCTCTTCCTGTCTCTCTGTCTGTCAAATAAATAAAATATTTAAAAAAAAAACAAGAAAGAAACAAAATGTTTTAAAAGGCCTTTTTTTTTTTTAATTTTCTAGGGGTGCCTGGATGACTTAGTTGTTTAAGCAGATGTTTGCCTTTGGCTGAGGTCATGATTCCAGTGTACAGGGATCCAGCCCTGCATGGGACTACTTGCACCCCAAGGAGCTTGCTTCTTCCTCTCCCTTTGCACATGATTCCCCCTGTTTGTGTGCTTCTTCTCTCTCTCTCTCTCTCTCTCTCTTGCTGTCAATAAATAAAATAAAATCTTTTACTAAATAAATAAAAAAATAAATAAATTTCTAAACCTACTTTCAGTTTAGGTCCCTTAACAAAAATTGCTACTGCTTCATTAAAAAAAAAAAAAAAGGATAATTTAGAAAGATGCTTCCAGAGTTAAAAAGCTGTTTTGTTTCTTTGTCAGGATTCAATATAGAAGTGCTTTAAAAAGTAAAAGAAAAAATATGCTATATTAACTCTAATCACACTATAACTTTGGTGGTTATATCAAGATAATGAAAAGTGATTTTAAAGCAAATTTCATTATCAGACATAAAGATCAAGTCAAAATTACAGAAGAGTAAAAGGATGAATTCATCAGGGAGTATAATAATTCTTTTTTTTTTTAAAGATTTTATTTATTTATTTGACAGAGAGAGATCACAAGTAGGCAGAGAGGCAGGCAGAGACAGAGAGAGGAGGAAGCAGGCTCCCTGCTGAGCAGAGAGCCCGATGCGGGACTCGATCCCAGGACCCTGAGATCATGACCTGAGCCTAAGGCAGCGGCCTAACCCACTGAGCCACCCAGGCGCCCCGGGAGTATAATAATTCTTGAATTTTAATACGTAACAACAGATTTGGGGATATATAGGGAAAAACTAAGAACAAAAATCATAACTTCTACCTTGGACGACAAATGGAAAATAATTTCAACACCCTTATTTTAAGATTACATAGACAAATGGTCATCATATTGGTAGGATATGTAAGACTTGAACAAAATGATCAACTAACTAGATATGCTTGATATTACATTACAGTAACTGAACTAACTGAGGTCAGTCTTTGGTGAATCACAGAAACACGTGGAGTTGTCAAACAAAGGAATCTTTGTTTACAACATACAAGGAGTTCACAGGGAATAAGTTCCAAAGCCTTGACTGTTTGAACAGGAGAGAGATTTTTATTTAGTATTTAAGATGAATACTCAGAAGGGAGAGTTTTATTATCCCGTGTATGGTTGGTCATAAGGTTGTGGATGCATGCACATCCACATATGTATTTGTGCAATATGTATTGCATGTTCACCTGAATGAAGCTTGTATTCCACCGAGGGCAGAAACTTCAACGTTAGAATAAAGCAGAGGTAACTGTTGGACAAGGGAAAGGAACTCTGCAGGCTTCAAGAGCAGATAGAAACTAGATGGGGTCTTGGGCTCATTTTCTGGGACAAGGAATGAAAGGCCTTGATTGCTTTTGAAATAGCACGAGGAGTTTTACCACTGATTTATTGTCTCAATAGCTTAGGCTATTTCCTGCTCTGGTGGTGACTGTTAGTTTTCCCATTGCCTTGTTCCCTCAAAATCCTTAGGAGTGAGGTTTTTGCATTTCTTTGTAAGAACCTCCCAGGAATTTTTGGAAGAAGTGTGCTGGGGCAAGTACACAGGTGGGGTATAGATCATTGAAAATAGCTGGGGACAAAAAATGACTTTTCTTATGTCAGGAAAACTATATCTCTTCTTTAATTTTCTAGGAACCTCTAACTCTTTCTGCTGATATTACCAGCAGGCATCTGAGATATTACTGATTGTTCTCTTGAACCTAAGGAAAAGGAAATGTAGAAAGCAAAAGACAAAACTTTAAAATCTATCCTGCAACTCATCAATTCACTGCAGCCACCTCTCTGTCTTTCCCTTTCTCTTTTTCTCTCTTTCTCTTTCTCTCTCACTTTCTCTCTCACATACGCACAACACACGCAAATCGACTTAAAGCAATTTTTAATTTTCCCTATTCCATTTTAATATACTTGAGGCATGATCATTTTCTTAGTAAATACAAGGAAAAAAATCTAGGATTCCATCATTCTGTGTGATTAAAGTATTGAGGAATTTACTTCCAATAGCACTTATAAAAACATATTTTATTTAAGGAATATTATATAATCAGGTGCCTGCATTTTTCTTATTCTCTAACTAGTGTTATTTGGCAATTAATATTTTGTCAATCAATATTCCCCTATACCTGAATGTGTGGGCAGTGAGAGATGAGTTAGAGGCAAGGATGGTGAACACTCCCAACAACTGCAGACTACATATATCTTAAGCCATGATTTTCTTTGCAAAGGTCAACATTGATAATGTTCTAGTCATACCTCCGTGTACCAGGAAAGAAGTAGCATATTTCTTGAAAGACACAGCTATCAAAGCTTCATTGAGAAACCATAAAGATGGAGAAGGGATTTGCAAATTAAATATCTGATAATGGACATCTACTCTGATTATTTAAAAATGAATAAAAATAAAAAACCTTACTAATAACCAAACAGAGTAGCCAATTTTACATGTGAAGGAAATAATGGAAGAGACATGTCACCAAAAGTATATGGATGGCTTATAAGCACATGGCCAATTTCTCAACATTTAAACATTAAAGAAATACAAATTAAAATCATAATGAGACATGCTTACATATCTATTAGAATGGCTAAAATTATAAAGGCTAATTGTACTTGGTCTGAGCTAGATTGAGAAGCAACAAAAAATCTAAACTGTTGTTGGCATATATCATGATACAACCACTTTGGAAAATAGTTTCAAAAATTTTTAAATGAAAAATATGTTGCAGTTACACAAATAGCCATTTTATTCTAGGCATTTAACCAAGAAAAACAAACCCTATGTTCATACAAGGACTTGTATGTGAATTTCATATCAGCTTTATTTTTAAGAATTGAAAACAGTGGAAATGTTCATCAATGTCCATCAATAGAGCAAAGACAATTGGAGATTCTCAAAGTAATGATGCTGAGAAAAGAAAAGCCAGGCAATGAATAGTATATACTGTGTGATTCCATGACTACAAAAAATCTAGAAAATACAAATTTATATATAGTCACAGTCATCAAATATATGGTGTGATTTTAGTGCCTTCTTCTGTGCTCCCATAGCTTCCTACACTTGTATCTCCGAGCATTTGTTACACCATTTGAAAATATGAACTCTTTCTCTTTATTCTGTCTTACTAGAATAAGAATCCTTGAAAGTTTATGGACAATTGAACTCTCAGTTATTAGCAGAAATTCTATCACACAGTAAGTTTCCAAATATAAAAGCCAGAGTTTTACAATGACTTCTAAGCTTTTACATGATCTAGCCACTCATTTAACCTCTGTGACCTCTTTCCCTGCTACTCTTCAGTCACTCACAGTGGCCTCCTTGCTATTCCTCAGATATGCCAGGCATGATCCAACCTTATGGCCTTCAAGATAGCCAATTCCTTTGTCTGGAGTGACCTTATTGCTGATAGTTCTGCGCAAATTCATCACCTTTCCATACCTTTGTTCAATTGTCAGCTTCATTGTAAGTACCCTGATCTTTCTATTAAAAGATTTAACTCCCCATCCCCTGCCTAGCAACCTTGATTTTTCTCACCCTGATCGAATTTTTCTTTTTCCCCATTGTACTCTTCCTTTTTGAATGCACTATGCCATTTTTATTAAGGTTTATAGCTTTGAATTGTCTCACCCATTAAAATAAAAGTTCTACAAAGCCAATTATTTCATTTACCAGTGTAGTCTGAAGTAATATCTGCCATATAATAGTTCAGTAGACAACTGGTAAATTTCAAAATAAATTAATGTTGAGAGTATACTGAATTTCATAAGTCATTTCAATATTTTTTTCCAAAAAATAAACTACATAAAACATACTTTAAATTTACTTTCAAAATATTTTATAGCATATAATGGACAATATACATAAGCCTAAAGAAACAATCCTATAATTAACCATTTCATACCTACTTAAAAACTGCATAATACCACACTCTTAGATCCTCTTTGAATGCTCTAAAATAACCCTTCAAATGAAATACATTTTAAAAACTCACAGATTTTTTGGCAAATAATTTAATAAAATAAAAGTTTCATTCATCTATGTAGATCAAAATAAATGTTTTTAATAAGCATGAAATTATAACTCTGAAGTGTGCTAAAATGAAACCACCTGCTAAGGGTGAGAGAACAAAAATAAACATCCTTTTTCCAAATAAGAGGAATTTATTACCTTTGAATCAAAGCATGTGGATTTGTTTTAACTGGCAATAAAGCAATATGGAGACACAAACCATAGAAAGTTATATTTTAGATTCCTAAAAGACTTCTAAGTGAAGAGTATACATTTTTTAATTGCTACATAATGCTACATAATGACAAGATGACAGGTTGTGGCAAATAGCATTTTAAAAGCTCTACTCATAATGGAACGGAAGATGTCATTTCCCTATAATTTTATATATGTCTTTAATTTACTATATCTGGATACAACATATTACCAAACAGATGTTCATCAAAGACTAAATCATTTTTAATGGAACATAATAATTTGAACCTACATCTATTAATCATTTTTTTCGATCTAACATTTATAGTCTCGCTAAACATTTTATCAGTTGTTGACAAAATTCAAAATAAATAGGATAAAAAGTCGTGTTTGGAAAAGTAGATTTCTTTTCAAATTGGCATTTAAATGAAAATATTTGCTGATATTTTTAAAACTTTAAATGTAATTTTATATATATCTGACCTATCAGATGATATAAAATTTTTGGAGAAAATATGACATATTTTTTGATCTTGGTTGAAGGTATTAATAAAGAGCAACTGTTTGTATTATTTGTATTGTGATATCTTAGTTAATAAACATGAATAACTGGTATAAAATATGTTTTTTTAAAAATTTTATTTATTTACTTGACAGAGATCATAGGAAGGCAGAGAGGCAGCCAGAGAGAGAGGAATGGAAGCATGCTCCCAGCTGAGAAGAGAGCCCACTGTGGGACTCAATCCCAGGAACCTGGAATCATGACCTGAGCCGAAGGCAGAGATTTTAACCCACTGAGCCACCCAGGCGCCCTAAAATATGTTTTTTTTTTTAATATAGAAGTATAGTTCTTGCCAAAATATGGAACTAGCTGGAACTGAATGCCTCCTTCAAAGTCAGCTCTGGAGAAATTATGCAAGTGTAATATGGAACTATTTCAGATATTAACCAAAAACAAAGAAATGATGATAAACGCCTTAAAATACTCAAAGTTGCCCTTGACTGGTATGTTTCAAGCTCTATTCCTGGTTTGAAGACAGGTTTTAACAGGCCTGTCACTGTAGAAATCCGCTGGATGTTTAGAGGCTATCAGAACTGTACAAAACCTTGAAGGGGTAAAGACTTGAAAATTCTTTAGAGAGATTAGCTCCCTAAGGCATTATTCCTCCACACATTTTCCTCCAATCAATTAAGACTGATGGATGAGGGGCACCTGAGTGGCTCTCTCATCACGTGGGTGGTGGGTTAAGCCTCTGCCTTCATCTCAAGTCATGGTCTCTGGGTCCTGGGATCCAGCCCCACATCGGGCACTGCTCAAAAGGAAGCCTGCTTCCCTCCCTGCTTGCCTGCCTCTCTGCTTACTTGTGATCTCT
Organism: Mustela nivalis; assembly: GCF_964662115.1. Lineage (NCBI taxonomy): Eukaryota > Metazoa > Chordata > Mammalia > Carnivora > Mustelidae > Mustela > Mustela nivalis. Next base: position 122,702 of record NW_028136286.1, read on the forward strand.
CTCTCTTGCTCGCTTTCTCTCTCTCTGTGTCCAATAAATAAATAAAATCTTTTAAAAAAGGCTGATGGATGATAAATTATGAAAACTGCTCCCTCCAAATGATGCTTCTTCATAAGGATTTAAGAATTTAAAATTGAAACTTGACCGTAGGATTTATCTTATAGAATAACATCAAGTGAAGGCAGTTATTATTAGTTCTGAAGTATTGGTGATTCTGAATTCTTGGCCTCATTAGTAAATTTATTTTTAAATTCTCCCATGGAGTGGTGATTGGCCTTCAGTCTTTCATTGATATACATCATTGGGTCAAATGAGATGTGTGTGCCCAGAACTATATATAATCTTTTTTGTATTTCACTGGAGATGGCATTTCTGAGTTTTGTTCAATTGAATTTGGACAGATGTTTTAATAGTCACTCCTAGAGTTGGCCCTGGAGAATATCTTCCTTTTTTTCTCTTCCCGATTCTCTGAAAAACCCTGACTAATTCACATTATCACAGTAATATCATAATTCAAGTTTTTCCAAACACTATAGCTGCAAAATAGAAGGAAGCTACTCAGAATGGAATACTATTGTGAATGATTGAGAAAGAAAACATTATTATAATTAAGCTACCAGGTTTCAATGTATTTTATTGTTGCTTAGAAAATCCTAGCATACCCAGACTTTACAGAGATTTGATGATCCTAAGAAGAGCTGAACTCATGGACCAAAATAACTATGCACATAAAAAGTACAATTACTTACCTAAAAAATATGATGTGGTTAACTTTATATGCCAATCCAAGTGTTATGGGAACAGGAATTAAAAAAATAGCTTAGGGGCGCCTAGGTGGCTCAGTGGATTAAGCCACTGCCTTCAGCTCAGGTCATAATCTCAGGGTCCTGGGATCAAGTCCTGCATCAGGCTCTCTGCTCAGCAGGGAGTCTGCTTCCCTCTCTTTCTCTCTGCCTGCCCTCTGTCTACTTGTGATCTCTCTCTGTCAAATAAATAAATAAATAAAACCTTAAAAAAAAAATGACTGTACTTTCAAAAAATAGCTTAAAAGGAGCGCCTGGGTGGCTCAGTGGGTTAAGCCGCTGCCTTCCGTTCAGGTCATGATCTCAGGGTCCTGGGATCAAGCCCCACATCAGGCTTTCTGCTCAGCAGGTAGCCTGCTTCTCTTCCTCTCTCTCTGCCCACCTCTCTGCCTACTTGTGATCTCTCACTGTCAAATAAATAAATAAAATATTTTTAAAAATAGCTTAAAAGTATATGATAAAATAATGATATACATATACAAGGAAAAGAAAGATACTATACTGTGAATATAAATTAAGTGAAAATTGTTGAAATAAAGAATACAATAAATGGAGACTAAGATGAATATAGCTGTAAAATGAATAAATGAGTTGGGAAAAACAAACAAACAAATTAATGACTTCTGCCCAAATACAGCAGAAGAGAAAAAAAAATAAAGAAAATATTTAAATAAGTACTGAGATAAATTTTGGAGAATTAAAGAAAGATAAAAGATACCAGACTTAAAATGATGCCAAACACGAGATATCAGAAACAAAACAAAACAAAACAAAAACTACACACACTAAAAACCACTCGTATACATTATGGTGAGTTTTAAGAATATCAAAAACAGAGAAGAGCATAAATGATGCCCAAGAGAAGAACAGATCACCTAAAATGTACAAGAATAATACTGACAGCACAATTCTCAATAGTAATAGCATATAAAGAGACAGCTGGGAGTTTTTATAGATGGAAAAGATATTTGAAACTAGGTATTATACATCAATCCAAATTATTGATTAAATTTGAGAGCACAGTAAAAATACAATGAAGCATGTTAGGTCTTAGAACATTTATCACACAGAGACACACATTTTGGAAAACTTCCTTGGAAGACAGCTCAATTGAGATCGAGAAAACAGAATTATGTACTCAAAGGCACATTTTGAAGGAAGGATTGAATATAGTCTGCACTGCAAATATTCTTTAATCGTATGTTCTGAATATCCTAAATTTAAGAAGTATTTGTTCAAATATTTACCTTTAAATAAATCCTAGGAGACTTTTTCTTGGATTCTGGAAAATCAGTCCATTTGGATACAAATCTTTTTGTCACTGATGGAAATTTTGATAGCCCTTAACTGTGGAATGCCTAATGTATTGTTACAGCAATTGTGATTTGCCAATACATGGGTGATGTGTGTGTGTTGTGTGTGTTTATTTTTATTTTTGATGGTTTAACTCTTCTATGAGATTTTTAAGTAGACATGATTTTAATAAATTATGATTTGTTGAAATTTATCTGAGGTTATATATAATAAAATGAAATTTGTGTGAACTAAAGAAGTGCATCTCCATTTTTTTTGTTTTAAGAGTAGACTGGTCTTTAAAAATTGTCCAAAGAAGTACATTATATTCATTATTAAATTTGATAATATACTATAAAGTATTTATGGTCATATTGGACCATATCAAATTCTACTATTAATTCATATTAATAATTACCATAAGAGGAAAAAGGGATATTTTTCAAAATAAAAATTAGCGTATTTTTCAGAATATGATATAGTGTTATTCACTGAACTGAGGGAACAAATGTCAAAGTCTAACACAGTTTACAGAATGTTTTAACATAAATTGAAATTTAAATCTGACCAAATTTCACAGTTTTAAGTAAAATGATAGCACTTTATATCCTTGAAAAGTGGTAAGTGACCCAAAACATGGCTTAGAAAAACAAATTTAACACTACACTAGTCTGAGATGGTTAAGTTATGGTACAACTTGCCATTGTGTATCATCAAATGGTATATTTTTTTCTTTTGGGCTTCTCATTATATTTTATTTTAGCCATTCTGGTAAGTGTGTAGTGATATCTCAGTGTCATTTTTTTTTAAAGATTTTATTTGTTTATTTGACAGAGAGAAATCACAAGTAGATGGAGAGGCAGGCAGAGAGAGAGAGGGGGAAGCAGGCTCCCTGCTGAGCAGAGAGCCCGATGCGGGACTCGATCCCAGGACCCTGAGATCATGACCTGAGCCGAAGGCAGCGGCTTAACCCACTGAGCCACCCAGGCGCCCTCTCAGTGTCATTTTAATTGCATTTCCTTGATGTCTAATTGTGTCAAAATATATTACTTTGATGTTTAATGCTCTGAGCTTTCTCAGTTCAGGACCATGAAGCCACTTAGGAAAAATACAGTTGCAGAGGCACTCATAGACCAACTCTTATTTCGAAATAAGAAGAAACATTACTACCCATTCCAACAAAAAATAGATTTGTTATGCAGCAGGGATTTTATAAATTACCTGACACAACTTATATAGTAAGATGAAATGGGACAGGCGGCTTCTTGCAGCTATATACAACATCATTTTAATTTCAATTTTCAGTATAATTTTTCCAAGGTATACACAGAATATATATTTAATGTAAATTGTGAACATTTTAAACTCTGTATATGGAAATTAGTCAATTTTAAGTTTATAACAATCAAAATTAACGGAAGTTTATGTTAAATTAGTTAGCTTTCTCTGCATTGCAAGACAGAATAATCAAGAATTGGTAAGAAAAAAGTAATCTCTGTAAAATTACCGGGGGTGCATTATAAAGTGTTCGGTAACTGATCAAACTCACAATTTGGATTGAATGGCAAGTGATTTTTAAAATCTGGAACTCATTGTCAATTTTTTTTTCTTCATTGTGTCTTAATAATTTACTGTGTTCATTTGCATGGAAGTGAAGAAAAATGCATGACATTTCATCTCAACACTAACACCTTTAACTGGCAACTCTAAATGTACTTTACAGCAGTGTAACAAAGTAAAGATCAATGATGTTTCATGAAATATCTGTTATAATTCTCAAGGAGATAGGGAGTTTGTGCAAAAATGCAAATCACTTTGCGACTAAACACATTGTTTATTTCAGCTAATTTTAAGAAAATATGCTGAGAATCTCTCAAAAAAGGAAGCAATGATTTAGGTTTGCCTTCAAAATCCTTATCTAATCCTGAACCAACAGCACATAGTTCAAAGAGCAACTAATTTGAGTAGCTCCAATTTACACATTTCCTAACAATGCTTAATTTAGTGGAATTTCTGTCCAATTATGGTAATTTGATGTAATGAAAGACAAAAGTTCAAAAAGATCATCCTTAATTTATATAGATGCCAAAATCTGCATTTTCTGAATGACGCCCAGGAACGTATTTTCAAAAACAAACAAACAATGCCAGAACCACTATTAGGTCATCTCTAGGCAGAAAGTGACTCAGAGCTTACATTACTCTCTCCCTGAAAGTATACTGTAGGCACTGAAACTACTACCCTGAGTCTGTGCTATCAAATTCCTTAAGTTAGAAAGTTTTAAAACCCGTCTGTGTGGGAGTATTTCATTTACAGATAGAGATTTGGTTGTTTATACATTTTCATACTTGATTTTTAGGGTGTAATAACTATGTTTTAAAATTCATGGTGGTTTTGAATACTGTTGGATAATTGAGCTAAAATGGTATATCCATTCCTCCTAAGAAACAGAAATTATAGAAAGGTAGTGCTTTTCAAATCTGACATCTTTGAGTCATTGCAGTTTCATATAAATGCAATAGGAAAAGTGTCATTCATGTTTATGATATTTTCTATAAATAAATTAGAATGTACTGGAGGCCTGATATAAAGTGGGATGCCTAAACTTCAGTAAGATCTTGTTTTCAATTCAAAATAAATTTTATTTTTTATTTTTTTATAATGTCCCTCAATTTCAGATAAGCACCCCCATAATGTCCACTCCGGTTTTTTTAAGATTTTATTTATTTTATTTGACAGATAGAGATCACAAGTAGGCAGAGAGGCAGGCAGAGAGAGAGGGAAGAGGAAGCAGGCTCCCTGCTAGGCAGAGAGCCCGATGCGGGGCTCGATCCCAGGACCCTGGGATCATGACCTGAGCCAAAGGCAGAGGCTTTAACCCACTGAGCCACCCAGGCGCCCCCAAAATAAATTTTAAATTGAATTATGCACCTCTAAGTTCAGAGACAATAAACATCAACCAACACAATTAATAAGTTCTATTTCTTGAAATTTTGGGAACATTGATAGTCTCATCTCCTGGAAGAACAACAGCTAAAATTTTAGGTCATGGATTCCTGCTAAAATATCACTTTCCCAAAGAAAATTAATGTTAGGAATTTTCATTGATTGTTATTGATCATGAAGAATATAACAACCACGATAAAAAGAGTAGGAAAAACATGATATCTCATCTGTAAGGGCATGTGGAAAGTAGGAAATGCTAATAAAAATAACTACCATTATTTCCTAAGTTAACATAATACAACAGAACAAAAATATTTCAAAACAATGTTTTCTTTTTTTTTTAAATTTTATTTATTTATTTGACAGAGAGAGATCACAAGTAGGCAGAGAGGCAGGCAGAGAGAGAGGAAGAAGCAGGCACCCTGCTGAGCAGAGAGCCCAATGTGGGACTCAATCCCAGGACTCTGAGATTATGACCTGAGCCGAAGGCAGCGGCTTAACCCACTGAGCCACCCAGGCGCCCCCATAACAATATTTTCTAGGCTCATTCTGATAACTCTTTTCTACATTCAAATTTAAAGGTTGAGGCATGTGATATATATTACACAAAAAACATCCCAAGGAATTCGTTAAAAAAAAAAAAACTCTTAATAAAGAACAAATCCAAAGGAATTTCTTTTCTAATTTAATTAACAAATTATGAATTGACTTACCTATTTTATCACAGTGTATCAGGCACCAATAATATTTTTTAATCGTCACACCTGATGCAATAGTTACCATCTTTCAAACATACTGATCACGAACAAGCAAATAAACAAGAGCACCGTAGCTTAAGATCTACCTGCATAAATATAGGCTACTTCAGACAATCTCTTCACCACAACATAGCAATGAATAGAAATCATACATGCTCTGTATGGACATACAGATGAGATAGAATGGGATGATGTTAATATATGCAGAATCTTTATTAATTACATTGTAAACCATAATATGGAAAAACAGAATACAATTTTAGAAATACCCAGGTCACCATCATTGTTTTATTTTTATATGTGTAGATAAGGAGTTTAATAAACAATCCATGACTATTCAACTCCTTATATTTTGAAAATTTTAGCAAAAGTAACAAACCTAGCACCTAGAAAATTGTACCTATCTACAACATACAGCTTTGCCAGCATGGTACAGGAAAAGCAAAACAAAATAAGTAAGAAAAGTTTAACATTTCACAAGAGTTTTACTTTTATTTTTTTATTTTTTAATTTTTATTTTTCATTTATTATTTACTTCTATTTTCTACTTTATTTTAATGAAAATGTCATGACCATAACATAAGAGCAGAATTAAACCAACATGAGAAATTATTTTTTCATAAGTTAAAATAAACTAGCTTGGTGATTAATTCAAAATTATATTACAAACTTCAGTGTTCTTGCAGTAAGTATCACTGCATAAACAAATCAGTCAGGAGTCATAAACTAATGATGATTCTAAATGTTATTTAGAGAGACATTCTGTTCTTAATATATTTCAAATATTCTACACAAGACAAAGTGGATCCAAGTAATCTGTAGGCAAAATAAGATTTTAGAGAAGTATATATTTCCAACAGTATTTATAAAATATTACCTTTATGTAAGGCATCATCCTGGACTTTGTGGAAAACACACAAAGGAGTAAGAAGTGGCCCTTCAAGAAACATATACAATATCAAGGTTTAACATGAAGCAGCATGTCTTCTCTAATTAAAAAAAAAAAAACATTGTACCAACTGACTTTACTGAAACTTTATATTTATTGCTCTCAATTTAGGTCATAGTGTCCTTCTGCATGCAGGCTGCTATAACGGACATGATATAGACTTAATAGCTTATAAAGAACAGGAATTTATTTCTCACAGTTCTAGAACGGAGAAGTTCAAGATTAAGGAATGGGCAGATCCAGGGAGAGCCCACTTCCTCATAGATGGCTATCTTCTCACTGTAAACGTACATGATGAATGAAGCAAGAGAACTCTCTGGGGTCTCCTTTAAAAGGACTGTAATCCCACTTATGACCTAATCACCTCCCAAAGGCCCCTATGTTTTAATACTAGCACTTACAGAGTTAGATTTCATAATATGATTTTGGGAGACATAAACATTCACACCATAGTATATATAAACAAAAAAAGACACAAAAACAACAAACAAAAAAATTATTTTAACTACCTATTATTTTCAACTACATAAACTTTTAATTTGTTTCTATATAATATTAAATAACTCATGTGAGTGATTCACTTATATCCAATGCATCTGAGTGCAATTAAATTTGCTTACCCAGCATATCCAGAAGCATATTTCTTCAGACTATCCCATTCCCCACCTTACAGGATTTACCACAATTAGAAGACATGGGATAGAGGATAGATAGATAGATGTATACATAAACACACTTGTACATACCCATATGCATATTTTTTCCTGTTAATGATACTCATGCAAATAAAATTTAAGCTCAAGGAAACCTGTCTTGTGTGTTACTTAATATCCAGTTTTTAGTCAACATCCAAAAACAAATAATCCAATAAAAACATGGATAGAAGACATGAACAAGTGTTTCCCCAAAGAACACATTCAAATGTTCAGTAGATACATGAAAAGATGTCCATCATCATGTATCATCAGGAAATTGCAAAGCAAAACTAGAAAGAGATACCACCTCACACCTGTCAGAATGGCTAAAATTAACACTACAAGAAACAAAAGGTGTTGGAGAGGATGTGAAAAAGTAACACTTGTGGGGGCTGCCTGGGTGGCTCAGTAAGTTAAGCCTCTGCCTTCAGCTCAGGCCATGATCTCAGGGTCCTGGGATCAAGTCCCACATCGGGCTCTCTGCCAGGCATGGAGCCTGCTCCGTCCTCTCTCTCTCTCTACTTGTGATCTCTCTCTGTCAAATGAATAAAATCTTAAAAAAAAAAAAAAGAAAAAGTAACAATTGTGAACTGTTGGTGGTGATGCAAACTGATACAGCCATATTTGAAAACAGTATGGAATTTCCATAAAATTTAAAAATAGAAGTCCTTTTTGATCCAACAAACCTGTTGGTGTGTATTTACCCAATGAATATAAGAAAACTTATTCAAAGGGATGCTAGCACCCCTATATTTATAGCAGCATTATTTATAAAGCTAAGATATGGAAAGCGCCCAAGTATCCATCAATTGATGAATAAATAAAGAATAAGTGGTATGTATATACAATGGAATATTATTCTGCCATAAAAAAGACTGAAATCTTGCCATTTGCAATAACATGGTTGGAACTAGACAGTATAATGCTAAAAGTGAAATAAGTCAGTCAGAGAAAGACAAATACCTTTACTCATATATGGAATAAAAGAAACAAAACAAACAAGCAAAGGGGAAATAATAAGACATAGAAAGAGAAACAAAGCAAGAAACAGACATTTCATTACGGAGAACAAACTGATGGTTACTTGACGGGATCTGAAAGGAGTGATGGATTAAATAAGTGATGGGGGTTAATTAGAGCACTTGTCATGATGAGCACTGAGTGCTATATGTTATATTGTACACATGAATCTAATACAACCATATATGTTAACTAACTGGATTTCAAATGAACATTTTTTAAAATCCCAGTTTTTAGCTCACATTCTGGCTTACAAAAGGGATTTAGTCAGGAATTTGGAGATTAGTTAATGAACAAAAAAGGGGTGAACAGGCAGTTGTTAGATAAAATTACTATCCTTTCTGGCATGATCTTATACCTTTTATCTAGAAGTATTTTTAGCACTTTAGACTCTTCCTATTTTATTTTGAATCATTAAACAAAAATTTCCTCAAAGGACCTTAGACTCCATCCAATTTGAGCAACAGTTTGAGAGAGGAAATGGTGTCCAGGAGGAAAAAAAAAAAAAGATGAAACTACTATTGTTTACTAGTGAATGCATAGTTCTTCCACAGAAGAAGCTCTAAATGGTCATGGCTCCAGCTTTATATGTGCTCAGTCATATGTTCAGAAGTAGGTAACACTATCAAAAAATATAAAGCGTCTGAGATTATTTTCCCTTATTTGAAAGCTGGTGTATGAGTCTGCCGTAGTTTCTTGGGTATTGATAGAAGACGCAGACTCATGTTTCAGAAATAATATAGTTTATTATTCACAGCAATAGAGGTAGCCAGAATATTAACATTATTTGTGTGTGTGTGTGTGTGTGTGTGTGTGTGTGTTTGTGTGTGTGTGTGTGTGTTTGTGTGTGTGTAGGGATGGGAGTTATATATCAGTACTGAGCCTCAGTTCCCACAAGAAGAATCAAAACAGAGGCAGATAATATTTGCAAACACAACAGGTTAAGTTAAAAAAAAATACTATTTCTGTCTTCCAAGTCTATTCAATACAACCATCTTCAAAGGATGGCCTAGAACAAATAATAAATGCAGAAATGTAAGCAACCAATTGAAAAGTGTCTCCCAAGAAACACACTTTGAGAGTCTTCATTTGACAAAAATACTATAGGATATTACATGGATCAGGTGCATTGAATACTGGAAGGTTAAAATTACAAGGGACCAAATATTTTTAAGCAGTTCTGGCATCCAGTAGAGTTCAAATAGGTTTTATAAGATTGAGGAAAGAAGCCATCAAAACCTGGGCCCAGGGGCACCTGTGTAGCTCAGTGGGTTAAGCCTCTGCTTCGGCTCAGGCCATGATCTCAGAGCCCTGGGATCGAGCTCTGCATCAGGCTCTCAGGCTCTCTGTTCAGCAGGGAGCCTGCTTCCCCCCCCCCCCCCCCGCTATTTGCTTACTTGTGGTCTCTGTCTGTCAAATAAATAAATAAAATCTTAAAACAAAACAAAACAAAACAAAAAACCTGGGCCCAATTTTCCCAAAAGTATGATTCTGATTCTAGTCTCTATGATGTTATCCCTTGAAGACAATGTCTCTAATTGAGTTGAATTAGTTTACTAAAGAGCATACCCCCATTTGTTGTAGGAGATGAACAATATGCAAGAGGCAAAATGCCACATGGAAGCCACCTGGTCTTCAGTGGAATATAGAATCAGTTCCTTTGGGATGAATTTGTTCCACATTTGACTTCCCACTTAAGGGAAAATAAGAGTGCCTTCCAATAGATTTTAAATAGGAAATGACAACGGAAGCTTATACAAGATTATAAAATGGGAAATTTCATTTAGATAAGCAATCATTTCAAAGTCATCTTCTTAATATTACAGACTCTTCACATAATCATAATTTTATTTTGGTATTATATGGTAATTTCAAATATAGTAAATATAAAGAATTTACCTCTGTAATTATAGCGAGTCTGGTCGTAGTTTAATGGCAACAAATCTTCAATTTAGAAGTATGGTCTACCAATTATTAATACATTTGGAAATGGTGTGTCATCTTCACTCCACTTGTCTCACTAAAACAGTGAGCCAAAAAAAGTAGGTCCAAGCTGTTTACTATGGTCAAAATGGGTTGCTTTTGCACTTGGTAAAGAAGCAGTCATATTTTGGAAGAAAAACTGAGGCTATTAATATTTTCAACTTATTTTCAGAAAAGGAAAGAAAGGATAATCTAACCTAAAGCCAAAATCTTACACAAGGTGGCTGGACAATGATCTTTTCCCAGATAAAGGGTTTTTCAACTTAGCCATGTTAGGAGGAAGAAGAGATGAGACATTGTGGACTTGACTAACGTTTGTACACTGTTCAAAAAGTTTTCAAAATAATGTGTATTATTTTTCTTCTTTTAGTTGAGCCAAAAAAAAACAAACAAACCAAAAAAAAAAAAAACACTAATGAGCTTACTCTTAAAAGGAGGTAAACAAGAAACTAGCAAAGATTGAGTGTTAGGTATTGTCCCCCTCCTTTTTTTTTTTAAATTATGTTATGTTAGTTACCATACAATACATCATTAGTTTTTGAAGTAGTGTTCCATGATTCATTGTTTGTGTAAAACACCCAGTGCCCCATGCAATATGTGCCCTCCTTAATACCCATCACCAGGCTCACCCATCCCCACATCCTTCTCATCTTTAAAACCCTCAGTTTGTTTCTTGGAGTCCATAGTTTTTCATGTTTCATTTCCCCCTCCAATACCCCCACTTCATTTTTCCTTTCCTTCTCCTAATGTCCTCCATGCTATTCCTTAGGTTCCACAAATAAGTGAAACCATATGATGATTGACTTTCACTGCTTGACTTATTTCACTTAACATAATCTCCTACAGTCCCATCCATGTTGATGCAAAAGTTGGGTATTCATCCTTTCTGATGGCTGAGTGATATTCCATTGTATCCTTGGATCACATCTTCTTTATCCGTTTGTCTGTTGTAGGGGATCTTGACTCTTTCAACAGAATGGCTATAGTGGACATTGCTGCTATGAACACTGGGGTGCATATGGCCCTTCTTTCCAGTAAAATAGAGCTAGCCTATGACCCAGCGATTGCACTACTGAGTATTGACCTCAAAGATACAGATGTAGTGAAAAGAATTAGGTATTGTTAAAGCACAAATGCAGGGGATAGAAGTTATGGTACAGAAGAGGGAAGGGCAACCATATGGCAGAGTAGAATAAAGTAGCTCAGGAAGAAATTAGTCATATCCAGATATTGTAAGGCATGTGGTGTTGGCAGGGAGAGCATGAGAAATCATGAGAGAAGAGAGAGAAAATGGACCAGGCAGGAGAGGTTTATAACATTTTAACATCTAAGGTAAGCATATGCAAAGCAGAATAGGGAAAGAAATAAAAGTTTTTATAAGACTCAATACATAAGGAATAACGTGGAGGACACTGGGAGATGGAGAGAAGTGTGCTGGGGGAAATCGGAGGGAGAGACAAACCATGAGAGACTGTGGACTCTGAGAAACAAACTGAGGGTCTTGAAGAGGAGGGTGGCAGGTGGTTGGGTGAGCCCAGTGGTGGGTATTAAGGAGGGAATTTATTACATGAAGCACTGGGTGTGGTGCATAAACAATGAATTTTGGATCCCTGAAAATAAACTAAAAGAAAAAAAAGACTGACTACAGACATGGACCTCAGTGTAACACAGATATGGAACTCACTGTAATACCAGCCACTTCCCACCGACACACACAGACTATGATAATAATAAATAATAATGCAATTAAGAAAATTTCCTGCCAAATAATTTTTCCTCTTTTTTATTTTTATGATTATTATTTTTATTTTATTTTTAAAGTTTTTATTTAAATTGTAGTTAGTTAAAATAAGGTTAATATTACTTTCAGGTGTACAATATAGTGATCAACACTGCCATACAATGGCTTAAATAAAAAAATGAAAAAAAAATTTTTAAAGATTTTATTTTTAAATAAAACCTCTACACCCAAGGTGGATTTCAAACGTACAACCCCACGATCAAGATTTACATATTTTACTGACTATTCCAGCCAGGCACCCCAACAAATAAAAATTTTATAAAATTGTTGAGTTTGTGGGAGTCTCATTTGCTTAGTCAGTTAAGTGTCTGCCTTTGGCTCAGATCAGGATCTCAAGAGTCCTGGCATCGAGCCCCATATTGCTCATGCTCTCTCTCTCTCTCTCTCTGGCTTTTGCTCTTAAATAAATAAATAAAATATTTTTTAAAAAATTGTTGAGTTTGTTTAACTAGTTTTAAACTAGTAGACAGAGATGAAGATAAAGTATGATGTAATGGCACGGAAAAATACAACTTACACTTTTTAAAAAAAAATGTGCAATGCAAGTTACCTCACTTCTTTTATCACCACACTGGGACTTTCCCTACTGAGTTGTTGTAATGTAAGGACCTATTTTATATTTTAGCAAGAGGCTTTCATTGAGGTTAACCCTTAAACTGTCCTTGTTCCCCTTCCCCCAGGGGATTCACTTAAAAACAAGTCCTGGAAATCAGCTCCAGGTAACAAAGCCCATATACAAGGGTGGGTCAGGCCAGGTGGAGACATCAATCAGCGGGAGGGGGGCGGTGTTTGCATATTGTCTCCCTAGATACTAAGGAGTATGCCCCACTCCTCCGCCCTTTGGGAACCTTTTTTGCACCAATCCTAATCAAGGTGTAATAGGCTGTGTCAAATGTCTATACTAGGGTAAATTGAACCTCAATTGGTCATCTAGCCTCACTGTGCAGTTTCCTGTGTGTGTTAAAATCTCATTGGTCACCTGTGCTGGCCAGGCCTGACTGCATGGCCTTTGCCCTTAAAAGCTAGACTGTGAAACAGCAAAGGGTTGCCTTCTCTCAAAAGAGGTGTGGCCCCAAACGTTCGGTTAGATTCTTGATGCTTCGCATGAAATAAAGCTTTGCTTGACCTTTGCTTTACATCAGTCTCGCTCCTTTAATCATAGACCCATTATTGGGGCATAACAGTATTAATCTTAAAGTTATAAGTCCACAATGCATCCATCATCCATTCTACCCCTTAACATTCCCCTTTGGACAGACCCATGATCTAGAACAAGCCTTATTTTATAGTGCCTTGTAGGAGATTTTTGCTGCTGCCTAAATTGCCTACTTTCCTCTCACCATTACCACGGAAATTGGGTCCACTGAAACAAAGGGGTAGTGTAAGAAATTAAGACTTCCATAAATCTCTTTAAATAATAAAGTATAAGATAGTGATACCTTTTTTTCTGCCACATAACCAATTCTTGCAAGAATAAGGTCATATAAAAGAATTTACAACACATGCTAGCATTATCCTACTGGACCCAGACCATTTGTATGTTTCTCTGTCTCTGAGAAATGTAGTTATTTACATGACTGAAACCTAAAAATTGTTTGATATGACCACTAATATCACCTACATAATTTTAAAGCCTGTTTAAGGCTTCTGTAATACATAGGCTTTGTAAACACTTATTAAGCATCTTGTATATATCAAACACTTTAAAAATCTCTGCTTAAAAAAAAAAAAACTCTACCTCAATGGAACTTTGAGTCTGAAAAAGATACAGGCAATATACAAGGCAACAGATAGAATAATTACATATTTGATTATATACTCTGAGGATGTCACCTTAAATTGATATGAAAATGATCAGAAGGATCTGGATTTCTTGTCAAAATTTTTTGCCTTAAAAAGAAATTGATATTTAGGGAAAGTTGTTACTGAAAGAGGTCCTGTGTCAACCAAAAATGTTAAACCATGATCTCGCTAAATTTTCCAGTTGTGATTATTGCTTTGTTTAGCTGTCTTCTATTAAGACTGAATTTAGTAATTCAGTCTCAGATTTCAGTAAGTCTTTTTTTTAAAGATTTTATTTATTTATTAGAGAGAGAGAGGGAGGGGCAGAGGGAGAGGAAGAACCAGACTCCTTGCTGAGCAGGCAGCTGATGCAGGACTGGATCCTAGTACCCTGGCATCATGACCTAAGCTGAAGGAAGACACTTAACCAACTGAGCCACCCAGGCACTCTAGACTGTAAACTTCTTAAAGGTAAAAAAGTTTATTCTTCTAGTAGTTCCACAGACATTTCTAACATCCATAAGAAAGCATGTACTGATGTAAAATGCCAGCAAATCAAATTATTTAAAAAAGAAAAAAAGAAAGAAAAGATATATCTGGATAAAGAGAAAAACAGAAAATCTAATAATACATTGAATTATTAGAGCAAAGAGTGGAGGAAGAGAAAACAAATATGAAATAGAGATTTCCACTAAAAGAAAAAAATTGAATAAGGCAGGAGATTTAGAAAATTATTATGACAGACTTGAGAAAAAAATAAAATAGGAATTTTTAGAAAATAGCAATGAATGAAAAGGTAAATTGTTCCTACCTCTATAATATTAGCTGTTTGTTGTTGTTGTTGTTGCTAATTTACCTATTTAAGCTAATAAACAAAGAAAGGTTTCATTTAGGGATAAGGTTTCTCTCTCTATATATATATTTTTTCCATTTAGGGATAAGGTATATATATATATACATAGATATATATGTATATATATTTTTTTTAATTTTAATTGTTGGAAAATGTGTCACAGAATGTGTTTAAACTTTAAGATACAGATGCAACATGTAATGAACTGCATTGTTTGAACGTCTAATTTGTAAATGCTGTTAGAGGAAACTTGGTGGAAATGTTCTTATGTGCTTGTGTTTCTGGAAATAAGTATATTTATTAATAAGGAATAGTTTAAAATTATGAAATGACCAGGAGTGGACAATTTTCCTAATCCTATCAGCTCTTTGCAGCTCTTTTATTAGCCCCCTTCAGGAATATCAGCTTTTTTATCTAATTAAATTTTATATTAATGTGCTTTTGACTTTTGGCCTTTCTCTTCCTTCTGTTCTTTTTTTTCCCCTAAATTACATGTTTCTGTTTAACAGCTACTATCAATTCTTTGATATGAATTCTCAACATCAATTTACTAACTCCAGAGATGAAGGAGCATCAATATTTAGAAGCGAAGAATACAAAGCCTTGGGCATCTGGATGGCTCAGTCACTTAAGCATCTGCCTTCGACTCTGGTGGTGATCCCAGGGTCGTGGGATGGAACCCCAGGTTGAACTTTCTACTCAGCTGGGAGCCTACTTCTCCCTCTCCTTCTGCCTGCAGCTCCCTTTGCTTGCGTTCTCCCTCTCTTTGTCAAGTAAATAAAATAAAATAAAATAAAATAATGTAAATAATACATTTATTTATTTATTAAAATGCAATTATTACACAATACATAATGTATTGCATAATTATAATAATGATTAAATAATTTATTAAATATTTATATTAAATATATCAATTTAATTAAATAAATATTTTTAGAATTTAAAATATTTCACATTTAGATTATTAAATATTAAATCATTAATTTAATAAATAAATATCTAAACATAATTAAATAAAATAATTTATTTATTAAAATGAATAAAATAATGTTCTCATTATCTCAGCATGTATTTTTAAATAGTCTAAAAAAAATCTAATAAAGTCTAAATACATTGAGTTCAGATATTTATACAAGTTAACCCAGACACTGAACCCACAGTTTCAAAACTTTTGTTTTTATCTACTACTCAAAATACGATTTTAATGTATTTATTTGTAACTTTGACATAGCAAGGAAACTTGGAGGAAAAGGAGACATTTGCTTTTAATATTTGAAAATTATTTTGTTGATTTAAAAAAATAAAAACCTTAACACGTGAGCATTTCTTCTTAAATAACACTGTGAAGTTTCTGAGTCGCATTCTATTAAAAGTGCTGATAAAATGGCCTCAGTTACTCATTTAAATTATCAGCTGAATGGGTAACAAATGAAGTAGAGAGCTTTTTAATTATTTATGAATGTATTGCTTGTGGATGGAGTGCCACATAGAGTTACCTCTCTTTTTGGCTTTGTTTTGTGAGCAGCAGTGGAATCTATGAATGAGATTAAACATAAGGACATTCACAGAAATTCTTAATGAACTTCTGGGGAAGGGCAATAAGTGCAAGGAAAAACTGCAGCAAGACTAATTACAAATTTCAAGTGGTCATCGCTTAATTATAGAAGCTTTTAAGTTCAAGTAATATATCTTTTTCATGAGCCTATCATATTGTATTAATTACCACAAACTGCACTCTTGAACACTTATCTTTTCACATATTTCTTATTCTTAGTACTTAAAATTACCCTTATGATTGATAAGTAAATGGATTTTACTGACAATGCATTTATTTACATAAATAAATAATGCTGTTTATATATATAAAAACAATTGAATATGTGTATGTGTTCAATGAATTTTTTTTCAAATTAACATCTTAATTCTACCACATTAGTTACAAATAGATATAGACTTTATAGATTCATCAAATATTTTATTCTCAAATTTATATGTCCTTTGTGAAGTAAATGAAACTGTATATATTAAATATAATCCTATCACATGTAACAGTTACTAGTGCATCCCAGGACATACATAGGTCAGGTCCTACTCAAGGCATCACGGATAACTGGATTTAACTTTCTATCCTAGGAGTCTTCTGTATATTTCTGTGGCTTTTATACTACAATCAGGAGGAAGAATTCTTTTGCTAAAAGCTTCCAAATGACTATGCGAGTAGATTATTTGTAGACTAGTGATATAATATTATTGTTTAATATGTGAAGCATGATAAAATAAAATGCTATTGCCATATTTAATTTGTTCAGTAAAGCATTCATTTAGTTATCAAGCATTCATTTTCTTTTTTTAAAGATTTTATTTATTTATTTGACAGACAGAGATCACAAGTAGACAGAGAGGCAGGCAGAGAGAAAGGAAGGGAAGCAGGGTCCCTGCTGAGCAGAGAGCCTGATGTGGGGCTCTATCCCAGGACTCTGGGATCATGACCTAAGCAGAAGGCAGAGGCTTTAACACACTGAGCCACCCAAGAGCCCCAAGCATTCATTTTCTTTATACAGAAGAGATAGAACAATATTATATAGTAGAAAATACAGTAAATAATCTAGAAACCTTGATCATTTTGTTTTGGCAATTTTAGAACATAAAATTAGCTAAAGCTCAAGTGCAAGTTATATTTGTATCATAGGAGGAAAAGTTAATTAAAAGTTTGTTTATTACCATAGTTTAACACTTCAACGAAATGATAACGAGTCCAAAATCAATGAATATATAAAGTATACAATAAAAACAATAATCTTGAGTGTATGTGAC
Source organism: Mustela nivalis (assembly GCF_964662115.1). Classification (NCBI taxonomy): domain Eukaryota; kingdom Metazoa; phylum Chordata; class Mammalia; order Carnivora; family Mustelidae; genus Mustela; species Mustela nivalis. The sequence goes on from NW_028136286.1 coordinate 140,402, forward strand.
TCACTGTAGGTATTGATAGGCTAGAAATCAAAGGGAAAGTATCTATAGGGTTTGTTCAGTTCCATGCTCATCAGATTAATAGGCTTTCTCATATTGCTTCCTTCACCACATTAATTTGTCTAATGAAGTTTTCAAGAGTTAAAGACAGTGATAGGTTCATGGCTGGAGAGAAGGTACAGAATCTAAGATAGTTCAGCAGTGCTTATTATTTAAGAGAAAGACAGCATGGGAGGTGAGGGGTATATCATGCATCCTGTTTTCACTCCCTTTGTGGAGCACCTACCCTGGAGGTCATGTAATAATAACCAATGACCAAAAAACAATAAAAAAACCCAAACATCCATGTGGAAGTGCCATCCCTGCCTGGAGATGAGTAGACTGCTCAAACAGATCCTGGGCAGGCATCTCAGCCCAGGCCTGTGTTGGGGAAGCTGGTTCCTGGCTTTGGGCGCAATCTGGAAGCCAGCAAACTGACGGGAGAGTGCAGCCAGGGTTAACAGGACTGATGATCTTTTTGCAGCCAGGCCGCGGGTGGACACCCGCTCAAGGAGCCAGGCTAGGAGGCTGCCCAGCGCCAGCGCTGGTCAAGCTTGCAGCCCCCGGGGCTTCCCCCGCGCCCCAGCCAGGGCGGGGCCTCAGGAGGGAGGGGGCGGGGGCGGGGCAGAGAAGGGGCTTTGCTAATTGCCAAAGCGAAAAGGGAGCTCGCGGAGGACTCAGGAGAGAGGGGGGCGGGGGCGGGTGGAGGGCGGCGGGGAGAAGGCGCTTTGCTAATTGCCTAAGCTGGAAGTGAGCTCACAGAGGATGTGGCTGAGAGTCTGGGAGGAGGTGGAGGGGCTGGCGGAGGAGGGGCGGGCAGCGCCGCGGTGCTGTGCTGCGGCCCAGTCGGGACTGCAGGACCCACCGGACTCGCTGCCCGTACGCTCCCATGTGAGGCTCCGCTGTCCCGCTCCTGCTGCCTGCTGCCCCTCCCCGCCCCAAGGCTTCTCCGGACCACCCTCTACACAGGGGTAAAGTGACACCGCGCCGCGCCCTCACCTGGAGCAGAAAGCGCGGACCCGACCTGGGGGCGAAGAGGGGGGTTGTGGAGGCCCAGCCTCCCGCGAACCCCAGGGCACCGGGACCACCCCGGACGCTGCGCCAAACCCGGGTCCTCATGGGGTCGGGCTGGGGACAGCGCCTTGCGAGGTGCCCCCCGCCAGCAGGCACGCTAGCCCCCATCTTTCCGCAGCCCCATGCGCCCGTGCTGAGGACCCCCTTCCCTCCCCCGCCGTGGCCCCGCTGCTTTTGTTCTGGACTTGGGATCCCAGGTGGAAACTAGTCCCTCAGACCTCCCTGGCAGCAAGGAGGGCAGGGAGGGATTCTTGGTTTCCTGCCCTGGGTCCTCCTCTCTCCCCATTCACAAGCCTTCTGGCTTTCCTTTACTCTCCTCATTGTCAGTTTTCTGAAATGGTTTTCTTCTGCATGTTGACCCAAAGAGCTATTTCATGAATGAATATACACGAAACTGAGTTGGAGCCCACCTGTAGAGGCCTTTCATTAGAATGGTCTCTGGTTCTAGCCTCAGTTCAGAATACTGCATGTACCTGAGGACCAAGTCCAGATGTTTCTTTCATCTCTGACTTGAATTTGAAATCCTCCTCAGACTTCAGCTTCCAGGATTTCTCCAGTCCTTGCTCTCCCACTGTCTTGCTGGGGATCCGCCATGAGTGTTGAACACAGGAATGAATGAATGATATATACCCCAGACTGCTGGGGCTTTGTCTTCTTTTGCTGAGGTTGGAAAGGCTTGGGAGAGACCCCCTGTATGCAGATAGAGAGCTGCATGCAATTGCTTAGATAAACGTGTTCCCCACTTAATTGCTTGGGCATTGAACATTTCGCCCTTAACCTGTGGCTTGAGCATTTAGGAGGAGACAATCTGGAGGTGAATCAGAAGATGGCTGAATCCACATGGTGGTGGTCTGGGTTTGGGAGATTTTCCTGGAGATTCAAAGGAAAGATATAAATTCTTCCAGTGTGGAGTGGTAAACATTTTATCGATGGGAGATGGAAAATAAATGGTCTGGTTAAACTTTCCCGCCCCCTCAAAACCCATTACTTGAAAACACAAAAAGGGAAGTGAAGGGAGAAATCCTCCCACTCCCATTCCCACTCACCTCCATAGCCATCTCCTCTTCCAAGAACCTAACAGACAAGGTGCCAAGAAGTGTTAGGTACCAGCAGTGGTCTCAGATCTCATTCAAGAATCATGGTGAAAGGCTTTCAAATAGATTGTGGGGGAACAGGGATCCAATTAGGGGGGGACAAGTTTAAGGTTTGCCTGGTCCCCTAAAAATTAATGGCACTAGAGAAGATGAGCTTTGGGAACTATAGCTTAATGGATACAATGTGTTAAAAGCTTCAGTGAGTCATGGTGGGAAGAGGCCAAGAGGGCAGCAAACACAGTCTTAGATGATGTTATTAATAGCACTACAGGCTCTAGATTTCCTGTGGTGGTGTTCTTGGCAAGACCAGCCCGGCCAAAGTGGATACTCTCAACCTGGAACAGAGGGTCTTGGAGATGCCAGCACGTGAGGTATGATGAGAGGGTAAAATGATAGGAGGTGTCCTTTGGAAGGACTGACTCCTTGACTTTAAAAGGGAGAAACCCAAATCTGTAGGTGAAATCTTTCTGGCTACAAAGAGGGCCAAGGCCTCCTAAGGTCAAGGTCTCCTCGTCACTTGCAAAGATGTCGAAGAACATATTCAGACATTTCAAAGATGTCCTCATATCATTGGTTCCCACTCTGGAATTCTATCAATAAGGTGAGAGTTCCTCTAGTTGAAAAAGAGATCTAAAAAGACTTCCCTTTCTCATGTAATTTCTGTAACCTCCAGGATACACCCACCTCCCCCTTCCAGCTCTGTAATGAAGCCACAGCTGGTGCCAATTTGTGGAACTCCTTAAAGGCTATTCTCCCTTATATACCCGGGGAGCAAGTTCCCATGCTCCCTCACCCGATTTCCTGCACTCACCTCCCACCTGGTGTGTTCACACCTGCAAGTGCCTTTTACCAACCCCTTTGCCAAAAGGCAGCCAGAGTGACCTTTCAAAGACCTATCAGTTCCTGGCATTTGTCTCCATAGAAATCTGCACTGATCTTCTAACAAATTCTCAGTCCTCCAAAGGCACCCATAATCCTCCCATCAGTCTATTCATACCCCTCCAACTGACTGATGCCTGTTCTGCCCCATCTCTCTGCCCTTCAACCACACTGCCTCCTTCTTCCTGTGGAGACCTCTCATGGCACCTGCCTCCAAGCACAGGTGATTCCCATTGATGGGAAGACCCTCTTCTCTCCCCCATCTCCCCACTCCAGTTACTCCCACTTATTCGTGAGCTCACAAGCCCCATGGTACACACTCTCCATGCAGCCTGCTCTCTCTTTTCTAGCACTGGCCTCCGTTTCTAGCTGTGCTTGTGTCATGGATGTCCCTCCCCAGCCAGCCTCCAAGCTCTCCTTCCCTTTAGCTCCAACACCTGACACAGTGCCTGGCACGTAGTAAGCCCTGGCTAGCTTCTAAGAGCCTCACTGAGGGACTGAAAGCATTTTAAAAATGTCACCACGTAGGCTCCAAACTGTAGGCAGAAAAAGCTTTGCCTGGATTGACATTTTAGAGACGTATTCGTCAAGTTGGATGTGTTCACTGACTTTACCTTGTAAAATTTAAAAAAAAAAAAAGGACCTCTGTATCGCTTCGCATCTAAGGAAGGCGCATGTATACTATTAGACCACGTTATGAGCTTAATGGAAGGAGACAAGATGTTTTCGCTAAGAAAATGTATAAGACTGTTGAGGTCAAGTGGGAGGAAACAGTCCGTTTGTTGGAGCATTGCTATCTTACTCTATCACAGCCACTCATAAAAATCTGACACGGGGTGAGTCAGAATTGTCTGTCGGAGAGGAGTTAGATCTGGCTCATGTTCCTACAGACATGAAAGCCAGAAACGAAAAAGGAGGCTTTAAAAGCGTGGGTTGAGGAGGCGGTGTGGTTCACTGCGATGAGCTAAGTGCCCAGGGCCACCAGCAGACATGCTGGCCTGTGTCCGTCCTTTGTTCTGGGGTCCCTCTTGCACCATGTGGTGAGGCTGGTGGCTGGGAGAAGCTCAGGACAGGACCTGGTGGCATCTTATTTCTCCCACCCTCCTGTGGGCTCCAGTGGGCTCCAGTAGGTCCCAAGGGACAGCCTGCCTTCCTTGCAAAGCCCAGTAGCACTGGGAGCAGAAACTGGGGCCAAAGAGTGAGCACCCTGTTTGACAAGCTGGACCAGCCACCTCTTCTTCAGATGCAGGGGGAGCCCTGGCATGCTGACTCCTCCCTTCTCCCTTTCCCCTTTCCTCTTTCCTCCCTCTTTCCTTCCCCTCTCTCCTTCCCTTGTGGTGCCCTTTCCCAATGCCCACTTCATCCCTTTTCCTTTCTACATACCTGTCTTCTAGAGTTTCTTCTCTTTCCTCCCCATTACTTCCCTTCATCTGAATCTCCTCTTTGGTCCCTTTGTCCCTGCTCTCTGCTCCTCCTCCCCTTCCCTGGCCCCTGTTCAGCTCCATACTGAATGCAGGCAGAGCTGGACTAACATGCTCACTTGCTTGCTCAGCCAACCTCCAGAGAAGTCACTCTTCGGTGGCCACCTTCCTGACCCCCTGGTCGCTTCTCCACTTGTTCAGATATTGCTCTGAAGTCTGAGGAGGACAGAGTGGGGCTGCCACAGAAGCAGGCCAGAGGAGAAACCAAACCATGTGTCCACACTGTCCCCCAGCACTGCTGCTCTGAGAGCTTTCGGAGTCCTCAACAGGGTTAGGATTTAGGGGCTTCTTCAGAACCGGGAGTGAAAACAAGCATAGGTCAAAAGAAAAGCGACGGCCCCCACACAAAAATAATAATCACAAATGAAAACTATGTTAACTCTGAAGTCCCAAAGTCGAAGAATTGCCTTGAATCTGTCACTAGAGAACACCCAAGGCCTCACTCTCTGGGTTCTGGGTGCCCTGGGAATGGCAGGAGGCTCTGACATGCACGTGGGGGTGCAGAACTATGAGGGCTAGCCTGCCCGCTGGCAGGGGGGGGGGTACCTCCTGTGGCGCTGTCCTGGCACAACCCCCTGCGTAGGGGGTGTGGCGCGGCGTACTGGGTGGTCCTGGTGCCCTGGGGTTGCTGGAAGCCTGGGCCCCGACCACTCCACCCTCTCCCCCCCCCCCCCCCCCCCGCTCCTGTCCTGCGTTTTCTGCTTCAGGTGAGGGCGCATCGAGGTGTCACTTTACCTGTGAGCAGAGGGTCCTCCAGAGAAGCCATGGGGCAGGGAGGTGCAGCAGGCAGCAGGAATGAGAACGGGACACCGTGGCCTCTGGGGCTAAGCTGGAGCGTGGGAGCGCAGGGGCAGCGAGTATGGTGGGTCCTGCAGTCCCGAATGGGCTGCAGCACAGCACCCTGGAGCTGTGTGCCCCTCCTTCCCGCCTGGGCAATTAGCAAAGCCCCTTCTCCTGGCCCCCCCCCGCCCCGCCCCCGCCCCCCTCCCTCCTGAGTCCTCTGAGAGCTCACTTCCAGCTTTGGAAATTAGCAAAGACCCTTCTCTGCGCCGGCCCTGCCCCCTCACTCCAGGGGCCTGAACCCTGGCTGGGGTGCAGGGCTATGCCCTAGCATGCTGCCCCATTGCCAGCGCCTGCGCTGGGCAGACTCATAGCCTGGCTTTCTGAGCGGGTGTCCACGGGCAGCCTGGCTGCGAAAAGATCATCAGTCCTAAAGGCCAGCTGCACTCTTGCGTCAGTTTGCTGGCTTCCAGATTGCCCCAAAGCCAGGAACCAGCTTCCCCAGCACAGGCCTGGGCTGAGATGCCTGCCTGGGATCTGTCTGAGCAGTCTCCTCCACTCCAGGCAGGGATGGCACTTCAACCTGGATGTTTGGGTTTTTGGTTTGTTTTTTTGGTCATTGGTTATTACATGACCTCCAGGGTAGGTGCTCCACAAAGGGAGTGAAAACAGGACGCCTGATATATATGCATATGGCCACTCTAGAAAAATAGCTTGGGGTTCTCTCGGAAACGCGGCATTGGTCCTTGCACTATGGTTTAATAGAAAAGGGATTATGCACCAAGTTACTTAAATGAGCATAGGTTGAAATCGTTTACTGAGAGTAAATATTTTAAATAGTTATATTTTAACTAAATCTATCATCAATCATAAATCTATTACACGAAGGTTACAGGCAATTTAAAAGCAAGAGCACTCTCTTCAGGGTTTTAAATAATCCCTGTCTGTCTTGGCACATGAGAATGCAAAGATAGGAAATGGTTTGTAAAAGATCATATAATAGCTTTTACTAATTCTATTTATTTGACAGACAGAGATCACAAGTAGGCAGAGAGGCAGGCAGAGAGAAAGATGGGGAAGCAGGCTCCCCGCCAAGCAGAGAGCCTGATGAAGGGCTCGATCCCAGGACCCTGAGATCATGACCTGAGCCCAAGGCAGAGGCTTAACACACGGAGCCACCCAGGCGCCCCCAGATGAAATACATTTCTGACTTAGAAACTTCAGATAGAATTATTTTGTCCATGATGACAACTGAAGAAAATGTGTCATCCCTAAACCTAACCTTAAACCCTACCAACACTGAAACCTAAGCTGATCTTAAAGCCCAAACTAGAACCCTGAATCCCAAACCTGGAATGGAACCCAAAGCCTGTACCTGAGCCCTGGATCCAAGCCCTGAACCACGAACCCAAACCCTAAACAAGACCACCAAGTCATGAAACCTGAACCCAAATCTCAGCATGAAGTCAAACCCCAAATTTGACCTTGAACTTTATCCCATAAGTCCTGAGTTTTAAAACCTAAATCATAAACTTAAAGCCCTAAACTATAACTCTGTTCCCTTGTCCTTCACTCTAAACCCTCACCCTAACACTAAACCCAAAGCCTGATTAGAACTCTGACTAAAACCTGAACCTGAACCCAAATTCAAACCCTTCACCACACTTTGCTTATGCACTTGCCATTGATGGATATTTGCAGTTTGTACCTCTTGATTCTTGTGAACATTGTTTGGGTTGGGGGCTAGGGTTAGGGTCTTGGATTAGGGTAGGGTCCAGGCTTGAGACCAAGTTGAGGTCAGAGTGTGGGTCTGCATCAGGGCCATGTTCAGTGACACTGTTTGGGTCAAGGACTGTTGTAATTCCACATTGTTTCCAATTCATTGTTCCTTAGCTATTTGGGGGGAAGTTGGGGGGTATTGGGCTCCATGCAGCTTGAATTTCCGGAATGAAATGGCATCAGCTGGACCCAGGGAGGGAGCAGGACCTTCCATTGAAGGGTGAGCTCCCACAGTCCTGCACTGCCTTGCACCGCCTGCAGAGGGCGCCAGACCCCAGCACCCGCCCTGAGCCCAGGCTGCACAGCCACAGCTGTGACCTGAGCCCTGCCTTTTCAGGACCCACTGTGGAGACTTCTGGAGAATGTGGGGCGCCTCCCACCCTGACAGGACAAGCTGAGGAGGGTGTGGCTCTGCATCCACACTGACCGGACCCGTTGTGGAGAACGCGCCCACACTGGCAGCAGTCCAACCTCCTAAGGACCAGACGCTGGAGGAGGTGAGGAGAAGTCCCTTAGTGGACTGTCAAGGGGTTCGTGGTCTCAGGACCCCACAGAGAAAGGGCGCCCTGTGTAGACACTGGGGCTTCCGTCGTTTTGTGTGAGGAGACGTGGCCTCCTGCTGTGCTGTGCGCGGGGCTGTGGGGTCCCCCCTTTCTGGGCTCGGGTGATCCTTGGTCCTTGTCTGTGTTTGTGTGCTCGCGGATTCGGTTCCTTGGGCTCCTCAGATGGTCTGCAGTCAGGGAGCGTCCCCCTGCTTTGGTGCTCGTGCTCTCCCCACCTCAGCCCTGCGGGGTCCTTCCCGTGTCCACACCCACTCCAGGCTTGCGCCTAGTCCGGAAATTCGGGAGCCAAAGTGAGGACTCTGTAGCCGGTTTTGGGGAGAGTAGGTATTTTCCCAGTGTGGGTTCTTCCCTGAGCACAGTGCCTCCCCATCTCCGTGTGTACCCCTCCCTGTCTGTCGTCATTGTTGCAGGGCTGTCACTTTCTTGGTTCAGGGGCCTCCTGGGTATCTTGCTATCTTGGATGCAGGTGTAAATGAGATCGTTCTCAGCAGTCTCTTTCTGATGGGTCCTTCGGAGCACCTAGGAGTGCCACTAATTTGTGCATATTGATTTTGTTCCTTGCAAGTTCTTGAATTTATTAGTTCGATTGGCCTTAAACTTAATCTGCCAGTTATTTGATCAGCAGCATGGGTTTAATTGGGAAGAGCAGAGAATGGCAGTCTGGGCTGAGCAAGCTAAGGTCCCATCACAGGCAAGTGCGAGAAACAAAGGAGAGGAACATTATTTCATGGAGGAGGAAGAAGTTGGGAAGGGTGCTTGAAGGAAAGTCCCTTGGAGAAAGGCAGGGTGATGGAGAATTCTCACCAGCTGAGCTGCAAAGCTCCTACAAAAAGTCAGGAGATGAACCTCCAGCTTCCCCTGTGGGGCCTAAAATTGGTGAGTCTCTCCTGTGGGGGATTGCAATGTGGGGTCTGTAATGGGCACTGAGCACCAGGCGCCCCCTTCCAGCCTCCCCTTCTGGCATCCCCAGTCCACTTTACTGGGGCTTCCCTTCCTGCTTTTGCACAGTTCTAACCAGCTTGTGGTGGAACGTTGTGGAAAAACTGAAATTCCAAATCCACTGCTTCTACTGCACCTGAGATACAGGGGCCCATGATTTAATCCTCCCACGAGTCTCTTGCTAGCCCCATCTGTCCGTTACTCATTTTGAGAGTTGATATTACCAAAGTACTGTAATTCTAAAAATTTCTGAATTAGCTGTATTATTTCTTTTTAGGTATGAAGTTAACTTCCAATTATATGAATTTAATATTTTGGTCATTGTTTTCTAATTTTATTGCCTTATTCTTGGAAAATATAGCCTGATATTTAACTCTAGGAATTTATTGGCATATACTTCTGGCCTAAATAATGGCCTGTTTGTGTAAATGTTCAACTTATGCTTATATACTTACTGAAGACTCTTGTTTTGGGGTCAGGATGGCTACATTTATTAATAGATCAGGACTATTAGATTCTCTAAATTTTGATGTCTCTTAATTTAATCTAATTAAATTATCAGTTAATGAAAGAAGTTAAATTTTTTATGTACTACTGCATCTAAACTTATCAAAGTCTTTGCTATAATTAGACAAGTATGTCATCCTGTTTTTATACCAAGTCTCACATTAAAAAAATCATACTATCTGAAATATTATTTATTTTTATTATTATTTATTTTTTTTTAAAAGATTGTATTTATTGGGGTACCTGAGTTAAGTGTCTACCTATAGCTCAGGTCATAATACCCGGGTCCTGGGATAGAGCCCCGCAGGGGGTTCCCTGCTCAGTGGCGTGCTTCTCCCTCTCCCTCTGTTATTCCCTCTGCTGTGTGCATGTTTTTCTTTTCTCACTCTCTCTCAAATAAATAAGTAAAATTTAAAGATTATCTCTCTCAAATAAATAAGTCAAATTTTTTTTCTCAATGGGAGGGAGAAGCAGACTCTCCACTGAGCAGGGAGCCTGATGCAGGGCTCAATACCAGGACCCTGGGATCATCACCTGAGCTGAAGGCAGACACTTGAACCGACTAAGTCACCCAGGCACTCCAGCTGTTTATTTATTTATTTATTTATTTTTATTATGCATATGTTTTATCTCTCTTTTCTACAAGTCTTTTTTTTGATCTTTTTACTTTTTTCATAAAACTGAATTATTTCAAGATGACTTGGTCATCCTCTTTTCCCCAACCTCAAAGATCATAGAGTATATTTTAACTGTTAAAATAATATTAGTATTTAAGTGCTGCCTACACAAATTAAGGCAAATTATCTGTGATCTGTATTCCTGAAAATATTTTTTTTATTATGCCTTCCTATGCCAATGACATTTTATAAGGATCTAAATGTTTCCATTTGTGATTTTTTTTCAAGATAATAAAGCTATTACTTCATTCTTTTTTATATCTGATGTTATTTAAAAAATTTCTGTCAGTCTGATTCTTGTTTCTTTATTAATGAATTATTTTTTTTCTCTCTAACACTTGTGATTTTTTTTGTGTGTCTTTGGTATGTATGCCCTAGTTTGGGATTCATAGAGTCAACTCTAGTTATGAATATTTTCTTTCTTTTCTTGTATGTAAGTTTTAATCCAGTGTCTTGACTATTTTATGCTTGAGAAATAGATGTACATTAATATTCAAATATTTCTTTCCTTTTTCTTCTTTCATTTAAAAAAAGTCATTTATTTTATTTTATTTAAAAATATTTATTTATTTATTTGGAGTAGAGAGAGAGGGTCATGAAGAGTGGCTGATTATATACTTTCAATTTGGGAGGAGGTTAGGGATAGCACAAGCCTCCAAGGTATTTTATAAACAAGGTTTCCAGGACCTTGAGGGGGCTAGCTATTGTTAGGGAAAGGTCATTTATTACTATTTAGTAAAAACTCAGGGAAGAGACTCTTCTGATGTGTATCAGTGGGTATATGCTTGGGAGATGATTGCCAATTTATATCTTGAGGGCAGGGGTGGGGAGTAGAGATAAAGAAGTTTCCAAAGTAATTTTTACATGTGAAAGTAGATTTTCAGTATCCTGGGGGCTGGACTAAGAATGCTTTTTGCCCTGAGTGGATGTGTCCACATGGAAGCAGCTGAGTCCCCAGAGGAGCTTCAAGGACTTGTCAACAGGCTATGAGTAGTAAGGAAATCTAATTTCTTCTCTAGCTTTTGTTCCACACACATCACCTACATCTTACACCTCTTTTATATTGATAATTTTAATGCTTTGCTGGTATCCAGATGACTATATCCTTAAGTGACTTCTTATCTCTATTGAATCCATTATGTATTCTATCCATTGTATTCTTAATTCAACTAGATTACATATATTTAATCTATTAGTACCACTATGTTCTTATTCTTGTTTTTATTTCAAAATCTTTCCTTATTTCCTTACATTATTTATTGGGTATATTTTAAATCCCTGAAATACTCACTTATTATATATAAGCTGTCAACCGTATTCTTATTTTGAGGTAGCTATATCTTTTTGGGTTTTAGGACATCATACCAACAATGCCAAATAATTTTCAGACAACAGCAGGATCTCCAAGAATTCAACTAAATTCTGACACTATCTACCTGAACATAGTGTAAGATTTCATCAGTTAATGGATCAGTCCTCCAAGACTATCTCCAACCCCACCTCAGATGCCAGTCTCACTGTAGGCCCCAGGTTATTACCTGTGCTTGTGACTGAGCAACTACAGGTTGGAGGTCCCAGTGGCCTACTTCTTACGTTCTTTTAATTTGCTACAGGGACTCACAAAACTCAGAAAAATACTTACTTTATGTTTGCCAGCTTATTAAAAGATATAATAGAAGATTTAAATCAATAGATAGATAAAGAAGTGCACAGGGCAAGGTATGGAGAATGGGCACAGAGCTTCTATTACCTTCTGTAAGACTGCCACTCTTCCTGCCTTTTCATACATTTCACAAACTAAAAGCTTTCTGAACCCAGTCCTTTCAGCTTTTCTGTGGAGGCTTCATGACATAGTCATGACTGACTAAATCATTGTCATTTGCTGATCTAATCTCCAGATCCTCTTCCCTCCCCAGATAATCCTGTATTGGGAGGAAGGGGAGGCAAAAAGTTGTGAAGGCTTTCACCAAGTGGTTGGTCCTTCAGGCAAACAGCCCTTGCCTTGAGTGAGGTCTGAAGGTCACTTCATTAACAGAACAAAACACACCTCTCTCACCCTTATCACAGGAAATCCCAAGAGTTTTAGGAGCTGTGAGTCAGTAGCCATGGTTGAAAACCAAATATTCAGATGACCAAAATATATTTCTTGTAAACCACTATATTACACTACATGCTTAAGTATTTAATTATGTGATCTTTTAAACTAATATTTTTCTAAGAGTATAAACTGTTCTGGCAGTAATCTGGATTGGGGAGTGATGTATTGCCAAATTTCTGTCGTTTTAGTCCAGGAAGTCAAAGAGAAAGAACAGGAGAGCCCCTTAGGGCAGGAAGTTCAAAGTAACAATGTTAACTACTACTACCTTTTCTTGATTTTTTTTTTTTAAACAAGCAAATCTTCTCTTCAGAGTTGCAGTTTAAAGCCAAGAACATGCAGAATTGGGAGAAAAAATAGTTAAATTTGGAGACTTGCAGAGGTAGAATCAGAGTAGTGAAAGCCATTACAGCAACTGAACTAACTGAGGTCAGTCTTTGGTGAATCACAGAAACAGGTGGAGTTGTCAAACAAAGGAATCTTTGTTTACAACATACAAGGAGATCACAGGGAATAAGTTCCAAAGCCTTGACTGTTTGAACAGGAGAGAGATTTTTATTTAGTATTTAAGATGAATACTCAGAAGGGAGAGTTTTATTATCCCGTGTATGGTTGGTCATAAGGTTGTGGATGCATGCACATCCACATATGTATTTGTGCAATATGTATTGCATGTTCACCTGAATGAAGCTTGTATTCCACCGAGGGCAGAAACTTCAACGTTAGAATAAAGCAGAGGTAACTGTTGGACAAGGGAAAGGGACTCTGCAGGCTTCAAGAGCAGATAGAAACTAGATGGGGTCTTGGGCTCATTTTCTGGGACAAGGAATGCAAGGCCTTGATTGCTTTTGAAATAGCACTAGGAGTTTTGCCACTGATTTATTGTCTCAATAGCTTAGGCTATTTCCTGGTCTGGTGGTGACTGTTAGTTTTCCCATTGCCTTGTTCCCTCAAAATCCTTAAGGAGTGAGGTTTTTGCATTTCTTTGTAAGAACCTCCCAGGAAGTTTTGGAAGAAGTGTGCTTGGGCAAGTACACAGGTGGGGTATAGATCATTGAAAATAGCTGGGGACAAAAAATGATTTTCTTATGTCAGGAAAACTATATGTCATCTTAATTTTCTGGGAACCTCTAATTCTTTCTGCTGATGTTACCAGCAGGCTTCTGAGATATTACTGATTGTTCTCTTGTACCTAAGGAAAAAGAAATGTAGAAAGCAAAAGACAAAACTTTAAAATCTATCCTCCAACTCATCAATTCACTGCAGCCACCTCTCTGTCTTTCCCTTTCTCTTTTTCTTTCTCTTTCTCTCTCACTTTCTCTCTCACATACGCACAACACACGCAAATCATCTTAAAACAATTTTTAATTTTCCCTATTCCATTTTAATATACTTGAGGCATGATCATTTTCTTAGTAAATACAAGAAAAAAAAATCTAGGATTCCATCATTCTGTGTGATTAAAGTATTGAGGAATTTACTTCCAATAGCACTTATAAAAACACATTTTATTTATGTAATATTATATAATCAGGTGCCTGCATTTTTCTTATTCTCTAACTAGTGTTATTTGGCAATTAATATTTTGTCAATCAATATTCCCCTATATCTGAATGTGTGGGCAGTGAGAGATGAGTTAGAGGCAAGGATGGTGAACACTCCCAACAACTGCAGACTACATATATCTTAAGCCATGATTTTCTTTGCAAAGATCAACATTGATAATGTTCTAGTCATACCTCCGTGTACCAGGAAAGAAGTAGCATATTTCTTGAAAGACACAGCTATCAAAGCTCCATTGAGAAACTGTAAAGATGGACAAGCGATTTCCAAATTACATATCTGATAATGGACATCTACTCTGATTATTTAAATATGAATAAAAATAAAAAACCTTACTAATAACCAAACAGAGTATCCAATTTTACATGTGAAGGAAATAATGGAAGAGACATGTCACCAAAAGTATATGGATGGCTTATAGGCACATGACAAATTTCTCAACATTTAGACATTAAAGAAATACAAATTAAAATCATAATGAGACATGCTTACATATCTATTAGAATGGCTAAAATTATAAAGGCTAATTGTACTTGGTCTGAGCTAGATTGAGAAGCAACTAAAAATCTAAACTGTTGTTGGCATATATCATGATACAACCACTTTGGAAAATAGTTTGAAAATTTTTTTAAATGCAAAATATGTTGCAGTTACAAAAATAGCCATTTTACTTCTAGGCATTTAACCAAGAGAAACAAGCCCTATGTTCATACAGGGACTTGTATATGAATTTCATAGCAGCTTTATTTTTAAGAATTGAAAACAGTGGAAATGTTCATCAATGTCCATCCATAGAGCAAAGAAAAATTATGATCTATTCATTAAAGAGATTACTATTCAACATCAAAATGAACTATTTACAATTGGAGATTCTCAAAGTAATGATGCTGAGAAAAGAAAAGCCAGGCAATGAATAGTATATACAGTGTGATTCCATGACTATAAAAAATCTAGAAAATACAAATTTATATATAGTCACAGTCATCAAATATATTGGTGTGATTTTAGTGCCTTCTTCTGTGATCCTATAGCTTCCTACACTTGCATCTCTGAGCATTTGTTACACCATGTGAAAATATGAACTCTTTCTCTTCATTCTGTCTTACTAGAATAAGAGTCCTTGAAATTTTATGGACAATTGAACTCTCAGTTATTAGCAGAAATTCTATCACACAGTAAGTTTCCAAATATAAAAGCCAGAGTTTTACAATGACTTCTAAGCTTTTACATGATCTAGCCACTCATTTAACCTCTGTGACCTCTTTCCCTGCTACTCTTCAGTCACTCACAGTGGCCTCCTTGCTATTCCTCAGATATGCCAGGCATGATCCAACCTTATGGCCTTCAAGATAGCCAATTCCTTTGTCTGGAGTGACCTTATTGCTGATAGTTCTGCGCAAATTCATCACCTTTCCATACCTTTGTTCAATTGTCAGCTTCATTGTAACTACCCTGATCTTCCTATTAAAAATTTTAACTCCCCATCCCCTGCCTAGCAACCTTGATTTTTCTCACCCTGATCGAGTTTTTCTTTTTCCCCATTGTACTCATCCTTTTTGAATGCACTATGCAATTTTTACTAAGGTTTATAGCTTTGAATTGTCTCACCCATTAAAATAAAAGTTCTACAAAGCCAAGTATTTCATTTACCAGTGTAGTCTGAAGTAATATCTGCCATATAATAGTTCAGTAGACAACTGGTAAATTTCAAAATAAATTAATGTTGAGAATATACTGAATTTCACAAGTCATTTCAATATTTATTTCCAAAAAATAAACTATGTAAAACATACCTTAAATTTACTTTCAAAATATTTTATAGCATATAATGGACAATATACATAAGCCTTAAAGAAACAATCCTATAAATAACCATTTCATACCTACTTAAAAACTACATAATACCACACTCCTAGATCCTCTCTGAACGCTCTAAAATAACCCTAAAGGAAATACATTTTTAAAAATAACAGATTTTTTGTCAAATAATTTAATAAAATAAAAGTTTCATTCATCTATGTAGATCATAATAAATGTTTTTAATAAGCATGAAATTATAACTCTGAAGTGTGCTAAAATGAAACCACCTGCTAAGGGTGAGAGAATAAAAATAAACATCATGTTTCCAAA
This sequence comes from Mustela nivalis, assembly GCF_964662115.1. Taxonomy (NCBI): domain Eukaryota; kingdom Metazoa; phylum Chordata; class Mammalia; order Carnivora; family Mustelidae; genus Mustela; species Mustela nivalis. The sequence continues at coordinate 155,999 of NW_028136286.1, forward strand.
TAAGAGGAATTTATTACCTTTGAATCAAAGCATGTGGATTTGTTCAAACTGGCAATAAAGGAATATGGAGACACAAACCATAGAAAGTCATTTTTTAGATTTCTAAAAGACTTCGAAGTGAAAAGTATACATTCACTTCTCACTTATTGCTCCTACATATTCATGAATTTGAGAGAAAATATAGGCCCTGTGTGTCTTAGCAACTAATGGGATATTTTTTGATATTTACATGCTTACACATAGTATGTGTTATAGTCTTCTTTTTTACATGCTGTAAAAAGGTTAACCCCTTTTCTGCAGAGATCTGAAAATGTGAAACAGTGCCTGAGTAGCTGAATTCATCTAATTCAAATTTCTTGCAGGTCTAAGACCTATTGATTTTCACTTGACTGCCTCCTTTTTCATCTGTCAATTGGTTACAAATTCTGGTACTGAAGAGAATACATTGGGGCTGGTGGCTCAGTGTGTTAAAGCCTCTGCCTTCAGTTCAGGTCATTATCTCAGGATCCTGGGATCGAGCTCCACATCGGGACATAATGTAACGACAGATAGTTTATATGGGAGCCCTTTGGGTACTCTGGTGGATGAATGTTTTTAAATTAGTTTTTCATGGACATGGGGAGTTAGAGACGAGAAGGGAGGTGGGGGAAATTGGAAGGGGAGCTGAATCATGAGAGACTATGGACTCTGAAAAACAATCTGAGGGTTTTGAAGGGGCGGGGGATTTGGAGGTTGGGGTACCAGGTGTTGGGTATCATAGAGGGCACTGCTTGCATGGAGCACTGGGTGTGGTGCAAAAAGAATGAATACTGTTATGCTGAAAATAAATAAAAAATTAATTTAAAAAATATTAGTTTTTCGTAAACTACAAAAAAAAAAAAAAAAAAGAAAAGCGCTCCCATTTATAGCGACACTTTATGGTTCACAAGGCATGTGCCAACAATAAAAATAATAATGGGTTACCGTTACGCTTCATAGAAAAGGAGGTACAGGGAAATTGAATGAAAGGGAATAACAAAGTAGGTTCATAAGTCAATCTTCCTTGTAAAAAAATTAACGTGAAAGTGCGTTTCTGCCACCTCTCTCCTGTGTGACATTTTATCGATGGGAGATGGAAAATAAATGGTCTGGTTAACCTTTCCCTCCCCCTCAAAACCCATTATTTGAAAACACAAAAAGGGAAGTGAAGGGAGAAATCCTCCCACTCCCATTCCCACTCACCTCCATAGCCACCTCCTCTTCCAAGAACCTAGCAGACAAGGTGCCAAGAAGTGTTAGGTACCAGCAGTGGTCTCAGATCTCATTCAAGAATCATGGTGAAAGGCATTCAAAGAGATTGTGGGGGCACAGGGATCCAATTAAGGGGGACAAGTTTAAGGTTTGCCTGGTCCCCTAAAAACTAATGGCACTAGAGAAGATGAGCTTTGGGAACTATAGCATAATGGATACAATGTGTAAAAAGCTTCAGTGAGTCATGGTGGGAAGAGGCCAAGAGGGTAGCAAACACAGTCTTAGATGATGTTATTAATAGCACTATAGGCTCTAGATTTCCTGTTGTGGTGTTCTTTGCAAGACCAGCCCGGCCAAAGTGGATACTCTCAACCTGGAACAGAGGGTCTTGGAGATGTCAGCACGTGAGGTATGATGAGAGGGTAAAATGATAGGAGGTGTCCTTTGGAAGGACTGACTCCTTGACTTTAAAAGGGAGAACCCAAATCTGTAGGTGAAATCTTTCTGGCTACAAAGAGGGCCAAGGCCTCCTAAGGTCAAGGTCTCCTCGTCACTTGCAAAGATGTCGAAGAACATATTCAGACATTTCAAAGATGTCCTCATATCATTGGTTCCCACTCTGGAATTCTATCAATAAGGTGAGAGTTCCTCTAGTTGAAAAAGAGATCTAAAAAGACTTCCCTTTCTCATGTAATTTCTGTAACCTCCAGGACACACCCACCTCCCCCTTCCAGCTCTGTAATGAAGCCACAGCTGGTGCCAATTTGTGGAACTCCTTAAAGGCTATTCTCCCTTATATACCCCGGGACCAAGTTCCCATGCTCCCTCACCCGATTTCCTGCACTCACCTCCCACCTGGTGTGTTCACACCTGCAAGTGCCTTTTACCAACCCCTTTGCCAAAAGGCAGCCAGAGTGACCTTTCAAAGACCTATCAGTTCCTGGCATTTGTCTCCATAGAAATCTGCACTGATCTTCTAACAAATTCTCAGTCCTCCAAAGGCACCCATAATCCTCCCATCAGTCTATTCATACCCGTCCAACTGACTGATGCCTGTTCTGCCCCATCTCTCTGCCCTTCAACCACACTGCCTCCTTCTTCCTGTGGAGACCTCTCATGGCACCTGCCTCCAAGCACAGCTGATTCCCATTGATGGGAAGACCCTCTTCTCTCCCCCATCTCCCCACTCCAGTTACTCCCACTTATTCGTGAGCTCACAAGCCCCATGGTACACACTCTCCATGCAGCATGCTCTCTCTTTTCTAGCATTGGCCTCCGTTTCTAGCTGTGCTTGTGTCATGGATGTCCCTCCCCAGCCAGCCTCCAAGCTCTCCTTCCCTTTAGCTCCAACACCTGACACAGTGCCTGGCACATAGTAAGCCCTGGCTAGCTTCTAAGAGCCTCACTGAGGGACTGAAAGCATTTTAAAAATGTCACCACGTAGGCTCGAAACTGTAGGCAGAAAAAGCTTTGCCTGGATTGACATTTTAGAGACGTATTCGTCAAGTTGGATATGTTCACTGACTTTACCTTGTAAAATTTAAAAAAAAAAAGGACCTCTGTATCGCTTCGCATCTAAGGAAGGCGCATGTATACTATTAGACCACGTTATGAGCTTAATGGAAGGAGACAAGATGTTTTCGCTAAGAAAATGTATAAGACTGTTGAGGTCAAGTGGGAGGAAACAGTCCGTTTGTTGGAGCATTGCTATCTTACTCTATCACAGCCACTCATAAAAATCTGACACGGGGTGAGTCAGAATTGTCTGTCGGAGATGAGTTAGATCTGGCTCATGTTCCTACAGACATGAAAGCCAGAAGCGAAGAAGGAGGCTTTGAAAGCGTGGGTTGAGGAGGCCGTGTGGTTCACTGCGATGAGCTAAGTGCCCAGGGCCACCAGCAGACATGCTGGCCTGTGTCCGTCCTTTGTTCTGGGGTCCCTCTTGCACCATGTGGTGAGGCTGGTGGCTGGGAGCAGCTCAGGACAGGACCTGGTGGCATCTTACCTCTCCCACCCTCCTGTGGGCTCCAGTGGGCTCCAGTAGGTCCCAAGGGACAGCCTGCCTTCCTTGCAAAGCCCAGTAGCACTGGGAGCAGAAACTGGGGCCAAAGAGTGAGCACCCTGTTTGACAAGCTGGACCAGCCACCTCTTCTTCAGATGCAGGGGGAGCCCTGGCATGCTGACTCCTCCCTTCTGCCTTTCCCCTTTCCTCTTTCCTCCCTCTTTTCTTCCCCTCTCTCCTTCCCTGGTGGTGCCCTTTCCCAATGCCCACTTCATCCCTTTTCCTTTCTACATACCTGTCTTCTAGAGTTTCTTCTCTTTCCTCCCCATTACTTCCCTTCATCTGAATCTCCTCTTTGGTCCCTTTGTCCCTGCTCTCTGCTCCTCCTCCCCTTCCCTGGCCCCTGTTCAGCTCCATACTGAATGCAGGCAGAGCTGGACTAACATGCTCACTTGCTAGCTCAGCCACCCTCCAGAGAAGTCACTCTTCGGTGGCCACCTTCCTGACCCCCTGGTTGCTTCTCCACTTGTTCAGATATTGCTCTGAAGTCTGAGGAGGACAGAGCGGGGCTGCCACAGAAGCAGGCCAGAGGAGAAACCAAACCATGTGTCCACACTGTCCCCCAGCACTGCTGCTCTGAGAGCTTTCGGAGTCCTCAAAGGGTTAGGATTTAGGGGCTTCTTCAGAACTGGGAGTGAAAACAAGCATAGGTCAAAAGAAAAGCGACGGCCCCCACACAAAAATAATAATCACAAATGAAAACTATGTTAACTCTGAGTCCCAAAGTCGAAAAATTGCCTTGAATCTGTCACTAGAGAACACCCAAGGCCTCACTCTCTGGGTTCTGGGTGCCCTGGGAATGGCAGGAGGCTCTGAAAAGCGCGTGGGGGTGCAGAACTATGGGGGCTAGCCTGCCCGCTGGCGGGGGGGGGTACCTCCTGTGGCGCTGTCCCGGCCTGACCCCCTGCGGACAGGGTGTGGCTCAGCGTCTGGGGTGGTCCTGGTGCCCTGGGGTTGGCGGGAGGCTGCGCCCAGCTCCTGGACTGCGTTTTCTGCTTCAGGTGAGGGCGTGTCGTGGTGTCACTTTACCTGTGAGCAGAGGGTCCTCCAGAGAAGCCATGGGACGGGGAGGGGCAGCAGGCGGCGGGAACGGGAACAGGACCTCGCGGCCTCAGGGGCTAGGCTGGAGCATGGGAGTGCAGGGGCAGCGAGTATGGTGGGTCCTGCAGTCCCAAATGGGCTGCAGCACAGCACACTGGCGCTGCGCGCCCCTCCTTCCCGCCTGGGCAATTAGCAAAGCCCCTCTTCCGGCCGCCCCCGCCCCCCTCCCTCCTGAGTCCTCTGAGAGCTCACTTCCAGCTTTGGAAATAAGCAAAGACCCTTCTCTGCGCTGGCCCCGCCCCCTCACTTCTGAGGCCAGAGCCCATGCTGGGGTGCGGGGCTAAGCTCCCAGTGGAGCATCTCAACAGGAAAAGGTCCACCCAAGGGAAGCTCAAAGTGATACGTGCCAGGCACTGTGTCAGGTGTTGGAGCTAAAGGGAAGGAGAGCTTGGAGGCTGGCTGGGGAGGGACATCCATGACACAAGCACAGCTAGAAACGGAGGCCAATGCTAGAAAAGAGAGAGCATGCTGCATGGAGAGTGTGTACCATGGGGCTTGTGAGCTCACGAATAAGTGGGAGTAACTGGAGTGGGGAGATGGGGGAGAGAAGAGGGTCTTCCCATCAATGGGAATCAGCTGTGCTTGGAGGCAGGTGCCATGAGAGGTCTCCACAGGAAGAAGGAGGCAGTGTGGTTGAAGGGCAGAGAGATGGGGCAGAACAGCCATCTCCATTCCTGTGTGTTCATAGGCTTCCAACGTTTAGATACACCCTTGTTCGTGGTGTATATGTTGGCAATTCTTCCAGGTTTCTGTTGTTTTGATGCTCCATCAAGACAAAACAACTTCCGCTTATCTTTTGTCTCTCGAAGGCATAAAATGACTCTCGCTGACTTATGCACAAACACTTTGGCTCTCTTCTCCTTGGGAATAGCATAACCTATGTCTTCCCTGTTTCTTCACTTGCAAGCTATGAGTATCTTTATAGTCGAAGGAAATCTCCTATGGTCAACAGAAGGACGAGCTAGTTTAATATTTGCTGTTTTCTTATGGATGTTTTCTACCTTTTTTTTTTTTTTAATTTGGAATTTCAACCACTCTTACAAACTGTTTGTATTGACGGGAGACTTTAGTCCTGATACTGAATGTATTATTGATAGGTAATAGTTCACTTTCTCATTTCGGTTGGCTTCTGACTTGGATTCTATTTGCCTTTCACCTATATGGTATTTTCTTGGGGTTGCTTCATTGGTACGATTCCTCGCTTCCTTCCCATATTTTGCATGTCTTATCTTTGTGTGTTTGCATGTGCATGTGTTAATGCTGTGTGGTGTGTGTGTGTTTCACATCACAATTATTATTAAAATACTAGAGAATGGAATTCGGTCTCTTGTGGGTAGCAATTCAATTTGACATGCCTTGAAATCTCACATTCCATTAGTTTCAGGAAATCTCCTGCAAGGAATGTCATCTCTTGTCCTCTTCAAGTAACACGTGTTCTCACAAAACTGCTTTCCAAAGAACAGCACCATTTGAATTTCTCATTAGAGTCATACTGTTTGTACCAATACCCTTTCTTTTTCGTATGATTCTTGAGTGTCATGAGTTAGTGAAATCGTCTGTCTGATGTCGTTCTGAGAATGATAGATGTGACAAAGCCCAATGCTCTCCGCAAGACTGCCATAAGAGACAAGTGGAAGAATTCCTTCTTGCTTATGTCTCAGTACGAATTGCGGTGACATGGAGGAGAGTGAGATGGTAGTAGTGTCTAATAACCTCATGCTTGTCTTCAGCTATGAAGGCAACAGGAAGATGAACACAACAACTGCATTGGGGTGGAAATTGACCTGAAGCCTACAAGATAAACTCCACAGCGAAAGAAAACGGAAGTTGCAGAGATGATGGGAGAAGGTTGGAGACATGGCTCAGGGGATATTTGGTTGGTTAGTGGATCAGAGGGCTGGATCCCATGAAGAGTACCAAGGCACAGGAGAGCAGGGCACACTGGGAACCCACAAGGAACCTGTTTCCCAGTGCCGTTGACTGTGAGACGCAGAGGGTCTGAAGGGCACGAGTACTTTACAACACAAGTGTTGAAGGCTGAAGTTTTCCTATCAGCAGGCTTGGCACACATCAACTTGAAGGAACACCATCTTTTTCCTGCATATGACACCAACAAGCGACCAGGAGCAGACAGCCTGGAGACAATGATCAGAGAGAGACAATACTAAGTGACGCACTGGGAAGATGGTGAGTAGTGGGAGTGATTCCGTGAAAGGCAGTGTTCGTGGAGATGTCTCAATGTGGACATAATAAATTTTGGGCTCTCGCAACAGCAGCATCAAGACAAAGCTACTGGCCAAGACAGGTATGTGAGGACATAGGCTGCCTAGCCAGCCAACTCGAAATCCCGACAGTGGAATACTTGGAAAACTGCCTTCCTCAGTCCAAGATGCTTAGTCCAAGGACAACGACTCTCCCATAGGGGACGAGAAGAAAGCTTTGACCACATGTTCTCTTCTGAACACAGCATTCTGCAGGCCTGCGTTCTGCTGAGTTGCTCGAATTTCTCCTTTCACAGGCACACCAGAGCCCACCAAGGTAAACCTCTGCATATTCAACCCGGACCCTAAAAACAACAAACGGCCGGAAAGGAGAGCTACAGCAAATGACTGGCCTCCAGGACAGGGTCAGCCACAACACAAACAGCAGTGGCATGCATGCCACATACACACTCACAAACACACACACACGCACGCACTCAACAAACCTTAAGGGCCAGCCCTGGGTACTCCGGATCTCTTCCTCCTAAATAAATTACCCTCAGGTTAGAAAGCAGAATGAGTTTAACGAATACAGAGAGGTGACAGAGACTTAGATCCAATGCAAAGATGAAAAAATCAATTGATGCCCAGGTAAAGGAAGAAGGAATGATTATGGCTAGGCAATCAGAGTGAACCCTCTACATAGAAAACGCCCGATGCGGGATTGAAAGCAGGGGCCTGGATACTCGCTGTACGTCAGAAAACATAGGAGATATCAGAGAGTCTCGAACCACAGAGATAAAACTGATAAAGATAAAAGCACCTAAAGAACTCCTGAAGAGAAGATTGGCAGGAGACTGTACACTGCAGCTCCATGCAGGATCCCATGATCTTACCTCCAGAGGCTTTTCCAAAAATTCCAATGCTGTTTCAGTTCTCATCATTTGAATTCGGGTGGCCCTCCAAAGATAGGGTCCTTATTCAAAAGAGCGAGACTGATACAAAGTGAAGGTCAAGCAAACGTTAATTTTGCACAAAGCATCGAGAATCATATTGACCGGTCAGGGCCTTCTCTTGCAAAGAGGCAACCCCTCCCAGCCTCAGAGACTAACATTTATAGCGGTAGTTTAGCCAGGCTATACAGACGTGGCCAATGAGATAACAATACAGAAAAAACTGCACAGTCGTGCTAAGTCTGCTACACCACAAAAACAAAAATGCTAGGTAACACATGGGTGGACAATTGGATCTCAATTTACCCTAGTAGATATATGCGTGCCCCTCTAATGGGATGTCTTCACCTGGCCTGATTCACCCTTGTATCTAGGCTTTGAGAGTAAGCTCCTCTGGGAGGAGTAGGGTCAATTTTGTTTACAGCATGGGTTCAATATAAGTTTACTGCAGAAACACAAAATGACTCCCTCTGGCCTAGCGGACCTTATAATGAGTAGCTGTAGCATCCCTAGAAATAGAGCCAAAATGACTTCCAAATCTTCAAAACTGACGATTTACCAAAAGCAGATTCTACATCCTAGAACCTTAGGTCCAGAATGGACTCATGTACTTGGAGTCCACAGGAGCAAGCATGGAGCATGTTGGAAAAGACCCATAGCCCAAGTGAAGCCATCTGAAAGACTTCCGTGCCCGTTTCAGGAAGACAACTTGTATCTTCAAAAGGACGCATTGAAGAGGATTCAAATGTCAAAGAACCTGGAGCATTCCCACAGGGTCGTGCAGATACCCTCTGGAGGAGTACATGTAGATGTGACAGCACAAGCCTGCCTTCACCCTCTCATGAACATCCCCCAAATAGTTTCATGGGATAAGCAAACAATGCCTCTTGTGGAAGATGGGCGTGTTCTAATGGAGGCAGCAGAAGATGAACAGTGGGACAACAAAGGGCCATTAGAGAGCCACAGACAGCGTATGCTACAGGTTGGTGAGGATATTCAGGAAGACAAGGAACTGGAGAATGAACATTGGAGCTCTGAGCGAAGGTCTAGCATTTGAGATAATGGGAGGTTCTCTGAACCTGGCTGCCTTCCATAGAGATCTAGGTCCAAATTAAAGAAAACATCCCCTGGCCACAGTCAATCCTTGTACCCCGGTTGTGTTTTTGTCTTTTTGTCAAACAATGCACATGCACATATTTGACAGAGAGACAGAGAGATCACAATCAGGGTGTAGAGCTGGAGAGGGAAAAGCTGACTTACCCCTGAGCAGGGAACCTGAGACCAGAGTCGATGCCAAGACCCTGGGATCATGAGTTGAGCTGAAGGCCGCCTCTGAACTGATAGACACAATCCATGACACAACCTTTGACTTCTGAATATGTCCTAGTTCTAGACGTGAACCACTGCTCTGTCATTGTTCACAAATGAAGGGGAAATGGATTTTGGCTTGGGCTGGTGTTGCTTGAGCAACCTGGCCTGCTTTGAGAGCTGGTATAGTTTGTCCTCTTGAGGTAAGTGATTTGGCTATGTACAAACTACACTCCCACGCATATTTAGGTAAAGAGAATTCCTCCATTGAATGAAACTATGTCTTGTGGTTCCATGCTTCTGTGGATGGTGATGTGAGTCCTCCTTGCCTCTGAATCTGGATCTCTGTTTCTGCTCCCAGATGAGGGACAGTTTTAGCTCTGAATTCTCAAATCCATGTTCAGCCCTCTTTTTTTTCTCTCACTCCTACTTCTCCTACAATAAGCACCTCTTTCTATTCCTTGGAGTCAATGACTTTCCTAAGCTCATTGTCATGTTTCATCATTCTTCCTTCTTTCTTTGGATTTGTTTCCTTATTTACCATTCCTTTTCTGCCAGGTCAAAAATTTGGTCCTTTGCTTCTGCCAGCTTCTTGGACTCTTCCTTCAGTCTGCTACCAATCTTTTCTTTAGAAATTCTTTATTTATTTTATTTTATTTTATTTTATTTTACTTTATTTTATTTCTATCAGTTTAATCTATGTGTTTTGAGACTCCCTGATATCTTTCTGCTTTCAATCCTCCATTGGGCGTGTTATATGTGAGGTTTCACTCCGATTACCTGGCCATGATAATTTCTTGTCTTCTTCCTTGGCAACAATTGATTCTTCCATCTTTTTCTTGGATATAGGTCTCTGACTCTTTCTCAGTATTTGAAAAATCAATTCTGTTTTTTATCCTGATGGTAATTTCTTTAGAAATAAGATATCATGGAGTGCCCAAGGGCTGGCCCTTGAGGGAGTCTCAGGTATGTGTGTGTGGCATGCATGCCCTCTGCTGTTGTATCATAGCTGCCCCCTGTCCTTGAGACCAGTCATCTGCAGAGGCTCTCTTTGCCAGCCTTTTGGTGTGTTTGGGGTCTGGGCTGAATAGGCTGAGGTTTAGCTTGGTGGGATCTGGTGTGCCTGTGAAAGGAGAAATTCAACCTTCACAACAGAATGAATGCCTGTAGCATTCTGTGGTCAGGGGACAGCCTATGGACAGGGCTTTCTTCTAGTCCCCTATGGGAGAATCTGTTCTCTTAAAATGAAGCAAGTTGGACTGAGGAACACAGTACCCTATGTGTTCCATGGTTAGAATTTCGTGTTTGCAGGAGAGGCAATTAAAGCCCTCACCAACCTGTCTTTGGCCAGTAGCTCGGGCTTGATGCTGCCTGTGCGAGAGCCCCAAATTTCTTTTGCCCCCATCAAATCATCTCCAAGAACACTGCCTCTCACTAATGTACAGCCAGAACCCACCATCTTCCCACTGTGTCACCTGGTATTGTCTCTAATCGTGGTTTCCAGGCTGTCTTCACCTGGCTATTTGTTGGTGTTCTCTGACAGAGAAATACAGTGTTCTTTTGAGTTGATATGCCAAGGCTGCTGATCTAAAATCTCCAGGCCTCAAGGCCCTTTGTTGGCATGAACTAGTATGATTCAGACCCCCTGATGGTCAGAATCAATGGAATTGGAGAACGTACTCCTTGTGGGTTCCAAGTGTGCTCCGATCTCTTGTGGCTTTGCCCATTGCATTGTCTCACTGCCTTCTGAATTACCAACTTTCCACTTTTCCCCTAAACCATGTCTCCAGTCTTCTCCCATAGTGATTGCAACTTATTCTCTCTTTTGCTATGGAGTTTGCTTTGTGGGCTCCAGTTCATTTCTGCCATGTTGAAGTTGATGTGGTAATCTTCCTGTTGTGTTCCTGGATAAAGACAAGTCTGGAGTTACCAGACACTACTACCATCTCACTGTCCTGAAAAAGCCCCACAGAATCTTACCCAGCCATAAGCAAGAATGAATTCTTTCCACTTGCCTCATGTGGCAGAATTGTGGAGAGCATTAGCCTACGTCACATCTATCAGTCCCAGAAAGACAAATAACATACAATTTCACTCTCTCATGACTGTCAAGAGACATATGAAAAAGCAAGGGAAAAATGGACAAATAATACGACACTACCCAGGCACACAAAATGTGGTGTTTGTTGAGGTCAGGTTTGAGAAAATATGTGTTTATCAAAGAGGACAAAAGATGACATTCTTTGTAGGAAATGTGGCTGAAAGAGAGGGAATGTGAGTTTTCAAGGCATGTCAAATGGAACTGCTATCCATTAAATACCGACTTCCTATCTCCATCAATTTAATTATAATTGTTATTTGAAACACACTCAGCACACACACACACACACACACACACACACACACACACAGATAAGACACACAAAAGATGGGGAGGAAGTGAAGAATAGCACTAATGAAGCAAACCCAAAAGAAAAGAACTGAGAGAAAAGGATAAATTCCAAGACACATATTCACTCCAAAGATTAGGTCAGGAAACCTACAAAATCTCAGATCTGTAGTAGTGACTAAAGCGTTTGAAGCAGTAATCAAACCCCTGTCAACACACAGATGGCGAGGTGCAAATCATTTCCTGTCCAACTCTTCTAGACATTTAGAGAAGGCAATGCCATTTTCTTCTCATCAATTCCACAAATGGAGGAGGTGGATGAACTCCACTTTACTAGTATAAAGACCCAATTCAAATAATGACATTTTAGGAAATAAATTATATTCCATTTCAATAATTAAACATAATAAAAATATAATTCTTTCCTTTTCTCTGTCTGTCTTCACCTGCATTTGAAAGGGCCAGCTTGTTTTTGTATTATTTTGTACTGTTGAGGAAGCCAGCCTGTCATCCATCATCCATTTTTGACAGAGTATTCACTGATGCTTCAGTTCCATATATGACCTAGTACTCCGCCTAAGATATGCCAGAACTCTTCAACACCCATTAGCCCGTTCCCTCATTCCCTGCATGTCTCTTTTTTCCTTGACTCTCAGCTTGATTCCTCAGAGTTCTGAGTTACTCTTGGTTTGTCTCCTTCTCTGACTTATCCCCTTCAGTTTTTCCTTCTTTCTACTAAGGGCCGTGGTATTCATCCTAGGGCACATATGAGAGAAGCCATATGATATTTCCCTATGTCTCCTTGCCCATTTCATTTCACAAACCCAGTCCTGTGGCATTCATGCCAGTGCAAGAATCAAGAGTTCATCCTCCCTAATTGCTGAGGAATACTCTGTTGCCAATATGGACCACACCTTCTTTATCCACTAGTCTTTGCAAGGACATAGCAGCTCAATCCTCAGTTCTGTTCAAGTGAGCCTTATATAAGTGTTGTTCTTGTTGCTGTTCTGTTGAGAAAGCCTGCCTATCATCCATCATCCGTTTTTGACAGAGTATTCAGGGATGCTTTAGTTGCATGTACGTCCAGTGCTCCTCTTAATATATTCCACAACTCCTGACTACCCATTAAGCAGTTCTCTTTTTGGTAAACCTCAGCTGGATTCTCAGAGTCCTGAGTCACTCCTGGTAGGTCTCCTTCTCTGACTTTTTGCCCGTCAGTATTCCCTTCCTTTTCCATTTCCCAACAGCAGGGCATGGGACATTCATGTCAAGGCAAGGTCCAGGGGTTCATTCACTTCGATGGCAGAGGAATACTGAGGTGCCGAAATGGACCCAAACTTCCTGATCCACTAGTCCTTGCAAGGGCATTGCGGCTCACTCCAAAGGTCTGCTCGAATGGGCCTTGCAAGCCGTCTATATACGCCGTCCCTTTCCTTCTGACTAAAGAGTCTTGGTCCACATGTCTATACCCGTTACCACAACAAGTACAGTTAACTAATAATGACAACGGTTTCGGTCCAGGCCTCTTCATTGAGAGTTAGCTCAGATGCAGAATATCACTCTCCTCAAAGACTTTGCAAAGGTATTTAAGGGAAAGCCAGGTAGACAGAGGCCTCATCCCTTAGCCGCGTGTTTCAGAACACTAGGAGACGAGGACACAGACGGCACCATATAGCGATGCCCTCACCTTTTACCTCGGAAAGGGACTTTCCGTACCTTAGTCATCACTGACCCATAAGCAAAAGACGCTGACAAAGTACACTCTCACCCACAGGACGAGAAACCCCACGGAGAGCTGCTCATACACGCGACCTCACCTTTTCTTGAGATATCTAGAAATTGTAGTGTAAAAGGACACCTTGCCGTCTCCGGGGATATGTTGGCCTAAAGGAAGGTATACTGAATGTCATTTTCCTTCCTCTATGTCTCCAGAAAGGGGAAGTTTGACATTAAACCACAAGACATCCTGAGTTCTTGATCAGGTTCAGAGGGCTCTTGTTTTGTCCTTCCTGGGGCTTCCTACTTAAAGCCATAGGACACCAAGGTCATGGGAGAGGGACAGCTGCTTCAGTGAAGCCAGCATCTGTGATGTCACAAAGCTTTGAGGTCATAGCAACCACTCCTCATCAACCCAGGCCTGATCACTACACTTGACTGGAGTAGTCATGGGTGGGCCAAGAGGACCCCAGGCCGTCCCAAACTGCTGGAGCCGCCTGGGTCTCTCACCAAGGCAGTTTGCGAAGCGAGTCGGTGTCACCTTCTCCATGGCCCAATTCATAGTATTTGGTCGTGAGTGTCAGCACCAGCCCTCTGGACCTCGGAGAAAGGCAAGATGCCGCATTCCATCTTAGCACCGACAAGCCAAGAAACTAACAGACCGCAAGCAATGCCTCAGGGGAGGAAATCTGAGCCCTGCGTAAGGGTGAGACCCTCCCACCAAATCATGGAGCATCTCAACAGGAAAAGGTCCACCCAAGGGAAGCTCAAAGTGAACCCCCGCAACCGTGCCAAAGACATGTCTGGAGTCTTCCACAGAAAGCACACGAGTACCTCAATGGTCTCCAGAAACGGTGCCAACAAGGCCTCCCAATCTTCTAAAAAGACCATGCATCCAAGGCAGAGTCTACACCCTAGAACCTTAGGTCCAGGACGGACTCATGTTCTTGGAGTCCACAGAAGCCAACGGAGAGCATGTTGGAAGAGACCCATAGCCCAATGAAGCCAACTGAAAGACTTCCGTGCCCATTTCAGGAAGACAACTTGTATGTGCAAAAGGACGCATTGAAGAGGATTCGAATGTGGAAGAACCTTGAGCACTCCCTCATGGTGGATCAGCTACCCTCTGTGGAACTGCATGGAGATGTGGCAGCACAAGCCTGCCTTCACCCTCTCATGACCATCCCCCAAATGGTTCCATGCGATAAGCAAACAGTGCCTCTTGAGGAAGATGGGCATGTTCCAATGGAGCCCCGAGAGGATGCACAATGTGTTAACAAGGGGTCAGTACAGCACGACAGACAGCGGATGCTGCAGGTTGGTGAGGAGATCCAGGAAGGCAAAGAACAGGAGAATGAACAAGGAAGCTCCAAGCGAAGGTCGGGCATTTTAGGATGGTGGGAGGTTCTCTATACCTGGCTGCCCTCCATAGGAACCTAGGTCCAAATTCAATAAAACATCCTTTGGCCCCAGTCAATTATTGTGCACTGTTTTTGTCTTTGTTATCTTATCGAACATGCACATGCACGTTTGGACAGAGAGGCAGAGAGATCCCAATCAGGGGGTGGAGCTGGAGAGGGAGAAGCTTACTTGCCCCTGAGCAGAGAACCTGAGAACAGAGTCAATGCCAAGGCCCTGGAATCATGAGTTGATCTGAAGGCCGCGTCTGAACTGATGGACACAACCCGGGACCCAACAATTGACTTCTGAATACCTCCTGGTTCTAGACAGAACCGCTGCTCTGTCATTGTTCAGAAATGCAGGGGATAAGGATTTTGGCTTGGCTGCTGTTGCTTGAGCTATCCGGCCTGCTTCGAGAGCTGGTATAGCTTTTCCTCTTGAAGTCAGTGACTGGGCTATGGACAAACTATTCTCCGATGCCTATTTGCCTAAAGAGAATACCTCCATGCCTAGATTTTCAGGGGTAATGGCACTATGTCTTTAGGTGCTCCGCTTCTGTGGAAGGTGTTGGGAGTCCTCTGTGCCTCTGATTCTGGACCACTTTCTCTGCTCCCAGATGAGGGTCCTTTTCAGCCCCGAGTTCTCCAATCTAGGATAAGCCCTCTTTTCTTTCTCTCACTCTTACTTCACCTACAAGAGGCACCTCTTTCATTAACTTGGTGATTCCCTAAGCTCACTATCATGTTCCATCAAAGAATACATTCAAATGGCCAACAGACACATGAAAAAATGCTCCACATCACTCGGCATCAGGGAAATACAAATCAAAACCAGAATGAGATACCACCTCACACCGTTCAGAATGGCTAAAATGAACAAGTCAGTCAATGACAGATGCTGGCGAGGATGTGGAGAAAGGGCAACCCTCCTACACTGTATGTGGGAATGCAAGCTGGTGCAACCACTCTGGAAAACAGCGTGGACGTGCCTCAAAAAGCTGAAAATAGAACTACCCTATGACCCAGTGCTTGTAGTACTGGGTATATACCCTACAGATACAAACGTGGCATTCTGAAGGGGCACATGCACCCAAATGTTTATAGCAGCAATGTCCACAATAGTTAAACTATGGAAAGAAACTAAATGTCCTTCAACAGATGAATCAATAAATAAGATGTGGTATATATGTTCAATGGAATACTATGCAGCCATCAAAAAAAAATGAAATCCTGCTATTTGTGATGACGTGGATGGAACTAGAGGGTATTATGCTTGGCGAAATAAATCAATCTGAGAAAGACAACTATCATATGATCTCCCTGATATGATGAAGTGGAGATGCAACATAGGCAGTTTCGGGCGTACGAAAAAAAAATAAAAAAAGATGGTATTAGGAGGGAGACAAACCATAAAAGACTGAATCTCACAAAACAGACTGAGGGTTGCTGGGGGGAGGTGTGTTGGGAGAGGATGGTGGGGGTATGGACATTGGAGAGGGCAGGTGCTATGGTGAGTGATGGTGAGTGCTGTGAATCACAGACCTGTACCCCTAGGGATAAAAACACATTATATAAAAAATTTTAAAAAATAATTTAAAAAACCCATTAAAGAAAAAACACAGATTGCAAGCCCAGAGCTAATCTCATATTCAATCAAAACTTTTGAAAGTTTTCCCCTTAAAGATCAGAAGAAAGACAAGTGTGTCCATTTTCACTACTCTCATTTGACACAGTAGTGGATGTCCTAGCCAGAGAAACAAGGAACACAAAGAAATAAGAGACTCCAAAAAAAAAAAAAAAAAGGAAGAAGTAAAATTTTCTTTTTTTGGATAACATGAACTTACATGTTAAAAAATCCTAAAAAATTCACAAAAAATTTGAATAAACAAATTTAGTAAAATTACCAAATACAAGATCAATATATAAAAGAAAAGAATTTTGTTTTGTTTCTTTTTTTTTTTATGGACTGCTTCCCAGTTTGTCATGTCATCCTTGTTCAGTGATCACGCTAATCATCTTCTCTGCATCATTCCAATTTTAGTATATGTGCTGCCAAAGTAAGCACAAGACAGGAGCATTTTAACATTCTAATGATGAACTATCTGAAAAAATAAAGAAAACAATCTAATTCACAATAGCATCAAAAATAATAAAATACTTAGGAATAGATTTAACTAAGAAGATGAAAGATCTGTACTCCATAAACTATGACATTGATAAAGAAATTGAAGGTGACAGAAATGGAAAGATAGCTCATATTTATGAATGGTAAGAATTAACATTGTTAAAATGTCCATACTACCGTAAACCATCTGTAAATCCAATTCCTATCAAAAATCCAATGTTAGGGGCGCCTGGGTGGCTCAGTGGGTTAAGCCGCTGCCTTCGGCTCTGGTCATGATCCCAGGGTCCTGGGATCGAGCCCCGCATCAGGCTCTCTGCTCAGCAGGAAGCCTGCTTCCTCTTCTCTCTCTGCCTGCCTCTCTGCCTGCTTGTCATCTCTCTCTGTCAAATAAATAAATTAAAAATCTTAAAAAAAATCCAATATTATTGTTTTACAGAAGTAAGTAAAGAATCCTAAAGTTTATATGAGACCATAAAAGACAACAAATAATCAAAGCAGTTCTGAGAAAGAATGAAGAAGGGAGATTACACTTCTTGATTTGAAACTATACTACAAAGCCCTCATGCTCAAAACAATAAAGTATACTGGCATAAAAACAGACCAATAAACAAGTAGAACAGAATTGAGAGTCCAGAAATAAATCCTTTCATACAGTCACCTAATATTTGACAGGGGCCAACATATGTAATGGGGAAAGATAGTCTGTTCAATAAATGATATTTAAAACTGAATAGTCACATAAACAGTATGAAAAGGGAACCTTATATCACTCATAAGTCTGAACTTGAAATAGATTAAAGACTTAAAGGTGATGCATGAAACTAAATTTCCTAAAGGAAAACATAGGAAAAATTCTCCTTGACTTTGGTCTTGCCAATAGTTTTTTGGATACCAGACTAAAAACACAAGCAAAAAAAGCAAAAATAAATAAATGGTATTACATCAAACTAACGTTTCTGCATTGCCAAAAAAAGGGAGAGAGAATGAAAACACAATCCACAGAATGTAAGAAAATACTTACGAATCTTATATCTGAAAAGAGGTTAATAACCAACAGATACAAATAAAAAAAAATATATGATTAAAAAAATAGCAAAAGGATCTCAATAGACTTTTTTTTTCAAAAAAGTTATATAAATGACCAACAGGAGCATTAAAAAGTGCTCAACGTAAAAATCTCAGGGCAAAGTCCTTATGTTGTTGTTGTTGTTGTTTACCTCTGAAAAACGCAGCAAGATATTAGAATATATACTACCAAAAAATTGAAACTAACCAATTTTGGTAAATATTGGGGAAAACGGGGAACTTATGCACTGTAATAGGGATATAAATTTGTATGGAAAACAGTATGGAGATTATTCATATTATTAAAAGTAAAATTACCATATGATTCAGTAATCCCACTTCTAGGTATCTATCTAAAGAAAACGAAGTTCACTGTTCAAAGACATATCTGCACTCTTATGTTTATTATAAAATTATTAACTCTAAGCAAGAGATGGAAATAACTTCAGTATCCATTAATGGATGAATGAGTAAAATAAGTATGGTAAATATATACTACGGAATACTACTTAACCATGAAAAATTAAGAAATACTGCCATTTACAACAGCATGGATGGATCTTGAAGGTATTATTCTAAGTGAAATATTTCAAAGATTTTGTATATTTTTTTAATTTATGTATTATGATATCCCTTACATACAGAATCTGAGGAAAAGGAAAACTAATGGAAACTTAGAGTTGAGTTGACAAGGGGTGAACCTGGGGTGGAGTAAGGTGGTCCAAGGGTGCAAACTTGCAACTATAATATGAAAAAGTTCTGGGGATCTAATGTACAGCATGATGATCATAGTTAATAAGATATACATACTTTTTTTTATTGTGCTTCCCTTTATTAAACTTTGCATATATCACATTCTTACAAGTTGAAAGTTTATAGCAATCTTGTATAAAAGAGGTCTGCTGCCACCATTTTTCTAACAACATTTGTTCATTTTGTGTCTCTTTGTCACATGTTGGTAATTCTTGCAATATATCAAGTTTTTTCATTATTATTGTATTTGTTATGGTGATCTGTGATCAGTAATTATGACCCACTGAAAACTCAGAACTAGTGTACTTAAGGTATATACATTGTTTTTCTTTAAAAACATAATGCTTTTGAACAGTGCAGTATAGTTTTTATTTTTTATATGCACTGGGAAACATAATTTTTTATATGCACTGGGAAACCAAAAAATATAATAATTTGACTTAGTTTATTGAGATAATCACTTTATTGAGGCAGTCTGGAACAAAACCCACAAGACCTCTGAAGTTTATCTCTACTATACTATATACATAAAAGTTGCTAAGAGAGTAGATCTTAAAATTCCTTATGATAAATGCATAAAAAACAGTGGCAACTATACGAGATAGTAGATGTATTAACATTTTTATGTAGATTATATTGCAATAAAGATGTATACCAATTTATCAAATTGTACAAAATTTACACAATGTTAAATGTTTGCAATGTTATAAGAAATCATTTCTTAAATTTACAAATATGTCGATTTTTTTCAATAAACCTGGAAAAAACTTTTTGTAGAATTAATCTATTTTTCAAAAAATGAAGTAAGGCAGTAGAAACTGCAACTAACTCTGAAATAATAGAATATAAAATCCATTTTCATTATATACACTGTGACAAAAAGTATTACTTAGTTTACAATGGAGGAGTACTTATGAAACATGAAGGATGGTCTATAAATAAGGCTGAAAGAGCTCAGTTTTAAGGTTTAAATTTAAAATCTTCTTTTGAAATACTAAACTGACCACCCAGTGTTCCAAACATCAATGTCTTAACTGCATGAATTTATTTCATACAACTCTATAATCTAGTTTCATAAGAAAACAGCATGCAAATTTTGAATAAGACAGACTTGCTTAAGTTTCATGTTCAACAGTAAAGGATACCTCCCTAAAAACAAATAGAAGACAAATCAGCATATTTATTATGATAATTATTATTCATAAAGAGATTCATATTGAATTAGGGAATATATATCCTCAGAGGGGGTAAAGTAAAATGAAATTTATTTTGGTAAATGTGTCTATGAATAGTCAATACAATGCCTCAATATAAATGAATATTACCATTTTGAACAATTTAATTACTATTACTAGAATTATTATAAGTATAAAAATAGCTATCATTTTAGCATGGAATATGAGATTCTCATGCTCCATGCTTCATCACATACACACAACAACGCAGCATAATAAGTATTATCATCACCATTTCATGGGTGAAAAAACTGAGGCTAACACATTTGGATAACTGGTTTATGATTACATGGGTAGCAAAAATGCATCACACTAATTTAGGCTTTATGATTTCAGAATTGTACTCTTACCATTGCACATTCTATTACTCTGTAAATACTTGGCCTGTTTTCATTTGGTTCTTTAATTTTATTCATGTGGTGATGGCTTAAAGCTTCATTTAAAGGAAGCTTAAAAATTTCATTTAACCAAAAGCTCCCAAGAATTAAAAATGTCATTGATCTAATGTAGACATGGATATCATTAGTTAATGGGTAACTATATATTTTCCACTCTAGTGAGATAAAAGAGTATTTTTCTAAGTTTTAGTCTCTCAGTGTTAAAAAGGACTTTGTTAAAATAGAAATATTTAGACAAAGGTAATCAAAAGTCTGGATCAGGTCACCTTAAGGTAAATATTAGGAACCTGAGGAAACAAATGGAGATTTGAACACTGAGCTATGATATAATGAATGGTTTCAAGTATTTAGTAGAGTATAGAAAAGCCCTTTAAAGCCTGGTCTTAGCCTAGCATTGCAGCTTCTGGGATATCTATCTATCATCTATCTATCTAGATATAATGTGAAAACTTTTTTAACTTAAAGATTTTGAGAAATAGAACATAATCAGCACCATAGAAGATCTGTTTATGATAACAACCTAGCCCCTCCTCCCAGTTTGTTAATATTCTCTCTTATTTAATGTAACATTGTGCAAATAGACCACTACTGATCTGCTGTTATGAATGAAATAGCTATAATCATCTGTTTGCATATCCTGGTGAAAATATTCATTTAGTTCCATGTTGTATTTCTAGGAATGGACCAAATTTTTATTTTTATTTTTAAGTTTTCTAAATATTGTCCAACTTACCTCAAATGTTTTTATTATGGGCACTTTCATTCTTTCACATTCTTGCAAGGCAATTTTACTGTTGCCCAATATGGTAAGTGTGTAATAGTATGTCATTTTAGGTTTTAATTTATTATTAATTTAATTTAATTTAATTCCAGATTCATAATAAAGATAAACAGTTTTTATATATGAGTGGCCATTTGGATTACCCTTTCTGAAAAGTGCATGCTCAAATCTTTTGATATCTTAACATTGTGTCATACTGACTTCTTTAATAGTAGATTTTCTGAATGAACTTTAAGCTGTGTAGGTCTTCTCTATTTTATTTTGAACTTGTTTTCATTTCAAAATCTTTATATTTATTTTCATAATCTGCTTTTATTTTTCTTTGTCTATTATCTATCTATCTATCTATTTATTTGCAAGCAAGAGAGAGCGAGCAAGTGAGAGTGCAGGGAGGGATAGAAAAAGAAGGGAAAAGAATCTTAAGCAGGCTCCAGGCTCAGCACAGAGCCCAACTCTGGGCTCTATTTCACAACCCTGACATCATGACCTGAGCAAAATGAAAGAGATAAAATAAAATTAAGGTGTTAAAAAAAAAAGGAAAAAGAATTGGAGGTTTAATTAAGTGAGCCACCCAGGCACCCCTGTGGTACCTTAAATTAGCTGTCATATTTTTAAAGTTCTAGAGTATCCATTTGTTCATTTATAAAACCTTTCTCAATATCATTTTTAGTGTCAGTTTTTGGTTCAATTTGCTTCCCCTCTCATTTCTTTGAGCAGAGTAATCAAGCCATTTTACAATCTTTATTGATCATTTTAACATCATACTTAATCCCATTTTGTCTATCAAATCTTGTTAATGGTTTTTCTTTGTGTGCTTTGTTACATTTTGCTATGTTCAAGACATTATATTTGAAACTCTTATTGAGTAGGGATAATTAAGAGCTATAATAATGGTATGGTCCTCCTTGGTAGGATTTTCTCTTATATCTGAGACTCTACAAGACAATCACACTCCAAATTCAGTGATTGACTTTCTCAGTTTACACAGAAGGCAAGGTAGGCTATAGTCTTATTTCTGCTTCTCCTTGTGCTTTGGGGATCTCAAGTTAAATTTGGGTTGTACCAAAGTCCTCAAATTTGATTGCTGCTGGATTTTGAATTTTGTTTCTCTAGTATCAAGAGTCTATGAACAACACAGCTCAGTGTGTTTTAGCAGTTTCAAATGCTCTCATAGCTAAAATGGCTTCAGGGCATATATCTCTAGGCTCTCATTGTATTTCGTATTTTGGCCCAGTAATCCCTCACTTATTTTTATAATCATTCTGATATTTTTAACTTTAAAAGCTATTTTGTCTGGATTTTTAGTTGTCTTAAGTAGGAGTTTTTAGATCACCATTACTAGAAGCAACAACAAATATACATGAAAATATCTGCAGTAGTTTATCACATCTTTATGGCTTTGAACTTCCATAAGCTGAGGCATCCTTCTCTAATCACTTAGGCAAACTCCAATTTACCCTTTAAAACAACCCAAGAATTGCTTCATTTAAGAACATGTTCAGGGATGACTCTTCCCCACTGTTCTTACCAACATTCCCACACACTCTTTGCTACCCAAAGCTTGTTTATGAACTTTCGTTAGGTATATCAGCGTGACCAGAATTTTGCTCTATTGTATTTTTGTCCTTTAGAGCTTTAATTAAATATGAATTCCATAGAAAATCTGTCCCTTTTCTTTCAAACCTGGGTTAGTTATTTCTTCTCATTCTTTGTCAGAAGTTACTTTATTAGAGAAACTTATAGCTCTATTGTGACTTTGGAGCCTTTACAGTTTTTCGACTGGAAAAATCACCCATCCCTGAGATTTTTACGCAGCTTCCTAGCTGATATTATTCAGAAATCTGTTCAAAGCAGACTTTTTCAGGGAGGCCCTTTTGGACCACTCAGTTTAAAAACCTCTTCTCAATCACTGCTCTTTTAAAAATGTGCTTATTTAGTTCAAATATGCATCTCTATTAAAGAAAAAGCAGTACGATTTTTTTTTTAAAGTTGGCTTACCTATTATCTATCTCTCCCATTAAAATGATTCCTCTGGCCTGGGGTTTTGTTGTGCTCATCTTAGGCCAGGCACTCAATAAATTGTCTCTGAATGATTGAATTGTTTGACTCCCTTGCTAGATTCTCAACTTCATGAGGCCAAGGATTGTTCTATTCAGTCCTTCTTTATCCTCAATGTCTGTTATATTGCAGTCACTTACATGACTAATGGGAAAAATCACAGAAAGAAAGAGTTAAAACTACATAAAAACCCCGTAGGTTCAATAACACAAAGCTTTCTAAAATTATTTAGCCCAGGAATTGAATACTGGCTGCACTTTTGATTTTTTTTAAATGGTATTGAATTTAATTTAAATGGAAATACTGGAATGGTAGAATAATAAAAAAATTATAAAAGCAACTTGCTCCTTAAAGTAAGAATTATATAGGACATCTCTTCTAGAAGCAAAATTTTCAAATGACAAACATCTGAAAGCATAGAAGGAGAAGTAAGAGTGTGAATTGTATTTCAATGCTCTTTTCTTTATATTCAACAAACAGCTTCATTCACACACCTTTCCAATTTTTTCAACTCTTTTGACAAAGCCTTCAGAGGAGTTACTGCTGATGACAACCATCACAGCCTAACAGGAGAAATTTTATAAAGAAAAATAATAGCATGTTTTTCCCAAATTGTTAAGGATATGGTGAAGCTCTGTCGGATTCAAAGGAGGAATGTGCAATTCCATGCTATATATAATAATAACTTGTTTTAATAGTGGCTTTGCAATTTTTCAGATATATCCATTTACTGAAACCACTATCAAATAAACAAAAACAAAGAAATGAACAGGGGTTCGAGACAGAAATTATCTAATCTAAAAATAGCACATGTTCACAGAATACACAACACATATCCCAAGTACTACTATAGGTTTCAAGTAATAGTCAAAACAATAGTAAACATGATTCAGACCCTACCAGTCAAATCATAAATGGGACCTTAACTGTAAATCCTTATCTTTAGATCAAAGCGGGTAATTGGGGGCTGAAGATACATTATAGAACTAATATGTTATAGAACTCCTCTGAAATGAGTCATTTATTCCATCACTTTTCCTGCACAGCTGCTGACCCATGTTTTGGTTCCTGGAAATAGCTGCTACCCTGTCATACTTCTTAAAAGCACATATATTGATAACTCTACTCATTCCTCCATTCTCTGTGACTGTCACTGTGTTAAAATGTGGAGTCAGCTGACTCACTTGTGATGGTAATAAAGTAGATGAGTTTGCAAAGTATTTTGTTATTTCTAAAAATGCAAAAACCAAATTACATTGAAATCATAAGGGGTGTTTCAGGGAGAGCTGTAGGATGTGGTTTCTTGTGTAATCCACAGAGATTAGCTCCAACACATATTTAAACTCTCCTCTAGGAGCAACCTTAGTGGTAAAGCAAGAAGATAAACAGATGTATACACACCCTGGCACAAAATTATCACTTATGTTTGGCTTCCTAGTTTCCTCGTGTTACTTATTTATCTTAACTTCTCTCTGAAATCAGGGAACACAGAATCTCAATCAGTAGACATTTTTCTACTGAATTACCCAATAGTCCGATCATACCCCTAATACTTTTTAAAATTATTTCACTCATAATCCCAAATCTGCTTTGCTTCCTCATCTTAGTACACTGTAATTTGATTTCAAAATGAGGACAGTTGTCAGTAATGCCACATTCATTCATCTATTTTACAATTCCATGTGCTTATAACTATGAAGATATGTTAATAACATCCATTCCAATAAGCCACCCTAAATTTATTATCATGAAACAAGACCTCAAGAAAGAGAATTCAAAATCATCCATGTATTTGCAACTTATTGCAATAAAGCCTTTATCAATAGACTTCCCTGTGCACATGGTGGTCAAATTGCTGGTGAAAACCAGCCAGATCTATTACAAGCTTTCTCATGGCTTCTAGGTAACCCAAGTGAGCCTTTATTGATACTGGGAAGGGATAAAGCAGGGAAGGGATAAACAGTGCTATAAGATTTGGCTAGACAAAAGTAATGACTCTCATTACAAAGTGAGTATTTTTTTTTCAAGCTTTAGTTCAGTTTATTTTTCTTGTATAAAACTATGTAGTAGCCACAGCTGGAGCCTGGGTCCTCTGAACAGAGACTCTGGTGTGGGTCTTCACAAGATGGTCCGTGAACTCCTGATAGGGAGACTTGGTGAACACAGCTGTAGGTCTTGGAGATGGCATCGAAAGTAGCCTTGGCAAAGTTCCCTAGGGTGGCAGTGCAGCCCCTGGCCGAGGTGTAGCAGTCGTCAATACCAGCCATCATCAGCAGTTTCTTGGGCACAGGGGCCGAGACAATGCCAGTGCCTCTGGGGGCGGGGATGAGACGCACCAGCACAGAGCCACAGCGGCCAGTCACCTTGCACGGGACAGTGTGGGGCTTGCCGATCTTGTTCCCCCAGTAGCCTCGCCGCACAGGGACAATGGAAAGCTTCGCCAGAATGATGGCTCCGCGGATGGCAGTGGCTACCTCCTTGGAACACTTGACATCCAAACCGACGTGTCCATTGTAATCTCCGATGGCGACAAATGCCTTGAACCTGGTCCGCTGGCCCGCGCGCGTCTGCTTCTGCACAGGCATGATCTTCAAAACCTCGTCCTTGAGGGAGGCTCCCAGGAAGAAGTCGATGATCTCAGACTCCTTGATGGGCAGGGAGAAGAGATAGATCTCCTCCAGGGACTTGATCTTCATGTCTTTGACCAGGCGGCCCAGCTTGGTGACGGGGATCCACTCCTTGTCCGCGGCCTTGCCCCCGCGAGCTCCGCGGCCTCGGCCCCGGCCCCGACCACGGCCCCGGCCCGCCCCGGCCCCGGATGCCGCTGCCGAAGCCACAGCGGAAACCGCCGCGGCCTCCCATTCCAGGGCCCCCAGGCCCTCCGGGCCCTCTCGCAGCACCACCGGCGTCATCCGCCATTTGGTGTTCTCTCGGAGAGGAAACAAAGTGAGTATTTTAAAGCAAAAGAGCCTGTTGGGAATATTGTTTTATAAAATAGTGGTTTTTTTTATTAACTTTTTAAAATTCAATTAGGTAACATATAGTGTACCAATAGTTTCAAATGTAGATTTCAGTTATTCATCCATAGCATATAATAGCTAATGCTCAGTACTTACTGTTATAGCTTCTTGAAAGCAGAATTTTAACCCACTGAGCCACCCAGGCGCCCTTGAAAGCAGAATTTTAGATCACATTTTCTGATTACTTCCATGTCGTACAACACTTTCCTGCTAGCAACCTTCAAAACATACTGTTTGTTAGAGGAATTTCTTTAATAATAAATAAATAGGAATTCATTTAAATTTATAAATATATAAAATAAATAGGAATTTATTTAAATTTATTTAAATATTACACACTGTTTCATTGTTCATAAATAAGGTGATGATATTATAGCCATTAGTTGGTAGCACTGATATATCACTATCTTTTTACTTCTCAGTGCATTCTCTTTACACAAATAGATATATATTTTAAAAAATGTGAATCTGTGGCAAACTTGTAAAAAACCCTATACAGTAAAGTTTATCATTTTAAGTAATCTCAATTATCTTCCTCAATTGTGATAGTATATCCTTCTATCTAGGCCAGATATTGTATGAGGGATTTGAAGAGACATACTTTTCTAAATTTCACTTTTCTCATCTGCAAAATGCTTATCATGATCCTACAAAAAAATACACTTATAATTTTTTGATGAAAATTTATTTATTTATTTTAAGATTTTATTTCTTTATCAGAGAGAGTGGGCGAGAGAGCAAGCACAGGCAGACAGAATGGCAGGCAGAGGTAGAGGGAGAAGCAGGCTCCGGCCGAGCAAGGAGCCAGATGCGGGACTCGATCCCAGGATGCTGGGATCATGACCTGAGCCAAAGGCAGCTGCTTAACCAACTGAGCCACCCAGGCGTCCCTTTTGATGAAAATTTAATCTGTATAAACAATATATTTGCTGTAATGCGTGGTTCATGGAAAACATCTTTTTTAATTATAAGCAGTATTAGAAATTAAGTAAATGTGTCTATAATATTTAAAGTTTTAACACATAATTCCACTGCTTTGCCTTATTTTCTCAAATCCCTTTACCACTTTCACTGACAGAGTCAAATGTACTTTTTCTACTAGTAGCCAGCTCTTTGTCTTTTGTCAGAAAGATGCCCTTGTGAATTATTTATAATAGAGATATTAGCAATAATAATAATAATAATAATAATAAATAGCCATGAAAATGTTAAAAAAAAAAGTTTTCTTAACTAATTAGGGTTCTTAGACATCAATTAGAGGAACCACCTCGGGCAAGCAAATTAATCTGCAAGACATTCCCAGAATTAACAAGTCAGTCAGATACAGGGTTGTCTGTAGACTGAAAAGAACTAGGTTTGGAAAATAGGTAAGGACAGTGAAAAAAGTGATCAAATTTTTGGGCAAAATAAACTCTTAGGTGTCCTTTCAATGGAGTCCTGTTCATTATGTAGCAGAAACTCTGGAGATTATCTCAATCCATTGGAGTCACCCCGTTTATTAGCTTGCTATTGACAAAGTTATTTACAAACTGTAGAGCAAGAGGTTATAATGGAGAAAACTGATGGTAATGCACAGGATTCTTGTTAACAATAATGCAAGTTAGTGATTTTTCATTAGAAAACATAAATTCTATAACCCAAATTATGGGCCCAGAGCACTTCTGCTGCACAACTCTGCTTATATCCCAAATAACCATGTGAACTAGTTTTAATATCTGCTTCTCTTATTAATTTTTGAATAAAAATTCTTGACACAAGTATTTTATAATTGTGTGATAATCATGAATTTAATTTTTGGAGAACAAAACACACTTTAGCATAACTAGGTTTGTTCACAGAACCAGCCTTGATAACACACTTCTATATGTTAGAAATGATGTAATAAATGTAGAATATTGGGCACTTGTTTGGTATTCTTTGCCATGTTTTGCACTATCTAAAAAGAGATCAGTGAACTTGGACTGGAGTTAGTAGACATGGAAGAAAATAAAATATTACAAAGAAGAATACTCTGTGGTCCACAACCTAAATGGCCTGGGATTCCCATCATTTGGATCCCTGTAGCTTTACAGAAGTCAATTAAATTTTTGTATCTCTGATTAAAGTTGTTTCCCCAGTACTTTTTCAAACATCTCTTGTAAAGTATTGTTTCCCAGAAAAAAAGGGATTTTGCACATGTATCTGCCTTTGTCTCTGGTCATGATCTCAGTCAGGATCCTGGGATCGAGCCCCATATCGGGCTTCCTGCTCATTAGGGAGTATACTTCTCAGTCTCTCTCTGCAGCTACATCCCCCTGCCCCACTCATGCTCTCTCTCTCTCAAATAAATAAATACAATCTTTAATTTTTTAATTAAAAATAAGATAAATAAATTAAAATAAAAAGTCTGGGCTTACTGCCCCATTTAGCTCCTTTTGTTTTTTTGAGTTGTATTTAAAGCAGCATGAGAGAACTTGAGGCTCTCAAACTTAAAAAAAAAAAGGAAAAAATTGAGTTTTGTTAGGATTTAAGATCTTGTCTGCTAGACAAAAACGTTGGCTTTGTTAACATGTGAAAATTATCAAAAGGGAATAAGATAGAATTCTAATAATTTTTGTAGAAATTAAAAATTTTCTCCAACCCAATTACATACAGACCCATTAAGTAAATTCATTCCAATGTCCCAAACCAACCTTTTCTAATAGTAATGCATCTGTGTAAACAGGGTCAACCCAAGGAATAAATAAATATTATTATTTTTTTCCTGTCTCTTCCACAGTCTCATCTGGGTATATTGGTAGCAAGCCAATTATCTATCTTATAAGACATGATATCATAAGGAAGGGTATTCTGTCCATTTGGAACAACTGAAAATCATTGTAATTTTATCTTGGTGCAGTAACTTGAGATGGCACAGTGTGGTTTATGAATATATTTTATTTTTTTTTTACTGGGAAGAAGAGATTATAGAGATATTGGTTATCCAAGAGAGACTGACAGGTGTTGATAGTTGCCAGGTCAATATCCATCTACTTTTTCCTTTAGTATCAGAAAGCACTGAGGGATTGACAACAAGGAAACTTAAAACAACATCAAATATTTTATTGTCTCTTTTCTAGTTACATTGTAACCATATGACAAAGTATCAGTCGTACAAGATATCATTCTCTTTTACCTCTATCTTTCTGCCAGAAATGTGGGCTTAATAGTGAGAACTCCAACAGCAATTTTTGCAACTGTGAATAAAAAGCCATGAAAACCTCTAAGATAGTTCACTTGACTTTCTTAAGACTCTGAACCAACACCAGAAAACACTCTCTGTAGTCTTCTTGTTAAATGAAAAATATGGTTAAACCACTTTTGACAGTCTACTACCTACAGCAAACTGTAAATCTTAATTGAAATATGTCCTCTCAGCTGTGCTTAAGCAACTGAGTCCTGAGCTTTTCAGGTTTTCAGTCTGAAAGAGTACACCTCGGGTGCTCTGAAAGGGAAGAGAAACGACACCCTGTTCTCCATATAAATTAAAGAAGAGAAATCTGTGCATTTAAGTGGGCCATATAAAATTTATCAAGCAGTTATCTCCTAACTCCTTCCTATCCAAATTACCTGATATGCTCTCCCTACTCCTTTATTCCACGTTACTGCCTTTTCACAACATGTCTTCTGTTATTTCCTTCTTGCAAGCTAGTTTTGATTTCTGCATCTAAAAAAATCAACAATCATTGTGTATTTCAATTCCCATTTTCCTCAAATGCATTGATTCTTCTTATCTATTACTCTTTTCTCATACTCAGTGTCTTTGTCTTTATGGGGTTTGTACTTTGCTTTTCCCCATCCTTTACTGCCATTATATAATCAATCTAATAACTTCTTAGAGAAAGTTAAAAATTCCCGCATAGCCACACGTGAACACAAAGTCACTGATTTTTAGCAAACCTATAAGATAGTCAGACATCCATTCAATTTCTTTTTTTTTAAGATTTTATTTATTTATTTGACAGAGAGAGATGACAAGCAGGCAGAGAGGCAGGCAGAGAGAGAGGAGGAAGCAGTCTCCCTGCTGAGCAGAGAGCCTGATTTGGGGCTCGGTCCCAGGACCCTGGGATCATGACCTGAGCCGAAGGCAGCGGCTTAACCCACTGAGCCACCCAGGCGTCCCTCCATTCAATTTCTTAACTGAGTCCCAAATGCATCCTGACTTCTAACCTAAACCTAAGCTCTACTTCTTACACGTTGTTATATGACCAAATTCTTTCAGTTCAGTATTTTGTAACATTTAAATATTAATCAGTTGATGCTTTGTTTGTGTATTTCTATGAAAATAATTTGAATACTGTAGATTTATTGTTATATTTATAGGTTTATAATCAAAGTTTCATCAGTTGAAGTTTTTGGAAATTTCAGATATAATGATTAACCTAAAATGATACTGCCTCAAATCCCTCTGATATCAAGGCCCAACACCTGATTATAGCCAAACCTGTGGTGGATAGTTCCATGGGAAATTGCAGTTACTTAACACTGATAGCATCTCATGTTCTCTCTCTCATTTTAGAATGTCTCCAACACAACCTGAAAGTGTAGGAGAGTTAATTTCCTCTGAGGACAGCTCTCAGTGAAGTGGAAATAAGAACCATAGGTAAAATTGTCAGTTTTCAGGTCTTCATGAGGACAACTTAAAGAAGTTTCTCAGGACCTTTCAGTAAAAGCAAGCCTTCATTTTCTATCCACAACAATTATATCAACAATGTACCTCTTTGACAAAGTTGCTTCTTCACTGTATCACTTTCCCATTCTTTTCTACCTTGGATAATCTCCCAGATAAACTAACAGTACTCAAATCCTTTGTCCTACTCTTTGCTCTCAGGATAAATGGAGCCAAAAGACTTAGATTAATATCAAGTTCTGAATGGGATCTTAGAGCTATTTCTGTCCAGATTTTCATAAACATAGGGACCTTTGAATTATCAGGCTATAAATAAGTTCTAAATGGAGGGGGCAAAAGCAAAAAGTAGAAATTTTTATGTTTGATTTTTAATCATGATTAATTGACTTTATTGATTATTAAAAATACTAACATTATAAAAGTGTGGATCTTTGTAAAACAATGTCTTAATGTAAGAAAGAAGTTGCATAGTCCTTTTGAGAATATTAAACCAAGTGTTCAGGTGCCATCTAATTTCTTGTTTAATCCAGAACTTTGGTGTGCATCATCTTGAGGAATAGGATTTTGAAGTCCAGACAGACTAACAGAAAACTGATCCAAATGTGTGTGTTTATATTTCTGCTTTTGTTGTAAAAATCAAAGTGTGATTGCTGGTTTAAAATGGTAAAACTAATAATGTTCATGGACTCGATTATAAATTTTCTAATTGTATGGGAAGAATCCAATAAACATAGAATTAATTGATTTGCAAATCCTCAAAGAGCTACAGGATCAGGTAGTGGTATGTTCTGATTCAACAGCATCATAATGCAGCATTTTATATGTGTGGCTAATGGATATTTTCATGAATGTTTGCTAGCTAGTCAGCCAATACAGAGAAATATTAGGTAGCGTAATTACTCACAGTTGTGTTTAATAAAATGAGAGAAAATTATCAAATGACACTAATAATAATAATCCTATAGCAGGCTAAATATTCAATGATAATTACAAGTATTAATCTAGCTTTCTTCCCTGATTATGACTCTGCTCTCCTTTATCATAATGGGAGTGAATTGTCTGCAGTGAATTGTGAAAACGCAGCAGTGACTTTGGCAGTGAAGGCCTCCCATCAATTTTGATAGGTTAAAATGATTCTGGTTGGTCTTGAGCAAATGTGTCAATTTTTTTATTCTGTGTGTGTCATAAAAGAAAGAAGCAATAGTAAATTCTTGCTGTTATTCCATGGAGCCAATAAAATCATACTGCCAACAAGAGGCTGTTGACACCATAGGTGTAGTTAACTGTCTTGAAATACTACGCCTGGAAATAAAATCCTAATATTTCACATAACCTCTTTTTTTAAAAGAAATAAAACAAAACAAAACAAAACAACTATACTGCTTACATTTAGGGCCCTGCTGTTGTGTAACTATTTTTGAACATGTCTTCTGTAAGTGTATATATATATATATATATATACATATTTTTCTGTGCAATAAATTCATTTAGAGATAAATTTGGATTGCAAATTATTTTGGGGGAGGCGTGGTATTTGTGGCTAGTCTTACAAGTAAAAAGGACTAAAAGAAAGAAGAAAAACATTTTTTATTACAGCATATTTACATCTGTCCAAAGTACTTATCTACTATAATACTGACTAATGTATAATACTGTACACAAAGAAAGAAGCTAAATGAGTTATAATTCAGTCAGTGTATAGCTGGCCATTTTAAAACTTACCACTGAATCTTTCTGGTATGCAATGTGATATCTGGCAATCTGGTCCAGTTCATTACATCAGGTCATTTGTATGTTCTTATTACCATTTTGATAGCATAGCACATTTTATAACCCAGACATTTTACAATGTATAACAAACCCTTAGGATTAACCCCCAAGGTCAGTGCAGTTAGTAAGAGCATGCAATTTAGTTAGTAAGGCATGTCCCCTGCCTGTGCTTTTGTTATGTTAAATTTGAGGCGAAAAGTTAAAGCATCCTGTTTCTTCAAATCCTCCCCTAAGTGGTCCCATTGAGGTATGTTTAGCAAGCCTTCATCTAGGAACCATGGAGCCGCCTTTTCCACTGTATTCAAAAAGGCCCGAGCAGTTTTTGCTTTTACGTGGACGTTAAAGACTCGCGCGGCTAAATTCCGGCTCTAAGGCTGCCCCGCTTCTTATTGCAGACTTGTACAAGTTAATCCCGGCTCAAGGCCGCCCCGCTTCTTATTGCGGACTTGTACAAGTTAATCCCGGCTCAAGGCCGCCCCGCTTCTTATTGCGGACTTGTACAAGTTAATCCCGGCTCAAGGCCGCCCCGCTTCTTATTGCGGACTTGTACAAGTTTAAATCCCGGCTCTAAGGCCGCCCCGCTTCTTATTGCGGACTTGTACAAGTTTAAATCCCACCACCTTTGTCGTGGCTTTACCCTGCTTGCCTGCGGAATTCTCCCTTGCAAGGTTTTTCTATTTTTACTCCCCGCTTTACCGCGGAATTCCCACTTTTGAACGTGGCCTTTACTCCCCGCTTTACTGCGGAATTCCCACTTTTGAACGTGGCTAATGTCCCTGCTTACCTACGGACCTTTACTCCCCGCTTTCCTGCGGATTACCTTACAAGATTCCTTTATTTATTTCCCGGGTGCCGGCACCATTTATCGCCGTCCAGCAGCGATAATAACAACCCTCAGTCTGCTCTGGTTTCAAAAAGCGGGCTCCCTTTATTTCATATGGCCATCGCTTATATAGGGGAGCTAAGCCAATCAGCATAGACAGTGATATGCATCCACCAATCTTAAGCTTGTTACCAAGTTCCCACAGCATAGCAATAGTTCAACAGCCAATAGGTAGTACTTCCTGTTTACAACCAGTCACTCTAGACACACCTTCTGGCAAATCGCCAGGCGCCATTTTGCAAAGCTCTGCGGTTGACGGATCTCCGGGCCCCTGGAGCATCCGCCCTCAACAACAATGGAACTATGATGCATGTATTTTCAAAAGTATAGTCATGAAGCTATGAGGTCAAAAAAGATGAATGTCCGTAGTACCATATAGACTCAACAAATAAAAGTGTCCAAGGGTCTGAGTGTGACTTATGAATATTGTATAAGATTAGGCCAACATGTGGTTTTGATATAAATAATCTGTTCTTAAATTAGAATTACAATCGTTGAGTACAGTGTTGAAAATGGCAGATAGATTTTAGCTATCTTTGCTCACTAGGGAAAATGGAAAAATGTTTAATTTGGTCAGATTTTTACTTAACTTCTGAAAAATCTTACGTTTGAGAGAACCCTTCTGAAATAAGAATCCTTAAAGACATAACCCCTTTGGCACAAGTTTTCAAGAAACTTGTTTGATGTTGTAGACAATTCTATGGCACACGTACTGTTCTAGATGTTTCATGCCAATAATATGTAAGCCATACCAAGGCTACATATACATATAGAGATGTTCCTCAGCTTACAAGGGGGCTATGTACAGAGAAACACATAAAAAATTGAAAATGCATTTAATACCCCAAAACTATCAAATATCATAGCTTACCTTAAGCTTATTTAAACATACTCAGAACACTTACATTTGCCTGCATTTGGGCAAAATCATCTTAAGCAAAGCCTATTTTATAACAAAGTATCAAATATCACATGCAATTTATTAAATATTACACTAAAAAAAGAAGAATATATATATTCTATATATATATTCTATATATAGAATGCTTGTAAGAATATCAGGTGTTCACCCCTGTAATCTTCTAGCTGACTGGAAGCTGTGGCTCACTGCCGCTGCCCAGCATCACAAGATGGCACCATATAGAACAAGAGTTTCAGGTGGTAGGTGTTGTAAGTTTTACCCAAACTGACATTGGTTTTTGTCATCATATATGTCAAGTAGTTTTCTCAGGTTTATTTTTAGAATATCCTTGTATAATGAATATTTACACTGATATCTAGTATAAAAATCTTGCAATTTAACATTAGAAACATTAAGATATTGAAAATCAATCTATTTCTTTAATTCATTGAAGACATTTTTGGCTTGTTTCCAGTACTTTCTTACTGGTTAAAAAATGAATTTGAAGTAGTCTGGATTTCATTATTATATGGCACTTTCCCTTTGATGAATACAAAGACGATATTCTATATTAGCTATCTGAGAAGAATTTATTTTTTTAATTTTATTTATTTGTAAGAGAGAGAGTGAGAGAGAGCACAAGCAGGGGGAGCAGCAGGATGAGGGAGAAGCAAACTCCCGGCTAAGCAGGGAATCTGTTGCAGAACTGAGTCCCAGGACCCTAAGATCATGACCCGAGCTAAAGGCTCAGGCGTTTAACTGACTGAGCCACCCAGGTGTCCCAATCTGAGAAGAGTTCTGTATGCTATTCCTATTAATATGCAGTTTAAAGTCTAGGTAATTAACTTAATATTTTAGTGGCTATTGCATAGATAGCACTATGTTCCAGGCAGAGAGTAAGAAAGAAATATTAAATCAACCATATTCTATGCATTCTAAATGAAAATAATTAATCGATCATAAAAATCCTTCTATTTATGGAATATCAACTTATAAGCTTTCCTCCA
The DNA here is from genome assembly GCF_964662115.1 of Mustela nivalis. Taxonomy (NCBI): domain Eukaryota; kingdom Metazoa; phylum Chordata; class Mammalia; order Carnivora; family Mustelidae; genus Mustela; species Mustela nivalis. Next base: position 191,003 of record NW_028136286.1, read on the forward strand.
TATGAACAATGCCAAATACCAGAATAAAGGGTCATCTAATACAAATAAAGGATAGAATTAAAGAATTCTGGTAAGCCATTTAATTTTGAAAAATGGTGTTCTATTGTTGCTGAGTTGTGGTTTTCAGTTACATAATATCTGATAAGTGTAGAAGTAACATGAGTGTTACGTGAGATGAGAAATGGTATATAATTAAGATATTTTTAAAAGTACAGATAAATACAAATTTGTAAACATAGCATTATGGAGGAGTAAAAATAAATGATAGCTACACACTCTAAAGTGAATAAAACTTGGAAAGCTAATAGAGAAGTAAAACAAGGACAGTGCAAAAAGTATGGTACATTTTTATGAAGTTCAAACAAATTCTGTGAAATCATAGATGGACTTAAAGATACTATTATGTATCAAATATTGTAAAAATTAAGCAAGGAAATAGCAAACATAAAACAACCAAAGCATACAAACTTGGGTAGATACAAGAGGTGTGATCATGTTCTACTTCATAAAGAGATGACTTAATAGATAAATACAAGTAACTAGACTTTTTAGAAGTTAATAAAACGTTGCCTGTTATTTCTTAGTAATATAAAATATATGGTTTTCTAACAAAAACGTTTATCTTAAAATATTTAAAAATAAATTTCAGGCTACTCCTAAGGTTATATTTACTTTTCCACTGTAGGAAAAGCTGGTTGTTGTAGTTGTATTTGTTTGTTTGTTTTAGTCTCCTCCTAGTTTTTATTATTATAATGTGGAATGAGGAATGTTAGATTGAAAAGTGAATTATTTTATAGACAAAAATCATTACTTGATTCACCTCCTGGTACAGCAGATGGAACTCCTGAAAATATGCCCTTTTGCCTTATGGAAGAGTAACAGTTATGCTTACTTCTGAACATACTTGGTGGTGGCCCTAAATAGTGACACCATAGTAAACATTTTGAATATTTGCAATTAATTTTTATAGTCATAGGGCTCCAAAAGGCACTGCAGGTATCTTAGCAGGTATTTCAATAAGGCTAAAATTTGCCTGACTGTTTAAAAATATTAGCAAGGCACAAAACATGGCAGAAGTATTGTCCTCAGATATTATTTTTTTCCATATGCTCCTGATTCCAGACATAGCAAGTTATTTTTCAAATATTTATTATAAAAGTTTTTATTTATTTATTTGACAGAGATCACAATAAGGCAGAGTCAGGCAGAGAGAGAGAGGAGGAAGCAGGCTCCCTGCTGAGCTGAGAGCCCGATGTGGGCCTCGATCCAAGGATCCTGGAATCATGACCTAAGCCGAAGGCAGATGCTTTAACCTACTGAGCCACCCAGGCTCCCCCATGACAAGTTATTTTGATAGATGTATATACAGTGTATTTTCCAGTTATAAGAAAAATGGTTCTGCTATTTTTAACCTTTTTAAAAATTAAATAATTTTTTTCATTGAAATTTTATTTTTTAATGTTTTACTTTTCTTTTCTTTTTTTTTAAAGATTTTATTTATTTATTTGAGAGACAGAGATCACAAGTAGGCAGAGAGGCAGGCAGTGAGAGAGAGAGAGGGGGGGGAAGCAGGCTCCCTGCGGAGCAGAGAGCCCGATGCGGGGCTCAATCCAAGGACCCTGAGATCATGACCCGAGCTGAAGGCAGCAGCCCAACCCACTGCACCACCCAGGCGCCCCAATGTTTTACTTTTCAATATACTACTTAGAATATAAAACCTATTCCATTTTGTAAGATGTTTACCATTTAAAAAATGGTAATTTTCTCATTGTGTCTTCCCCTCACATTGCTTTATTTTGAATAAAAAATTTCACAATAAACATAACTGATGCTTTCCTTCTGATGGTCCCTCTGTTGGTCATATTGTATATGAGCCATGACAATTAGTTTTACAAAATTTATTGATGTTTGTTGATATGTTTTATCATAACTAATTTTCCCTCCCTTATCTAGATTCCCCAGCTTTCAGACAGGTGGACACTTCAATAAACCATACCCAAGGGATGTATCAAGTACTTCTTAGACATTCTCTCAGATCCTTGAGGTCTCATTTTGCCTAGGGATTTGCAATAGGTTCTGCCAGAGGCACCACTGTGACAACTGATGTCCATGGTCTATCTCCTGCTAAGCTCAAGAGGTCACTGGTTTCCAAGTTTATCTATAAAATTAATGCATTCCAGCAAGTTCTTTTTTTTAATATTAACAAACTTATTTTAAAGTTTATATGGAGAGGCAAAGACTCACAATAGTCAACATAGTGTTGAAGGAGAACAAAGACTGAGGACTGACTTCAAAGTTTACTAAAGCGATTGGGCACCTGGGTGGCTCAGTGGGTTAAGCCTCTGCCTTCCGGCTCAGGTCATGATCCCAGGGGCCAGGGATCGAGTCCCGCATTGGGTTCTCTGCTCAGCAGGGAGCCTGCTTCTCCTCATCTCTCTCTCTGGCTGTCTCTCTGCCCATTTGTGATCTCTCTCTCTGTCAAATAAATAAATAAAATCTTAAAAAAAAGTTTACCATAACGATAATTGTAAGCATGATATTGTAATACCACAGAGAGACTAGATTAAAGCAACAGAATATATATTATCAATTATATTTTATATTTAATAGAAAAGCAAAAGCAATACAAGAGAGCAAAATACAATCTTTTAAACAAATGGTTCTGTAGCAATGGTGAAGCTAAATCTAAAAATATAAAATAAAATAAATCCAGGCAGATATCCTACACTCTTCACAAAAATGAACTCAGATTGGATTATAAACCTAAACATGAAACATGTAGAAGGTAATATAGAAGAAAATTTAAATGACCTTGGTTTTCGCAATAACTTTAGCTACAAAAGCACAAGCACTGAATTTAAAAATGTCTACTCTGTGAAACACAATGCCAAGAGAATGAAAAGGCAAAGCACAGAGTATGAGAAAAAATTTGCAAAATACACATCTGGCAAAGGACTGTTAATCAAAAATACACAAAGACCCCTAAAAACTCAACAATGGGGGAAAGACCGGATTAAAAATGAGCCAAAGGCCTTAGCAGATACCTCACCAAAGAAAATATTACAGATGGCAAATAAGCATATAAAAAGATGCTTCACATCATATGTCATCAGGAAAATGCAAATTAAAACAAAAAAGAGACACCAGTACATACCCAGAATCCAGAGCACTGACAACAGAACACGAAATGTTGGTGAGGATGTGGAGCAACAGGAATGTTCTTCCATGTGTATTGAGAATAAAGAATGGAAAACAACTTGGCAGTTTCTTACAAAACTAAACATATTCTTGCCAGATGATTCAGCAGTAGCAGCTCTTGGTATTTATCCAAAGAAGATGAAATCTATACCCACAAAGATGTCTGTAGTAGTTTTATTCATAACTGACAAAAGCTTGGAAGCAACCAAGATATCCTTCCATAAGTGAAAGGTCAAAGAAAGTGTAGTACATGCAAACAATGGAATATTATTTAATGCTAGAGAAATGAATTACCAAGCTATGAAAAGATATGGATATAAATATTTAATAAATATTTGATTTTAGACTTCTACCAGTCTATCAATAGTATTAGTATATTTTAACAGTGAATGCTCAGCATTCATGAATTTACCTAATAAAACATTTTGGGTTCAATATTTTAAATACTTCAACCTCTATGATTATATTCCTAATAATTTTGAATTGGGGTAAATAAACCTTAATTTTTTGTAACTTGTTTCTTATTGCAAGAGAGCTCAATGAAATTTTAGAAAATAAAAATTTACAAAAAAAAAGTTTAGTTTATTATTGCCAAATAATTTAAAACTTTATCTTATATTCAAATACATATATTTTTCTAAATTGATTTATATGCTACTAAAACCAAAAACTTTTAGTTATACTAGATTTCATATCCTGCAATCAATGCCAGAAATCCATCTGGCAATGATTTGTCTTAAATAGAGTTAAGATGGGTGTTATTACAATGCAAGATGGAAACAAAGATAGTATAACAATTGGTGTTACATAACTTTTCCGTTTTGATCAAGTTACTAATCTACAAAAGGCTTTTATCAGTGACAGACTTGGGACTTTAACAAAACTTTTAAACTAGCATGTGCGACTCATTCCTAGAAAACAACACAATCAATAACACTTTATTTAGATTAAATCATGACTATTTCTCCATTTGAATAAAAAAGGTAGCAACCCCAATAAGTTTATTGAACATGAAAAGTTGAAATGCTATAATGCTCCTAAGGAATTAAATGATCCAGTCAAGAATTACAAAAAAAGGATATAAATTACCAAAGTGTTTGTATAATTGTAATGTACAACTGCCCATTATCGTTCCATAGTGTAGGCTTGTACAAGAACTCTATAAAAGAACTCCACTTCTAAACTGTGGAAAATATGTTCCCTTTCCCCCTATATACAACTATTAAGCCATTCATTTAGCTTTTAAAATATCCACTTAATACAGGCTTTTTACACATTTGAACAGGCAGCAGGGCTCTATTCTTATCGCTTACATCTGAAGGATAGACTTCTAGCGTAAGAGGTAAAGCCCATAAAGGAGCCCAATAATAACAACAAAATACAGTTTAGTGAGCCCTTACAATCTGCCAGCTACCTTTCTGAGAATACTTCAATTAATAAAACATATAAAATACCTGACCACAAAGAGCTCACATTCTTTTGAAATATAATAGTGAAATAAACCAATAATAGAGGGGCACCTGGGTGGCTCAGTCCATTGAGTGACTGCCTTTGGCTTGGGTCATGATCTCAGGGTCCTGGGATGTAACTCCCCAGCAGGCTTTCTAGGCAGTGGGGTGTTTTCTTCTTCCTCTGCGCACCCTCCCAATTCTCTCTCTCTCTGTCTCAAATAAGAAAATAAACCAGTAATAGAATAATGATTGATGGTTGATGGTGATAAGTGATACAAAGAAATACAAGAAAGGTAAAAGCCATTGGGGAATGCTGGGATGAAAGTTAATTTTATTTTGTTTTGGGTGGTTATATCTCATTTATGAGATGTTATTTGCACAAAGACCCAGGAAGTGAAGGAGAGTGTTATACAAATATTAAAGGAAAAGATTGCTCTAGGCAGAGCAAGTAAGTATATAGACTTTGTGTGAACAGCTTGTCTGTTACTTTTGAGGAAAAGCAAGGAGGCCAATGAGGAGTTCATAGTGGTGGAGAGAGGAAGAACGTATTGATGTATGACCTTCTAGTACATTGAAACTCCTTCAGTTTTTATTTAATATGAAAGGGGAAGATACCAAAAGTCTTTCAACAGCAGAATAAAATCATATGACTTGATTTTTAGGTTAAATTGCTGTACCAAAATAAATTTGCATGGAGAAAGGAGTGCAGTATGTGTGGAAGTGGGGTTATCAATCAAGTCAATAATTCAGGAACATATGATGGTGTTTTTAGCATGCTGGGTGGTAATAGAAGTGGTGAGGTATGGTTTTCATTGTGTATATATTTTGATGGTGAATATTCTGGTGAATAGGATGGGGTATGTGCAGGACAGACATCAACATTTATTTTACCTGCACAAACAGAAGGGTGGAGTCTTCATTCCCTGATATGGAGAGAACTCTGAGTTCAAATGTTCTTTCTCATTAAATGGCATAGTGATGATGAGGATTTAGTCAGACAGTGAAAGAGAGCAGTAAGCATAGTGTTAAGCGGTAAGACATTATAATACATTGGAACATCAAAAAACGTTGTGTTGGATCATCTGTTTATGTGAGTAAATAAATAAATAAAGCTTCCTGGGGTTCTGATAGAGGTAAAGAAGACTGTATATGATCCAAAGGGGCACGTGCACCAAATGTTTATAGCATTAATATCCACAATAGCCAAACTATGGAAAGAACCTAGATGTCCATCAACAAATGAAATATATATATATATATATATATATATATATATATATATACACACACAATGGAATACTATTCAGCCATCAAAAGAAATGAAATCTTGCCATTTGCGTTGACATGGATGGAACTGGAGGGTATTATGCTTAGCAAAATAAGTCAACCAGAGAAAGTCACTATCATATGATCTCCCTGATATGAGGAAATGGAGGTGCAATGTGGGGGGTTTGGGGAACAGGAAAAGAGTAAATGAAACAAGATGGGATCGGGAGGGAGACAAACCATAAGAGACTCTTAATCTCACAAAACAAACTGAGAGTTGCCGGGGGGGGGGGGGTGGGGAGGTTAGGGAGAGGGTGGTGGGGTTATGAACATTTGGGAGGGTATGTGCTGTGGTGAGTGCTGTGAAGTGTGTAAACCTGGCGATTCACAGACCTGTACCCCTGGGGCTAATAATACATTATATGTTAATTAAGAAGAAGAAAGAAGAAGAAGAAGAAGAAGAAGAAGAAGAAGAAGAAGAAGAAGAAGAAGAAGACTACTATAAATCAAATGCTATGGTTTTCAGCATAGAGTGTGTAATCAGGCATATTTTATTAAAGTAACCAAGTAAAATGAGGTCGAAAATTGGAATAACAGAAAACATAAAAATCAGAGATTTTAAAAAGAGATATGGGACAGTGTAGAGAATATAGTCAATGATATTATAATAGTGTTATATGGTGACAGATGGTGGCTATATTTGTAGTGATCATAGAATAATGTATGGAGATCTTGAAAACCTGAAACCAATGTAACACTGACTATCAACTACACTCAAATAAAAAAATAGTAAAAGGAAACATTTTAATTTAAAAAGATAAAAAGAGGGAGAAGAATTTGAAAAGTGAATTTCAAAAAGAGTAAAGATGAGGCTAAGACATACTCTGAACCTTGAGGAAAACACCATTTTGAAAATTCTTCCCATTTTGAGAAAACTCAAATGAATCAATACCATAAAAGAACCCATTTTAACCGAGAGATGTAATGAATGCTCAAGAAATAATTTTATGACAGGATAATTCTTCCCTATGAAACAGCATACAGAAACCCGGGGAAACACCTGGAAGCCAAATAAACTATACTGAAAATAAGAATTAGGAAAAAGATAAATGATGAAAGATAAGAAAATTAGACCTGCGACAGAGACCTAGTGAAGAGAATTTTTAGCTTGTGGTTTAATGTTTTTGAGGATAATCTAGAGTACATAACTGCCTTGAGGCAGGCTGGTTGTAGGCAGTTTAGGCAGACCCCTAAGAGAGGCCTACTTTGGGCTGGACAAAGACAAATCCAACCATTTGACTAAAGTGTCTGTGAAGATGTTGAAGTCAGATGCAGCAGAGAAAGACCTGTCAAACCTAATCTCAGAAATGGAGATGATGAAGATGATTGGACAGCACAAGGACACCATCAACCTGCTGGGTCCTGCACACAGGATGGTCCTTCGTACACTATCATGGAATATGCCTCCAAAGACAACATACAGGAGTACCTGCAGGCCCAGAGGCCTCCTGACCTGGAGTACTGTTGCAATATCAGCCACAATGCAGCAGAGCAACTCTCCTCCAAGCACCCGGTATACTTTGCCTACCAGGTAGCCTGAGGCATGGAGTACCTTGCCTCCAAGAAGTGCATACACCAAGACCTGGCCACCAGGGAAGTGCTGGTGACAAAGGACAACATGATGAAGATCTCAGACTTCAGCCTTGCCAGAGATATCACCACATCAGTTACTATAAAATGAGAACCAACAGTGGACTGCCTGTGAAGTGGATGGTCCCTAAGGCCATGTTTGACCAGATCTACATCCACCAGAGTGACTTCTGGTCTTTTGGGGGTGATCCTGTGCAAAATTTTCACTCTGGAAGCCTCCCATATCCTGGAGTGCCTGTGGAGGTGGTTTTCAAGCTGCTGAAGGAGTCATTTGATGGATAAGCCAATAAGTGCACCAGAGAGTTATACACAATAATGAGGGGTGGCTGGCATGTGGTACCTTCAAGCTGCTGGTAGAAGACCTGGATCATACTGTGGCCTTGACCTCCAACCAGGAGTACCCGGACCTGTCCTTGGCCCTGGAACAATACTGTCTATGCTTTCCCAACACCCAAAGCTTCACCTGCTCCTCAGAGAAGAATTCCACCTTCTCTCATGTGCCGTTGCCCAGGGAGGCCTATCTGCCCTGACACCCAGCCCAGCTTGCCAATGGTGGACTCAAATGACTAGTATCCCTATTACTCCTGTCCAGATTCCGTCATAAGCTGTAACCCTTACCCCCCACCCTCCCTGCAAGACTCACTGCCTTCTCCTTTGTCCCTTTCCTACTGGCAGGAGCCAGCTGCCTACCTGAGGCCTTCACCCCTTGAAGTTCACCTCTCTTCCCCTTCCTCTTCCTCCTCCTTACAACCTGCTCATGAAAGAAAGGAACAGAGAGGCAGGTACTTGCTCGTGGCTACTTCCTTCCCTCCCATATGTTGGACCAAGACCCCTCCCTGTCATCTGGTACTGCCTAGATGTCGAGAGAGTTGGAGATGAGGCATGCCAGTGAAAGCTGTCGGAGCTTTCCTGGTTTGGTTTTGTCTGCTTAGCATAACATGTAAGACTGAGTTCTGGTGGCAGGGACCTAGTCCTTGGGGCTATAGCACTAGTGAGGGGAGGTCAACTGCTCTGGGCCTTGGCTAAGAGCAAGCCCTGCTCCAGAGATATGGTGCCAAGGGCTTATCAATTTTGATACTAATTTGCTTTGCTGACCAAATACCTGGTATCAAAAGATGGGAAGGCAAAGACTGGAAGCAGTGTTGTGACCATGGGGTCCAGCCCCAAACTATGAAGAAAACACAAAGTGTATAAATCTGAGTAAGTATATATTTACACACCTTTTTAAATAGGTTGTTATCAAAGATTTAATCAATGGGTAATATGCTCCTCGTGGCTGGGAAGCATCAGTTGCCATATATTAAAAACAAAGAAAAGAGGTGTCTGGGTGGCTTCCTCCAAGAAGTGTCCCTTCTTTTCAGGTCATGATCCCAGGGTCCTGGGATGAAGCCCCACATCAGGCTCTCTGCACAGTGGGAAACCTGCTTCTCCTTTTCCCTCTGCCCTGCTTATAGTTCCTCTTCCTGTCTCTCTGTCTGTCAAATAAATAAAATATTTAAAAAAAAAAACAAGAAAGAAACAAAATGTTTTAAAAGGCCTTTTTTTTTTAAATTTTCTAGGGGTGCCTGGATGACTTAGTTGTTTAAGCAGATGTTTGCCTTTGGCTGAGGTCATGATTCCAGTGTACAGGGATCCAGCCCTGCATGGGACTACTTGCACCCCAAGGAGCTTGCTTCTTCCTCTTCCTTTGCACATGATTCCCCCTGTTTGTGTGCTTCTTCTCTCTCTCTCTCTCTCTCTCTTGCTGTCAATAAATAAAATAAAATCTTTTACTAAATAAATAAAAAAATAAATAAATTTCTAAACCTACTTTCAGTTTAGGTCCCTTAACAAAAATTGCTACTGCTTCATTAAAAAAAAAAAAAGGATAATTTAGAAAGATGCTTCCAGAGTTAAAAAGCTGTTTTGTTTCTTTGTCAGGATTCAATATAGAAGTGCTTTAAAAAGTAAAAGAAAAAATATGCTATATTAACTCTAATCACACTATAACTTTGGTGGTTATATCAAGATAATGAAAAGTGATTTTAAAGCAAATTTCATTATCAGACATAAAGATCAAGTCAAAATTACAGAAGAGTAAAAGGATGAATTCATCAGGGAGTATAATAATTCTTTTTTTTTTTAAAGATTTTATTTATTTATTTGACAGAGAGAGATCACAAGTAGGCAGAGAGGCAGGCAGAGACAGAGAGAGGAGGAAGCAGGCTCCCTGCTGAGCAGAGAGCCCGATGCGGGACTCGATCCCAGGACCCTGAGATCATGACCTGAGCCTAAGGCAGCGGCCTAACCCACTGAGCCACCCAGGCGACCCGGGAGTATAATAATTCTTGAATTTTAATACGTAACAACAGATTTGGGGATATATAGGGAAAAACTAAGAACAAAAATCATAACTTCTACCTTGGACGACAAATGGAAAATAATTTCAACACCCTCATTTTAAGATTACATAGACAAATGGTCATCATATTGGTAAGATATGTAAGACTTGAACAAAATGATCAACTAACTAGATATGCTTGATATTACATTACAGTAACTGAACTAACTGAGGTCAGTCTTTGGTGAATCACAGAAACAGGTGGAGTTGTCAAACAAAGGAATCTTTGTTTACAACATACAAGGAGTTCACAGGGAATAAGTTCCAAAGCCTTGACTGTTTGAACAGGAGAGAGATTTTTATTTAGTATTTAAGATGAATACTCAGAAGGGAGAGTTTTATTATCCCGTGTATGGTTGGTCATAAGGTTGTGGATGCATGCACATCCACATATGTATTTGTGCAATATGTATTGCATGTTCACCTGAATGAAGCTTGTATTCCACCGAGGGCAGAAACTTCAACGTTAGAATAAAGCAGAGGTAACTGTTGGACAAGGGAAAGGAACTCTGCAGGCTTCAAGAGCAGATAGAAACTAGATGGGGTCTTGGGCTCATTTTCTGGGACAAGGAATGAAAGGCCTTGATTGCTTTTGAAATAGCACTAGGAGTTTTACCACTGATTTATTGTCTCAATAGCTTAGGCTATTTCCTGCTCTGGTGGTGACTGTTAGTTTTCCCATTGCCTTGTTCCCTCAAAAGCCTTAGGAGTGAGGTTTTTGCATTTCTTTGTAAGAACCTCCCAGGAATTTTTGGAAGAAGTGTGCTTGGGCAAGTACACAGGTGGGGTATAGATCATTGAAAATAGCTGGGGACAAAAAATGACTTTTCTTATGTCAGGAAAACTATATCTCTTCTTTAATTTTCTAGGAACCTCTAACTCTTTCTGCTGATATTACCAGCAGGCATCTGAGATATTACTGATTGTTCTCTTGAACCTAAGGAAAAGGAAATGTAGAAAGCAAAAGAAAAAACTTTAAAATCTATCCTGCAACTCATCAATGCACTGCAGCCACCTCTCTGTCTTTCCCTTTCTCTTTTTCTCTCTTTCTCTTTCTCTCTCACTTTCTCTCTCACATACGCACAACACACGCAAATCGACTTAAAGCAATTTTTAATTTTCCCTATTCCATTTTAATATACTTGAGGCATGATCATTTTCTTAGTAAATACAAGAAAAAAAAATCTAGGATTCCATCATTCTGTGTGATTAAAGTATTGAGGAATTTACTTCCAATAGCACTTATAAAAACATATTTTATTTAAGGAATATTATATAATCAGGTGCCTGCATTTTTCTTATTCTCTAACTAGTGTTATTTGGCAATTAATATTTTGTCAATCAATATTCCCCTATACCTGAATGTGTGGGCAGTGAGAGATGAGTTAGAGGCAAGGATGGTGAACACTCCCAACAACTGCAGACTACATATATCTTAAGCCATGATTTTCTTTGCAAAGGTCAACATTGATAATGTTCTAGTCATACCTCCGTGTACCAGGAAAGAAGTAGCATATTTCTTGAAAGACACAGCTATCAAAGCTCCATTGAGAATCCGTAAAGATGGAGAAGGGATTTGCAAATTAAATATCTGATAATGGACATCTACTCTGATTATTTAAAAATGAATAAAAATAAAAAACCTTACTAATAACCAAACAGAGTATCCAATTTTACATGTGAAGGAAATAATGGAAGAGACATGTCACCAAAAGTATATGGATGGCTTATAAGCACATGGCCAATTTCTCAACATTTAAACATTAAAGAAATAAAAATTAAAATCATAATGAGACATGCTTACATATCTATTAGAATGGCTAAAATTATAAAGGCTAATTGTACTTGGTCTGAGCTAGATTGAGAAGAAACAAAAAATCTAAACTGTTGTTGGCATATATCATGATACAACCACTTTGGAAAATAGTTTCAAAATTTTTTTAAATGAAAAATATGTTGCAGTTACACAAATAGCCATTTTATTCTAGGCATTTCACCAAGAGAAACAATCCCTATGTTCATACAAGGACTTGTATGTGAATTTCATAGCAGCTTTATTTTTAAGAATTGAAAACAGTGGAAATGTTCATCAATGTCCATCAATAGAGCAAAGACAATTGGAGATTCTCAAAGTAATGATGCCGAGAAAAGAAAATCCAGGCCATGAATAGTATATACTGTGTGATTCCATGACTACAAAAAATCTAGAAAATACAAATTTATATATAGTCACAGTCATCAAATATATGGTGTGATTTTAGTGCCTTCTTCTGTGCTCCCATAGCTTCCTACACTTGGATCTCCGAGCATTTCTTACACCATGTGAAAATATGAACTCTTTCTCTTTATTCTGTCTTACTAGAATAAGAATCCTTGAAATTTTATGGACATTTGAACTCTCAGTTATTAGCAAAAATTCTATCACACAGTAAGTTTCCAAATATAAAAGCCAGAGTTTTACAATGACTTCGAAGCTTTTACATGATCTAGCCACTCATTTAACCTCTGTGACCTCTTTCCCTGCTACTCTTCAGTCACTCACAGTGGCCTCCTTGCTATTCCTCAGATATGCCAGGCATGATCCAACCTTATGGCCTTCAAGATAGCCAATTCCTTTGTCTGGAGTGACCTTATTGCTGATAGTTCTGCGCAAATTCATCACCTTTCCATACATTTGTTCAATTGTCAGCTTCATTGTAACTACCCTGATCTTTCTATTAAAAGATTTAACTCCCCATCCCCTGCCTAGCAACCTTGATTTTTCTCACCCTGATCGAATTTTTCTTTTTCCCCATTGTACTCTTCCTTTTTGAATGCACTATGCCATTTTTATTAAGGTTTATAGCTTTGAATTGTCTCACCCATTAAAATAAAAGTTCTACAAAGCCAAGTATTTCATTTACCAGTGTAGTCTGAAGTAATATCTGCCATATAATAGTTCAGTAGACAACTGGTAAATTTCAAAATAAATCAATGTTGAGAGTATACTGAATTTCATAAGTCATTTCAATATTTTTTTCCAAAAAATAAACTACATAAAACATACTTTAAATTTACTTTCAAAATATTTTATAGCATATAATGGACAATATACATAAGCCTAAAGAAACAATCCTATAATTAACCATTTCATACCTACTTAAAAACTGCATAATACCACACTCTTAGATCCTCTTTGAATGCTCTAAAATAACCCTTCAAAGGAAATACATTTTTAAAACTCACAGATTTTTTGGCAAATAATTTAATAAAATAAAAGTTTCATTCATCTATGTAGATCAAAATAAATATTTTTAATAAGCATGAAATTATAACTCTGAAGTGTGCTAAAATGAAACCACCTGCTAAGGGTGAGAGAACAAAAATAAACATCCTTTTTCCAAATAAGAGGAATTTATTACCTTTGAATCAAAGCATGTGGATTTGTTTTAACTGGCAATAAAGCAATATGGAGACACAAACCATAGAAAGTCATATTTTAGATTTCTAAAAGACTTCTAAGTGAAGAGTATACATTTTTTAATTGCTACATAATGCTACATAATGACAAGATGACAGGTTGTGACAAATAGCATTTTAAAAGCTCTACTCATAATGGAACGAAAGATGTCATTTCCCTATAATTTTATATATGTCTTTAATTTACTATATCTGGATCAACATATTACCAAACAGATGTTCATCAAAGACTAAATCATTTTTAATGGAACATAATAATTTGAACCTACATCTATTAATCATTTTTTTCGATCTAACATTTATAGTCTCGCTAAACATTTTATCAGTTGTTGACAAAATTCAAAATAAATAGGATAAAAAGTCGTGTTTGGAAAAGTAGATTTTTTTCAAATTTGCATTTAAATGAAAATATTTGCTGATATTTTTAAAACTTTAAAAGTAATTTTATATATATATCTGACCTATCAGATGATATAAAATTTTTGGAGAAAATATGACATATTTTTTGATCTTGGTTGAAGGTATTAATAAAGAGCAACTGTTTGTATTATTTGTATTGTGATATCTTAGTTAATAAACATGGATAACTGGTATAAAATATGTTTTTTTAAAAATTTTATTTATTTACTTGACAGAGATCATAGGAAGGCAGAGAGGCAGCCAGAGAGAGAGGAATGGAAGCATGCTCCCAGCTGAGAAGAGAGCCCACTGTAGGACTCAATCCCAGGAACCTGGAATCATGACCTGAGCCGAAGGAAGAGATTTTAACCCACTGAGCCACCCAGGTGCCCTAAAATATGTTTTTTTTTAAATATAGAAGTATAGTTCTTGCCAAAATATGGAACTAGCTGGAACTGAATGCCTCCTTCAAAGTCAGCTCTGGAGAAATTATGCCAGTGTAATATGGAACTATTTCAGATATTAACCAAAAAGAAAGAAATGATGATAAATTCCTTAAAAGACTCAAAGTTGCCCTTGACTGGTATGTTTCAAGCTCTATTCCTGGTTTGAAGACAGGTTTTAACAGGCCTGTCACTGTAGAAATCCACTAGATGTTTAGAGGCTATCAGAACTTTACAAAAACCTTCAAGGGGTAAAGACTTGAAAATTCTTTAGAGAGATTAGCTCCCTAAGGCATTATTCCTCCACACATTTTCCTCCAATCAATTAAGACTGATGGATGAGGGGCACCTGAGTGGCTCTCTCATCACGTGGGTGGTGGGTTAAGCCTCTGCCTTCATCTCAAGTCATGGTCTCTGGGTCCTGGGATCCAGCCCCACATCGGGCTCTGCTCAAAAAGAAGCCTGCTTCCCTCCCTGCTTGCCTGCCTCTCTGCTTACTTGTGATCTCTCTCTCTCTCTCTTTCTCTCTCTCTGTGTCCAATAAATAAATAAAATCTTTAAAAAAAAGCTGATGGATGATAAATTATGAAAACTGCTCCCTCCAAATGATGCTTCTTCATAAGGATTTAAGAATTTAAAATTGTAAGAATTTAAAATTGAAACTTGATCATAGGATTTATCTTATAGAATAAAATCAAGTGAAGGCAGTTATTATTAGTTCTGAAGTATTGGTGATTCTGAATTCTTGGCCTCATTAGTAAATTTATTTTTAAATTCTCCCATGGAGTGGTGATTGGCCTTCAGTCTTTCATTGATATACATCATTGGGTCAAATGAGATGTGTGTGCCCAGAACTATATATAATCTTTTTTGTATTTCACTGGAGATGGCATTTCTGAGTTTTGTTCAATTGAATTTGGACAGATGTTTTAATAGTCACTTCTAGAGTTGGCCCTGGAGAATATCTTCCTTTTTTTCTCTTCCCGATTCTCTGAAAAACCCTGACTAATTCACCTTATCACAGTAATATCACATTTCAAGTTTTTCCAAATACTAAAGCTGCAAAATAGAAGGAAGCTACTCAGAATGGAATACTATTATGAATGATTGAGAAAGAAAACATTATTATAATTAAGCTACCAGGTTTCAATGTATTTTATTGTTGCTTAGAAAATCCTAGCATACCCAGACTTTACAGAGATTTGATGATCCTAAGAAGAGCTGAACTCATGGACCAAAATAACTATGCACATAAAAAGTACAATTACTTACCTAAAAAATATGATGTGGTTAACTTTATATGCCAATCCAAGTGTTATTGGAACAGGAATTAAAAAAATAGCTTAGGGGCGCCTAGGTGGCACAGTGGATTAAGCCACTGCCTTCAGCTCAGGTCATAATCTCAGGGTCCTGGGATCAAGTCCTGCATCAGGCTCTCTGCTCAGCAGGGAGTCTGCTTCCCTCTCTCTCTCTCTGCCTGCCCTCTGTCTACTTGTGATCTCTCTCTGTCAAATAAATAAATAAATAAAATCTTAAAAAAAAAAAAAAGAATGACTGTACTTTTAAAAAATAGCTTAAAAGGAGCGCCTGGGTGGCTCAGTGGGTTAAGCCGCTGCCTTCCGTTCAGGTCATGATCTCAGGGTCCTGGGATCAAGCCCCACATCGGGCTTTCTGCTCAGCAGGTAGCCTGCTTCTCTTCCTCTCTCTCTGCCCACCTCTCTGCCTACTTGTGATCTCTCACTGTCAAATAAATAAATAAAATATTTTTAAAAATAGCTTAAAAGTATATGATAAAATAATGATATACATATACAAGGAAAAGAAAGATACTATACTGTGAATATAAATTAAGTGAAAATTGTTGAAATAAAGAATACAATAAATGGAGACTAAGATGAATATAGCTGTAAAATGAATAAATGAGTTGGGAAAAACAAACAAATTAATGACTTCTGCCCAAATACAGCAGAAGAGAAAAAAAAAATAAAGAAAATATTTAAATAAGTACTGAGATAAATTTTGGAGAATTAAAGAAAGATAAAAGATACCAGACTTAAAATGATGCCAAACATGAGATATCAGAAACAAAACAAAACAAAAACTACACACACTAAAAACCACTCGTATACATTATGGTGAGTTTTAAGAATATCAAAAACAGAGAAGAGCATAAATGATGCCCAAGAGAACAACAGATCACCTAAAATGTACAAGAATAATACTGACAGCACAATTCTCAATAGTAATAGCATATAAAGAGACAGCTGGGAGTTTTTATAGATGGAAAAGATATTTGAAACTAGGTATTATACATCAATCCAAATTATTGATTAAATTTGAGAGCACAGTAAAAATACAATGAAGCATGTTAGGTCTTAGAACATTTATCACACAGAGACACACATTTTGGAAAACTTCCTTGGAAGACAGCTCAATTGAGATCGAGAAAACAGAATTATGTACTCAAAGGCACATTTTGAAGGAAGGATTGAATATAGTCTGCACTGCAAATATTCTTTAATCGTATGTTCTGAATTTCCTAAATTTAAGAAGTATTTGTTCAAATATTTATCTTTAAATAAATCCTAGGAGACTTTTTCTTGGATTCTGGAAAATCAGTCCATTTGGATACAAATCTTTTTGTCACTGATGGAAATTTTGATAGCCCTTAACTGTGGAATGCCTAATGTATTGTTACAGCAATTGTGATTTGCCAATACATGGGTGATGTGTGTGTGTTGTGTGTGTTTATTTTTATTTTTGATGGTTTAACTCTTCTATGAGATTTTTAAGTAGACATGATTTTAATAAATTATGATTTGTTGAAATTTATCTGAGGTCATATATAATAAAATGAAATTTGTGTGAACTAAAGAAGTGCATCTCCATTTTTTTTGTTTTAAGAGTAGACTGGTCTTTAAAAATTGTCCAAAGAAGTACATTATATTCATTATTAAATTTGATAATATACAATAAAGTATTTATGGTCATACTGGACCATATCAAATTCTACTATTAATTCATATTCATAATTACCATAAGAGGAAAAAGGGATATTTTTCAAAATAATAAAAAATTAGCGTATTTTTCAGAATATGATATAGTGTTATTCACTGAACTGAGGGAACAAATGTCAAAGTCTAACACAGTTTACAGAATGTTTTAACATAAATTGAAATTTAAATCTGACCAAATTTCACAGTTTTAAGTAAAATGATAGCACTTTATATTCTTGAAAAGTGGTAAGTGACCCAAAACATGGCTTAGAAAAACAAATTTAACACTACACTAGTCTGACATGGTTAAGTTATGGTACAACTTGCCATTGTGTATCATCAAATGGTATATTTTTTTCTTTTGGGCTTGTCATTATATTTTATTTTAGCCATTCTGGTAAGTGTGTAGTGATATCTCAGTGTCATTTTAATTGCATTTCCTTGATGTCTAATTATGTCAAAATATATTACTTTGATGTTTAATGCTCTGAACTTTCTCAGTTCAAGACCATGAAGCCACTTAGGAAAAATACAGTTGCAGAGGCACTCATAGACCAACTCTTATTTCGAAATAAGAAGAAACATTACTACCCATTCCAACAAAAAATAGATTTGTTATGCAGCAGGGATTTTATAAATTACCTGACACAACTTATATAGTAAGATGAAATGGGACAGGCGGCTTCTTGCAGCTATATACAACATCATTTTAATTTCAATTTTCAGTATAATTTTTCCAAGGTATACACAGAATATATATTTAATGTAAATTGTGAACATTTTAAACTCTGTATATGGAAATTAGTCAATTTTAAGTTTATAACAATCAAAATTAACGGAAGTTTATTTTAAATTAGTTAGCTTTCTCTGCATTGCAAGACAGAATAAACAAGAATTGGTAAGAAAAAAGTAATCTCTGTAAAATTACCGGGGGTGCATTATAAAGTGTTCGGTAACCGATCAAACTCACAATTTGGATTGAATGGCAAGTGATTTTTAAAATCTGGAACTCATTGTCAATTTTTTTTTCTTCATTGTGTCTTAATAAATTACTGTGTTCATTTGCATGGAAGTGAAGAAAAATGCATGACATTTCATCTCAACACTAACACCTTTAACTGGCAACTCTGAATGTACTTTACAGCAGTGTAACAAAGTAAAGATCAATGATGTTTCATGAAATATCTGTTATAATTCTCAAGGAGATAGGGAGTTTGTGCAAAAATGCAAATCACTTTGCGACTAAACACATTGTTTATTTCAGCTAATTTTAAGAAAATATGCTGAGAATCTCTCAAAAAAGGAAGCAATGATTTAGGTTTGCCTTCAAAATCCTTATCTAATCCTGAACCAACAGCACATAGTTCAAAGAGCAACTAATTTGAGTAGCTCCAATTTACACATTTCCTAACAATGCTTAATTTAGTGGAATTTCTGTCCAATTATGGTAATTTGATGTAATGAAAGACAAAAGTTCAAAAAGATCATCCTTAATTTATATAGATGCCAAACTCTGCATTTTCTGAATGACGCCCAGGAACGTATTTTCAAAAACAAACAAACAATGCCAGAACCACTATTAGGTCATCTCTAGGCAGAAAGTGACTCAGAGCTTACATTACTCTCTCCCTGAAAGTATACTGTAGGCACTGAAACTACTACCCTGAGTCTGTGCTATCAAATTCCTTAAGTTAGAAAGTTTTAAAACCCGTCTGTGTGGGAGTATTTCATTTACAGATAGAGATTTGGTTGTTTATACATTTTCATACTTGATTTTTAGGGTGTAATAACTATGTTTTAAAATTCATGGTGGTTTTGAATACTGTTGGATAATTGAGCTAAAATGGTATATCCATTCCTCCTAGGAAACAGAAATTATAGAAAGGTAGTGCTTTTCAAATCTGACATCTTTGAGTCATTGCAGTTTCATATAAATGCAATAGGAAAAGTGTCATTCATGTTTATGATATTTTCTATAAATAAATTAGAATGTACTGGGGGCCTGATATAAAGTGGGATGCCTAAACTTCAGTAAGATCTTGTTTTCAATTCAAAATAAATTTTATTTTTTATTTTTTTATAATGTCCCTCAATTTCAGATAAGCACCCCCATAAGGTCCACTCCGTTTTTTTTAAGATTTTATTTATTTTATTTGACAGATAGAGATCACAAGTAGGCAGAGAGGCAGGCAGAGAGAGAGGGAAGAGGAAGCAGGCTCCCTGCTAGGCAGAGAGCCCGATGCGGGGCTCGATCCCAGGACCCTGGGATCATGACCTGAGCCAAAGGCAGAGGCTTTAACCCACTGAGCCACCCAGGTGCCCCCAAAATAAATTTTAAATTGAATTATGCACCTCTAAGTTCAGAGACAATAAACATCAACCAACACAATTAATAAGTTCTATTTCTTGAAATTTCGGGAACATTGATAGTCTCATCTCCTGGAAGAACAACAGCTAAAATTTTTGGTCATGGATTCTTGCTAAAATATCACTTTCCCAAAGAAAATTAATGTTGTGAATTTTTATTGATTGTTATTGATCATGAAGAATATAACAACCACGATATAAAGAGTAGGAAAAACATGATATCTCATCTGTAAGGGCATGTGGAAAGTAGGAAATGCTAATAAAAATAACTACCATTATTTCCTAAGTTAACATAATATAACAGAACAAAAATATTTCAAAACAATGTTTTCTTTTTTTTAAGATTTTGTTTATTTATTTGACAGAGAGAGATCACAAGTAGGCAGAGAGGCAGGCAGAAAGAGAGGAGGAAGCAGGCACCCTGCTGAGCAGAGAGCCCAATGTGGGACTCGATCCCAGGACTCTGAGATTATGACCTGAGCCAAAGGCAGCGGCTTAACCCACTGAGCCACCCAGGCGCCCCCATAACAATATTTTCTAGGCTCATTCTGATAACTCTTTTCTACATTCAAATTTAAAGGTTGAGGCATGTGATATATATTACACAAAAAACATCCCAAGGAATTCGTTAAAAAAAAACTTTAATAAAGAACAAATCCAAAGGAATTTCTTTTCTAATTTAATTAACAAATTATGAATTGACTTACCTATTTCATCACAGTGTATCAGGCACCAATAATATTTTTTAATCGTCACACCTGATGCAATAGTTATCATCTTTCAGACATACTGATCACGAACAAGCAAATAAACAAGAGCACCGTAGCTTAAGATCTACCTGCATAAATATAGGCTACTTCAGACAATCTCTTCACCACAACATAGAAATGAATAGAAATCATACATGCTCTGTATGGACATACAGATGAGATAGAAGGGGATGGATGTTAATATATGCAGAATCTTTATTAATTACATTGTAAACCATAATATGGAAAAACAGAATACAATTTTAGAAATACCCAGGTCACCATCATTGTTTTATTTTTATATGTGTAGATAAGGAGTTTAATAAACAATCCATGACTATTCAACTCTTTATATTTTGAAAATTTTAGTAAAAGTAACAAACCTACCACCTAGAAAATTATACTTATCTGCAACATACAGCTTTGCCAGCATGGTAGAGGAAAAGCAAAACAAAATAAGTAAGAAAAGTTTAACATTTCACAAGAGATTTGCTTTTATTTTTTATTTATTATTTTTTATTTTTCATTAATTATTTACTTCTATTTTCTACTTTATTTTAATGAAAATGTCATGACCATAACATAAGAGCAGAATTAAACCAACATGAGAAATTATTTTTTCATAAGTTAAAATAAACTAGCTTGGTGATTAATTCAAAATTATATTACAAACTTCAGTGTTCTTGCAGTAAGTATCACTGCATAAACAAATGAGTCAGGAGTCATAAACTAATGATGATTCTAAATGTTATTTAGAGAGACATTCTGTTCTTAATATATTTCAAATATTCTACACAAGGCAAAGTGGATCCAAGTAATCTGTAGGCAAAATAAGATTTTAGAGAAGTATATATTTCCAACAGTATTTATAAAATATTACCTTTATGTAAGGCATCATCCTGGACTTTGTGGAAAACACACAAAGGAGTAAGAAGTGGCCCTTCAAGAAACATATACAATATCAAGGTTTAACATGAAGCAGCATGTCTTCTCTAAGTAAAAAAAAAAACATTGTACCAACTGACTTTACTGAAACTTTATATTTATTGCTCTCATTTTAGGTCATAGTGTCCTTCTGCATGCAGGCTGCTATAACGGACATGATATAGACTTAATAGCTTATAAAGAACAGGAATTTATTTCTCACAGTTCTAGAACAGAGAAGTTCAAGATTAAGGAATGGGCAGATCCAGGGAGAGCCCACTTCCTCATAGATGGCTATCTTCTCACTGTAAACGTACATGATGAATGAAGCAAGAGAACTCTCTGGGGTCTCCTTTAAAAGGACTGTAATCCCACTTATGACCTAATCACCTCCCAAAGGCCCCTAAGTTTTAATACTATCACTTCCAGAGTTAGATTCCATAATATGATTTTGGGAGACATAAACATTCACACCATAGTATATATAAACAAAAAAAGACACAAAAACAACAAACAAAAAAATTATTTTAACTACCTATTATTTTCAACTACATAAACTTTTAATTTGTTTCTATATAATATTAAATAACTCATTTGAGTGATTCACTTATATCCAATGCATCTGAGTGCAATTAAATTTGCTTACCCAGCATATCCAGAAGCATATTTCTTCAGACTATCCCATTCCCCACCTTACAGGATTTACCACAATTAGAAGACATGGGATAGAGGATAGATAGATAGATGTATACATAAACACACTTGTACATACACATATGCATATTTTTTCCTGTTAATGATACTCATGCAAATAAAATTTAAGCTCAAGAAACCTGTCTTGTGTGTTACTTAATATCCAGTTTTTAGTCAACATCCAAAAACAAATAATCCAATAAAACCATGGATAGAAGACATGAACAAGTGTTTCCCCAAAGCACACATTCAAATGTTCAGTAGATACATGAAAAGATGTCCATCATCATGTATCATCAGGAAATTGCAAAGCAAAACTAGAAAGAGATACCACCTCACACCTGTCAGAATGGCTAAAATCAACACTACAAGAAACAAAAGGTGTTGGAGAGGATGTGAAAAAGTAACACTTGTGGGGGCTGCCTGGGTGGCTCAGTGGGTTAAGCCTCTGCCTTCAGCTCAGGTCATGATCTCAGGGTCCTGGGATCAAGTCCCACATCGGGCTCTCTGCCAGGCATGGAGCCTGCTCCCTCCTCTCTCTCTCTCTACTTGTGATCTCTCTCTGTCAAATGAATAAAATCTAAAAAAAAAAAGTAACAATTGTGAACTGTTGGTGGTGATGCAAACTGATACAGCCATATTTGAAAACAGTATGAAATTTCCATAAAATTTAAAAATAGAAGTCCTTTGTGATCCAACAATCCTGTTGGTGTGTATTTACCCAATGAATATAAGAAAACTTATTCAAAGGGATTCTAGCACCCCTATGTTTATAGCAGCATTATTTATAAAGCTAAGATATGGAAAGCACCCAAGTATCCATCAATTGATGAATAAATAAAGAATAAGTGGTATGTATATACAATGGAATATTATTCTGCCATAAAAAAGACTGAAATCTTGCCATTTGCAATAACATGGTTGGAACTAGACAGTATAATGCTAAAAGTGAAATAAGTCAGTCAGAGAAAGACAAATACCTTTACTCATATATGGAATAAAAGAAACAAAACAAACAAGCAAAGGGGAAATAATAAGACATAGAAAGAGAAACAAAGCAAGAAACAGACATTTCATTACAGAGAACAAACTGATGGTTACTTGACGGGATCTGAAAGGAGTGATGGATTAAATAAGTGATGGGGGTTAATTAGAGCACTTGTCATGATGAGCACTGAGTGCTATATGTTATATTGTACACATGAAACTAATACAACCATATATGTTAACTAACTGGATTTCAAATGAAAATTTTTTAAAATCCCAGTTTTTAGCTCACATTCTGGCTTACAAAAGGGATTTAGTCAGGAATTTGGAGATTAGTTAATGAACAAAAAAGGGGTGAACAGGCAGTTGTTAGATAAAATTACTATCCTTTCTGGCATTATCTTATACCTTTTATCTAGAAGTATTTTTAGCACTTTAGACTCTTCCTATTTTATTTTGAGTCATTAAACAAAAATTTCCTCAAAGGACCTTAGACTCCATCCAATTTGAGCAACAGTGTGAGAGAGGAAATGGTGTCAGGAGGAAAAAAAAAAAAAAGATGAATCTACTTTTGTTTACTAGTGAATGCATAGTTCTTCCACAGAAGAAGCTCTAAATGGAAAGGGCTCCAGCTTTATATGTGTTCAGTCATATGTTCAGAAGTAGGTAACACTATCAAAAAATATAAAGCATCTGAGATTATTTTCCCTTATTTGAAAGCTGGTGTATGAGTCTGCCGTAGTTTCTTGGGTGTTGATAGAAGACGCAGACTCATGGTTCAGAAATAATATAGTTTATTATTCACAGCAATAGAGGTAGCCAGAATATTAACAGTATTTGTGTGTGTGTGTGTATTTGTGTGTGTGTGTGTGTGTGTGTGTGTGTAGGGGTGGGAGTTATATATCAGTTCTGAGCCTCAGTTCCCACAAGAAGAATCAAAACAGAGGCAGATAATATTTGCAAACACAACAGGTTAAGTTAAAAAAAAAGATACTATTTCTGTCTTCCAAGTCTATTCAATATAACCATCTTCAAAGGATGGCCTAGAACAAATAATAAATGCAGAAATGTAAGCAACCAATTGAAAAGTGTCTCCCAAGAAACACTCTTTGAGAGTCTTCATTTGACAAAAATACTATAGGATATTACATGGATCAGGTGCATTGAATACTGGAAGGTTAAAATTACAAGGGACCAAATATTTTTAAGCAGTTCTGGCATCCAGTAGAGTTCAAATAGGTTTTATAAGATTGAGGAAAGAAGCCATCAAAACCTGGGCCCAGGGGCCCCTAGGTAGCTCAGTGGGTTAAGCCTCTGCCTTCGGCTCAGGCCATGATCTCAGGATCCTGGGATCAAGCTCTGCATCAGGCTCTCTGTTCAGCAGGGAGCCTGCTTCCCCCCCCCCCTGCCTCTTTGCCTACTTGTGGTCTCTGCCTGTCAAATAAATAAATAAAATCTTAAAACAAAACAAAACAAAAATCCTGGGCCCAATTTTCCCAAAAGTATGATTCTGATTCTAGTCTCTATGATGTTATCCCTTGAAGACAATGCCTCTAATTGAGTTGAATTAGTTTACTAAAGAGCATACCCCCATTTGTTGTAGGAGATGAACAATATGCAAGAGGCAAAATGCCACATGGAAGCCACCTGGTCTTCAGTGGAATATAGAATCAGTTCCTTTGGGATGAATTTGTTCCACATTTGACTTCCCACTTAAGGGAAAATAAGAGTGCCTTCTAATAGATTTTAAATAGGAAATGACAACGGAAGCTTATACAAGATTATAAAATGGGAAATTTCATTTAGATAAGCAATCATTTCAAAGTCATCTTCTTAATATTACAGACTCTTCACATAATCATAATTTTATTTTGGTATTATATGGTAATTTCAAATATAGTAAATATAAAGAATTTACCTCTGTAATTATAGCGAGTCTGGTCATAGTTTAATGGCAACAAATCTTCAATTTAGAAGTATGGTCTACCAATTATTAATACATTTGGAAAGGGTGTGTCATCTTCACTCCACTTGTCTCACTAAAACAGTGAGCCAAAAAAAAGTAGGTCCAAGCTGTTTACTATGGTCAAAATGGGTTGCTTTTGCACTTGGTAAAGAAGCAGTCATATTTTGGAAGAAGAAACTGAGGCTATTAATATTTTCAACTTATTTTCAGAAAAGGAAAGAAAGGATAATCTAAGCTAAAGCCAAAATCTTACACAAGGTGGCAGGAGAATAATCTTTTCCCAGATAAAGGGTTTTTCATCTTAGCCATGTTAGGAGGAAGAAGAGATGAGACATTGTGGACTTGACTAACGTTTGTACACTGTTCAAAAAGTTTTCAAAATAATGTGTATTATTTTTCTTCTTTTAGTTGAGACAAAAACAAACAAACAAACAAAAAACACTAATGAGCTTACTCTTAAAAGGAGGTAAACAAGAAACTAGCAAAGATTGAGTGTTAGGTATTGTCCCCCTCCTTTTCTTTTTAATTATGTTATGTTAGTTACCATACAATACATCATTAGTTTTTGACGTAGTGTTCCATGATTCATTGTTTGTGTAAAACACCCAATGCCCCATGCAATATGTGCACTCCTTAGTACCCATCACCAGTCTCACCCATCCCCACATCCTTCTCATCTTTAAAACCCTCAGTTTGTTTCTTGGAGTCCATAGTTTTTCATGTTTCATTTCCCCTTCCAATCCCCCCACTTCATTTTTCCTTTCCTTCTCCTAATGTCCTCCATGCTATTCCTTAGGTTCCACAAATAAGTGAAACCATATGATGATTGACTTTCACTGCTTGACTTATTTCACTTAACATAATCTCCTACATTCCCATCCATGTTGATGCAAAAGTTGGGTATTCATCCTTTCTGATGGCTGAGTGATATTCCATTGTATCCATAGATCACATCTTCTTTATCCGTTTGTCTGTTGAAGGGGATCTTGGCTCTTTCAACAGAATGGCTATAGTGGACATTGCTGCTATGAACACTGGGGTGCATATGGCCCTTCTTTCCAGTAAAATAGAGCTAGCCTATGACCCAGCGATTGCACTACTGAGTATTGACCTCAAAGATACAGATGCAGTGAAAAGAATTAGGTATTGTTAAAGCACAAATGCAGGGGATAGAAGTTATGGTACAGAAGAGGGAAGGGCAACCATATGGCAGAGTAGAATAAAGTAGCTCAGGAAGAAATTAGTCATATCCAGATATTGTAAGGCATGTGGGGTTGGCAGGGAGAGCATGAGAAATCATGAGAGAAGAGAGAGAAAATGGACCAGGCAGGAGAGGTTTATAACATTTTAACATCTAAGGTAAGCATATGCAAAGCAGAATAGGGAAAGAAATAAAAGTTCTTATAAGACTCAATACATAAGGAATAACGTGGAGGACACTGGGAGATGGAGAGAAGTGTGCTGGGGGAAATCGGAGGGAGAGACAAACCATGAGAGACTGTGGACTCTGAGAAACAAACTGAGGGTTTTGAAGAGGAGGGTGGCAGGTGGTTGGGTGAGCCCAGTGGTGGGTATTAAGGAGGGAATTTATTACATGAAGCACTGGGTGTGGTGCATAAACAATGAATTTTGGATCCCTGAAAATAAACTAAAAGAAAAAAAAGACTGACTACAGACATGGACCTCAGTGTAACACAGATATGGAACTCACTGTAATACCAGCCACTTCCCACCGACACACACAGACTATGATAATAATAAATAATAATGCAATTAAGAAAATTTCCTGCCAAATAATTTTTCCTCTTTTTTATTTTTATGATTATTATTTTTATTTTATTTTTAAAGTTTTTATTTAAATTCCAGTTAGTTAAAATAAGGTTAATATTAGTTTCAGGTGTACAATATAGTGATCAACACTGCCATACAATGGCTTAAATAAAAAAATGAAAAAAAAATTTTTAAAGATTTTATTTTTAAATAAAACCTCTACACCCAAGGTGGATTTCAAACGTACAACTCCAAGATCAAGATTTATATATTTTACTGACTGTTCCAGCCAGGCACTCCAACAAATAAAAATTTTATAAAATTGTTGAGTTTGTGGGAGTCTCATTTGCTTAGTCAGTTAAGTGTCTGCCTTTGGTTCAGATCAGGATCTCAAGAGTCCTGGGATCGAGCCCCATATTGCTCATGCTCTCTCTCTCTCTCTCTCTCTGGCTTTTGCTCTTAAATAAATAAATAAAATATTTTTAAAAAAATTGTTGAATTTGTTTAACTAGTTTTAAACTAGTAGACAGAGATGAAGATAAAGTATGATGTCATGGCACGGAATAATACAACTTACACTTTTTAAAAAAAAATGTGCAATGCAAGTTACCTCACTTCTTTTATCACCACACTGGGACTTTCCCTACTGAGTTGTTGTAATGTAAGGACCTATTTTATATTTTTATATTTTAGCAAGAGGCTTTCATTGAGGTTAACCCTTAAACTGTCGTTGCTCCCTTTCCCCCAGGGGATTCACTTAAAAACAAGTCCTGGAAATCAGCTCCAGGTAACAAAGCCCATATACAAGGGTGGGTCAGGCCAGGTGGAGACATCAATGAGCGGAGGGGGGGGGGCGGTGTTTGCATATTGTCTCCCTAGATACTAATGAGTATGCCCCACTCCTCTGCTCTTTGGGAACCTTTTTGGCACTAATCCTAATCAAGGTGTAATAGGCTGGGTCAAATGTCTATACTAGGGTAAATTGAACCTCAATTGGTCACCTAGCCTCACTGTGGAGTTTCCTGTGTGTGTTAAAATCTCATTGGTCACCTGTGCGTGGCCAGGCCTGACTGCATGGCCTTTGCCCTTAAAAGCTAGACTGTGAAACAGCAAAGGGTTGCCTTCTCTCATAAGAGGTGTGGCCCCAAATGTTCGGTTAGATTCTTGATGCTTCGCATGAAATAAAGCTTTGCTTGACCTTTGCTTTACATCAGTCTCGCTCCTTTAATCATAGACCCATTATTGGGGCATAACAGTATTAATCTTAAAGTTATAAGTCCACAATGCATCCATCATCCATTCTACCCCTTAACATTCCCCTTTGGACAGACCCATGATCTAGAACAAGCCTTATTTTATAGTGCCTTGTAGGTGATTTTGGCTGCTGCCTAAATTGCCTACTTTCCTCTCACCATTACCACGGAAATTGGGTCCACTGAAACAAAGGGGTAGTGTAAGAAATTAAGACTTCCATAAATCTCTTTAAATAATAAAGTATAAGATAGTGATACCTTTTTTTCTGCCACATAACCAATTCTTGCAAGAATAAGGTCATATAAAAGAATTTACAACACATGCTAGCATTATCCTACTGGACCCAGATCATTTGTATGTTTCTCTGTCTCTGAGAAATATAGTTATTTACATGACTGAAACCTGAAAATTGTTTGATATGACCACTAATATCACCTTCTTTTTTTAAAGCCTGTTTAAGGCTTCTGTAATACATAGGTTTTTTAAAAACTTATTAAGCATATTGTATATATCAAACACTTTAAAAATCTCTGCTTTAAAAAAAAAAAACTCTACCTCAATGGAACTTTGAGTCTGAAAAAGATACAGGCAATATACAAGGCAACAGATAGAATAATTACATATTTGATTATATACTCTGAGGATGTCACATTAAATTGATATGAAAACGATCAGAAGGATCTGGATTTCTTGTCAAAATTTTTTGCCTTACAAAGAAATTGATATTTAGGGAAAGTTGTTACTGAAAGAGGTCCTGTGTCAACCAAAAATGTTAAATCATGATCTCGCTAAATTTTCCAGTTGTGATCATTGCTTTGTTTAGCTGTCTTCTATTAAGACTGAATTTAGTAATTCAGTCTCAGATTTCAGTAAGTCTTTTTTTAAAAGATTTTATTTATTTATTAGAGAGAGAGAGGGAGGGGCAGAGGGAGAGGAAGAACCAGACTCCTTGCTGAGCAGGCAGCTGATGCAGGACTGGATCCTAGTACCCTGGCATCATGACCTAAGCTGAAGGAAGACACTTAACCAACTGAGCCACCCAGGCACTCTAGACTGTAAACTTCTTAAAGGTAAAAAAGTTTATTCTTCTAGTAGTTCCACAGACATTTCTAACATCCATAAGAAAGCATGTACTGATGTAAAATGCCAGCAAATCAAATTATTTAAAAAAGAAAGAAAGAAAGAAAAGATATATCTGGATAAAGAGAAAAACAGAAAATCTAATAATACATTGAATTATTAGAGCAAAGAGTGGAGGAAGAGAAAATAAATATGAAATAGAGATTTCCACTAAAAGAAAAAAATTGAATAAGGCAGGAGATTTAGAAAATTATTATGACAGACTTGAGAAAAAAATAAAATAGGAATTTTTAGAAAATAGCAATAAATGAAAAGGTAAATTGTTCCTACCTTTATAATATTAGCTGTTTGTTGTTGTTGTTGTTGCTAATTTACCTATTTAAGCTAATAAACAAAGAAAGGTTTCATTTAGGAATTAGGTTTCTATGTATATATATATATATTTTTTTTTTCCATTTAGGGATAAGGTATATATATATATATATTTTAATTTTAATTGTTAGAAAATGTGTCACAGAAAGTGTTTAAACTTTAAGATACAGATGCAACATGTAATGAACTGCATTGTTTGAACGTCTAATTTGTAAATGCTGTTAGAGGAAACTTGGTGGAAATGTTCCTATGTGCTTGTGTTTCTGGAACTATGTATATTTATTAATAAGGAATAGTTTAAAATTATGAAATGACCAGGAGTGGACAATTTTCCTAATCCTATCAGCTCTTTGCAGCTCTTTTATTAGCCCCCTTCAGGAATATCTGCTTTTTTATCTCATTAAATTTTATATTAATGTGCTTTTGACTTTTGGCCTTTCTCTTCCTTCTGTTCTTTTTTTTCCCCTAAATTACATGTTTCTGTTTAACAGCTACTATCAATTCTTTGATATGAATTCTCAACATCAATTTACTAACTCCAGAGATGAAGGAGCATCAATATTTAGAAGCGAAGAATACAAAGCCTTGGGCATCTGGATGGCTCAGTCACTTAAGCATCTGCCTTCGACTCAGGTGGTGATCCCAGGGTCGTGGGATGGAACCCCAGGTTGAACTTTCTGCTCAGCTGGGAGCCTACTTCTCCCTCTCCTTTTGCCTGCAGCTCCCTTTGTTTGCGTTCTCCCCCTCTTTGTCAACGAAATAAAATATAATAAAATAATGTAAATAATACATTTATTTATTTATTAAAATGCAATTATTACACAATACATAATGTATTGCATAATTATAATAATGGTTAAATAATTTATTAAATATTTATATTAAATATATCAATTTAATTAAATAAATATTTTTAGAATTTAAAATATTTCAAATTTAGATTATTAAATATTAAATCATTAATTTAATAAATAAATATCTAAACATAATTAAATAAAATAATTTATTTATTAAAATGAATAAAATAATGTTGTCATTATCTCAGCATGTATTTTTAAATAGTCTAAAAAAAAATCTAATAAAGTCTAAATACATTGAGTTCAGATATTTATACAAGTTAACCCAGACACTCAACCCACAGTTTCAAAACTTTTGTTTTTATCTACTACTCAAAATACGATTTTAATGTATTTATTTGTAACTTTGACAT
Organism: Mustela nivalis; assembly: GCF_964662115.1. Lineage (NCBI taxonomy): Eukaryota > Metazoa > Chordata > Mammalia > Carnivora > Mustelidae > Mustela > Mustela nivalis. The sequence goes on from NW_028136286.1 coordinate 221,617, forward strand.
AGCAAGGAAACTTGGAGGAAAAGGAGACATTTGCTTTTAATATTTGAAAATTATTTTGTTGATTTAAAAAAATAAAAACCTTAACACGTGAGCATTTCTTCTTAAATAACACTGTGAAGTTTCTGAGTCGCATTCTATTAAAAGTGCTGATAAAATGGCCTCAGTTACTCATTTAAATTATCAGCTGAATGGGTAACAAATGAAGTAGAGAGCTTTTTAATTATTTATGAATGTATTGCTTGTGGATGGAGTGCCACATAGAGTTACCTCTCTTTTTGGCTTTGTTTTGTGAGCAGCAGTGGAATCTATGAATGAGATTAAACATAAGGACATTCACAGAAATTCTTAATGAACTTCTGGGGAAGGGCAATAAGTGCAAGGAAAAACTGCAGCAAGACTAATTACAAATTTCAAGTGGTCATCGCTTAATTATAGAAGCTTTTAAGTTCAAGTAATATATCATTTTTATGAGCCTATCATATTGTATTAATTACCACAAACTGCACTCTTGAACACTTATCTTTTCACATATTTCTTATTCTTAGTACTTAAAATTACCCTTATGATTGATAAGTAAATGGATTTTACTGACAATGCATTTATTTACATAAATAAATAATGCTGTTTATATATATAAAAACAATTGAATATGTGTATGTGTTCAATGAATTTTTTTTCAAATTAACATCTTAATTCTACCACATTAGTTACAAATAGATATAGACTTCATAGATTCATCAAATATTTTATTCTCAAATTTATATGTCCTTTGTGAAGTAAATGAAACTGTATATATTAAATATAATCCTATCACATGTAACAGTTACTAGTGCATCCCAGGACATACATAGGTCAGGTCCTCCTCAAGGCATCACGGATAACTGGATTTCACTTTCTATCCTAGGAGTCTTCTGTATATTTCTGTGGCTTTTATACTACAATCAGGAGGAAGAATTCTTTTGCTAAAAGCTTCCAAATGACTATGCGAGTAGATTATTTGTAGACTAGTGATATAATATTATTGTTTAATATGTGAAGCATGATAAAATAAAATGCTATTGCCATATTTAATTTGTTCAGTAAAGCATTCATTTAGTTATCAAGCATTCATTTTCTTTTTTTAAAGATTTTATTTATTTATTTGACAGACAGAGATCACAAGTAGACAGAGAGGCAGGCAGAGAGAAAGGAAGGGAAGCAGGGTCCCTGCTGAGCAGAGAGCCTGATGTGGGGCTCTATCCCAGGACTCTGGGATCATGACCTGAGCAGAAGGCAGAGGCTTTAACACACTGAGCCACCCAAGAGCCCCAAGCATTCATTTTCTTTATACAGAAGAGATAGAACAATATTATACAGTAGAAAAGACAGTAAATAATCTAGAAACCTTGATCATTTTGTTTTGGCAATTTTAGAACATAAAATTAGCTAAAGCTCAAGTGCAAGTTATATTTGTATCATAGGAGGAAAAGTTAATTATAAGTTTGTTTATTACCATAGTTTAACACTTCAACGAAATGATAACGAGTCCAAAATCAATGAATATATGAAGTATACAATAAAAACAATAATCTTGAGTGTATGTGACTCACTGTAGGTATTGATAGGCTAGAAATCAAAGGGAAAGTATCTATAGGGTTTGTTCAGTTCCATGCTCATCAGATTAATAGGCTTTCTCATATTGCTTCCTTCACCACATTAATTTGTCTAATGAAGTTTTCAAGAGTTAAAGACAGTGATAGGTTCATGGCTGGAGAGAAGGTACAGAATCTAAGATAGTTCAGCAGTGCTTATTATTTAAGAGAAAGACAGCATGGGAGGTGAGGGGTATATCATGCATCCTGTTTTCACTCCCTTTGTGGAGCACCTACCCTGGAGGTCATGTAATAATAACCAATGACCAAAAAACAATAAAAAAACCCAAACATCCATGTGGAAGTGCCATCCCTGCCTGGAGATGAGTAGACTGCTCAAACAGATCCTGGGCAGGCATCTCAGCCCAGGCCTGTGTTGGGGAAGCTGGTTCCTGGCTTTGGGCGCAATCTGGAAGCCAGCAAACTGACGGGAGAGTGCAGCCAGGGTTAACAGGACTGATGATCTTTTTGCAGCCAGGCCTCGGGTGGACACCCGCTCAAGGAGCCAGGCTAGGAGGCTGCCCAGCGCCAGCGCTGGTCAAGCTTGTAGCCCCCGGGGCTTCCCCCGCGCCCCAGCCAGGGCGGGGCCTCAGGAGGGAGGGGGCGGGGGCAGGGCAGAGAAGGGGCTTTGCTAATTGCCAAAGCGAAAAGGGAGCTCACGGAGGACTCAGGAGGGAGGGGGGCGGGGGCGGGTGGAGGGCGGCGGGGAGAAGGCGCTTTGCTAATTGCCTAAGCTGGAAGTGAGCTCACAGAGGATGTGGCTGAGAGTCTGGGAGGAGGTGGAGGGGCTGGCGGAGGAGGGGCGGGCAGCGCCGCGGTGCTGTGCTGCGGCTCAGTCGGGACTGCAGGACCCACCGGACTCGCCGCCCGTACGCTCCCATGTGAGGCTCCGCTGTCCCGCTCCTGCTGCCTGCTGCCCCTCCCCGCCCCAAGGCTTCTCCGGACCACCCTCTGCACAGGGGTAAAGTGACACCGCGCCGTGCCCTCACCTGGAGCAGAAAGCGCGGACCCGACCTGGGGGCGAAGAGGGGGGTTGTGGAGGCCCAGCCTCCCGCGAACCCCAGGGCACCGGGACCACCCCGGACGCTGCGCCAAACCCGGGTCCTCATGGGGTCGGGCTGGGGACAGCGCCTTGCGAGGTGCCCCCCGCCAGCAGGCACGCTAGCCCCCATCTTTCCGCAGCCCCATGCGCCCGTGCTGAGGACCCCCTTCCCTCCCCCGCCGTGGCCCCGCTGCTTTTGTTCTGGACTTGGGATCCCAGGTGGAAACTAGTCCCTCAGACCTCCCTGGCAGCAAGGAGGGCAGGGAGGGATTCTTGGTTTCCTGCCCTGGGTCCTCCTCTCTCCCCATTCACAAGCCTTCTGGCTTTCCTTTACTCTCCTCATTGTCAGTTTTCTGAAATGGTTTTCTTCTGCATGTTGACCCAAAGAGCTATTTCATGAATGAATATACACGAAACTGAGTTGGGGCCCACCTGTGAGAGCCCACCTGTAGAGGCCTTTCATTAGAATGGTCTCTGGTTCTAGCCTCAGTTCAGAATACTGCATGTACCTGAGGACCAAGTCCAGATGTTTCTTTCATCTCTGACTTGAATTTGAAATCCTCCTCAGACTTCAGCTTCCAGGATTTCTCCAGTCCTTGCTCTCCCACTGTCTTGCTGGGGATCCGCCATGAGTGTTGAACACAGGAATGAATGAATGATATATACCCCAGACTGCTGGGGCTTTGTCTTCTTTTGCTGAGGTTGGAAAGGCTTGGGAGAGACCCCCTGTATGCAGATAGAGAGCTGCATGCAATTGCTTAGATAAACGTGTTCCCCACTTAATTGCTTGGGCATTGAACATTTCGCCCTTAACCTGTGGCTTGAGCAGTTAGGAGGAGACAATCTGGAGGTGAATCAGAAGATGGCTGAATCCACATGGTGGTGGTCTGGGTTTGGGAGATTTTCCTGTAGATTCAAAGGAAAGATATAAATTCTTCCAGTGGGGAGTGGTAAACTTTTTATCGATGGGAGATGGAAAATAAATGGTCTGGTTAAACTTTCCCGCCCCCTCAAAACCCATTATTTGAAAACACAAAAAGCAAAGTGAAGGGAGAAATCCTCCCACTCCCATTCCCACTCACCTCCATAGCCACCTCCTCTTCCAAGAACCTAACAGACAAGGTGCCAAGAAGTGTTAGGTACCAGCAGTGGTCTCAGATCTCATTCAAGAATCATGGTGAAAGGCTTTCAAATAGATTGTGGGGGAACAGGGGTCCAATTAGGGGGGACAAGTTTAAGGTTTGCCTGGTCCCCTAAAAATTAATGGCACTAGAGAAGATGACCTTTGGGAACTATAGCTTAATGGATACAATGTGTTAAAAGCTTCAGTGAGTCATGGTGGAAAGAGGCTATGAGGGCAGCAAACACAGTCCTAGATGATGTTATTAATAGCATTATAGGCTCTAGATTTCCTATGGTGGTGTTCTTGGCAAGACCAGCCTGGCCAAAGTGGATACTCTCAACCTGGAACAGAGGGTCTTGGAGATGCCAGCACGTGAGGTATGATGAGAGGGTAAAATGATAGGAGGTGTCCTTTGGAAGGACTGACTCCTTGACTTTAAAAGGGAGAACCCAAATCTGTAGGTGAAATCTTTCTGGCTACAAAGAGGGCCAAGGCCTCCTAAGGCCAAGGTCTCCTCGTCACTTTCAAAGATGTCGAAGAATATATTCAGACATTTCAAAGATGTCCTCATATCATTGGTTCCCACTCTGGAATTCTATCAATAAGGTGAGAGTTCCTCTAGTTGAAAAAGAGATCTAAAAAGACTTCCCTTTCTCATGTAATTTCTGTAACCTCCAGGACACACCCCTTCCAGCTCTGTAATGAAGCCACAGCTGGTGCCAATTTGTGGAACTCTTTAAAGTTTATTCTACCTTATATACCCCCGGACCAAGTTCCCATGCTCCCTCACCTGATTTCCTGCACTCACCTCCCACCTGGTGTGTTCACACCTGCAAGTGCCTTTTACCAACCCCTTTGCCAAAAGGCAGCCAGAGTGACCTTTCAAAGACCTATCAGTTCCTGGCATTTGTCTCCATAGAAATCTGCACTGATCTTCTAACAAATTCTCAGTCCTCCAAAGGCACCCATAATCCTCCCATCAGTCTATTCATACCCCTCCAACTGACTGATGCCTGTTCTGCCCCATCTCTCTGCCCTTCAACCACACTGCCTCCTTCTTCCTGTGGAGACCTCTCATGGCACCTGCCTCCAAGCACAGGTGATTCCCATTGATGGGAAGACCCTCTTCTCTCCCCCATCTCCCCACTCCAGTTACTCCCACTTATTCGTGAGCTTCCAAGCCCCATGGTACACACTCTCCATGCAGCCTGCTCTCTCTTTTCTAGCACTGGCCTCCGTTTCTAGCTGTGGTTGTGTCATGGATGTCCTTCCCCAGCCAGCCTCCAAGCTCTCCTTCCCTTTAGCTCCAACACCTGACACAGTGCCTGGCACGTAGTAAGCCCTGGCTAGCTTCTAAGAGCCTCACTGAGGGACTGAAAGCATTTTAAAAATGTCACTACGTAGGCTCCAAACTGTAGGCAGAAAAAGCTTTGCCTGGATTGACATTTTAGAGACGTATTGGTCAAGTTGGATGTGTTCACTGACTTTGCCTTGTAAAATTAAAAAAAAAAAAAAGGACCTCTGTATCGCTTCGCATCTACCGAAGGCGCATGTATACTACTAGACCACGTTATGAGCTTAATGGAAGGAGACAAGATGTTTTCGCTAAGAAAATGTATAAGACTGTTGAGGTCAAGTGGGAGGAAACAGTCCGTTTGTTGGAGCATTGCTATCTTACTCTATCACAGCCACTCATAAAAATCTGACACGGGGTGAGTCAGAATTGTCTGTCGGAGACGAGTTAGATCTGGCTTATGTTCCTACAGACATGAAAGCCAGAAACGAAGAAGGAGGCTTTGAAAGCGTGGGTTGAGGAGGCCGTGTGGTTCACTGCGATGAGCTAAGTGCCCAGGGCCACCAGCAGACATGCTGGCCTGTGTCCCTCCTTTGTTCTGGGGTCCCTCTTGCACCATGTGGTGAGGCTGGTGGCTGGGAGCAGCTCAGGACAGGACCTGGTGGCATCTTACCTCTCCCACCCTCCTGTGGGCTCCAGTGGGTCCCAAGGGACAGCCTGCCTTCCTTGAAAAGCCCAGTAGCACTGGGAGCAGAAACTGGGGCCAAAGAGTGAGCACCCTGTTTGACAAGCTGGACCAGCCACCTCTTCTTCAGATGCAGGGGGAGCCCTGGCATGCTGACTCCTCCCTTCTCCCTTTCCCCTTTCCTCTCTTCCTCCCTCTTTCCTTCCCCTCTCTCCTTCCCTGGTGGTGCCCTTTCCCAATGCCCACTTCATCCCTTTTCCTTTCTACATGCCTGTCTTCTAGAGTTTCTTCTCTTTCCTCCCCATTACTTCCCTTCATCTGAATCTCCTCTTTGGTTCCTTTGTCCCTGCTCTCTGCTCCTCCTCCCCTTCCCTGGCTCCTGTTCAGCTCCATCGCTAATGCAGGCAGAGCTGGATTAACATGCTCACTTGCTAGCTCAGCCACCCTCCAGAGAAGTCACTCTTCGGTGGCCACCTTCCTGACCCCCTGGTCGCTTCTCCACTTGTTCAGATATTGCTCTGAAGTCTGAGGAGGACAGAGCGGGGCTGCCACAGAAGCAGGCCAGAGGAGAAACCAAACCATGTGTCCACACTGTCCCCCAGCACTGCTGCTCTGAGAGCTTTCTGAGTCCTCAACAGGGTTAGGATTTAGGGGCTTCTTCAGAACCGGGAGTGAAAACAACCATAGGTCAAAAGAAAAGCTACGGCCCCCACACAAAAATAATAATCACAAATGAAAACTATGTTAACTCTGAGTCCCAAAGTCGAAAAATTGCCTTGAATCTGTCACTAGAAATCACCCAAGGCCTCACTCTCTGGGTTCTGGGTGCCCTGGGAATGGCAGGAGGCTCTGACAGGCGCCTGGGAGTGCGGAACTATGGGGGCTAGCCTGCCGGCTGGCGGGGGGGAAAAGGGGGTACCTCCTGTGGCGCCGTCCTGGCCCGACCCCCTGCGGACAGGGTGTGGTGCGGCGTCCGGGGTGGTCCTGGTGCCCTGGGGTTGGCGGGAGGCTGGGCCCCGACCACCCCACACCCCGCTCCTGTCCTGCGTTTTCTGCTTCAGGTGAGGGCGCGTCGCAGTGTCACTTTACCTGTGAGCAGAGGGTCCTCCAGAGAAGCCATGGGGCGGGGAGGGGCAGCAGGCGGCCTGAAGGCCTGAACGGGAACGGGACACCGCTGCGTCAGGGGCTAGGCTGCAGCGTCGGAGCACAGGGGCAGCGAGTATGGTGTGTCCTGCAGTCCCGAATGGGCTGCAGCACAGCACCCTGGCGCTGTGCGCCCCTCCTTCCCGCCTGGGCAATTAGCAAAACCCCTGCTCAAGGCCGCCCCCGACCCGCCCCCCCCCTTCCCTCCTGAGTCCTCTGAGAGCTCACTTCCAGCTTCAGAAATTAGCAAAGACCAGTCTCTGCTCCGGCCCCGCCCCCTAACTTCTGAAACCTGAGCCATGGCTGGGGTGCGGGGCTAAGCCCTGGCATTCTACTGCATTGCCAGCGCCAGCGCTGGGCAGCCTCCTAGCCGGGCTCCCTGAGCGGGTGTCCACGTGCAGCCTGGCTGCGAATAGATCATCAGTCTTAAACGCTGGCTGCACTCTTGGGTCAGTTTGCTGGCTTCCAGATTGAGCCCAAAGCCAGGAACCAGCTTCCCCAGCACAGGCCTGGGCTGAGATGCCTGCCTGGGATCTGTCTGAGCAGTCTCCTCCACTCCAGGCAGGGATGGCACTTCAACCTGGATGTTTGGGTTTTTTGTTTGTTTTTTTTGGTCATTGGTTATTACATGACCTCCAGGGTAGGTGCTCCACAAAGGGAGTGAAAACAGGACGCCATATATAAGCATACAGCCATTCTAGAAAAATAGCTTGGGGTTCTCTCGGAAACGCGGCATTGGTCCTTGCACTATGGTTTAATAGAAAAGGGATTATGCACCAAGTTACTTAAATGAGCATAGGTTGAAATCGTTTACTGAGAGTAAATATTTTAAATAGTTATATTTTAACTAAATCTATCATCAATCATAAATCTATTACACGAAGGTTACAGGCAATTTAAAAGCAAGAGCACTCTCTTCAGGGTTTTAAATAATCCCTGTCTGTCTTGGCACATGAGAATGCAAAGATAGGAAATGGTTTGTAAAAGATCATATAATAGCTTTTACTAATTCTATTTATTTGACAGACAGAGATCACAAGTAGGCAGAGAGGCAGGCAGAGAGAAAGATGGGGAAGCAGGCTCCTCGTCAAGCAGAGAGTCTGATGAAGGGCTTGATCCCAGGACCCTGAGATCATGACCTGAGCCCAAGGCAGAGGCTTAACACACGGAGCCACCCAGGCGCCCCCAGATGAAATACATTTCTGACTTAGAAACTTCAGATAGAATTATTTTGTCCATGATGACAACTGAAAAAAATGTGTCATCCCTAAACCTAACCTTAAACCCTACCAACGCTGAAACCTAAGCTGACCTTAAAGCCCAAACTAGAACCCTGAATCCCAAACCTGGAATGGAACCCAAAGCCTGTACCTGAGCCCTGGATCCAAGCCCTGAACCACGAACCCAAACCCTAAACCAGACCTCCAAGTCATGAAACCTGAACCCAAATCTCAGCATGAAGTCAAACCCCAAATTTGACCTTGAACTTTATCCCATAAGCCCTGAGTCTTAAAGCCTAAATCATAAACTTAAAGCCCTAAACTATAACTCTGTTCCCTTGTCCTTCACTCTAAACCCTCACCCTAACACTAAACCCAAAGCCTGATCTAGAACTCTGACTAAAACCTGAACCTGTACCCAAATTCAAATGCTTCACCACACTTTGCTTAGGCACTTGCCATTGATGGATATTTGCAGTTTCTACCTTTTGATTCTTGTGAACATTGTTTGGGTTGGGGGCTAGGGTTAGGGTCTTGGATTAGGGTAGGGTCCAGGCTTGAGACCAAGTTGAGGTCAGAGTGTGGGTCTGCATCAGGGCCATGTTCAGTGACACTGTTTGGGTCAAGGACTGTTGTAATTCCACATTGTTTCCAATTCATTGTTCCTTAGCTATTTGGGGGGAAGTTGGGGGGTATTGGGCTCCATGCAGCTTGAATTTCCGGAATGAAATGGCATCAGCTGGACCCCAGGAGGGAGCAGGACCTTCCACTGAAGGGTGAGCTCCCACAGTCCTGCACTGCCTTGCACCGCCTGCAGAGGGCGCCAGACCCCAGCTCTGCCCTGAGCCAAGGCTGCACAGCCACAGCTGGGACCAGAGCCCCGCCTCTTCAGGACCCACTGTGGAGACTTCTGGAGAATGTGGGGCGCCTCCCACCCTGACAGGACAAGCTGAGGAGGGTGTGGCTCTGCATCCACACTGACCGGACCCGTTGTGGAGGACGCGCCCACACTGGCAGCAGTCCAACCTCCTAAGGACCAGATGCTGGAGGAGCTGAGGAGAAGCCGCCTGAGTGCACTGTCAAGGGTTTCGTGGTCTCAGGACCCCACAGAGGAAGGGCGCCCTGTGTAGACACTGGGGCTTCCGTCGTTTTGTGTGAGGAGACGTGGCCTCCTGCTGTGCTGTGCACGGGGCTGTGGGGTCCCCCCTTTCTGGGCTCGGGTGCTCCTCGGTCCTCGTCTGTGTTTGTGTGCTCGCGGATTCGGTTCCTTGGGCTCCTCAGATGGTCTGCAGTCAGGGAGCATCAGCCTTCTTCGGTGTTTGTGCTCTCCCCACCTCAGCCCTGCGGGGTCCTTCCCGTGTCCACACCCACTCCAGGCTTGCGCCGAGTCCAGAAATTCGGGAGCCAGAGTGAGGACTCTGTAGACGGTTTTGGGGAGAGTAGGTATTTTCCCAGTGTGGGTTCTACCCTGAGCACAGTGCCTCCCCATCTCCGTGTGTACCCCTCCCTGTCTGTCGTCATTGTTGCAGGGCTGTCAGAGGACAGGTCTGTCACCTTCTTGGTTCAGGGGCCTCCCGGGTATCTTGCTGTCTTGGATGCAGGTGTAAATGAGATCGTTCTCCGCAGTCTCTTTTTGATGGTTCCTTCCGAGCACCTAGGAGTGCCACTAATTTGTGCATATTGATTTTGTTCCTTGCAAGATCTTGAATTTATTTGTTCGATTGGCCTTAAACTCAATCTGCCAGTTATTTGACCAGCAGCATGGATTTAATTGGGAAGAGCAGAGAATGGCAGTCTGGGCTGAGCAAGCTAAGGTCCCATCACAGGCAAGTGCGAGAAACAAAGGAGAGGAACATTATTTCATGGAGGAGGAAGAAGTTGGGAAGGGTGCTTGAAGGAAAGTCCCTTGGAGAAAGGCAGGGTGATGGAGAATTCTCACCAGCTGAGCTGCAAAGCTCCTACAAAAAGTCAGGAGATGAACCTCCAGCTTCCCGTGTGGGGCCTGGAATTGGTGAGTCTCTCCTGTGGGGGATTGCAATGTGGAGTCTGTAATGGGCACTGAGCAGCAGGCGCCCCCTTCCAGCCTCCCCTTCTGGCATCCCCAGTCCACTTTACTGGGGCTTCCCTTCCTGCTTTTGCACAGTTCTAACCAGCTTGTGGTGGAACGTTGTGGAAAAACTGAAATTCCAAATCCACTGCTTCTACTGCACCTGTGATACAGGGGCCCATGATTTAATTCTCCCACGAGTCTCTTGCTAACATGTGTCCTCTCCATGTTGGGTGACCTGGATCTGGGAGGGCTTGGACTCCATCCCAAAGTCTGATGTTCTCTCTGCTTCCGTGTCGTCGTGCTAACATGGTTGTTTGGAAGATTCATTTCCTCTGTGGTGATTTCAAAGTGCAGTCAGCTTGTTATAGCAGCACAAATACGTGCTGTCTCCACACTCAGATTCCCCAGCCGTCATTTCTTTACCACGTTTGCCACTTCACACGGGATGCTTCAGTGTGTTTGATCCCACACCAGGACAATGTCCTGCAGAACCACCACATAACCTGAAATGAGGAGATCATTACAGAACCCATCCAAGGGTTAGTGTTAGGAACCAGGGACATGGCAGGACTGACCTGAAGACCCCATGGAGAGCTGTCAGGGTGGCTGAGTTGACAGTGGAGGTGAGGGTGAGTGTCTGGCTCTGGCTTTGTGTCCAGGAGTCAGCTCTGTGTGGGTGTGTCCTCAGCTAGGCATGCAGATTTCTGCTCCTCTGAATCCTTTCCGGAGTTCCAAATGGCACAGTTTCCTTCTGGGCAGCAGGCTGAGTCCTCTGGGATTGCCCATGTGTCCCCAAATTGTAGGGCACCTACTGCAAGGCTTTTGGGGTCACAATCCTGAGAACCGAACCAAACCAAAGGTTATGGTTAGGGCCCACCACATGGCAGGCCCGATCTGCCAGCACAGCCAACAGATTTTGCCCAGGGACTTGCAAAATGCAGAGAGGCAGATTTCTTTTCTCTCTTTCTCTCTCTCTCTAGCCTCATACTAACCAGGAGTTTTTAGAACTTTCTTCAGTGACTTCTAGGTGTAGCTTGGCCACTTTTTCACAGAAAGGCCACTTGAGCATGATGAAACACACGTATAAGCAATTACATTAAAAAAAAAAAACAATAAGCCAATGCACACAGACCTTTGACAGCAGCACAGGACACTCAAGGGACCAGAGTCCCTACCTTGGGCAATAGTGGTAGAGGCCGGGTTCTGCCATGCAGGTCCCTAGACCTTTGGCAGTTTCCACGATTGCAAATCCAGACATGCAGAATCCTGAGGGACAACCTACTAACTGCAAAAGAGCAAAAATTCATCAGGATTCAGAGAGTGGAAATCCATTTGTACTGGAAAAGAAAGAAGTAGGCTTGCTGTGAATCCAGCAGGGAGGACAGGCATAGATAAAGGCTGGTGTATGGGTCACGGAAACTATTGTTTCTCAAGGGTCCTGCTGTCTCTGTAAAATGCTATGAGGACTGTCTCTTGGGGACCTCCTGCTTTCCTACCAGTGACACCCCCAGATTCTGCTTTGCTAGTCCCATGGATTCCTGGGGATACCCAGTTGATAAGCTATGCTGTCCTCATGACAACACTTGCTAATGGACTGAATGTTTGTGTCTTGTCCCAATTCAGATGTTGAAGCCCTGACCCTCAAGGAGTGCCATCAGGAGGTATGGGCTTTGAGAGGTGGTGAGGTCATGAGATTGGAACACTTGTGAATGAGATAAAAGCACTTCTGAGAAACGACCTGAGAGATTGTTCTGCCAGCTGTCATCCATGCAAGTCTACAACAGAAATATGGGCATTTGTAGATAATGAAGCAGTCTCTTGCTAGATATCAGATCTCCCAGGATCTTGCTTTTGGACTTCTCAGTCTCTAGAACTGCAAGGAATAGTACATGTTTTGCTGTTTCAGCCACCCAGTCTGTCATCATTTGTTGCAGCAACTTGAACTGAATAAAGCAGAGCCCAAGTCCTGGTTAATCCCTGCTTCTACTCATTTCCCCTCAGAAAGAGCTTCTAATCCAGAACTGACCTCTGCTTTCCATACACGTGCTTCAGACTCCTTCTGTGAGAGCCCAGACTTTGTAAAAGACTCCTCCCTCATGGCAACCAGCATTCTGTGACTCCTGAGGACTGTCCTCCCTGACTGTATTGAGTCAATCAAACTGATTTTGATTCTGGAGTCCCAGGATCAAGGACTGCATCAGGCTCCCAGCTTCATGGGGAGTCCGCTTCTCCCTCTGACCTTCTCCCCTCTCATGCTCTCTCTCTCTCTCTCTCTCTCTCTCTCTCAAATAAATAAATAAAAATCTTTTAAAAATCTGATTTTAACAGACCATAAGCTTGTTCTTGCTGGTCTTTGGAAGATTAGGCATTAGCCCTTCGGAGAAAGTTCTGAATGGCTGCTTCATGAAGGGGTGAACTGTGTCCCCAAAGTCTCTTTTTGCTGCCTTCTAATCACAGATGCTGAGACAAATCCTCCCAGGTGCTGGTTTTTCAAAGCACTTAATGCTTTGGCTTTGAAGTTCCTCACTTGACAGTTCTGCTTTAATCAGTTTGTGACAAAACAGCCAATTGGTGGTGGATGCAAAGTGTACTGATAAAGTTAATATCAGGGAACAATTTTTTGAGTGTCATGCATGTGCACGTGTGTGCACACACATATCCATGTGCTAAGCATTATGGTAAATGTCTGACAAGAACTAAAAGATCAAAAAGTCAGGATACCCCATTAGCTGATATTTTTATTATTCCTACATCCTAATCTATGAAAAACAGGGTCAGAGAATAAGAAGTGGCAAAAAGAATCAAGATTTGAGGCAGTTCGATTTCTCAGCCAGCCTTGATCAATAGGCATGTACACCTGTGTCTAGTTTCAGCTCTGTGTAACCTTGCCATAACCTTGGATAAGCCATTCATCTCTCAAGTTCAGGTTCTTGGTCCAAGGAGGGAAGGGGCACAGGTTGAGTACCTCCAGTGGGACTTCCTGGCAGGCTTGTTCATCCAAGCATTCCTGTTTCAGTTTGAGTAATTGAAGCCAGTCTTTGTTTTACCGAAGGCCAAGCTTGTCCAGTGTGTCCATGCCACCAGCCAACAGCATTTGTCCATGCCATGTAACAACTGAGCAACATTCATAGGAATGGGGGGAGGAAAAGATGTCCACAGGTGTTGACAGATGTTCTGCATGGAGGAACAGGAGCTGGGGCCATCACCTGCTGTTTCTAGTGGCCTTCTCTGTCGAGTTAAAATAAATGGCAATTATTTGCAATGACAGGGGTGAAAGTAGAGGGTATTATGCCAAGCGAAATAAGTCAGTCAGAGAAAGACAATTATCATATGATCTCACTCATATGTGGAGTTCAAGAAACAAACCAGAATCATAGGGGAGTAAAGGAAAAAAATAAAACAAGATGAAGTCAAAGAGGGAGACAAACCAGAAAAGACTTTAAAAAAAAAGATTTTTATTTACTTATTTGACAAACAGAGATCACAAGTAGGCAGAGAGGCAGGAAGAGCGAGAGAGGAGGATGCAGACTCCCCAGGGAGCAGAGAGCCTGATGTGGGGCTCGATCCCAGGACCCTGAGATCATAACCTGAGTTGAAGGCAGAGGCTTTAACCCACTGAGCCAGCCAGGTACCCCTCAGAAGAGACTCTTAATCACAGTAAACAAACTGAGGGTTCTTGGAGGGGAGAGGGATGGGTGGATGGGGTAACTGGGTGATGGACATTAAGGAAGGCATGTGATACAGTGAGCACTGGGTGTTACAAAAGACTGATGAATCACTAACCTGTATGTCTGAAACTAGTATTATATGTTAATTAATTGTATTTAGATTAAAATTTTCTTTAAAAATAATTTTAAAATAAAATAAGTAACAATCCAATAATGATCAGAGTTATCCAGCAGGGAGTATCAGATCTAGAAGTCAGTTAAATTTAAGGGGCTTGCCGAAGTTTAGGAGAGTCACGCTAGGTCATTTTCCTGTGTGGGGAAGTCTTCAGGGGCAGTTCCAAAGACAAAGATTATTAATATTTCTCCTTCCGCCATTCCTCCTAGAGCCAAAGATGTTTCCTCCACTCACCCACTGGCCCTGTATGTAGGTGTTGCTTTCTCTCTACCAATCAAAAAATCAGTGAGTAACTATAACTTCACCTTTTCCAATATCCCCCTACCCCCGACCTTTGGTCTTTAATGGCCATGGGCAACAGGGACAAAGACATTTTTTAAAAACTTACAGAGATCTATTATGCTCTACTACCTTGGCCCGCATGGGCCACTGCAAAGGGATTCTGTGAACCGTGTACTCAGATGAATGGTCATTATCTTCAAAAAGGCAGGGGCAGTGATAGACACAGGAACCAAAAAAGCAAGAGTTAACGGACCATCAGAATAATGGAGTACCAACACTTTTATGTCCTTGGCTTGAATCCTCAAGGTCCAGTGTCTCAACAGAATTTTCATTTTGGTCTCATCTGCCTCACTTGTCCACCCCTGGGCCAGTTGGCAGTTATACTGAGAACCGGAAATTTTCCTTAGAAGAGAGAAAGAGTATTTGTCAGGTAAACCAAGGAAATGTCCATTATAGGAAGTTAGGCCTTTTGTCATGGTACTCCATTAGCACCCTCCTGACTGTTAAAGAAAAAAAAATATTGTGACACCCATTAAAGAGAGTAAGGAAGATTTTATTCAAGGGATGCTACTATGATGAGATTTTATTGTATAGTATGGGAGAGAAATCTGGCTCAGCTCAGACAAATGGAGATTTACAGCTAAAGAGCATGGTGGGGATCACTGAATGTAAAATTAAGATGGAACATCAAGGGTAAGGATGAAGGGATTCTGGCTAAACCATCTGGACAGTAATATTGTTGAAGGAAGGCTAGGGTCATAAACTATTGAGATCAGGGGATAAGGAATTTTTTAAAAGACTTATTAATACATTTTAGAGAGAGGGAGCAGGGGTAGGGGTAGAGGGAGAGGGAAAGAGAATTTTAATCAGACTCTTCACTGAGCATAGAGCCTGAGGTGAGGCTTAATCTCAGGACCGTGAGATCATGACCAGAGTAGAAACCAAGAGTCAAACGTTCAACCAGCTGCACCAACCAGGTGCCCTGGGAATAAGGGATTGGATCAGATATTAAGGGTTATAGATACTGAAGCACCTGGGTGGCTTAGTTGGTTAAATCTCTGGCTTTGGCTTGGTCATGATCTGATCCCAGGATCAAGCCTGGCATTGGGCTTGCTGCTCAGTGGGGAGTCTGGTTCTCTCTCTCCCTCTGCTATTCCCCCTGCTCAGGCTCTCTCTCTGTCAAAATAAATAAATCTTAAAAAAAAAAAAAGTGGTAAGATACCAGGGGTGAGAGATAAGGAATTTGATCAGATATCAAGAGTAGGATAGAAGATTGCTGAAAAATGACCAAGCAGATTTCTTGCTAAAACTGGGCTAAGTGGGCGGAGCCTAAGGTCAAGGCTAGACAGAAAGAGGACTCAGAGGAACTTGACTCGAGTCTGGTCAAGGAGAAAATCTTCATCATCCATGACCATTGTATTTTCTGCAGTCACACATTTTATTAATTCTTTTATCAGACATTCAGTGAACGAGAAACATGAACGCAGCAGCAATAATATAACAAATGTAAGCGCTCTAGAAGAGACAAAGGCAGTATGGGAATCCACCTCATCAGATTTAGAATATGCATGACTCCATGACTGAATTACTACCACTGCTTGACTGTTGAGATTAAGATGTAGTACAGAGGATCAGAGGGAAGGGAGGGAAATCTGAATGGGAGTCATCAGAAAGGGAGACAAGCCATGAGGCACCTTTAACTATAGGAAACAAACTGAGAGTTGCTGGGGGGGAGGGGAGTGGGAGACATGGAGAAACTGGGTGATAGGCATTAAGGAGGACACGTGATGTGATGAGCACCAAGGGTTATCCACAACTGATGAGTTACTGAATTCTCTGAAACCAATGATGTACTATCTAATGGCTAATTGAATTTAAATATCTAAAAAAGGCACTTCAAAAAAAAAGATGTAGCATAACTCACAATATCCTTTGAGTGGAAGAATGTGCGGACTTTCCACACCTCTGCTGTCCAAGTCCCATGGCTAGTAGCCACATGTGGCTAATGACCACTTAAAAGGTGGCCAATTCAAATGGAGAAATGCTGTAAAAGCAGAATAAACACTGGCTTTCAAAGACATATTGTAACCAAAAGTCAGAGAGTATTGCCACCCTCACATCACAAACATCGCATGACTTCTACAGCTAATGAGAGTGGGACCCAAGATGAGAGAGGTCAACCTGAAAGTCCATGATGTCAGAAAGAACATGGAGAAGAAAGAGTCACAATCCTGGAGTGGATGGTCTGAAGACTGTCAGAATGCCTTTTTTTTTTTTTTTTTTTGGTGATTCTGTATACGGACAAGGAGAATTCATTGGAGATGACATCTGTATGCCTCACATTTTCAAGAGAAAATTATGAAAACGCATATAGACCCACAGCCATAGTTTAATTATGTTTGAAATATATTCAGAACTACTCCAGTCAGTAAATTGCATATTTTCACATTTAGCTTCTCAATTTTCTCTTCGGCACCTCCCATTCTTGAAATCCCAACACAAATCACATCTCTTGCCTAAGGACCATAAACTACCTCACTATCAAAGGCTACAGTTCATTCATTCATTTGATTCATTCAAAGCAACCTAATCTTGAGTGATGTCTTAGGCGCTCTTCTAGGGACTGGTGACACGGTGAACAAAATAGGTAAAAATCTCACTTTCATGGAGCCTCTCTGGTATTTAGGGGAAAATCTTTCCTTATCAACATGAAAATACTTTTTATGGATGTTGCTTAGAATTTCAGTTTTTTTTTTCTTGACAGTATCTCAGGTGATCATCTTTGAGGTGGTTCTCCTGAAAATATTTTTGGGGGGTACTGACTCGACTTTCTGAGTCAGACACTTTCCTAAAGACAGGGGTCAAAGGAAAAGTGACAACTGTCACTCTTGCAGTAAGAACAGGGATCACAATGCTTGAAACAGATATGCTGCTCAGCTGTCAGAAAGTCCACAAGGCTCCAAATGTGTGTGGCCAACTAACGGAACCTGTAACTCAGAGGTTATCATCCTGAGAGCAATGGGAAATCCCTCTAGTTAAGGACTCTCCTTGACGGAAGCTTGACAATGGCCTTGATTTACTTACTATGATGTTTAGGTAATTATACACATTAAGAAAAGTGCACAAGGCACTTACATTTCCATGATACCATCAAAGATATTGTTGTTTTATTAAAATGTTACATCTAGAGTTGTAACGTATAGAGTAGTTAAGTCAATCACTATGAGGTACAGGTGAGACTATTGTAACAGCCATACTTCCATAAAAAAGAAAAATTTTTTGTGGTTTCTGATCTAGGAATCAGCCAGTGAATAATTCTATATCAGTGTCCAGTTACCGGGCTAAACATGTAATCTATTTATATTTCTGAGGGTAAGCAGAATTGTGATCACTGAGCCAGCTGTATTCTAGTAACTACTCATTTACCCAACATAACAGATATAAGAAGGTAAAAGGCTTCTAAGGAGACTGGTTACTTATATTTTGAACCACATTTTGGCAGGTATAACTTGCAACTTGTGCTTAGTGGTAAGATTTCTGATATTTACTTTCTCCTTCCTTTGGCAAGTCAAGTTAGTTAAAAAGTAATTAGAGTAGAGTCCATTGTTTTTCTTAAATGCTTACAGAGATATAGAACTCTCAAGTTTCTTTACTAGACAGGATTAGATCACATTAGTGATAAAGATCAGAATGATTTACATTGCTAAAACGAGAACTTCCTGTCAGTTTGGAGAAAGCTCATTTTTATAACCAACATATTGGCTGGGCTAGAGATTAATGAGTGCTATGGGTGGGGTGATGAATGTGATATATTCAATGACCTGTGGAATTTGTTCTGTAATTTCCCCACTCCTCTGGTCAGCAGAGCGTCTTCTTCAGTACCCAGCACTGCCCATAACTGCATTCAGAAAATCACTCTCCAAAAATGGTTATTTGTTTTGCCTTTTTTATAATTTTTTAAAACATTTGATTTATTTACATGTCAGAGAGAGGGAATGAGAGCACAAGCAGGGGGAGCAGGAGAGGGAAGGGGAGAAGCAAGCTTCCTGCTTGGTGGGATTGCACAAAGGCTGAAGAAGACAGAATGGGAAGGGGACAAGGAGAATAGTGGGTTTCAGATTCTTGGGAACAGAGCCCACATCTATTTCTATGTTTATCTCACTGCTATAAACCCAGGTCACAGCAGAGTGCCTGCAGCAGAGTCATGGAAGTGCTCCAGAACTGATAACTATTGCTATTTATACTACTAACATTCCTCCACAAAGGGCCAAGTGTCATAGCTTCTCCCAGTTCCCCACACTGAACGCAATGAAGAATCAAACTATCGGGTGAAGGATGGCGAGGGGCATTTAACAGGACCCAGATCACAGGAGCCATATTGTATTGCAGGACCAGGGGTCTTACCAGTGACTAGGTATTCACTCCTCTTGAGAGGCTAGCTCCTTGGATCTCCCTCTTCAATCCTCTGAACCCATGTCTGGCATCAGAAACAAAAGTAAACATAACGTATCGCCCTTGTTTATTTTTTACTATTATTTGTTACAGAGGAAGAGAGAGATCACAAGCAAGGGGAGCTGCAGGCAGAGGGAAGGCAGGCCCCCCACTAGAGCCTGGTATGGGATCCAATCCCAGGACCCTGGGATCATGACCTGAACCAAAGGTAGATGCTTAACTGAGTAAGCTACCCAGGCGTCCCTTATTGTCCTTCTTTAAAATTTAATGTATTCTCTCTCCCTCTCTCTTTGTCCCCACTCTGTCACTCATACTCACACAATCACAGAGTCACCGACAATAGCAAGGCATTTCCCATTCTAATTCGCTAAGGCACTATGAGCTTAAGCTCAACAGAATCACTTTGCCAGCTGCTGCTCTACCGTGCCCTGATCCCTTCTCTATCCCCAAGCTCGATCTGTAACTCAAGTGTCATGGTGGTGGCTCTTTCTGCCCTCCCTCCACAAGGCTGTCATCAGCACACTCTTCCCCGTGGCTCCACTCCCCAGCACTGGCTGCCTTTGGTCTACGGGTATGCCCTCTCCTAGAGCTTTTCCACTCTCCCTGAGGGGAAGACAACCCTTACTTCTCCCCGGTGGCTGTCACGTGTCCGCTATATATTGTGACGATCAGCCCGATTAAGAGATTGGGAACTAAAAGACCGGCTTCTGCTTATGGATCAAACTAACTCTGGGGCTTGGGACACATGACAGCAGCACATGGTGGTAGAACTGAGATGGTTAGGGAGTTAATCTGCATTTTCACATCTGGTCAGCAGCAGAACAAAGAAGACACCCCAGATCTCCTATCTCCCAGAACAGTACTCTTCAAGTAACTTACAGCACCATCCTTCTCCAGCTTTGGAAGTGGCACTTTTCCAACCCCAAAGTCTTGATTCTAGGCAGCACTCCGAGAGATACTCCCTCCAGAATCACCCCTGGCTGGAAGTAGTGGTCGGCCAAGGCCTCCCAAATATCTTCCCTTCAGAGTTGCGCTTGCATCAAACTCAAAACTGTGGCACGTACGGGACTTTCCTGTCAGCCTCTAGCTCTAATGACCTATTGGACTTCAGAGGTGCTCTTTTATACCCACTTACCTTATAACATCAACGTGTGACTCCTCTAGAATTCTCTCCATGGCTTTTCTCCTGTACTAATTGTTATGGACTGAATTGTGTCCCCACAAAAGTCATATGAAGAATTCCTAATCTCCAGTGTGACTGCATCTGGAGATAGGGCCTACCTAGAAGGAGGTACTGAAGGCTTGGTGAGGTCACAGGAGTCCTAATCTGCTAGGACTGGTGTCCTCATAAGGGTGAAACACATGAAAGCACTCCCCCTACCTCCCCTCTGGGGGCCCACAGAGAAGAGGTCATCTGAGGGCACAGTTGAAAAGGTAGTGATCTATAGAACAACAAGAAAAAGCTCACTGGAGACCAACCTTGCTGGCACCTTGATCTGGAACTTCTGGCCTCCAGATCTGTGTGAAAATACATTTCTGACATTAAAGCTCTCCAGCCTGTGTTTGTCTGTCCCCGACGGCCTGGCTCCAAAGCCTCAGAGATTGGGGACAGTGAGGAACACCATAGGACTAACCCTGCCACCCTGAAAGGAACCATGCCATTTGGAACTCCAGAAAGGATTCAGAGGAACTGAAATCTGCATTCCTACCTCTGGACAGCCCCATATTCAGCAGGCCCCTGGATGCAAACCTGGAGCTTGACACTCAACCTGAACAAATCCCTCGACTGCCCCCTCCCCCAGAAAGATGGACAGAGTGCTGGCAGATCGGGCCTGCCATGTTGTGGTCCCTAACCATAACCTTTGGTTTGCTTTTCAAGATTCTGACCCGAAAGGCCTTGCAGTAGGTGCCCTACAATTTGGGGACACATGGGCAATCCCAGAGGACTCAGCCTGCTGCCCAGAAGGAAACTGTGCCATTTGGAACTCCGGAAAGGATTCAGAGGAGCAGAAATCTGCATGCCTAGCTAAGGACACACCCACACAGAGCTGACTCCTGGACACAAAGCCAGAGCCAGACACTCACCCTCACCTCCACTGTCAACTCAGCCACCCAGACAGCTCTCCATGGGGTCTTCAGGTCAGTCCTGCCATGTCCCTGGTTCCTAACACTAACCCTTGGATGGGTTCTGTAATGATCTCCTCATTTCAGGTTATGTGGTGGTTCTGCAGGACATTGTCCTGGTGTGGGATCAAACACACTGAAGCATCCCGTGTGAAGTGGCAAACGTGGTAAAGAAATGACGGCTGGGGAATCTGAGTGTGGAGACAGCACGTATTTGTGCTGCTATAACAAGCTGACTGCACTTTGAAATCACCACAGAGGAAATGAATCTTCCAAATATCCATGTTAGCACGATGACACGGAAGCAGAGAGAACATCAGACTTTGGGATGGAGGCCAAGCCCTCCCAAATCCAGGTCACCCAACATGGAGAGGACACATGTTAGCAAGAGACTCGTGGGAGAATTAAATCATGGGCCCCTGTATCTCAGGTGCAGTAGAAGCAGTGGATTTGGAATTTCAGTTTTTCCACAACGTTCCACCACAAGCTGGTTAGAACTGTGCAAAAGCAGGAAGGGAAGCCCCAGTAAAGTGGACTGGGGATGCCAGAAGGGGAGGCTGGAAGGGAGCGCCTGGTGCTCAGTGCCCATTACAGACCCCACATTGCAATCCCCCACAGGAGAGACTCACCAATTCCAGGCCTCACACGGGAAGCTGGAGGTTTATCTCCTGACTTTTTGTAGGAGCTTTGCAGGTCAGCTGGTGAGAATTCTCCATCACCCTGCCTTTCTCCAAGGGACTTTCCTTCAAGCACCCTTCCCAACTTCTTCCTCCTCCATGAAATAATGTTCCTCTCCTTTGTTTCTCGCACTTGCCTGTGATGGGACCTTAGCTTGCTCAGCCCAGACTGCCATTCTCTGCTCTTCCCAATTAAACCCATGCTGCTGGTCAAATAACTGGCAGATTGAGTTTAAGGCCAATTGAACTAATAAATTCAAAAACTTGCAAGGAACAAAATCAATATGCACAAATTAGTGGCACTCCTACGAGCTCGGAAGGAACCATCAGAAAGAGACTGCGGAGAACGATCTCATTTACACCTGCATCCAAGACAGCAAGATACCCGGGAGGCCCCTGAACCAAGAAGGTGACAGACCTGTCATCTGACAGCCCTGCAACAATGACGACAGTCAGGGAGGGGTACACACGGAGATGGGGAGGCACTGTGCTCAGGGTAGAACCCACACTGGGAAAATACCTACTCTCCCCAAAACCGTCTACAGAGTCCTCACTCTGGCTCCCGAATTTCCGGACTCGGCGCAAGCCTGGAGTGGGTGTGGACACGGGAAGGACCCCGCAGGGCTGAGGTGGGGAGAGCACAAGCACCGAAACAGGCGGACGCTCCCTGACCTCAGACCATCTGAGGAGCCCCAGGAACCGAATCCGCGAGCACACAAACACAGATGAGGACCTAGGAGCACCCGAGCCCAGAAAGGGGGGACCCCACAGCCCCGCGCACAGCACAGCAGGAGGCCACGTCTCCTCACACAAAACGACGGAAGCCCCAGTGTCTACATAGGGCTCCCTTTCTCTGTGGGGTCCTGAGACCACGAACCCCTTGACAGTCCACTCAGGCGGCTTCTCCTCAGCTCCTCCAGCATCTGGTCCTTAGGAGGTTGGACTGCTGCCAGTGTGGGCGCGTCCTCCACAACGGGTCCGGTCAGTGTGGATGCAGAGCCACACCCTCCTCAGCTTGTCCTGTCAGGGTGGGAGGCGCCCCACATTCTCCAGAAGTCTCCACAGTGGGTCCTGAAGAGGCGGGGCTCTGGTCCCAGCTGTGGCTGTGCAGCCTGGGCTCAGGGCGGGAGCTGGGGTCTGGCGCCCTCTGCAGGCGGTGCAAGGCAGTGCAGGACTGTGGGAGCTCACCCTTCAGTGGAAGGTCCTGCTCCCTCCTGGGGTCCAGCTGATGCCATTTCATTCCGGAAATTCAAGCTGCATGGAGCCCAATACCCCCCAACTTCCCCCCAAATAGCTAAGGAACAATGAATTGGAAACAATGTGGAATTACAACAGTCCTTGACCCAAACAGTGTCACTGAACATGGCCCTGATGCAGACCCACACTCTGACCTCAACTTGGTCTCAAGCCTGGACCCTACCCTAATCCAAGACCCTAACCCTAGCCCCCAACCCAAACAATGTTCACAAGAATCAAAAGGTAGAAACTGCAAATATCCATCAATGGCAAGTGCCTAAGCAAAGTGTGGTGAAGCATTTGAATTTGGGTACAGGTTCAGGTTTTAGTCAGAGTTCTAGATCAGGCTTTGGGTTTAGTGTTAGGGTGAGGGTTTAGAGTGAAGGACAGGGAACAGAGTTATAGTTTAGGGCTTTAAGTTTATGATTTAGGCTTTAAGACTCAGGGCTTATGGGATAAAGTTCAAGGTCAAATTTGGGGTTTGACTTCATGCTGAGATTTGGGTTCAGGTTTCATGACTTGGAGGTCTGGTTTAGGGTTTGGGTTCGTGGTTCAGGGCTTGGATCCAGGGCTCAGGTACAGGCTTTGGGTTCCATTCCAGGTTTGGGATTCAGGGTTCTAGTTTGGGCTTTAAGGTCAGCTTAGGTTTCAGCGTTGGTAGGGTTTAAGGTTAGGTTTAGGGATGACACATTTTCTTCAGTTGTCATCATGGACAAAATAATTCTATCTGAAGTTTCTAAGTCAGAAATGTATTTCATCTGGGGGCGCCTGGGTGGCTCCGTGTGTTAAGCCTCTGCCTTGGGCTCAGGTCATGATCTCAGGGTCCTGGGATCGAGCCCTTCATCAGGCTCTCTGCTTGACCGGGAGCCTGCTTCCCCATCTTTCTCTCTGCCTGCCTCTCTGCCTACTTGTGATCTCTGTCTGTCAAATAAATAGAATTAGTAAAATCTATTATATGATCTTTTACAAACCATTTCCTATCTTTGCATTTCTTGTGCCAAGACAGACAGGGGTTATTTAAAACCCTGAAGAGAGTGCTCTTGCTTTTAAATTGCCTGTAACCTTCGTGTAATAGATTTATGATTGATAATAGATTTAGTTAAAATATAACTATTTAAAATATTTACTCTCAGTAAACGATTTCAACCTATGCTCATTTAAGTAACTTGGTGCATAATCCCTTTTCTATTAAACCATAGTGCAAGGACCAATGCCGCGTTCCCGAGAGAACCCCAAGCTATTTTTCTAGAATGGCTGTATGCTATATATGGCGTCCTGTTTTCACTCCCTTTGTGGAGCACCTACCCTGGAGGTCATGTAATAACCAATGACCAAAAAAACAAACAAGAAACCCAAACATCCAGGTCGAAGTGCCATCCCTGCCTGGAGTGGAGGAGACTGCTCAGACAGATCCCAGGCAGGCATCTCAGCCCAGGCCTGTGTTGGGGAAGCTGGTTCCTGGCTTTGGGCGCAAACTGGAAGCCAGCAAACTGACCCAAGAGTGCAGCCGGCGTTTAGGACTGATGATCTTTTGGCAGCCAGGCTGCGCGTGGACACCCGCTCAGGGAGCCAGGCTAGGCGGCTGCCCAGCGCAGGCGCTGGCAATGCAGCAGCATGCCAGGGCTTAGCCCCGCACCCCAGCATGGGCTCCGGCCTCAGAAGTGAGGGGGTGGGGCCAGCGTAGAGAAGGGTCTTTGCTAATTTCCAAAGCTGGAAGTGAGCTCTCAGAGGACTCAGGAGGGAGGGGGGCGGGGGCGGGGGCGGGTCGGGGGCGGCTGGGAGAAGGGGCTTTGCTAATTGCCCAGGCGGGAAGGAGGGGCGCACAGCGCCAGGGTGCTGTGCTGCAGCCCATTCAGGACAGCAGGACCCACCATACTCGCTGCCCCTGCACTCTCATGCTCCAGCCTAGCCCATGAGGCCGTGGTGTCCTGTTCCCGTTCCCGCCGCCTGCTGCCCCTCCCCGCCCAATGGCTTCTCTGGAGGACCCTCTGCTCACAGGTAAAGTGACACCACGACGCGCCCTCACCTGAAGCAGAAAACGCGGTCCAGGAGCTGGGCGTGGGATGTTTGGGCCCCAGCCTCCCGCCAACCCCAGGGCACCAGGACCACCCCAGACGCTGTGCCACACCCTGTCCGCAGGGGGTCAGGCCGGGACAGCGCCACAGGAGGTACCCCCCCCCCCCCCGCCAGAGGGCAGGCTAGCCCCCATAGTTCGGCACCCCATGCGCTTTTCAGAGCCTCCTGCCATTTCCAGGGCACCCAGAACCCAGAGAGTGAGGCCTTGGGTGCTTTCTAGAGACAGATTCAAGGCAATTTTTCGACTTTGGGACTCAGAGTTAACATAGTTTTCATTTGTGATTATTATTTTTTGTGGGTGCCATAGCTTTTCTTTTGACCTATGGTTGTTTTCACTCCCGGATCTGAAGAAGCCCCTAAATCCTAACCCTGTTGAGGACTCTGAAAGCTCTCAGAGCAGCAGTGCTGGGGGACAGTGTGGACACATGTTTTGGTTTCTCCTCTGGCCTGCTTCTGTGGCAGCCCCGCTCTGTCCTCCTCAGACTTCAGAGCAATATCTGAACAAGTGGAGAAGCGACGAGGGGGTCAGGAAGGTGGCCACCGAAGAGTGACTTCTCTGGAGGGTGGCTGAGCTAACAAGTGAACATGTTAGTCCAGCTCTGCCTGCATTCAGTATGGAGCTGAACAGGGGCCAGGGAAGGGGAGGAGGAGCAGAGAGCAGGGACAAAGGGACCAAAGAGGAGATTCAGATGAAGGGAAGTAATGGGGAGGAAAGAGAAGAAACTCTAGAAGACAGGTATGTAGAAAGGAAAAGGGATGAAGTGGGCATTGGGAAAGGGCACCACCAGGGAAGGAGAGAGGGGAAGGAAAGAGGGAGGAAGAGAGGAAAGGGGAAAGGGAGAAGGGAGGAGTCAGCATGCCAGGGCTCCCCCTGCATCTGAAGAAGAGGTGGCTGCTCCAGCTTGTCAAACAGGGTGCTCACTCTTTGGCCCCAGTTTCTGCTCCCAGTGCTACTGGGCTTTTCAAGGAAGGCAGGCTGTCCCTTGGGACCTACTGGAGCCCACTGGAGCCCACAGGAGGGTGGGAGAATTAAGATGCCACCGGGTCCTGTCCTGAGCTGCTCCCAGCCACCAGCCTCACCACATGGTGCAAGAGGGACCCCAGAACAAAGGAAGGATACAGGCCAGCATGTCTGCTGGTGGCCCTGGGCACTTAGCTCATCGCAGTGAACCACACGGCCTCCTCAACCCACGCTTTCAAAGCCTCCTTCTTCGTTTCTGGCATTCATGTCTGTAGGAACATGAGCCAGATCTAACTCATCTCCGACAGACAATTCTGACTCACCCCGTGTCAGATTTTTATGAGTGGCTGTGATAGAGTAAGATAGCAATGCTCCAACAAACGGACTGTTTCCTCCCACTTGACCTCAACAGTCTTATACATTTTCTTAGCGAAAACATCTTGTCTCCTTCCATTAAGCTCATAACGTGGTCTAGGAGTATACATGCGCCTTCGGTAGATGCGAAGCGATACAGAGGTCTTTTTTTTTTTTTTAAATTTTACAAGGTAAAGTCAGTGAACACATCCAACTTGACCAATACGTCTCTAAAATGTCAATCCAGGCAAAGCTTTTTCTGCCTACAGTTTGGAGCCTACGTGGTGACATTTTTAAAATGCTTTCAGTCCCTCAGTGAGGCTCTTAGAAGCTAGCCAGGGCTTACTACGTGCCAGGCACTGTGTCAGGTGTTGGAGCTAAAGGGAAAGAGAGCTTGGAGGCTAGCTGGGGAGGGACATCCATGACACAACCACAGCTAGAAACGGAGGCCAGTGCTAGAAAAGAGAGAGCAGGCTGCATGGAGAGTGTGTACCATGGGGCTTGTGAGCTCACGAATAAGTGGGAGTAACTGGAGTGGGGAGATGGGGGAGAGAAGAGGGTCTTCCCATCAATGGGAATCACCTGTGCTTGGAGGCAGGTGCCATGAGAGGTCTCCACAGGAAGAAGGAGGCAGTGTGGTTGAAGGGCAGAGAGATGGGGCAGAACAGGCATCAGTCAGTTGGACGGGTATGAATAGACTGATGGGAGGATTATGGGTGCCTTTGGAGAACTGAGAATTTGTTAGAAGATCAGTGCAGATTTCTATGGAGACAAATGCCAGGAACTGATAGGTCTTTGAAAGGTCACTCTGGCTGCCTTTTGGCAAAGGGGTTGGTAAAAGGCACTTGCAGGTGTGAACACACCAGGTGGGAGGTGAGTGCAGGAAATCGGGTGAGGGAGCATGGGAACTTGGTCCCGGGGTATATAAGGGAGAATAGCCTTTAAGGAGTTCCACAAATTGGCACCAGCTGTGGCTTCATTACAGAGCTGGAAGGGGGAGGTGGGTGTGTCCTGGAGGTTACAGAAATTACATGAGAAAGGGAAGTCTTTTTAGATCTCTTTTTCAACTAGAGGAACTCTCACCTTATTGATAGAATTCCAGAGTGGGAACCAATGATATGAGGACATCTTTGAAATGTCTGAATATGTTCTTCGACATCTTTGCAAGTGACGAGGAGACCTTGACCTTAGGAGGCCTTGGCCCTCTTTGTAGCCAGAAAGATTTCACCTACAGATTTGGGTTCTCCCTTTTAAAGTCAAGGAGTCAGTCCTTCCAAAGGACACCTCCTATCATTTTACCCTCTCATCATACCTCACGTGCTGGCATCTCCAAGACCCTCTGTTCCAGGTTGAGAGTATCCACTTTGGCCGGGCTGGTCTTGCCAAGAACACCACCACAGGAAATCTAGAGCCTGTAGTGCTATTAATAACATCATCTAAGACTGTGTTTGCTGCCCTCTTGGCCTCTTCCCACCATGACTCACTGAAGCTTTTTACACATTGTATCCATTATGCTATAGTTCCCAAAGGTCATCTTCTCTAGTGCCATTAGTTTTTAGGGGAACAGGCAAACCTTAAACTTGTCCCCCTTAATTGGATCCCTGTGCCCCCACAATCTCTTTGAATGCCTTTCACCATGATCCTTGAATGAGATCTGAGACCACTGCTGGTACCTAACACTTCTTGGCACCTTGTCTGCTAGGTTCTTGGAAGAGGAGGTGGCTATGGAGGTGAGTGGGGATGGGAGTGGGAGGATTTCTCCCTTCACTTCCCTTTTTGTGTTTTCAAATAATGGGTTTTGAGGGGGAGGGAAAGGTTAACCAGACCATTTATTTTCCATCTCCCATCGATAAAATGTCACACAGGAGAGAGGTGGCAGAAACGCACTTTCAGGTTAATTTTTTTACAAGGAAGATTGACTTATGAACCTACTTTGTTATTCCCTTTCATTCAATTTCCCTGTACCTCCTTTTCTATGAAGTGTAACGGTAACCCATTATTATTTTTATTGTTGGCACGTGCTTTGTGAACCATAAAGTGTACGCTATAAATGGGAGCGCTTTTCTTTTTTTTTTTTTTGTAGTTTACGAAAAACTAATATTTTTTAAATTAATTTTTTATTTATTTTTAGCATAACAGTATTCATTCTTTTTGCACCACACCCAGTGCTCCATGCAAGCAGTGCCCTCTATGATACCCAACACCTGGTACCCCAACCTCCAAATCCCCCGCCCCTTCAAAACCCTCAGATTGTTTTTCAGAGTCCATAGTCTCTTATGATTCAGCTCCCCTTCCAATTTCCCCCACCTCCCTTCTCGTCTCTAACTCCCCATGTCCATGAAAAACTAATTTAAAAACATTCATCCACCAGAGTACCCAAAGGGCTCCCATATAAACTATCTGTCGTTACATTATGTCCCGATGTGGAGCTCGATCCCAGGATCCTGAGATCATGACCTGAACTGAAGGCAGAGGCTTTAACACACTGAGCCACCAGCCCCAATGTATTCTCTTCAGTACCAGAATTTGTAACCAATTGACAGATGAAAAAGGAGGCAGTCAAGTGAAAAACAATAGGTCTTAGACCTGCAAGAAATTTGAATTAGATGAATTCAGCTACTCAGGCACTGTTTCACATTTTCAGATCTCTGCAGAAAAGGGGTTAACCTTTTTACAGCATGTAAAAGAGAAGACTATAACACATACTATGTGTAAGCATGTAAATATCAAAAAATATCCCATTAGATGCTAAGACACACAGGGCCTATATTTTCTCTCAAATTCATGAATATGTAGGAGCAATAAGTGAGAAGTGAATGTATACTCTTCACTTCGAAGTCTTTTAGAAATCTAAAATATGACTTTCTATGGTTTGTGTCTCCATATTCCTTTATTGCCAGTTTGAACAAATCCACATGCTTTGATTCAAAGGTAATAAATTCCTCTTATTTGGAAACATGATGTTTATTTTTATTCTCTCACCCTTAGCAGGTGGTTTCATTTTAGCACACTTCAGAGTTATAATTTCATGCTTATTAAAAACATTTATTATGATCTACATAGATGAATGAAACTTTTATTTTATTAAATTATTTGACAAAAAATCTGTTATTTTTAAAAATGTATTTCCTTTAGGGTTATTTTAGAGCGTTCAGAGAGGATCTAGGAGTGTGGTATTATGTAGTTTTTAAGTAGGTATGAAATGGTTATTTATAGGATTGTTTCTTTAAGGCTTATGTATATTGTCCATTATATGCTATAAAATATTTTGAAAGTAAATTTAAGGTATGTTTTACATAGTTTATTTTTTGGAAATAAATATTGAAATGACTTGTGAAATTCAGTATATTCTCAACATTAATTTATTTTGAAATTTACCAGTTGTCTACTGAACTATTATATGGCAGATATTACTTCAGACTACACTGGTAAATGAAATACTTGGCTTTGTAGAACTTTTATTTTAATGGGTGAGACAATTCAAAGCTATAAACCTTAATAAAAATTGCATAGTGCATTCAAAAAGGATGAGTACAATGGGGAAAAAGAAAAACTCGATCAGGGTGAGAAAAATCAAGGTTGCTAGGCAGGGGATGGGGAGTTAAAATTTTTAATAGGAAGATCAGGGTAGTTACAATGAAGCTGACAATTGAACAAAGGTATGGAAAGGTGATGAATTTGCCCAGAACTATCAGCAATAAGGTCACTCCAGACAAAGGAATTGGCTATCTTGAAGGCCATAAGGTTGGATCATGCCTGGCATATCTGAGGAATAGCAAGGAGGCCACTGTGAGTGACTGAAGAGTAGCAGGGAAAGAGGTCACAGAGGTTAAATGAGTGGCTAGATCATGTAAAGCTTAGAAGTCATTGTAAAACTCTGGCTTTTATATTTGGAAACTTACTGTGTGATAGAATTTCTGCTAATAACTGAGAGTTCAATTGTCCATAAAATTTCAAGGACTCTTATTCTAGTAAGACAGAATGAAGAGAAAGAGTTCATATTTTCACATGGTGTAACAAATGCTCAGAGATGCAAGTGTAGGAAGCTATAGGATCACAGAAGAAGGCACTAAAATCACACCAATATATTTGATGACTGTGACTATATATAAATTTGTATTTTCTAGATTTTTTATAGTCATGGAATGACACTGTATATACTATTCATTGCCTGGCTTTTCTTTTCTCAGCATCATTACTTTGAGAATCTCCAATTGTAAATAGTTCATTTTGATGTTGAATAGTAATCTCTTTAATGAATAGATCATAATTTTTCTTTGCTCTATGGATGGACATTGATGAACATTTCCACTGTTTTCAATTCTTAAAAATAAAGCTGCTATGAAATTCATATACAAGTCCCTGTATGAACATAGGGCTTGTTTCTCTTGGTTAAATGCCTAGAAGTAAAATGGCTATTTTTGTAACTGCAACATATTTTGCATTTAAAAAAATTTTCAAACTATTTTCCAAAGTGGTTGTATCATGATATATGCCAACAACAGTTTAGATTTTTTGTTGCTTCTCAATCTAGCTCAGACCAAGTACAATTAGCCTTTATAATTTTAGCCATTCTAATAGATATGTAAGCATGTCTCATTATGATTTTAATTTGTATTTCTTTAATGTCTAAATGTTGAGAAATTTGTCATGTGCCTATAAGCCATCCATATACTTTTGGTGACATGTCTCTTCCATTATTTCCTTCACATGTAAAATTGGATACTCTGTTTGGTTATTAGTAAGGTTTTTTATTTTTATTCATATTTAAATAATCAGAGTAGATGTCCATTATCAGATATGTAATTTGGAAATCGCTTGTCCATCTTTACAGTTTCTCAATGGAGCTTTGATAGCTGTGTCTTTCAAGAAATATGCTACTTCTTTCCTGGTACACGGAGGTATGACTAGAACATTATCAATGTTGACCTTTGCAAAGAAAATCATGGCTTAAGATATATGTAGTCTGCAGTTGTTGGGAGTGTTCACCGTCCTTGCCTCTAACTCATCTCTCACTGCCCACACATTCAGATATAGGGGAATATTGATTGACAAAATATTAATTGCCAAATAACACTAGTTAGAGAATAAGAAAAATGCAGGCACCTGATTATATAATATTACATAAATAAAATGTGTTTTTATAAGTGCTATTGGAAGTAAATTCCTCAATACTTTAATCACACAGAATGATGGAATCCTAGATTTTTTTTCTTGTATTTACTAAGAAAATGATCATGCCTCAAGTATATTAAAATGGAATAGGGAAAATTAAAAATTGTTTTAAGATGATTTGCGTGTGTTGTGCGTATGTGAGAGAGAAAGTGAGAGAGAAAGATAAAGAAAAAGAGAAAGGGAAAGACAGAGAGGTGGCTGCAGTGAATTGATGAGTTGGAGGATAGATTTTAAAGTTTTGTCTTTTGCTTTCTACATTTCTTTTTCCTTAGGTACAAGAGAACAATCAGTAATATCTCAGAAGCCTGCTGGTAACATCAGCAGAAAGAATTAGAGGTTCCCAGAAAATTAAGATGACATATAGTTTTCCTGACATAAGAAAATCATTTTTTGTCCCCAGCTATTTTCAATGATCTATACCCCACCTGTGTACTTGCCCAAGCACACTTCTTCCAAAACTTCCTGGGAGGTTCTTACAAAGAAATGCAAAAACCTCACTCCTTAAGGATTTTGAGGGAACAAGGCAATGGGAAAACTAACAGTCACCACCAGACCAGGAAATAGCCTAAGCTATTGAGACAATAAATCAGTGGTAAAACTCCTAGTGCTATTTCAAAAGCAATCAAGGCCTTGCATTCCTTGTCCCAGAAAATGAGCCCAAGACCCCATCTAGTTTCTATCTGCTCTTGAAGCCTGCAGAGTCCCTTTCCCTTGTCCAACAGTTACCTCTGCTTTATTCTAACGTTGAAGTTTCTGCCCTCGGTGGAATACAAGCTTCATTCAGGTGAACATGCAATACATATTGCACAAATACATATGTGGATGTGCATGCATCCACAACCTTATGACCAACCATACACGGGATAATAAAACTCTCCCTTCTGAGTATTCATCTTAAATACTAAATAAAAATCTCTCTCCTGTTCAAACAGTCAAGGCTTTGGAACTTATTCCCTGTGATCTCCTTGTATGTTGTAAACAAAGATTCCTTTGTTTGACAACTCCACCTGTTTCTGTGATTCACCAAAGACTGACCTCAGTTAGTTCAGTTGCTGTAATGGCTTTCACTACTCTGATTCTACCTCTGCAAGTCTCCAAATTTAACTATTTTTTCTCCCAATTCTGCATGTTCTTGGCTTTAAACTGCAACTCTGAAGAGAAGATTTGCTTGTTTAAAAAAAAAAATCAAGAAAATGTAGTAGTAGTTAACATTGTTACTTTGAACTTCCTGCCCTAAGGGGCTCTCCTGTTCTTTCTCTTTGACTTCCTGGACTAAAACGACAGAAATTTGGCAATACATCACTCCCCAATCCAGATTACTGCCAGAACAGTTTATACTCTTAGAAAAATATTAGTTTAAAAGATCACATAATTAAATACTTAAGCATGTAGTGTAATATAGTGGTTTACAAGAAATATATTTTGGTCATCTGAATATTTGGTTTTCAACCATGGCTACTGACTCACAGCTCCTAAAACTCTTGGGATTTCCTGTGATAAGGGTGAGAGAGGTGTGTTTTGTTCTGTTAATGAAGTGACCTTCAGACCTCACTCAAGGCAAGGGCTGTTTGCCTGAAGGACCAACCACTTGGTGAAAGCCTTCACAACTTTTTGCCTCCCCTTCCTCCCAATACAGGATTATCTGGGGAGGGAAGAGGATCTGGAGATTAGATCAGCAAATGACAATGATTTAGTCAGTCATGACTATGTCATGAAGCCTCCACAGAAAAGCTGAAAGGACTGGGTTCAGAAAGCTTTTAGTTTGTGAAATGTATGAAAAGGCAGGAAGAGTGGCAGTCTTACAGAAGGTAATAGAAGCTCTGTGCCCATTCTCCATACCTTGCCCTGTGCACTTCTTTATCTATCTATTGATTTAAATCTTCTATTATATCTTTTAATAAGCTGGCAAACATAAAGTAAGTATTTTTCTGAGTTTTGTGAGTCCCTGTAGCAAATTAAAAGAACGTAAGAAGTAGGCCACTGGGACCTCCAACCTGTAGTTGCTCAGTCACAAGCACAGGTAATAACCTGGGGCCTACAGTGAGACTGGCATCTGAGGTGGGGTTGGAGATAGTCTTGGAGGACTGATCCATTAACTGATGAAATCTTACACTATGTTCAGGTAGATAGTGTCAGAATTTAGTTGAATTCTTGGAGATCCTGCTGTTGTCTGAAAATTATTTGGCATTGTTGGTATGATGTCCTAAAACCCAAAAAGATATAGCTACCTCAAAATAAGAATACGGTTGACAGCTTATATATAATAAGTGAGTATTTCAGGGATTTAAAATATACCCAATAAATAATGTAAGGAAATAAGGAAAGATTTTGAAATAAAAACAAGAATAAGAACCTAGTGGTACTAATAGATTAAATATATGTAATCTAGTTGAATTAAGAATACAATGGATAGAATACGTAATGGATTCAATAGAGATAAGAAGTCACTTAAGGATATAGTCATCTGGATACCAGCAAAGCATTAAAATTATCAATATAAAAGAGGTGTAAGATGTAGGTGATGTGTGTGGAACAAAAGCTAGAGAAGAAATTAGATTTCCTTACTACTCATAGCCTGTTGACAAGTCCTTGAAGCTCCTCTGGGGACTCAGCTGCTTCCATGTGGACACATCCACTCAGGGCAAAAAGCATTCTTAGTCCACCCCCCAGGATACTGAAAATCTACTTTCACATGTAAAAATTACTTTGGAAACTTCTTTATCTCTACTCCCCACCCCTGCCCTCAAGATATAAATTGGCAATCATCTCCCAAGCATATACCCACTGATACACATCAGAAGAGTCTCTTCCCTGAGTTTTTACTAAATAGTAATAAATGACCTTTCCCTAACAATAGCTAGCCCCCTCAAGGTCCTGGAAACCTTGTTTATAAAATACCTTGGAGGCTTGTGCTATCCCTAACCTCCTCCCAAATTGAAAGTATATAATCAGCCACTCTTCATGACCCTCTCTCTCTACTCCAAATAAATAAATAAATATTTTTAAATAAAATAAAATAAATGACTTTTTTTAAATGAAAGAAGAAAAAGGAAAGAAATATTTGAATATTAATGTACATCTATTTCTCAAGCATAAAATAGTCAAGACACTGGATTAAAACTTACATACAAGAAAAGAAAGAAAATATTCATAACTAGAGTTGACTCTATGAATCCCAAACTAGGGCATACATACCAAAGACACACAAAAAAAATCACAAGTGTTAGAGAGAAAAAAAATAATTCATTAATAAAGAAACAAGAATCAGACTGACAGAAATTTTTTAAATAACATCAGATATAAAAAAGAATGAAGTAATAGCTTTATTATCTTGAAAAAAAATCACAAATGGAAACATTTAGATCCTTATAAAATGTCATTGGCATAGGAAGGCATAATAAAAAAAATATTTTCAGGAATACAGATCACAGATAATTTGCCTTAATTTGTGTAGGCAGCACTTAAATACTAATATTATTTTAACAGTTAAAATATACTCTATGATCTTTGAGGTTGGGGAAAAGAGGATGACCAAGTCATCTTGAAATAATTCAGTTTTATGAAAAAAGTAAAAAGATCAAAAAAAAGACTTGTAGAAAAGAGAGATAAAACATATGCATAATAAAAATAAATAAATAAATAAACAGCTGGAGTGCCTGGGTGACTTAGTCGGTTCAAGTGTCTGCCTTCAGCTCAGGTGATGATCCCAGGGTCCTGGTATTGAGCCCTGCATCAGGCTCCCTGCTCAGTGGAGAGTCTGCTTCTCCCTCCCATTGAGAAAAAAAATTTGACTTATTTATTTGAGAGAGATAATCTTTAAATTTTACTTATTTATTTGAGAGAGAGTGAGAAAAGAAAAACATGCACACAGCAGAGGGAATAACAGAGGGAGAGGGAGAAGCACGCCACTGAGCAGGGAACCCCCTGCGGGGCTCTATCCCAGGACCCGGGTATTATGACCTGAGCTATAGGTAGACACTTAACTCAGGTACCCCAATAAATACAATCTTTTAAAAAAAACTAAATAATAATAAAAATAAATAATATTTCAGATAGTATGATTTTTTTAATGTGAGACTTGGTATAAAAACAGGATGACATACTTGTCTAATTATAGCAAAGACTTTGATAAGTTTAGATGCAGTAGTACATAAAAAATTTAACTTCTTTCATTAACTGATAATTTAATTAGATTAAATTAAGAGACATCAAAATTTAGAGAATCTAATAGTCCTGATCTATTAATAAATGTAGCCATCCTGACCCCAAAACAAGAGTCTTCAGTAAGTATATAAGCATAAGTTGAACATTTACACAAACAGGCCATTATTTAGGCCAGAAGTATATGCCAATAAATTCCTAGAGTTAAATATCAGGCTATATTTTCCAAGAATAAGGCAATAAAATTAGAAAACAATGACCAAAATATTAAATTCATATAATTGGAAGTTAACTTCATACCTAAAAAGAAATAATACAGCTAATTCAGAAATTTTTAGAATTACAGTACTTTGGTAATATCAACTCTCAAAATGAGTAACGGACAGGTGGGGCTAGCAAGAGACTCGTGGGAGGATTAAATCATGGGCCCCTGTATCTCAGGTGCAGTAGAAGCAGTGGATTTGGAATTTCAGTTTTTCCACAACGTTCCACCACAAGCTGGTTAGAACTGTGCAAAAGCAGGAAGGGAAGCCCCAGTAAAGTGGACTGGGGATGCCAGAAGGGGAGGCTGGAAGGGGGCGCCTGCTGCTCAGTGCCCATTACAGACCGCACATTGCAATCCCCCACAGGAGAGACTCACCAATTTTAGGCCCCACAGGGGAAGCTGGAGGTTCATCTCCTGACTTTTTGTAGGAGCTTTGCAGCTCAGCTGGTGAGAATTCTCCATCACCCTGCCTTTCTCCAAGGGACTTTCCTTCAAGCACCCTTCCCAACTTCTTCCTCCTCCATGAAATAATGTTCCTCTCCTTTGTTTCTCGCACTTGCCTGTGATGGGACCTTAGCTTGCTCAGCCCAGACTGCCATTCTCTGCTCTTCCCAATTAAACCCATGCTGCTGGTCAAATAACTGGCAGATTAAGTTTAAGGCCAATCGAACTAATAAATTCAAGAAGTTGCAAGGAACAAAATCAATATGCACAAATTAGTGGCACTCCTAGGTGCTCGGAAGGACCCATCAGAAAGAGACTGCTGAGAACGATCTCATTTACACCTGCATCCAAGATAGCAAGATACCCAGGAGGCCCCTGAACCAAGAAAGTGACAGCCCTGCAACAATGAGGACAGACAGGGAGGGGTACACACGGAGATGGGGAGGCACTGTGCTCAGGGAAGAACCCACACTGGGAAAATACCTACTCTCCCCAAAACCGGCTACAGAGTCCTCACTTTGGCTCCGGACTAGGCGCAAGCCTGGAGTGGGTGTGGACACGGGAAGGACCCCGCAGGGCTGAGGTGGGGAGAGCACGAGCACCAAAGCAGGGGGACGCTCCCTGACTGCAGACCATCTGAGGAGCCCAAGGAACCCAATCCGCGAGCACACAAACACAGACAAGGACCAAGGATCACCCGAGCCCAGAAAGGGGGGACCCCACAGCCCCGCGCACAGCACAGCAGGAGGCCACGTCTCCTCACACAAAACGACGGAAGCCCCAGTGTCTACACAGGGCGCCCTTTCTCTGTGGGGTCCTGAGACCACGAACCCCTTGACAGTCCACTAAGGGACTTCTCCTCACCTCCTCCAGCGTCTGGTCCTTAGGAGGTTGGACTGCTGCCAGTGTGGGCGCGTTCTCCACAACGGGTCTGGTCAGTGTGGATGCAGAGCCACACCCTCCTAAGCTTGTCCTGTCAGGGTGGGAGGCGCCCCACATTCTCCAGAAGTCTCCACAGTGGGTCCTGAAAAGGCAGGGCTCAGGTCACAGCTGTGGCTGTGCAGCCTGGGCTCAGGGCGGGTGCTGGGGTCTGGCGCCCTCTGCAGGCGGTGGAAGGCAGTGCAGGACTGTGGGAGCTCACCCTTCAATGGAAGGTCCTGCTCCCTCCCCGGGTCCAGCTGATGCCATTTCATTCCGGAAATTCAAGCTGCATGGAGCCCAATACCCCCCAACTTCCCCCCAAATAGCTAAGGAACAATGAATTGGAAACAATGTGGAATTACAACAGTCCTTGACCCAAACAGTGTCACTGAACATGGCCCTGATGCAGACCCACACTCTGACCTCAACTTGGTCTCAAGCCTGGACCCTACCCTAATCCAAGACCCTAACCCTAGCCCCCAACCCAAACAATGTTCACAAGAATCAAGAGGTACAAACTGCAAATATCCATCAATGGCAAGTGCATAAGCAAAGTGTGGTGAAGGGTTTGAATTTGGGTTCAGGTTCAGGTTTTAGTCAGAGTTCTAATCAGGCTTTGGGTTTAGTGTTAGGGTGAGGGTTTAGAGTGAAGGACAAGGGAACAGAGTTATAGTTTAGGGCTTTAAGTTTATGATTTAGGCTTTAAAACTCAGGACTTATGGGATAAAGTTCAAGGTCAAATTTGGGGTTTGACTTCATGCTGAGATTTGGGTTCAGGTTTCATGACTTGGAGGTCTTGTTTAGGGTTTGGGTTCGTGGTTCAGGGCTTGGATCCAGGGCTCAGGTACAGGCTTTGGGTTCCATTCCAGGTTTGGGATTCAGGGTTCTAGTTTGGGCTTTAAGATCAGCTTAGGTTTCAGTGTTGGTAGGGTTTAAGGTTAGGTTTAGGGATGACACATTTTCTTCAGTTGTCATCATGGACAAAATAATTCTATCTGAAGTTTCTAAGTCAGAAATGTATTTCATCTGGGGGCGCCTGGGTGGCTCCGTGTGTTAAGCCTCTGCCTTGGGCTCAGGTCATGATCTCAGGGTCCTGGGATCGAGCCCTTCATCAGGCTCTCTGCTTGGCGGGGAGCCTGCTTCCCCATCTTTCTCTCTGCCTGCCTCTCTGCCTACTTGTGATCTCTGTCTGTCAAATAAATAGAATTAGTAAAAGCTATTATATGATCTTTTACAAACCATTTCCTATCTTTGCATTCTCATGTGCCAAGACAGACAGGGATTATTTAAAACCCTGAAGAGAGTGCTCTTGCTTTTAAATTGCCTGTAACCTTCGTGTAATAGATTTATGATTGATGATAGATTTAGTTAAAATATAACTATTTAAAATATTTACTCTCAGTAAACGATTTCAACCTATGCTCATTTAAGTAACTTGGTGCATAATCCCTTTTCTATTAAACCATAGTGCAAGGACCAATGCCGCGTTTCCGAGAGAACCCCAAGCTATTTTTCTAGAGTGGCCATATGCATATATATCAGGCGTCCTGTTTTCACTCCCTTTGTGGAGCACCTACCCTGGAGGTCATGTAATAACCAATGACCAAAAAAACAAACCAAAAACCCAAACATCCAGGTTGAAGTGCCATCCCTGCCTGGAGTGGAGGAGACTGCTCAGACAGATCCCAGGCAGGCATCTCAGCCCAGGCCTGTGCTGGGGAAGCTGGTTCCTGGCTTTGGGCGCAATCTGGAAGCCAGCAAACTGACGCAAGAGTGCAGCTGGCCTTTAGGACTGATGATCTTTTCGCAGCCAGGCTGCCCATGGACACCCGCTCAGAAAGCCAGGCTATGAGTCTGCCCAGCGCAGGCGCTGGCAATGGGGCAGCATGCTAGGGCATAGCCCTGCACCCCAGCCAGGGTTCAGGCCCCTGGAGTGAGGGGGCAGGGCCGGCGCAGAGAAGGGTCTTTGCTAATTTCCAAAGCTGGAAGTGAGCTCTCAGAGGACTCAGGAGGGAGGGGGGCGGGGGCGGGGCGGGGGGGGCCAGGAGAAGGGGCTTTGCTAATTGCCCAGGCGGGAAGGAGGGGCACACAGCTCCAGGGTGCTGTGCTGCAGCCCATTCGGGACTGCAGGACCCACCATACTCGCTGCCCCTGCGCTCCCACGCTCCAGCTTAGCCCCAGAGGCCACGGTGTCCCGTTCTCATTCCTGCTGCCTGCTGCCCCTCCCTGCCCCATGGCTTCTCTGGAGGACCCTCTGCTCACAGGTAAAGTGACACCTCGACGCGCCCTCACCTGAAGCAGAAAACGCAGGACAGGAGCGGGGGGGGGGGGGGGGGGGGTGGAGTGTTCGGGGCCCAGGCTTCCAGCAACCCCAGGGCACCAGGACCACCCAGTACGCCGCGCCACACCCCCTACGCAGGGGGTTGTGCCAGGACAGCGCCACAGGAGGTACCCCCCCCCCCCTGCCAGCAGGCAGGCTAGCCCTCATAGTTCGGCACCCCCACGTGCATGTCAGAGCCTCCTGCCATTCCCAGGGCACCCAGAACCCAGAGAGTGAGGCCTTGGGTGCTTTCTAGTGACAGATTCAAGGCAATTCTTCGACTTTGGGACTTCAGAGTTAACATAGTTTTCATTTGTGATTATTATTTTTGTGTGGGGGCCGTCGCTTTTCTTTTGACCTATGCTTGTTTTCACTCCCGGTTCTGAAGAAGCCCCTAAATCCTAACCCTGTTGAGGACTCAGAAAGCTCTCAGAGCAGCAGTGCTGGGGGACAGTGTGGACACATGGTTTGGTTTCTCCTCTGGCCTGCTTCTGTGGCAGCCCCACTCTGTCCTCCTCAGACTTCAGAGCAATATCTGAACAAGTGGAGAAGCGACCAGGGGGTCAGGAAGGTGGCCACCGAAGAGTGACTTCTCTGGAGGTTGGCTGAGCAAGCAAGTGAGCATGTTAGTCCAGCTCTGCCTGCATTCAGTATGGAGCTGAACAGGGGCCAGGGAAGGGGAGGAGGAGCAGAGAGCAGGGACAAAGGGACCAAAGAGGAGATTCAGATGAAGGGAAGTAATGGGGAGGAAAGAGAAGAAACTCTAGAAGACAGGTATGTAGAAAGGAAAAGGGATGAAGTGGGCATTGGGAAAGGGCACCACAAGGGAAGGAGAGAGGGGAAGGAAAGAGGGAGGAAAGAGGAAAGGGGAAAGGGAGAAGGGAGGAGTCAGCATGCCAGGGCTCCCCCTGCATCTGAAGAAGAGGTGGCTGCTCCAGCTTGTCAAACAGGGTGCTCACTCTTTGGCCCCAGTTTCTGCTCCCAGTGCTACTGGGCTTTTCAAGGAAGGCAGGCTGTCCCTTGGGACCTACTGGAGCCCACTGGAGCCCACAGGAGGGTGGGAGAAATAAGATGCCACCAGGTCCTGTCCTGAGCTTCTCCCAGCCACCAGCCTCACCACATGGTGCAAGAGGGACCCCAGAACAAAGGACGGACACAGGCCAGCATGTCTGCTGGTGGCCCTGGGCACTTAGCTCATCGCAGTGAACCACACCGCCTCCTCAACCCACGCTTTTAAAGCCTCCTTTTTCGTTTCTGGCTTTCATGTCTGTAGGAACATGAGC
This sequence comes from Mustela nivalis, assembly GCF_964662115.1. NCBI lineage: Eukaryota > Metazoa > Chordata > Mammalia > Carnivora > Mustelidae > Mustela > Mustela nivalis. The sequence goes on from NW_028136286.1 coordinate 262,379, forward strand.
CAGATCTAACTCCTCTCCGACAGACAATTCTGACTCACCCCGTGTCAGATTTTTATGAGTGGCTGTGATAGAGTAAGATAGCAATGCTCCAACAAACGGACTGTTTCCTCCCACTTGACCTCAACAGTCTTATACATTTTCTTAGCGAAAACATCTTGTCTCCTTCCATTAAGCTCATAACGTGGTCTAATAGTATACATGCGCCTTCCTTAGATGCGAAGCGATACAGAGGTCCTTTTTTTTTTTTTTAAATTTTACAAGGTAAAGTCAGTGAACACATCCAACTTGACGAATACGTCTCTAAAATGTCAATCCAGGCAAAGCTTTTTCTGCCTACAGTTTGGAGCCTACGTGGTGACATTTTTAAAATGCTTTCAGTCCCTCAGTGAGGCTCTTAGAAGCTAGCCAGGGCTTACTACGTGCCAGGCACTGTGTCAGGTGTTGGAGCTAAAGGGAAGGAGAGCTTGGAGGCTGGCTGGGGAGGGACATCCATGACACAAGCACAGCTAGAAACGGAGGCCAGTGCTAGAAAAGAGAGAGCAGGCTGCATGGAGAGTGTGTACCATGGGGCTTGTGAGCTCACGAATAAGTGGGAGTAACTGGAGTGGGGAGATGGGGGAGAGAAGAGGGTCTTCCCATCAATGGGAATCACCTGTGCTTGGAGGCAGGTGGCATGAGAGGTCTCCACAGGAAGAAGGAGGCAGTGTGGTTGAAGGGCAGAGAGATGGGGCAGAACAGGCATCAGTCAGTTGGAGGGGTATGAATAGACTGATGGGAGGATTATGGGTGCCTTTGGAGGACTGAGAATTTGTTAGAAGATCAGTGCAGATTTCTATGGAGACAAATGCCAGGAACTGATAGGTCTTTGAAAGGTCACTCTGGCTGCCTTTTGGCAAAGGGGTTGGTAAAAGGCACTTGCAGGTGTGAACACACCAGGTGGGAGGTGAGTGCAGGAAATCAGGTGAGGGAGCATGGGAACTTGGTCCCAGGGTATATAAGGGAGAATAGCCTTTAAGGAGTTCCACAAATTGGCACCAGCTGTGGCTTCATTACAGAGCTGGAAGGGGGAGGTGGGTGTGTCCTGGAGGTTACAGAAATTACATGAGAAAGGGAAGTCTTTTTAGATCTCTTTTTCAACTAGAGGAACTCTCACCTTATTGATAGAATTCCAGAGTGGGAACCAATGATATGAGGACATCTTTGAAATGTCTGAATATGTTCTTCGACATCTTTGCAAGTGACGAGGAGACCTTGACCTTAGGAGGCCTTGGCCCTCTTTGTAGCCAGAAAGATTTCACCTACAGATTTGGGTTCTCCCTTTTAAAGTCAAGGAGTCAGTCCTTCCAAAGGACACCTCCTATCATTTTACCCTCTCATCATACCTCACGTGCTGGCATCTCCAAGACCCTCTGTTCCAGGTTGAGAGTATCCACTTTGGCCGGGCTGGTCTTGCCAAGAACACCACCACAGGAAATCTAGAGCCTGTAGTGCTATTAATAACATCATCTAAGACTGTGTTTGCTGCTCTCTTGGCCTCTTCCCACCATGACTCACTGAAGCTTTTTACACATTGTATCCATTAAGCTATAGTTCCCAAAGCTCATCTTCTCTAGTGCCATTAATTTTTAGGGGACCAGGCAAACCTTAAACTTGTCCCCCCCTAATTGGATCCCTGTTCCCCCACAATCTATTTGAAAGCCTTTCACCATGATTCTTGAATGAGATCTGAGACCACTGCTGGTACCTAACACTTCTTGGCACCTTGTCTGTTAGGTTCTTGGAAGAGGAGATGGCTATGGAGGTGAGTGGGAATGGGAGTGGGAGGATTTCTCCCTTCACTTCCCTTTTTGTGTTTTCAAATAATGGGTTTTGAGGGGGCGGGAAAGTTTAACCAGACCATTTATTTTCCATCTCCCATCGATAAAATGTTTACCACTCCACACTGGAAGAATTTATATCTTTCCTTTGAATCTCCAGGAAAATCTCCCAAACCCAGACCACCACCATGTGGATTCAGCCATCTTCTGATTCACCTCCAGATTGTCTCCTCCTAACTGCTCAAGCCACTGGTTAAGGGCGAAATGTTCAATGCCCAAGCAATTAAGTGGGGAACACGTTTATCTAAGCAATTGCATGCAGCTCTCTATCTGCATACAGGGGGTCTCTCCCAAGCCTTTCCAACCTCAGCAAAAGAAGACAAAGCCCCAGCAGTCTGGGGTATATATCATTCATTCATTCCTGTGTTCAACACTCATGGCGGATCCCCACCAAGACAGTGGGAGAGCAAGGACTGGAGAAATCCTGGAAGCTGAAGTCTGAGGAGGATTTCAAATTCAAGTCAGAGATGAAAGAAACATCTGGACTTGGTCCTCAGGTACATGCAGTATTCTGAACTGAGGCTAGAACCAGAGACCATTCTAATGAAAGGCCTCTACAGGTGGGCTCCAACTCAGTTTCGTGTATATTCATTCATGAAATAGCTCTTTGGGTCAACATGCAGAAGAAAACCATTTCAGAAAACTGACAATGAGGAGAGTAAAGGGAAGCCAGAAGGCTTGTGAATGGGGAGAGAGGAGTACCCAGGGCAGGAAACCAAGAATCCCTCCCTGCCCTCCTTGCTGCCAGGGAGGTCTGAGGGACTAGTTTCCACCTGGGATCCCAAGTCCAGAACAAAAGCAGCGGGGCCACGGCGGGGGAGGGAAGGGGGTCCTCAGCACGGGCGCATGGGGCTGCGGAAAGATGGGGGCTAGCGTGCCTGCTGGCGGGGGGCACCTCGCAAGGCGCTGTCCCCAGCCCGACCCCATGAGGACCCGGGTTTGGCGCAGCGTCCGGGGTGGTCCCGGTGCCCTGGGGTTCGCGGGAGGCTGGGCCTCCACAACCCCCCTCTTCGCCCCCAGGTCGGGTCCGCGCTTTCTGCTCCAGGTGAGGGCGCGGCGCGGTGTCACTTTACCCCTGTGCAGAGGGTGGTCCGGAGAAGCCTTGGGGCGGGGAGGGGCAGCAGGCAGCAGGAGCGGGACAGCGGAGCCTCACATGGGAGCGTACGGGCGGCGAGTCCGGTGGGTCCTGCAGTCCCGACTGAGCCGCAGCACAGCACCGCGGTGCTGCCCGCCCCTCCTCCGCCAGCCCCTCCACCTCCTCCCAGACTCTCAGCCACATCCTCTGTGAGCTCACTTCCAGCTTAGGCAATTAGCAAAGCGCCTTCTCCCCGCCGCCCTCCACCCGCCCCCGCCCCCCTCCCTCCTGAGTCCTCCGCGAGCTCCCTTTCGCTTTGGCAATTAGCAAAGCCCTTCTCTGCCCCGCCCCTGCCCCCTCCCTCCTGAGGCCCCGCCCTGGCTGGGGCGCGGGGGAAGCCCCGGGGGCTGCAAGCTTGACCAGCGCTGGCGCTGGGCAGCCTCCTAGCCTGGCTCCTTGAGCGGGTGTCCACCCGCGGCCTGGCTGCAAAAAGATCATCAGTCCTGTTAACCCTGGCTGCACTCTCCGGTCAGTTTGCTGGCTTCCAGATTGCGCCCAAAGCCAGGAACCAGCTTCCCCAACACAGGCCTGGGCTGAGATGCCTGCCCAGGATCTGTTTGAGCAGTCTACTCATCTCCAGGCAGGGATGGCACTTCCACATGGATGTTTGGGTTTTTTTATTGTTTTTTGGTCATTGGTTATTATTACATGACCTCCAGGGTAGGTGCTCCACAAAGGGAGTGAAAACAGGATGCATGCTATACCCCTCACCTCCCATGCTGTCTTTCTCTTAAATAATAAGCACTGCTGAACTATCTTAGATTCTGTACCTTCTCTCCAGCCATGAACCTATCACTGTCTTTAACTCTTGAAAACTTCATTAGACAAATTAATGTGGTGAAGGAAGCAATATGAGAAAGCCTATTAATCTGATGAGCATGGAACTGAACAAACCCTATAGATACTTTCCCTTTGATTTCTAGCCTATCAATACCTACAGTGAGTCACATACACTCAAGATTATTGTTTTTATTGTATACTTCATATATTCATTGATTTTGGACTCGTTATCATTTCGTTGAAATGTTAAACTATGGTAATAAACAAACTTTTAATTAACTTTTCCTCCTATGATACAAATATAACTTGCACTTGAGCTTTAGCTAATTTTATGTTCTAAAATTGCCAAAACAAAATGATCAAGGTTTCTAGATTATTTACTGTATTTTCTACTATATAATATTGTTCTATCTGTATATCTTCTGTATAAAGAAAATGAATGCTTGGGGCTCTTGGGTGGCTCAGTGTGTTAAAGCCTCTGCCTTCTGCTCAGGTCATGATCCCAGAGTCCTGGGATAGAGCCCCACATCAGGCTCTCTGCTCAGCAGGGACCCTGCTTCCCTTCCTTTCTCTCTGCCTGCCTCTCTGTCTACTTGTGATCTCTGTCTGTCAAATAAATAAATAAAATCTTTAAAAAAAGAAAATGAATGCTTGATAACTAAATGAATGCTTTACTGAACAAATTAAATATGGCAATGGCATTTTATTTTATCATGCTTCACATATTAAACTATAATATTATATCACTAGTCTACAAATAATCTACTCGCATAGTCATTTGGAAGCTTTTAGCAAAAGAATTCTTCCTCCTGATTGTAGTATAAAAGCCACAGAAATATACAGAAGACTCCTAGGATAGAAAGTGAAATCCAGTTATCCGTGATGCCTTGAGGAGGACCTGACCTATGTATGTCCTGGGATGCACTAGTAACTGTTACATGTGATAGGATTATATTTAATATATACAGTTTCATTTACTTCACAAAGGACATATAAATTTGAGAATAAAATATTTGATGAATCTGTAAAGTCTATATCTATTTGTAACTAATGTGGTAGAATTAAGATGTTAATTTGAAAAAAAATTCATTGAACACATACACATATTCAATTGTTTTTATATATATAAACAGCATTATTTATTTATGTAAATAAATGCATTGTCAGTAAAATCCATTTACTTATCAATCATAAGGGTAATTTTAAGTACTAAGAATAAGAAATATGTGAAAAGATAAGTGTTCAAGAGTGCAGTTTGTGGTAATTAATACAATATGATAGGCTCATGAAAAAGATATATTACTTGAACTTAAAAGCTTCTATAATTAAGCGATGACCACTTGAAATTTGTAATTAGTCTTGCTGCAGTTTTTCCTTGCACTTATTGCCCTTCCCCAGAAGTTCATTAAGAATTTCTGTGAATGTCCTTATGTTTAATCTCATTCATAGATTCCACTGCTGCTCACAAAACAAAGCCAAAAAGAGAGGTAACTCTATGTGGCACTCCATCCACAAGCAATACATTCATAAATAATTAAAAAGCTCTCTACTTCATTTGTTACCCATTCAGCTGATAATTTAAATGAGTAACTGAGGCCATTTTATCAGCACTTTTAATAGAATGCGACTCAGAAACTTCACAGTGTTATTTAAGAAGAAATGCTCACGTGTTAAGGTTTTTATTTTTTTAAATCAACAAAATAATTTTCAAATATTAAAAGCAAATGTCTCCTTTTCCTCCAAGTTTCCTTGCTATGTCAAAGTTACAAATAAATACATTAAAATCGTATTTTGAGTAGTAGATAAAAACAAAAGTTTTGAAACTGTGGGTTCAGTGTCTGGGTTAACTTGTATAAATATCTGAACTCAATGTATTTAGACTTTATTAGATTTTTTTTAGACTATTTAAAAATACATGCTGAGATAATGACAACATTATTTTATTCATTTTAATAAATAAATTATTTTATTTAATTATGTTTAGATATTTATTTATTAAATTAATGATTTAATATTTAATAATCTAAATGTGAAATATTTTAAATTCTAAAAATATTTATTTAATTAAATTGATATATTTAATATAAATATTTAATAAATTATTTAATCATTATTATAATTATGCAATACATTATGTATTGTGTAATAATTGCATTTTAATAAATAAATAAATGTATTATTTACATTATTTTATTTTATTTTATTTTATTTACTTGACAAAGAGAGGGAGAACGCAAGCAAAGGGAGCTGCAGGCAGAAGGAGAGGGAGAAGTAGGCTCCCAGCTGAGTAGAAAGTTCAACCTGGGGTTCCATCCCACGACCCTGGGATCACCACCAGAGTCGAAGGCAGATGCTTAAGTGACTGAGCCATCCAGATGCCCAAGGCTTTGTATTCTTCGCTTCTAAATATTGATGCTCCTTCATCTCTGGAGTTAGTAAATTGATGTTGAGAATTCATATCAAAGAATTGATAGTAGCTGTTAAACAGAAACATGTAATTTAGGGGAAAAAAAAGAACAGAAGGAAGAGAAAGGCCAAAAGTCAAAAGCACATTAATATAAAATTTAATTAGATAAAAAAGCTGATATTCCTGAAGGGGGCTAATAAAAGAGCTGCAAAGAGCTGATAGGATTAGGAAAATTGTCCACTCCTGGTCATTTCATAATTTTAAACTATTCCTTATTAATAAATATACTTATTTCCAGAAACACAAGCACATAAGAACATTTCCACCAAGTTTCCTCTAACAGCATTTACAAATTAGACGTTCAAACAATGCAGTTCATTACATGTTGCATCTGTATCTTAAAGTTTAAACACATTCTGTGACACATTTTCCAACAATTAAAATTAAAAAAAATATATATACATATATATCTATGTATATATATATATACCTTATCCCTAAATGGAAAAAATATATATATAGAGAGAGAAACCTTATCCCTAAATGAAACCTTTCTTTGTTTATTAGCTTAAATAGGTAAATTAGCAACAACAACAACAACAAACAGCTAATATTATAGAGGTAGGAACAATTTACCTTTTCATTCATTGCTATTTTCTAAAAATTCCTATTTTATTTTTTTCTCAAGTCTGTCATAATAATTTTCTAAATCTCCTGCCTTATTCAATTTTTTTCTTTTAGTGGAAATCTCTATTTCATATTTATTTTCTCTTCCTCCACTCTTTGCTCTAATAATTCAATGTATTATTAGATTTTCTGTTTTTCTCTTTATCCAGATATATCTTTTCTTTCTTTTTTTCTTTTTTAAATAATTTGATTTGCTGGCATTTTACATCAGTACATGCTTTCTTATGGATGTTAGAAATGTCTGTGGAACTACTAGAAGAATAAACTTTTTTACCTTTAAGAAGTTTACAGTCTAGAGTGCCTGGGTGGCTCAGTTGGTTAAGTGTCTTCCTTCAGCTTAGGTCATGATGCCAGGGTACTAGGATCCAGTCCTGCATCAGCTGCCTGCTCAGCAAGGAGTCTGGTTCTTCCTCTCCCTCTGCCCCTCCCTCTCTCTCTCTAATAAATAAATAAAATCTTTAAAAAAAAGACTTACTGAAATCTGAGACTGAATTACTAAATTCAGTCTTAATAGAAGACAGCTAAACAAAGCAATAATCACAACTGGAAAATTTAGCGAGATCATGGTTTAACATTTTTGGTTGACACAGGACCTCTTTCAGTAACAACTTTCCCTAAATATCAATTTCTTTTTAAGGCAAAAAATTTTGACAAGAAATCCAGATCCTTCTGATCATTTTCATATCAATTTAAGGTGACATCCTCAGAGTATATAATCAAATATGTAATTATTCTATCTGTTGCCTTGTATATTGCCTGTATCTTTTTCAGACTCAAAGTTCCATTGAGGTAGAGTTTTTTTTTTTTAAGCAGAGATTTTTAAAGTGTTTGATATATACAAGATGCTTAATAAGTGTTTACAAAGCCTATGTATTACAGAAGCTTTAAACAGGCTTTAAAATAATGTAGGTGATATTAGTGGTCATATCAAACAATTTTTAGGTTTCAGTCATGTAAATAACTACATTTCTCAGAGACAGAGAAACATACAAATGGTCTGGGTCCAGTAGGATAATGCTAGCATGTGTTGTAAATTCTTTTATATGACCTTATTCTTGCAAGAATTGGTTATGTGGCAGAAAAAAAGGTATCACTATCTTATACTTTATTATTTAAAGAGATTTATGGAAGTCTTAATTTCTTACACTACCCCTTTGTTTCAGTGGACCCAATTTCCGTGGTAATGGTGAGAGGAAAGTAGGCAATTTAGGCAGCAGCCAAAATCACCTACAAGGCACTATAAAATAAGGCTTGTTCTAGATCATGGGTCTGTCCAAAGGGGAATGTTAAGGGGTAGAATGGATGATGGATGCATTGTGGACTTATAACTTTAAGATTAATACTGTTATGCCCCAATAATGGGTCTATGATTAAAGGAGCGAGACTGATGTAAAGCAAAGGTCAAGCAAAGCTTTATTTCATGCCAAGCATCAAGAATCTAACCAAACGTTCGGGGCCACACCTCTTATGAGAGAAGGAAACCCTTTGCTGTTTCACAGTCTAGCTTTTAAGGGCAAAGGCCATGCAGTCAGGCCTGGCCACGCACAGGTGACCAATGAGATTTTAACACACACAGGAAACTCCACAGTGAGGCTAGGTGACCAATTGAGGTTCAATTTACCCTAGTATAGACATTTGACCCAGCCTATTACACCTTGATTAGGATTGGTGCAAAAAAGGTTCCCAAAGGGCGGAGGAGTGGGGCATACTCCTTAGTATCTAGGGAGACAATATGCAAACACCGCCCCCCTCCCGCTGATTGATGTCTCCACCTGGCCTGACCCACCCTTGTATATGGGCTTTGTTACCTGGAGCTGATTTCCAGGACTTGTTTTTAAGTGAATCCCCTGGGGGAAGGGGAGCAAGGACAGTTTAAGGGTTAACCTCAATGAAAGCCTCTTGCTAAAATATAAAAATATAAAATAGGTCCTTACATTACAACAACTCAGTAGGGAAAGTCCCAGTGTGGTGATAAAAGAAGTGAAGTAACTTGCATTGCACATTTTTTTTTAAAACGTGTAAGTTGTATTTTTCCGTGCCATGACATCATACTTTATCTTCATCTCTGTCTACTAGTTTAAAACTAGTTAAACAAACTCAACAATTTTTTAAAAAATATTTTATTTATTTATTTAAGAGCAAAAGCCAGAGAGAGAGAGAGAGAGCATGAGCAATATGGGGCTCGATGCCAGGACTCTTGAGATCCTGATCTGAGCCAAAGGCAGACACTTAACTGACTAAGCAAATGAGACTCCCACAAACTCAACAATTTATAAAATTTTTATTTGTTGGGGTGCCTGTCTGGAACAGTCAGTAAAATATGTAAATCTTGATCGTGGGGTTGTACGTTTGAAATCCACCTTGGGTGTAGAGGTTTTATTTAAAAATAAAATCTTTAAAAATTTTTTTTTCATTTTTTTATTTAAGCCATTGTATGGCAGTGTTGATCACTATATTGTACACCTGAAAGTAATATTAACCTTATTTTAACTAACTGGAATTTAAATAAAAACTTTAAAAATAAAATAAAAATAATAATCATAAAAATAAAAAAGAGGAAAAATTATTTGGCAGGAAATTTTCTTAATTGCATTATTATTTATTATTATCATAGTCTGTGTGTGTCGGTGGGAAGTGGCTGGTATTACAGTGAGTTCCATATCTGTGTTACACTGAGTTCCATGTCTGTAGTCAGTCTTTTTTTTCTTTTAGTTTATTTTCAGGGATCCAAAATTCATTGTTTATGCACCACACCCAGTGCTTCATGTAATAAATTCCCTCCTTAATACCCACCACTGGGCTCACCCAACCACCTGCCACCCTCCTCTTCAAGACCCTCAGTTTGTTTCTCAGAGTCCACAGTCTCTCATGGTTTGTCTCTCCCTCCGATTTCCCCCAGCACACTTCTCTCCATCTCCCAGTGTCCTCCACGTTATTCCTTATGTATTGAGTCTTATAAAAACTTTTATTTCTTTCCCTATTCTGCTTTGCATATGCTTACCTTAGATGTTAAAATGTTATAAACCTCTCCTGCCTGGTCCATTTTCTCTCTATTCTCTTATGATTTCTCATGCTCTCCCTGCCAACCCCACATGCCTTACAATATCTGGATATGACTAATTTCTTCCTGAGCTACTTTATTCTACTCTGCCATATGGTTGCCCTTCCCTCTTCTGTACCATAACTTCTATCCCCTGCATTTGTGCTTTAACAATACCTAATTCTTTTCACTGCATCTGTATCTTTGAGGTCAATACTCAGTAGTGCAATCGCTGGGTCATAGGCTAGCTCTATTTTACTGGAAAGAAGGGCCATATGCACCCCAGTGTTCATAGCAGCAATGTCCACTATAGCCATTCTGTTGAAAGAGTCAAGATCCCCTACAACAGACAAACGGATAAAGAAGATGTGATCCAAGGATACAATGGAATATAACTCAGCCATCAGAAAGGATGAATACCCAACTTTTGCATCAACATGGATGGGACTGTAGGAGATTATGTTAAGTGAAATAAGTCAAGCAGTGAAAGTCAATCATCATATGGTTTCACTTATTTGTGGAACCTAAGGAATAGCATGGAGGACATTAGGAGAAGGAAAGGAAAAATGAAGTGGGGGTATTGGAGGGGGAAATGAAACATGAAAAACTATGGACTCCAAGAAACAAACTGAGGGTTTTAAAGATGAGAAGGATGTGGGGATGGGTGAGCCTGGTGATGGGTATTAAGGAGGGCACATATTGCATGGGGCACTGGGTGTTTTACACAAACAATGAATCATGGAACACTACTTCAAAACTAATGATGTATTGTATGGTAACTAACATAACATAATTAAAAAAAAAAAGGAGGGGGACAATACCTAACACTCAATCTTTGCTAGTTTCTTGTTTACCTCCTTTTAAGAGTAAGCTCATTAGTGTTTTTTTTTTTTGGTTTGTTTTTTTTTTTTTTGTCTCAACTAAAAGAAGAAAAATAATACACATTATTTTGAAAACTTTTTGAACAGTGTACAAACGTTAGTCAAGTCCACAATGTCTCATCTCTTCTTCCTCCTAACATGGCTAAGTTGAAAAACCCTTTATCTGGGAAAAGATCATTGTCCAGCCACCTTGTGTAAGATTTTGGCTTTAGGTTAGATTATCCTTTCTTTCCTTTTCTGAAAATAAGTTGAAAATATTAATAGCCTCAGTTTTTCTTCCAAAATATGACTGCTTCTTTACCAAGTGCAAAAGCAACCCATTTTGACCATAGTAAACAGCTTGGACCTACTTTTTTTGGCTCACTGTTTTAGTGAGACAAGTGGAGTGAAGATGACACACCATTTCCAAATGTATTAATAATTGGTAGACCATACTTCTAAATTGAAGATTTGTTGCCATTAAACTACGACCAGACTCGCTATAATTACAGAGGTAAATTCTTTATATTTACTATATTTGAAATTACCATATAATACCAAAATAAAATTATGATTATGTGAAGAGTCTGTAATATTAAGAAGATGACTTTGAAATGATTGCTTATCTAAATGAAATTTCCCATTTTATAATCTTGTATAAGCTTCCGTTGTCATTTCCTATTTAAAATCTATTAGAAGGCACTCTTATTTTCCCTTAAGTGGGAAGTCAAATGTGGAACAAATTCATCCCAAAGGAACTGATTCTATGTTCCACTGAAGACAAGGTGGCTTCCATGTGGCATTTTGCCTCTTGCATATTGTTCATCTCCTACAACAAATGGGGGTATGCTCTTTAGTAAACTAATTCAACTCAATTAGAGACATTGTCTTCAAGGGATAACATCATAGAGACTAGAATCAGAATCATACTTTTGGGAAAATTGGGCCCAGGATTTTTGTTTTGTTTTGTTTTGTTTTGTTTTAAGATTTTATTTATTTATTTGACAGACAGAGACCACAAGTAAGCAAATAGCGGGGGGGGGGGTGGGGAAGCAGGCTCCCTGCTGAACAGAGAGCCTGAGAGCCTGATGCAGAGCTCGATCCCAGGGCTCTGAGATCATGGCCTGAGCCGAAGGCAGAGGCTTAACCCACTGAGCTACACAGGTGCCCCTGGGCCCAGGTTTTGATGGCTTCTTTCCTCAATCTTATAAAACCTATTTGAACTCTACTGGATGCCAGAACTGCTTAAAAATATTTGGTCCCTTGTAATTTTAACCTTCCAGTATTCAATGCACCTGATCCATGTAATATCCTATAGTATTTTTGTCAAATGAAGACTCTCAAAGTGTGTTTCTTGGGAGACACTTTTCAATTGGTTGCTTACATTTCTGCATTTATTATTTGTTCTAGGCCATCCTTTGAAGATGGTTGTATTGAATAGACTTGGAAGACAGAAATAGTATCTTTTTTTTTAACTTAACCTGTTGTGTTTGCAAATATTATCTGCCTCTGTTTTGATTCTTCTTGTGGGAACTGAGGCTCAGTACTGATATATAACTCCCATCCCTACACACACACAAACACACACACACACACACAAACACACACACACACACACACACACAAATAATGTTAATATTCTGGCTACCTCTATTGCTGTGAATAATAAACTATATTATTTCTGAAACATGAGTCTGCGTCTTCTATCAACACCCAAGAAACTACGGCAGACTCATACACCAGCTTTCAAATAAGGGAAAATAATCTCAGATGCTTTATATTTTTTGATAGTGTTACCTACTTCTGAACATATGACTGAGCACATATAAAGCTGGAGCCATGACCATTTAGAGCTTCTTCTGTGGAAGAACTATGCATTCACTAGTAAACAATAGTAGTTTCATCTTTTTTTTTTTTTCCTCCTGGACACCATTTCCTCTCTCAAACTGTTGCTCAAATTGGATGGAGTCTAAGGTCCTTTGAGGAAATTTTTGTTTAATGATTCAAAATAAAATAGGAAGAGTCTAAAGTGCTAAAAATACTTCTAGATAAAAGGTATAAGATCATGCCAGAAAGGATAGTAATTTTATCTAACAACTGCCTGTTCACCCCTTATTTGTTCATTAACTAATCTCCAAATTCCTGACTAAATCCCTTTTGTAAGCCAGAATGTGAGCTAAAAACTGGGATTTTAAAAAATGTTCATTTGAAATCCAGTTAGTTAACATATATGGTTGTATTAGATTCATGTGTACAATATAACATATAGCACTCAGTGCTCATCATGACAAGTGCTCTAATTAACCCCCATCACTTATTTAATCCATCACTCCTTTCAGATCCCGTCAAGTAACCATCAGTTTGTTCTCCGTAATGAAATGTCTGTTTTTTGCTTTGTTTCTCTTTCTATGTCTTATTATTTCCCCTTTGCTTGTTTGTTTTGTTTCTTTTATTCCATATATGAGTAAAGGTATTTGTCTTTCTCTGACTGACTTATTTCACTTTTAGCATTATACTGTCTAGTTCCAACCATGTTATTGCAAATGGCAAGATTTCAGTCTTTTTTATGGCAGAATAATATTCCATTGTATATACATACCACTTATTCTTTATTTATTCATCAATTAATGGATACTTGGGCGCTTTCCATATCTTAGCTTTATAAATAATGCTGCTATAAATATAGGGGTGCTAGCATCCCTTTGAATAAGTTTTCTTATATTCATTGGGTAAATACACACCAACAGGTTTGTTGGATCAAAAAGGACTTCTATTTTTAAATTTTATGGAAATTCCATACTGTTTTCAAATATGGCTGTATCAGTTTGCATCACCACCAACAGTTCACAATTGTTACTTTTTCTTTTTTTTTTTTTAAGATTTTATTCATTTGACAGAGAGAGATCACAAGTAGAGAGAGAGAGAGGAGGGAGCAGGCTCCATGCCTGGCAGAGAGCCCGATGTGGGACTTGATCCCAGGACCCTGAGATCATGGCCTGAGCTGAAGGCAGAGGCTTAACTTACTGAGCCACCCAGGCAGCCCCCACAAGTGTTACTTTTTCACATCCTCTCCAACACCTTTTGTTTCTTGTAGTGTTAATTTTAGCCATTCTGACAGGTGTGAGGTGGTATCTCTTTCTAGTTTTGCTTTGCAATTTCCTGATGATACATGATGATGGACATCTTTTCATGTATCTACTGAACATTTGAATGTGTTCTTTGGGGAAACACTTGTTCATGTCTTCTATCCATGTTTTTATTGGATTATTTGTTTTTGGATGTTGACTAAAAACTGGATATTAAGTAACACACAAGACAGGTTTCCTTGAGCTTAAATTTTATTTGCATGAGTATCATTAACAGGAAAAAATATGCATATGGGTATGTACAAGTGTGTTTATGTATACATCTATCTATCTATCCTCTATCCCATGTCTTCTAATTGTGGTAAATCCTGTAAGGTGGGGAATGGGATAGTCTGAAGAAATATGCTTCTGGATATGCTGGGTAAGCAAATTTAATTGCACTCAGATGCATTGGATATAAGTGAATCACTCAAATGAGTTATTTAATATTATATAGAAACAAATTAAAAGTTTATGTAGTTGAAAATAATAGGTAGTTAAAATAATTTTTTTGTTTGTTGTTTTTGTGTCTTTTTTTGTTTATATATACTATGGTGTGAATGTTTATGTCTCCCAAAATCATATTATGAAATCTAACTCTGTAAGTGCTAGTATTAAAACATAGGGGCCTTTGGGAGGTGATTAGGTCATAAGTGGGATTACAGTCCTTTTAAAGGAGACCCCAGAGAGTTCTCTTGCTTCATTCATCATGTACGTTTACAGTGAGAAGATAGCCATCTATGAGGAAGTGGGCTCTCCCTGGATCTGCCCATTCCTTAATCTTGAACTTCTCCGTTCTAGAACTGTGAGAAATAAATTCCTGTTCTTTATAAGCTATTAAGTCTATATCATGTCCGTTATAGCAGCCTGCATGCAGAAGGACACTATGACCTAAAATGAGAGCAATAAATATAAAGTTTCAGTAAAGTCAGTTGGTACAATGTTTTTTTTTTTTTTTAATTAGAGAAGACATGCTGCTTCATGTTAAACCTTGATATTGTATATGTTTCTTGAAGGGCCACTTCTTACTCCTTTGTGTGTTTTCCACAAAGTCCAGGATGATGCCTTACATAAAGGTAATATTTTATAAATACTGTTGGAAATATATACTTCTCTAAAATCTTATTTTGCCTACAGATTACTTGGATCCACTTTGCCTTGTGTAGAATATTTGAAATATATTAAGAACAGAATGTCTCTCTAAATAACATTTAGAATCATCATTAGTTTATGACTCCTGACTCATTTGTTTATGCAGTGATACTTACTGCAAGAACACTGAAGTTTGTAATATAATTTTGAATTAATCACCAAGCTAGTTTATTTTAACTTATGAAAAAATAATTTCTCATGTTGGTTTAATTCTGCTCTTATGTTATGGTCATGACATTTTCATTAAAATAAAGTAGAAAATAGAAGTAAATAATAAATGAAAAATAAAAATTAAAAAATAAAAAAATAAAAGCAAATCTCTTGTGAAATGTTAAACTTTTCTTACTTATTTTGTTTTGCTTTTCTTCTACCATGCTGGCAAAGCTGTATATTGCAGATAGGTACAATTTTCTAGGTGCTAGGTTTGTTACTTTTGCTAAAATTTTCAAAATATAAGGAGTTGAATAGTCATGGATTGTTTATTAAACTCCTTATCTACACATATAAAAATAAAACAATGATGGTGACCTGGGTATTTCTAAAATTGTATTCTGTTTTTCCATATTATGGTTTACAATGTAATTAATAAAGATTCTGCATATATTAACATCATCCCATTCTATCTCATCTGTATGTCCATACAGAGCATGTATGATTTCTATTCATTGCTATGTTGTGGTGAAGAGATTGTCTGAAGTAGCCTATATTTATGCAGGTAGATCTTAAGCTACGGTGCTCTTGTTTATTTGCTTGTTTGTGATCAGTATGTTTGAAAGATGGTAACTATTGCATCAGGTGTGACGATTAAAAAATATTATTGGTGCCTGATACACTGTGATAAAATAGGTAAGTCAATTCATAATTTGTTAATTAAATTAGAAAAGAAATTCTTTTGGATTTGTTCTTTATTAAGAGTTTTTTTTTTTTTAACGAATGCCTTGGGATGTTTTTTGTGTAATATATATCACATGCCTCAACCTTTAAATTTGAATGTAGAAAAGAGTTATCAGAATGAGCCTAGAAAATATTGTTATGGGGGCGCCTGGGTGGCTCAGTGGGTTAAGCCGCTGCCTTCGGCTCAGGTCATAATCTCAGAGTCCTGGGATTGAGTCCCACATTGGGCTCTCTGCTCAGCAGGGTGCCTGCTTCTTCCTCTCTCTCTGCCTGCCTCTCTGCCTACTTGTGATCTCTCTCTGTCAAATAAATAAATAAAATTAAAAAAAAAAAGAAAACATTGTTTTGAAATATTTTTGTTCTGTTGTATTATGTTAACTTAGGAAATAATGGTAGTTATTTTTATTAGCATTTCCTACTTTCCACATGCCCTTACAGATGAGATATCATGTTTTTCCTACTCTTTTTATCGTGGTTGTTATATTCTTCATGATCAATAACAATCAATGAAAATTCCTAACATTAATTTTCTTTGGGAAAGTGATATTTTAGCAGGAATCCATGACCTAAAATTTTAGCTGTTGTTCTTCCAGGAGATGAGACTATCAATGTTCCCGAAATTTCAAGAAATAGAACTTATTAATTGTGTTGGTTGATGTTTATTGTCTCTGAACTTAGAGGTGCATAATTCAATTTAAAATTTATTTTGGGGGCGCCTGGGTGGCTCAGTGGGTTAAAGCCTCTGCCTTTGGCTCAGGTCATGATCCCAGGGTCCTGGGATCGAGCCCCGCATCGGGCTCTCTGCCTAGCAGGGAGCCTGCTTCCTCTTCCCTCTCTCTCTGCCTGCCTCTCTGCCTACTTGTGATCTCTATCTGTCAAATAAAATAAATAAAATCTTAAAAAAACCGGAGTGGACATTATGGGGGTGCTTATCTGAAATTGAGGGACATTATAAAAAAATAAAAAATAAAATTTATTTTGAATTGAAAACAAGATCTTACTGAAGTTTAGGCATCCCACTTTATATCAGGCCTCCAGTACATTCTAATTTATTTATAGAAAATATCATAAACATGAATGACACTTTTCCTATTGCATTTATATGAAACTGCAATGACTCAAAGATGTCAGATTTGAAAAGCACTACCTTTCTATAATTTCTGTTTCTTAGGAGGAATGGATATACCATTTTAGCTCAATTATCCAACAGTATTCAAAACCACCATGAATTTTAAAACATAGTTATTACACCCTAAAAATCAAGTATGAAAATGTATAAACAACCAAATCTCTATCTGTAAATGAAATACTCCCACACAGACGGGTTTTAAAACTTTCTAACTTAAGGAATTTGATAGCACAGACTCAGGGTAGTAGTTTCAGTGCCTACAGTATACTTTCAGGGAGAGAGTAATGTAAGCTCTGAGTCACTTTCTGCCTAGAGATGACCTAATAGTGGTTCTGGCATTGTTTGTTTGTTTTTGAAAATACGTTCCTGGGCGTCATTCAGAAAATGCAGAGTTTGGCATCTATATAAATTAAGGATGATCTTTTTGAACTTTTGTCTTTCATTACATCAAATTACCATAATTGGACAGAAATTCCACTAAATTAAGCATTGTTAGGAAATGTGTAAATTGGAGCTACTCAAATTAGTTGCTCTTTGAACTATGTGCTGTTGGTTCAGGATTAGATAAGGAGTTTGAAGGCAAACCTAAATCATTGCTTCCTTTTTTGAGAGATTCTCAGCATATTTTCTTAAAATTAGCTGAAATAAACAATGTGTTTAGTCGCAAAGTGATTTGCATTTTTGCACAAACTCCCTATCTCCTTGAGAATTATAACAGATATTTCATGAAACATCATTGATCTTTACTTTGTTACACTGCTGTAAAGTACATTTAGAGTTGCCAGTTAAAGGTGTTAGTGTTGAGATGAAATGTCATGCATTTTTCTTCACTTCCATGCAAATGAACACAGTAAATTATTAAGACACAATGAAGAAAAAAAAATTGACAATGAGTTCCAGATTTTAAAAATCACTTGCCATCCAATCCAAATTGTGAGTTTGATCAGCTACCGAACACTTTATAATGCACCCCCGGTAATTTTACAGAGATTACTTTTTTCTTACCGATTCTTGATTATTCTGTCTTGCAATGCAGAGAAAGCTAACTAATTTAAAATAAACTTCCGTTAATTTTGATTGTTATAAACTTAAAATTGACTAATTTCCATATACAGAGTTTAAAATGTTCACAATTTACATTAAATATATATTCTGTGTATACCTTGGAAAAATTATACTGAAAATTGAAATTAAAATGATGTTGTATATAGCTGCAAGAAGCCGCCTGTCCCATTTCATCTTACTATATAAGTTGTGTCAGGTAATTTATAAAATCCCTGCTGCATAACAAATCTATTTTTTGTTGGAATGGGTAGTAATGTTTCTTCTTATTTCGAAATAAGAGTTGGTCTATGAGTGCCTCTGCAACTGTATTTTTCCTAAGTGGCTTCATGGTCCTGAACTGAGAAAGCTCAGAGCATTAAACATCAAAGTAATATATTTTGACACAATTAGACATCAAGGAAATGCAATTAAAATGACACTGAGAGGGCGCCTGGGTGGCTCAGTGGGTTAAGCCGCTGCCTTCGGCTCAGGTCATGATCTCAGGGTCCTGGGATCGAGTCCCGCATCGGGCTCTCTGCTCAGCAGGGAGCCTGCTTCCCCCTCTCTCTCTCTGCCTGCCTCTCCATCTACTTGTGATTTCTCTCTGTCAAATAAACAAATAAAATCTTTTAAAAAAATGACACTGAGATATCACTACACACTTACCAGAATGGCTAAAATAAAATATAATGACAAGCCCAAAAGAAAAAAATATACCATTTGATGATACACAATGGCAAGTTGTACCATAACTTAACCATCTCAGACTAGTGTAGTGTTAAATTTGTTTTTCTAAGCCATGTTTTGGGTCACTTACCACTTTTCAAGGATATAAAGTGCTATCATTTTACTTAAAACTGTGAAATTTGGTCAGATTTAAATTTCAATTTATGTTAAAACATTCTGTAAACTGTGTTAGACTTTGACATTTGTTCCCTCAGTTCAGTGAATAACACTATATCATATTCTGAAAAATACGCTAATTTTTATTTTGAAAAATATCCCTTTTTCCTCTTATGGTAATTATTAATATGAATTAATAGTAGAATTTGATATGGTCCAATATGACCATAAATACTTTATAGTATATTATCAAATTTAATAATGAATATAATGTACTTCTTTGGACAATTTTTAAAGACCAGTCTACTCTTAAAACAAAAAAAATGGAGATGCACTTCTTTAGTTCACACAAATTTCATTTTATTATATATAACCTCAGATAAATTTCAACAAATCATAATTTATTAAAATCATGTCTACTTAAAAATCTCATAGAAGAGTTAAACCATCAAAAATAAAAATAAACACACACAACACACACACATCACCCATGTATTGGCAAATCACAATTGCTGTAACAATACATTAGGCATTCCACAGTTAAGGGCTATCAAAATTTCCATCAGTGACAAAAAGATTTGTATCCAAATGGACTGATTTTCCAGAATCCAAGAAAAAGTCTCCTAGGATTTATTTAAAGGTAAATATTTGAACAAATACTTCTTAAATTTAGGATATTCAGAACATACGATTAAAGAATATTTGCAGTGCAGACTATATTCAATCCTTCCTTCAAAATGTGCCTTTGAGTACATAATTCTGTTTTCTCGATCTCAATTGAGCTGTCTTCCAAGGAAGTTTTCCAAAATGTGTGTCTCTGTGTGATAAATGTTCTAAGACCTAACATGCTTCATTGTATTTTTACTGTGCTCTCAAATTTAATCAATAATTTGGATTGATGTATAATACCTAGTTTCAAATATCTTTTCCATCTATTAAAAACTCCCAGCTGTCTCTTTATATGCTATTACTATTGAGAATTGTGCTGTCAGTATTATTCTTGTACATTTTAGGTGATCTGTTCTTCTCTTGGGCATCATTTATGCTCTTCTCTGTTTTTGATATTCTTAAAACTCACCATAATGTATACGAGTGGTTTTTAGTGTGTGTAGTTTTTGTTTTGTTTTGTTTTGTTTCTGATATCTCGTGTTTGGCATCATTTTAAGTCTGGTATCTTTTATCTTTCTTTAATTCTCCAAAATTTATCTCAGTACTTATTTAAATATTTTCTTTATTTTTTTTTCTCTTCTGCTGTATTTGGGCAGAAGTCATTAATTTGTTTGTTTGTTTTTCCCAACTCATTTATTCATTTTACAGCTATATTCATCTTAGTCTCCATTTATTGTATTCTTTATTTCAACAATTTTCACTTAATTTATATTCACAGTATAGTATCTTTCTTTTCCTTGTATATGTATATCATTATTTTATCATATACTTTTAAGCTATTTTTAAAAATATTTTATTTATTTATTTGACAGTGAGAGATCACAAGTAGGCAGAGAGGTGGGCAGAGAGAGAGGAAGAGAAGCAGGCTACCTGCTGAGCAGAAAGCCTGATGTGGGGCTTGATCCCAGGACCCTGAGATCATGACCTGAACGGAAGGCAGCGGCTTAACCCACTGAGCCACCCAGGCGCTCCTTTTAAGCTATTTTTTGAAAGTACAGTCATTCTTTTTTTTTTTAAGATTTTATTTATTTATTTATTTGACAGAGAGAGATCACAAGTAGACAGAGGGCAGGCAGAGAGAAAGAGAGGGAAGCAGACTCCCTGCTGAGCAGAGAGCCTGATGCAGGACTTGATCCCAGGACCCTGAGATTATGACCTGAGCTGAAGGCAGTGGCTTAATCCACTGAGCCACCTAGGCGCCCCTAAGCTATTTTTTTAATTCCTGTTCCCATAACACTTGGATTGGCATATAAAGTTAACCACATCATATTTTTTAGGTAAGTAATTGTACTTTTTATGTGCATAGTTATTTTGGTCCATGAGTTCAGCTCTTCTTAGGATCATCAAATCTCTGTAAAGTCTGGGTATGCTAGGATTTTCTAAGCAACAATAAAATACATTGAAACCTGGTAGCTTAATTATAATAATGTTTTCTTTCTCAATCATTCACAATAGTATTCCATTCTGAGTAGCTTCCTTCTATTTTGCAGCTATAGTGTTTGGAAAAACTTGAATTATGATATTACTGTGATAATGTGAATTAGTCAGGGTTTTTCAGAGAATCGGGAAGAGAAAAAAAGGAAGATATTCTCCAGGTCCAACTCTAGAAGTGACTATTAAAACATCTGTCCAAATTCAATTGAACAAAACTCAGAAATGCCATCTCCAGTGAAATACAAAAAAGATTATATATAGTTCTGGGCACACACATCTCATTTGACCCAATGATGTATATCAATGAAAGACTGAAGGCCAATCACCACTCCATGGGAGAATTTAAAAATAAATTTACTAATGAGGCCAAGAATTCAGAATCACAAATACTTCAGAACTAATAATAACTGCCTTCACTTGATGTTATTCTATAAGATAAATCCTACGGTCAAGTTTCAATTTTAAATTCTTAAATCCTTATGAAGAAGCATCAATTGGAGGGAGCAGTTTTCATAATTTATCATCCATCAGCCTTTTTTAAAAGATTTTATTTATTTATTGGACACAGAGAGAGAGAAAGAGAGCGAGAGAGAGAGATCACAAGTAAGCAGAGAGGCAGGCAAGCAGGGAGGGAAGCAGGCTTCCTTTTGAGCAGTGCCCGATGTGGGGCTGGATCCCAGGACCCAGAGACCATGACTTGAGATGAAGGCAGAGGCTTAACCCACCACCCACGTGATGAGAGAGCCACTCAGGTGCCCCTCATCCATCAGTCTTAATTGATTGGAGGAAAATGTGTGGAGGAATAATGCCTTAGGGAGCTAATCTCTCTAAAGAATTTTCAAGTCTTTACCCCTTCAAGGTTTTGTACAGTTCTGATAGCCTCTAAACATCCAGCGGATTTCTACAGTGACAGGCCTGTTAAAACCTGTCTTCAAACCAGGAATAGAGCTTGAAACATACCAGTCAAGGGCAACTTTGAGTATTTTAAGGCGTTTATCATCATTTCTTTGTTTTTGGTTAATATCTGAAATAGTTCCATATTACACTTGCATAATTTCTCCAGAGCTGAGTTTGAAGGAGGCATTCAGTTCCAGCTAGTTCCATATTTTGGCAAGAACTATACTTCTATATTAAAAAAAAAAAAAACATATCTTAGGGCGCCTGGGTGGCTCAGTGGGTTAAAATCTCTGCCTTTGGCTCAGGTCATGATTCCAGGTTCCTGGGATTGAGTCCCACAGTGGGCTCTCTTCTCAGCTGGGAGCATGCTTCCATTCCTCTCTCTCTGGCTGCCTCTCTGCCTTCCTATGATCTCTGTCAAGTAAATAAATAAAATTTTTAAAAAAACATATTTTATACCAGTTATTCATGTTTATTAACTAAGATATCACAATACAAATAATACAAACAGTTGCTCTTTATTAATACCTTCAACCAAGATCAAAAAATATGTCATATTTTCTCCAAAAATTTTATATCATCTGATAGGTCAGATATATATAAAATTACATTTAAAGTTTTAAAAATATCAGCAAATATTTTCATTTAAATGCCAATTTGAAAAGAAATCTACTTTTCCAAACACGACTTTTTATCCTATTTATTTTGAATTTTGTCAACAACTGATAAAATGTTTAGCGAGACTATAAATGTTAGATCGAAAAAAATGATTAATAGATGTAGGTTCAAATTATTATGTTCCATTAAAAATGATTTAGTCTTTGATGAACATCTGTTTGGTAATATGTTGTATCCAGATATAGTAAATTAAAGACATATATAAAATTATAGGGAAATGACATCTTCCGTTCCATTATGAGTAGAGCTTTTAAAATGCTATTTGCCACAACCTGTCATCTTGTCATTATGTAGCATTATGTAGCAATTAAAAAATGTATACTCTTCACTTAGAAGTCTTTTAGAAATCTAAAATATGACTTTCTATGGTTTGTGTCTCCATATTGCTTTATTGCCAGTTAAAACAAATCCACATGCTTTGATTCAAAGGTAATAAATTCCTCTTATTTGGAAAAAGGATGTTTATTTTTGTTCTCTCACCCTTAGCAGGTGGTTTCATTTTAGCACACTTCAGAGTTATAATTTCATGCTTATTAAAAACATTTATTTTGATCTACATAGATGAATGAAACTTTTATTTTATTAAATTATTTGCCAAAAAATCTGTGAGTTTTTAAAATGTATTTCATTTGAAGGGTTATTTTAGAGCATTCAAAGAGGATCTAAGGGTGTGGTATTATGCAGTTTTTAAGTAGGTATGAAATGGTTAATTATAGGATTGTTTCTTTAGGCTTATGTATATTGTCCATTATATGCTATAAAATATTTTGAAAGTAAATTTAAAGTATGTTTTATGTAGTTTATTTTTTGGAAAAAAATATTGAAATGACTTATGAAATTCAGTATACTCTCAACATTAATTTATTTTGAAATTTACCAGTTGTCTACTGAACTATTATATGGCAGATATTACTTCAGACTACACTGGTAAATGAAATAATTGACTTTGTAGAACTTTTATTTTAATGGGTGAGACAATTCAAAGCTATAAACCTTAATAAAAATGGCATAGTGCATTCAAAAAGGAAGAGTACAATGGGGAAAAAGAAAAATTCGATCAGGGTGAGAAAAATCAAGGTTGCTAGGCAGGGGATGGGGAGTTAAATCTTTTAATAGAAAGATCAGGGTAGTTACAATGAAGCTGACAATTGAACAAATGTATGGAAAGGTGATGAATTTGCGCAGAACTATCAGCAATAAGGTCACTCCAGACAAAGGAATTGGCTATCTTGAAGGCCATAAGGTTGGATCATGCCTGGCATATCTGAGGAATAGCAAGGAGGCCACTGTGAGTGACTGAAGAGTAGCAAAGAAAGAGGTCACAGAGGTTAAATGAGTGGCTAGATCATGTAAAAGCTTCGAAGTCATTGTAAAACTCTGGCTTTTATATTTGGAAACTTACTGTGTGATAGAATTTCTGCTAATAACTGAGAGTTCAATTGTCCATAAACTTTCAAGGATTCTTATTCTAGTAAGACAGAATAAAGAGAAAGAGTTCATATTTTCACATGGTGTAACAAATGCTCGGAGATACAAGTGTAGGAAGCTATGGGAGCACAGAAGAAGGCACTAAAATCACACCATATATTTGATGACTGTGACTATATATAAATTTGTATTTTCTAGATTTTTTGTAGTCATGGAATCACACAGTATATACTATTCATTGCCTGGCTTTTCTTTTCTCAGCATCATTACTTTGAGAATCTCCAATTGTCTTTGCTCTATTGATGGACATTGATGAACATTTCCACTGTTTTCAATTCTTAAAAATAAAGCTGATATGAAATTCACATACAAGTCCTTGTATGAACATAGGGTTTGTTTTTCTTGGTGAAATGCCTAGAATAAAATGGCTATTTGTGTAACTGCAACATATTTTTCATTTAAAAATTTTTGAAACTATTTTCCAAAGTGGTTGTATCATGATATATGCCAACAACAGTTTAGATTTTTTGTTGCTTCTCAATCTAGCTCAGACCAAGTACAATTAGCCTTTATAATTTTAGCCATTCTAATAGATATGTAAGCATGTCTCATTATGATTTTAATTTGTATTTCTTTAATGTTTAAATGTTGAGAAATTGGCCATGTGCTTATAAGCCATCCATATACTTTTGGTGACATGTCTCTTCCATTATTTCCTTCACATGTAAAATTGGCTACTCTGTTTGGTTATTAGTAAGGTTTTTTATTTTTATTCATATTTAAATAATCAGAGTAGATGTCCATTATCAGATATTTAATTTGCAAATCCCTTCTCCATCTTTATGGTTTCTCAATGGAGCTTTGATAGCTGTGTCTTTCAAGAAATATGCTACTTCTTTCCTGGTACACGGAGGTATGACTAGAACATTATCAATGTTGACCTTTGCAAAGAAAATCATGGCTTAAGATATATGTAGTCTGCAGTTGTTGGGAGTGTTCACCATCCTTGCCTCTAACTCATCTCTCACTGCCCACACATTCAGGTATAGGGGAATATTGATTGACAAAATATTAATTGCCAAATAACACTAGTTAGAGAATAAGAAAAATGCAGGCACCTGATTATATAATATTCCTTAAATAAAATATGTTTTTATAAGTGCTATTGGAAGTAAATTCCTCAATACTTTAATCACACAGAATGATGGAATCCTAGATTTTTTTTCCTTGTATTTACTAAGAAAATGATCATGCCTCAAGTATATTAAAATGGAATAGGGAAAATTAAAAATTGCTTTAAGTCGATTTGCGTGTGTTGTGCGTATGTGAGAGAGAAAGTGAGAGAGAAAGAGAAAGAGAGAAAAAGAGAAAGGGAAAGACAGAGAGGTGGCTGCAGTGAATTGATGAGTTGCAGGATAGATTTTAAAGTTTTTTCTTTTGCTTTCTACATTTCCTTTTCCTTAGGTTCAAGAGAACAATCAGTAATATCTCAGATGCCTGCTGGTAACATCAGCAGAAAGAGTTAGAGGTTCCTAGAAAATTAAAGAAGAGATATAGTTTTCCTGACATAAGAAAAGTCATTTTTTGTCCCCAGCTATTTTCAATGATCTATACCCCACCTGTGTACTTGCCCAAGCACACTTCTTCCAAAAATTCCTGGGAGGTTCTTACAAAGAAATGCAAAAACCTCACTCCTAAGGATTTTGAGGGAACAAGGCAATGGGAAAACTAACAGTCACCACCAGACCAGGAAATAGCCTAAGCTATTGAGACAATAAATCAGTGGTAAAACTCCTAGTGCTATTTCAAAAGCAATCAAGGCCTTTCATTCCTTGTCCCAGAAAATGAGCCCAAGACCCCATCTAGTTTCTATCTGCTCTTGAAGCCTGCAGAGTCCCTTTCCCTTGTCCAACAGTTACCTCTGCTTTATTCTAACGTTGAAGTTTCTGCCCTCGGTGGAATACAAGCTTCATTCAGGTGAACATGCAATACATATTGCACAAATACATATGTGGATGTGCATGCATCCACAACCTTATGACCAACCATACACGGGATAATAAAACTCTCCCTTCTGAGTATTCATCTTAAATACTAAATAAAAATCTCTCTCCTGTTCAAACAGTCAAGGCTTTGGAACTTATTCCCTGTGAACTCCTTGTATGTTGTAAACAAAGATTCCTTTGTTTGACAACTCCACCTGTTTCTGTGATTCACCAAAGACTGACCTCAGTTAGTTCAGTTACTGTAATGTAATATCAAGCATATCTAGTTAGTTGATCATTTTGTTCAAGTCTTACATATCTTACCAATATGATGACCATTTGTCTATGTAATCTTAAAATAAGGGTGTTGAAATTATTTTCCATTTGTCGTCCAAGGTAGAAGTTATGATTTTTGTTCTTAGTTTTTCCCTATATATCCCCAAATCTGTTGTTACGTATTAAAATTCAAGAATTATTATACTCCCGGGGCGCCTGGGTGGCTCAGTGGGTTAGGCCGCTGCCTTAGGCTCAGGTCATGATCTCAGGGTCCTGGGATCGAGTCCTGCATCGGGCTCTCTGCTCAGCAGGGAGCCTGCTTCCTCCTCTCTC
This sequence comes from Mustela nivalis, assembly GCF_964662115.1. Taxonomy (NCBI): domain Eukaryota; kingdom Metazoa; phylum Chordata; class Mammalia; order Carnivora; family Mustelidae; genus Mustela; species Mustela nivalis. Next base: position 289,052 of record NW_028136286.1, read on the forward strand.
TCTCTCTCTGCCTGCCTCTCTGCCTACTTGTGATCTCTCTCTGTCAAATAAATAAATAAAATCTTTAAAAAAAAAGAATTATTATACTCCCTGATGAATTCATCCTTTTACTCTTCTGTAATTTTGACTTGATCTTTATGTCTAATAATGAAATTTGCTTTAAAATCACTTTTCATTATCTTGATATAACCACCAAAGTTATAGTGTGATTAGAGTTAATATAGCATATTTTTTCTTTTACTTTTTAAAGCACTTCTATATTGAATCCTGACAAAGAAACAAAACAACTTTTTAACTCTGGGAGCATCTTTCTAAATTATCTTTTTTTTTTTAATGAAGCAGTAGCAATTTTTGTTAAGGGACCTAAACTGAAAGTAGGTTTAGAAATTTATTTATTTTTTTATTTATTTAGTAAAAGATTTTATTTTATTTATTGACAGCAAGAGAGAGAGAGAGAGAGAGAAGAAGCACACAAACAGGGGGAATCATGTGCAAAGGGAGAGGAAGAAGCAAGCTCCTTGGGGTGCAAGTAGTCCCATGCAGGGCTGGATCCCTGTACACTGGAATCATGACCTCAGCCAAAGGCAAACATCTGCTTAAACAACTAAGTCATCCAGGCACCCCTAGGAAATTTAAAAAAAAAAAAAGACCTTTTAAAAACATTTTGTTTCTTTCTTGTTTTTTTTTTAATATTTTATTTATTTGACAGACAGAGAGACAGGAAGAGGAACTATAAGCAGGGCAGAGGGAAAAGGAGAAGCAGGTTTCCCACTGAGCAGAGAGCCTGATGTGGGGCTCCATCCCAGGACCCTGGGATCATGACCTGAAAAGAAGGGACACTTCTTGGAGGAAGCCACCCAGACACCTCTTTTCTTTGTTTTTAATATATGGCAACTGATGCTTCCCAGCCACGAGGAGCATGTTACCCATTGATTAAATCTTTGATAACAACCTATTTAAAAAGGTGTGTAAATATATACTTACTCAGATTTATACACTTTGTGTTTTCTTCATAGTTTGGGGCTGGACCCCATGGTCACAACACTGCTTCCAGCTTTGCCTTCCCATCTTTTGATACCAGGTATTTGGTCAGCAAAGCAAATTAGTATCAAAATTAATAAGCCCTTGGCACCATATCTCTGGAGCAGGGCTTGCTCTTAGCCAAGGCCCAGAGCAGTTGACCTCCCCTCGCTAGTGCTATAGCCCCAAGGACTAGGTCCCTGCCACCAGAACTCAGTCTTACATGTTATGCTAAGCAGACAAAACCAAACCAGGAAAGCTCCGACAGCTTTCACTGGCCTGCCTCATCTCCAACTCTCTCGACGTCTAGGCAGTACCAGATGACAGGGAGGGGTCTTGGTCCAACATATGGGAGGGAAGGAAGTAGCCACGAGCAAGTACCTGCCTCTCTGTTCCTTTCTTTCATGAGCAGGTTGTAAGGAGGAGGAAGAGGAAGGGGAAGAGAGGTGAACTTCAAGGGGTGAAGGCCTCAGGTAGGCAGCTGGCTCCTGCCAGTAGGAAAGGGACAAAGGAGAAGGCAGTGAGTCTTGCAGGGAGGGTGGGGGGTAAGGGTTACAGCTTATGACGGAATCTGGACAGGAGTAATAGGGATACTAGTCATTTGAGTCCACCATTGGCAAGCTGGGCTGGGTGTCAGGGCAGATAGGCCTCCCTGGGCAACGGCACATGAGAGAAGGTGGAATTCTTCTCTGAGGAGCAGGTGAAGCTTTGGGTGTTGGGAAAGCATAGACAGTATTGTTCCAGGGCCAAGGACAGGTCCGGGTACTCCTGGTTGGAGGTCAAGGCCACAGTATGATCCAGGTCTTCTACCAGCAGCTTGAAGGTGCCACATGCCAGCCACCCCTCATTATTGTGTATAACTCTCTGGTGCACTTATTGGCTTATCCATCAAATGACTCCTTCAGCAGCTTGAAAACCACCTCCACAGGCACTCCAGGATATGGGAGGCTTCCAGAGTGAAAATTTTGCACAGGATCACCCCCAAAAAACCAGAAGTCACTCTGGTGGATGTAGATCTGGTCAAACATGGCCTTAGGGACCATCCACTTCACAGGCAGTCCACTGTTGGTTCTCATTTTATAGTAACTGATGTGGTGATATCTCTGGCAAGGCTGAAGTCTGAGATCTTCATCATGTTGTCCTTTGTCACCAGCACTTCCCTGGTGGCCAGGTCTTGGTGTATGCACTTCTTGGAGGCAAGGTACTCCATGCCTCAGGCTACCTGGTAGGCAAAGTATACCGGGTGCTTGGAGGAGAGTTGCTCTGCTGCATTGTGGCTGATATTGTAACAGTACTCCAGGTCAGGAGGCCTCTGGGCCTGCAGGTACTCCTGTATGTTGTCTTTGGAGGCATATTCCATGATAGTGTACGAAGGACCATCCTGTGTGCAGGACCCAGCAGGTTGATGGTGTCCTTGTGCTGTCCAATCATCTTCATCATCTCCATTTCTGAGATTAGGTTTGACAGGTCTTTCTCTGCTGCATCTGACTTCAACATCTTCACAGACACTTTAGTCAAATGGTTGGATTTGTCTTTGTCCAGCCCAATGGCCTCCTCCAACACCACTTGCCCAAAGTAGGCCTCTCTTAGGGGTCTGCCTAAACTGCCTACAACCAGCCTGCCTCAAGGCAGTTATGAACTCTAGATTATCCTCAAAAACATTAAACCACAAGCTAAAAATTCTCTTCACTAGGTCTCTGTCGCAGGTCTAATTTTCTTATCTTTCATCATTTATCTTTTTCCTAATTCTTATTTTCAGTATAGTTTATTTGGCTTCCAGGTGTTTCCCCGGGTTTCTGTATGCTGTTTCATAGGGAAGAATTATCCTGTCATAAAATTATTTCTTGAGCATTCATTACATCTCTCGGTTAAAATGGGTTCTTTTATGGTTTTGATTCATTTGAGTTTTCTCAAAATGGGAAGAATTTTCAAAATGGTGTTTTCCTCAAGGTTCAGAGTATGTCTTAGCCTCATCTTTACTCTTTTTGAAATTCACTTTTCAAATTCTTGTCCCTCTTTTTATCTTTTTAAATTAAAATGTTTTATTTTTACTATTTTTTTATTTGAGTGTAGTTGATAGTCAGTGTTACATTGGTTTCAGGTTTTCAATATCTCCATACATTATTCTATGATCACTACAAATATAGCCGCCATCTGTCACCATATAACACTATTATAATATCATTGACTATATTCTCTACACTGTCCCATATCTCTTTTTAAAATCTCTGATTTTTATGTTTTCTGTTATTCCAGTTTTCGACCATCATTTTACTTGGTTACTTTAATAAAATATGCCTGATTACACACTCTATGCTGAAAACCATAGCATTTGATTTATAGTAGTCTTTTTCTTCTTCTTCTTCTTCTTCTTCTTCTTCTTCTTCTTCTTCTTCTTCTTCTTCTTCTTCTTCATTAACATATAATGTATTATTAGCCCCAGGGGTACAGGTCTGTGAATCACCAGGTTTACACACTTCACAGCACTCACCACAGCACATACCCTCCCCAATGTTCATAACCCCACCACCCTCTCCCTAACCTCCCCACCCCCCCCCCGGCAACTCTCAGTTTGTTTTGTGAGATTAAGAGTCTCTTATGGTTTGTCTCCCTCCCGATCCCATCTTGTTTCATTTACTCTTTTCCTGTTCCCCAAACCCCCCACATTGCACCTTTATTTCCTCACTCAGGGAGATCATATGATAGTGCCTTTCTCTGGTTGACCTATTTTGCTAAGCATAATACCCTCCAGTTCCATCCATGTCAACGCAAATGGCAAGATTTCATTTCTTTTGATGGCTGAGTAGTATTCCATTGTGTGTATATATATATATATATATATATATATATATATATATATATATATTTCATTTGTTGATGGACATCTAGGTTCTTTCCATAGTTTGGCTATTGTGGATATTAATGCTATAAACATTTGGTGCACGTGCCCCTTTGGATCATATACAGTCTTCTTTACCTCTATCAGAACCCCAGGAAGCTTTATTTATTTATTTACTCACATAAACAGATGATCCAACACAACGTTTTTTGATGTTCCAATGTATTATAATGTCTTACTGCTTAACACTATGCTTACTGCTCTCTTTCACTGTCTGACTAAATCCTCATCATCACTATGCCATTTAATGAGAAAGAACATTTGAACTCAGAGTTCTCTCCATATCAGGGAATGAAGACTCCACCCTTCTGTTTGTGCAGGTAAAATAAATGTTGATGTCTGTCCTGCACATACCCCATCCTGTTCACCAGAATATTCACCATCAAAATATATACACAATGAAAACCATACCTCACCACTTCTATTACCACCCAGCATGCTAAAAACACCATCATATGTTCCTGAATTATTGACTTGATTGATAACCCCACTTCCACACATACTGCACTCCTTTCTCCATGCAAATTTATTTTGGTACAGCAATTTAACCTAAAAATCAAGTCATATGATTTTATTCTGCTGTTGAAAGACTTTTGGTATCTTCCCCTTTCATATTAAATAAAAACTGAAGGCGTTTCAATGTACTAGAAGGTCATACATCAATACGTTCTTCCTCTCTCCACCACTATGAACTCCTCATTGGCCTCCTTGCTTTTCCTCAAAAGTAACAGACAAGCTGTTCACACAAAGTCTATATACTTACTTGCTCTGCCTAGAGCAATCTTTTCCTTTAATATTTGTATAACACTCTCCTTCACTTCCTGGGTCTTTGTGCAAATAACATCTCATAAATGAGATATAACCACCCAAAACAAAATAAAATTAACTTTCATCCCAGCATTCCCCAATGGCTTTTACCTTTCTTGTATTTCTTTGTATCACTTATCACCATCAACCATCAATCATTATTCTATTACTGGTTTATTTTCTTATTTGAGACAGAGAGAGAGAGAATTGGGAGGGTGCGCAGAGGAAGAAGAAAACACCCCACTGCCTAGAAAGCCTGCTGGGGAGTTACATCCCAGGACCCTGAGATCATGACCCAAGCCAAAGGCAGTCACTCAATGGACTGAGCCACCCAGGTGCCCCTCTATTATTGGTTTATTTCACTATTATATTTCAAAAGAATGTGAGCTCTTTGTGGTCAGGTATTTTATATGTTTTATTAATTGAAGTATTCTCAGAAAGGTAGCTGGCAGATTGTAAGGGCTCACTAAACTGTATTTTGTTGTTATTATTGGGCTCCTTTATGGGCTTTACCTCTTACGCTAGAAGTCTATCCTTCAGATGTAAGCGATAAGAATAGAGCCCTGCTGCCTGTTCAAATGTGTAAAAAGCCTGTATTAAGTGGATATTTTAAAAGCTAAATGAATGGCTTAATAGTTGTATATAGGGGGAAAGGGAACATATTTTCCACAGTTTAGAAGTGGAGTTCTTTTATAGAGTTCTTGTACAAGCCTACACTATGGAACGATAATGGGCAGTTGTACATTACAATTATACAAACACTTTGGTAATTTATATCCTTTTTTTGTAATTCTTGACTGGATCATTTAATTCCTTAGGAGCATTATAGCATTTCAACTTTTCATGTTCAATAAACTTATTGGGGTTGCTACCTTTTTTATTCAAATGGAGAAATAGTCATGATTTAATCTAAATAAAGTGTTATTGATTGTGTTGTTTTCTAGGAATGAGTCGCACATGCTAGTTTAAAAGTTTTGTTAAAGTCCCAAGTCTGTCACTGATAAAAGCCTTTTGTAGATTAGTAACTTGATCAAAACGGAAAAGTTATGTAACACCAATTGTTATACTATCTTTGTTTCCATCTTGCATTGTAATAACACCCATCTTAACTCTATTTAAGACAAATCATTGCCAGATGGATTTCTGGCATTGATTGCAGGATATGAAATCTAGTATAACTAAAAGTTTTTGGTTTTAGTAGCATATAAATCAATTTAGAAAAATATATGTATTTGAATATAAGATAAAGTTTTAAATTATTTGGCAATAATAAACTAAACTTTTTTTTTGTAAATTTTTATTTTCTAAAATTTCATTGAGCTCTCTTGCAATAAGAAACAAGTTACAAAAAATTAAGGTTTATTTACCCCAATTCAAAATTATTAGGAATATAATCATAGAGGTTGAAGTATTTAAAATATTGAACCCAAAATGTTTTATTAGGTAAATTCATGAATGCTGAGCATTCACTGTTAAAATATACTAATACTATTGATAGACTGGTAGAAGTCTAAAATCAAATATTTATTAAATATTTATATCCATATCTTTTCATAGCTTGGTAATTCATTTCTCTAGCATTAAATAATATTCCATTGTTTGCATGTACTACACTTTCTTTGACCTTTCACTTATGGAAGGATATCTTGGTTGCTTCCAAGCTTTTGTCAGTTATGAATAAAACTACTATAGACATCTTTGTGGGTATAGATTTCATCTTCTTTGGATAAATACCAAGAGCTGCTACTGCTGAATCATCTGGCAAGAATATGTTTAGTTATGTAAGAAACTGCCAAGTTGTTTTCCATTCTTTATTCTCAATACACATGGAAAAACATTCCTGTTGCTCCACATCCTCACCAACATTTCATGTTCTGTTGTCAGTGCTCTGGATTCTGGGTATGTACTGGTGTCTCTTTTTTGTTTTAATTTGCATTTTCCTGATGACATGTGATGTGAAGCATCTTTTTATATGCTTATTTGCCATCTGTAATATTTTCTTTGGTGAGGTATCTGCTAAGGTCTTTGGCTCATTTTTAATCCGGTTTTTCCCCCATTGTTGAGTTTTTAGGGGTCTTTGTGTATTTTTGATTAACAGTCCTTTGCCAGATGTGTATTTTGCAAATTTTTTTTCATAGTCTGTGCTTTGCCTTTTCATTCTCTTGGCATTGTGTTTCACAGAGTAGACATTTTTAAATTCAGTGCTTGTGTTTTTTAGCTAAAGTTATTGCGAAAACCAAGGTCATTTAAATTTTCTTCTATATTACCTTCTACATGTTTCATGTTTAGGTTTATAATCCAATCTGAGTTCATTTTTGTGAAGAGTGTAGGATATCTGCCTGGATTTATTTTATTTTATATTTTTAGATTTAGCTTCACCATTGCTACAGAACCATTTGTTTAAAAGATTGTATTTTGCTCTCTTGTATTGCTTTTGCTTTTCTATTATATATAAAATATAATTGATAATATATATTCTGTTGCTTTAATCTAGTCTCTCTGTGGTATTACAATATCATGCTTACAATTATCGTTATGGTAAACTTTTTTTTAAGATTTTATTTATTTATTTGACAGAGAGAGAGATCACAAATGGGCAGAGAGACAGCCAGAGAGAGAGATGAGGAGAAGCAGGCTCCCTGCTGAGCAGAGAACCCAATGCGGGACTCGATCCCTGGCCCCTGGGATCATGACCTGAGCCGGAAGGCAGAGGCTTAACCCACTGAGCCACCCAGGCGCCCAATCGTTATGGTAAACTTTGAAGTCAGTCCTCAGTCTTTGTTCTCCTTCAACACTATGTTGACTATTGTGAGTCTTTGCCTCTCCATATAAACTTTAAAATAAGTTTGTTAATATTAAAAAAAAAGAACTTGCTGGTATGCATTAATTGTATAGATAAACTTGGAAACCAGTGACCTCTTGAGCTTAGCAGGAGATAGACCATGGACATCAGTTGTCACAGTGGTGCCTCTGGCAGAACCTATTGCAAATCCCTAGGCAAAATGACACCTCAAGGATCTGAGAGAATGTCTAAGAAGTACTTGATACATCCCTTGGGTATGGTTTATTGAAGTGTCCACCTGTCTGAAAGCTGGGGAATCTAGATAAGGGAGGGAAAATTAGTTATGATAAAACATATCAACAAACATCAATAAATTTTGTAAAACTAATTGTCATGGCTCATATACAATATGACCAACAGAGGGACCATCAGAAGGAAAGCATCAGTTATGTTTATTGTGAAATTTTTTATTCAAAATAAAGCAATGTGAGGGGAAGACACAATGAGAAAATTACCAGTTTTTAAATGGTAAACATCTTACAAAATGGAATAGGTTTTATATTCTAAGTAGTATATTGAAAAGTAAAACATTGGGGCGCCTGGGTTGCGCAGTGGGTTGGGCTGCTGCCTTCAGCTCGGGTCATGATCTCAGGGTCCTTGGATTGAGCCCCGCATCTGGCTCTCTGCTCCGCAGGGAGCCTGCTTCCCCCCCCTCTCTCTCTGCCTGCCTCTCTGCCTACTTGTGATCTCTGTCTCTCAAATAAATATATAAAATCTTTAAAAAAAAAGAAAAGAGAAGTAAAACATTAAAAAATAAAATTTCAATGAAAAAAATTATTTAATTTTAAAAAAAGGTTAAAAATAGCAGAACCATTTTTCTTATAACTGGAAAATACACTGTATATACATCTATCAAAATAACTTGTCATGGGGGAGCCTGGGTGGCTCAGTAGGTAAAAGCATCTGCCTTCAGCTCAGGTCATGATCCTAGGATCCTTGGATCGAGGCCCACATCGGGCTCTCAGCTCAGCAGGGAGCCTGCTTCCTCCTCTCTCTCTCTGCCTGACTCTGCCTAATTGTGATCTCTGTCAAATAAATAAATAAAAACTTTTATAATAAATATTTGAAAAAATAACTTGTCATGTGTGAAATCAGGAGCATATGGAAAAAAATAATATCTGAGGACAATACTTCTGCCATGTTTTGTGCCTTGCTAATATTTTTAAACAGTCAGGCAACTTTTAGCCTTATTGAAATACCTGCTAAGATACCTGCAGTGCCTTTTGGAGCCCTATGACTATAAAAATTAATTGCAAATATTCAAAATGTTTACTATGGTGTCACTATTTAGGGCCACCACCAAGTATGTTTCAGAAGTAAGCATAACTGTTACTCTTCCATAAGGCAAAAGGGCATATTTTCAGGAGTTCCATCTGCTGTACCAGGAGGTGAATCAAGTAATGATTTTTGTCTATAAAATAATTCACTTTTCAATCTAACATTCCTCATTCCACATTATAATAATAAAAACTAGGAGGAGACTAAAACAAACAAACAACTACAACTACAACAACCAGCTTTTCCCACAGTGGAAAAGTAAATATAACCTTAGGAGTAGCCTGAAATTTATTTTTAAATATTTTTAAGATAAACGTTTTTGTTAGAAAACCATATATTTTATATTACTAAGAAATAACAGGCAACGTTTTATTAACTTCTAAAAAGTCTAGTTACTTGTATTTATCTATTAAGTCATCTCTTTATGAAGTAGAACATGATCACACCTCTTGTATCTACCCAAGTTTGTATGCTTTGGTTGTTTTATGTTTGCTATTTCCTTGCTTAATTTTTACAATATTTGATACATAATAGTATCTTTAAGTCCATCTATGGTTTCACAGAATTTGTTTGAACTTCATAAAAATGTACCATACTTTTTGCACTGTCCTTGTTTTACTTCTCTATTAGCTTTCCAAGTTTTATTCACTTTAGAGTGTGTAGCTATCATTTATTTTTACTCCTCCATAATGCTATGTTTACAAATTTGTATTTATCTGTACTTTTAAAAATATCTTAATTATATACCATTTCTCATCTCACGTAACACTCATGTTACTTCTACACTTATCAGATATTATGTAACGGAAAACCACAACTCAGCAACAATAGAACACCATTTTTCAAAATTAAATGGCTTACCAGAATTCTTTAATTCTATCCTTTATTTGTATTAGATGACCCTTTATTCTGGTATTTGGCATTGTTCATATGGAGGAAAGCTTATAAGTTGATATTCCATAAATAGAAGGATTTATTATGATTGATTAATTATTTTCATTTAGAATGCATAGAATATGGTTGATTTAATATTTCTTTCTTACTCTCTGCCTGGAACATAGTGCTATCTATACAATAGCCACTAAAATATTAAGTTAATTACCTAGACTTTAAACTGCATATTAATAGGAATAGCATACAGAACTCTTCTCAGATTGGGACACCTGGGTGGCTCAGTCAGTTAAACGCCTGAGCCTTTAGCTCGGGTCATGATCTTAGGGTCCTGGGACTCAGTTCTGCAACAGATTTCCTGCTTAGCCGGGAGTTTGCTTCTCCCTCATCCTGCTGCTCCCCCTGCTTGTGCTCTCTCTCACTCTCTCTCTTACAAATAAATAAAATTAAAAAAATAAATTCTTCTCAGATAGCTAATATAGAATATCGTCTTTGTATTCATCAAAGGGAAAGTGCCATATAATAATGAAATCCAGACTACTTCAAATTCACTTTTTAACCAGTAAGAAAGTACTGGAAACAAGCCAAAAATGTCTTCAATGAATTAAAGAAATAGATTGATTTTCAATATCTTAATGTTTCTACTGTTAAATTGCAAGATTTTTATACTAGATATCAGTGTAAATATTCATTATACAAGGATATTCTAAAAATAAACCCGAGAAAACTACTTGATATATATGATGACAAAAACGAGTTTGACCAATGTCAGTTTGGGTAAAATTTACAACACCTACCACCTGAAACTCTTTTTTTTTTTTTTTAAAGATTTTATTTATTTATTTGTCAGAGAGAGAGTGAGCGAGAGCGAGCATAGGCAGACAGAGTGGAAGGCAGTGTCAGAAGCAGGCTCCCTGCGGAGCAAGGAGCCCGATGTGGGACTCGATCCCAGGACGCTGGGATCATGACCTGAGCCGAAGGCAGCTGCTTAACCAACTGAGCCACCCAGGCGTCCCCACCTGAAACTCTTGTTCTATATGGTGCCATCTTGTGATGCTGGGCAGCGGCAGTGAGACACAGCTCCCAGTCAGCTAGAAGATTACAGGGGTGAACACCTGATATTCTTACAAGCATTCTATATATAGAATATATATATAGAATATATATATTCTTCTTTTTTTAATGTAATATTTAATAAATTGCATGTGATATTTGATACTTTGTTATAAAATAGGCTTTGCTTAAGATGATTTTGCCCAAATGCAGGCAAATGTAAGTGTTCTGAGTATGTTTAAATAAGCTTAAGGTAAGCTATTGTATTTGATTGTTTAGGGGTATTAAATGCATTTTCAATTTTTTATGTGTTTCTCTGTACATAGCCCCCTTGTAAGCTGAGGAACATCTCTATATGTATATGTAGCCTTGGTATGGCTTACATATTATTGGCATGAAACATCTAGAACAGTACGTGTGCCATAGAATTGTCTACAACATCAAACAAGTTTCTTGAAAACTTGTGCCAAAGGGGTTATGTCTTTAAGGATTCTTATTTCAGAAGGGTTCTCTCAAACGTAAGATTTTTCAGAAGTTAAGTGAAAATCTGACCAAACTAAACATTTTTCCATTTTCCCTAGTGAGCAAAGATAGCTAAAATCTATCTGCCATTTTCAACACTGTACTCAACGATTGTAATTCTAATTTAAGAACAGATTATTTATATCAAAACCACATGTTGGCCTAATCTTATACAATATTCATAAGTCACACTCAGACCCTTGGACACTTTTATTTGTTGAGTCTATATGGTACTACGGACATTCATCTTTTTTGACCTCATAGCTTCATGTATGTCTATACTTTTGAAAATACATGCATCATAGTTCCATTGTAAAATGTCTGGGTTATAAAATGTGCTATGCTATCAAAATGGTAATAAGAACATACAAATGACCTGATGTAATGAACTGGACCAGATTGCCAGATATCACATTGCATACCAGAAAGATTCAGTGGTAAGTTTTAAAATGGCCAGCTATACACTGACTGAATTATAACTCATTTAGCTTCTTTCTTTGTGTACAGTATTATACATTAGTCAGTATTATAGTAGATAAGTACTTTGGACAGATGTAAATATGCTGTAATAAAAAATGTTTTTCTTCTTTCTTTTAGTCCTTTTTACTTGTAAGACTAGCCACAAATACCACGCCTCCCCCAAAATAATTTGCAATCCAAATTTATCTCTAAATGAATTTATTGCACAGAAAAATATGTATATATATATATATATATACACTTACAGAAGACATGTTCAAAAATAGTTACACAACAGCAGGGCCCTAAATGTAAGCAGTATAGTTGTTTTGTTTTGTTTTGTTTTGTTTCTTTTAAAAAAAGAGGTTATGTGAAATATTAGGATTTTATTTCCAGGCGTAGTATTTCAAGACAGTTAACTACACCTATGGTGTCAACAGCCTCTTGTTGGCAGTATGATTTTATTGGCTCCATGGAATAACAGCAAGAATTTACTATTGCTTCTTTCTTTTATGACACACACAGAATAAAAAAATTGACACATTTGCTCAAGACCAACCAGAATCCTTTTAACCTATCAAAATTGATGGGAGGCCTTCACTGCCAAAGTCACTGCTGGGTTTTCACAATTCATTGCAGACAATGTGCTACTCCCATTATGATAAAGGAGAGAAGAGTCATAATCAGGGAAGAAAGCTAGATTAATACTTGTAATTATCATTGAATTATTTAGCCTGCTATAGGATTATTATTATTAGTGCCATTTGATAATTTTCTCTCATTATATTAAACACAACTGTGAGTAATTACCCTACCTAATATTTCTCTGTATTGGCTGACTAGCTAGCAAACATTCATGAAAATATCCATTAGCCACACATATAAAATGCTGCATTATGATGCTGTTGAATCAGAACATACCACTACCTGATCCTGTAGCTCTTTGAGGATTTGCAAATCAATTAATTCTATCTTTGTTGGATTCTTCCCATACAATTAGAAAATTTATAATCGAGTCCATGAACATTATTAGTTTTACCATTTTAAACCAGCAATCACACTTTGATTTTTACAACAAAAGCAGAAATATAAACACACACATTTGGATCAGTTTTCTGTTAGTCTGTCTGGACTTCAAAATCCTATTCCTCAAGATGATGCACACCAAAGTTCTGGATTAAACAAGAAATTAGATGGCACCTGAACACTTGGTTTAATATTCTCAAAAGGACTATGCAACTTCTTTCTTACATTAAGACATTGTTTTACAAAGATCCACACTTTTATAATGTTAGTATTTTTAATAATCAATAAAGTCAATTAATCATGATTAAAAATCAAACATAAAAATTTCTACTTTTTGCTTTTGCCCCCTCCATTTAGAACTTATTTATAGCCTGATAATTCAAAGGTCCCTATGTTTATGAAAATCTGGACAGAAATAGCTCTAAGATCCCATTCAGAACTTGATATTAATCTAAGTCTTTTGGCTCCATTTATCCTGAGAGCAAAGAGTAGGACAAAGGATTTGAGTACTGTTAGTTTATCTGGGAGATTATCCAAGGTAGAAAAGAATGGGAAAGTGATACAGTGAAGAAGCAACTTTGTCAAAGAGGTACATTGTTGATATAATTGTTGTGGATAGAAAATGAAGGCTTGCTTTTACTGAAAGGTCCTGAGAAACTTCTTTAAGTTGTCCTCATGAAGACCTGAAAACTGACAATTTTACCTATGGTTCTTATTTCCACTTCACTGAGAGCTGTCCTCAGAGGACATTAACTCTCCTACACTTTTGGGTTGTGTTGGAGACATTCCAAAATGAGAGAGAGAACATGAGATCCTATCAGTGTTAAGTAACTGCAATTTCCCATGGAACTATCCACCACAGGTTTGGCTATAATCAGGAGTTGGGCCTTGATATCAGAGGGATTTGAGGCAGTATCATTTTAGGTTAATCATTATATCTGAAATTTCCAAAAACTTCAACTGATGAAACTTTGATTATAAATCTATAAATATAACAATATATCTACAGTATTCAAATTATTTTCATAGAAATACACAAACAAAGAATCAATTGACTAATATTTAAATGTTACAAAATACTGAACTGAAAGAATTTGGTCATATAACAACGTGTAAGAAGTAGAACTTAGGTTTAGGTTAGAAGTCAGGATGCATTTGGGACTCAGTTAAGAAATTGAATGGAGGGACGCCTGGGTGGCTCAGTGGGTTAAGCCGCTGCCTTCGGCTCAGGTCATGATCCCAGGGTCCTGGGACCGAGCCCCAAATCAGGCTCTCTGCTCAGCAGGGAGCCTGCTTCCTCCTCTCTCTCTGCCTGCCTCTCTGCCTGCTTTTCATCCCTCTCTCTCAAATAAATAAATAAAATCTTAAAAAGAAATTGAATGGATGTCTGACTATCTTATAGGTTTGCTAAAAATCAGTGACTTTGTATTCACGTGTGGCTATGCAGGAATTTTTAACTTTCTCTAAGAAGTTATTAGATTTGATTATATAATGGCAGTAAAGAATGGGGAAAAGCAAAGTACAAACCCCATAAAGACAAAGACACTGAGTATGAGAAAAGAGTAATAGATAAGAAGAATCAATGCATTTGAGGAAAATGGGAATTGAAATACACAATGATTGTTGATTTTTTTAGATGGAGAAAACAAAACTAGCTTGCAAGAAGGAAATAACAGAAGACATGCTGTGATGTGATACAGAATCCTGGAAAAGGCAGTAACGTGGAATAAAGGAGTAGGGAGAGCATATCAGGTAATTTGGATAGGAAGGAGTTAGGAGATAATTGCTTGATAAATTTTATATGGCCCACTTAAATGCACAGATTTCTCTTCTTTAATTTATATGGAGAACAGGGTGTCCTTTCTCTTCCCTTTCAGAGCACCCGAGGTGTACTCTTTCAGACTGAAAACCTAAAAAGCTCAGGACTCAGTTGCTTAAGCACAGCTGAGAGGACATATTTCAATTAAGATTTACAGTTTGCTGTAGGTAGTAGACTGTCAAAAGTGGTTTAACCATATTTTTCATTTAACAAGAAGACTACAGAGAGTGTTTTCTGGTGTTGGTTCAGAGTCTTAAGAAAGTCAAGTGAACTATCTTAGAGGTTTTCATGGCTTTTCATTCACAGTTGCAAAAATGTAATGTGTTGGTTCAGAGTCTTAAGAAAGTCAAGTGAACTATCTTAGAGGTTTTCATGGCTTTTTATTCACAGTTGCAAAAATTGCTGTTGGAGTTCTCACTATTAAGCCCACATTTCTGGCAGAAAGATAGAGGTAAAAGAGAATGATATCTTGTACGACTGATACTTTGTCATAAGGTTACAATGTAACTAGAAAAGAGACAATAAAATATTTGATGTTGTTTTAAGTTTCCTTGTTGTCAATCCCTCAGTGCTTTCTGATATTAAAGGAAAGAGTAGATGGATATTGACCTGGCAACTATCAACACCTGTCAGTCTCTCTTGGATAACCAATATCTCTATAATCTCTTCTTCCCACACTGTGCCATCTCAAGTTACTGCACCAAGATAAAATTACAATGATTTTCAGTTGTTCCAAATGGACAGAATAACCTTCCTTATGATATCATGTCTTATAAGATAGATAATTGGCTTGCTACCAATATACCCAGATGTGACTGTGGAAGAGACAGGAAAAAAAATAATAATATTTATTTATTCCTTGGGTTGACCCTGTTTACACAGATGCATTACTATTAGAAAAGGTTGGTTTGGGACATTGGAATGAATTTACTTAATGGGTCTGTATGTAATTGGGTTGGAGGAAATTTTTAATTTCTACAAAAATTATTAGAATTCGATCTTATTCTCTTTTGTTGATTTTCACATGTTAACAAAGCCAACGTTTTTGTCTAGCAGACAAGATCTTAAATCCTAACAAAACTCAATTTTTTCCTTTTTTTTTTTAAAGTTTGAGAGCCTCATGTTCTCTCATGCTGCTTTAAATACAACTCAAAAAAACAAAAGGAGCTAAATGGGGCAGTAAGACCAGACTTTTTATTTTATTTTATTTATCTTATTTTTAATTAAAAAATTAAAGATTGTATTTATTTATTTGAGAGAGAGAGAGAGCATGAGTGGGGCAGGGGGATGTAGCTGCAGAGAGAGACTGAGAAATATACTCCCTAATGAGCAGGAAGCCCGAAATGGGGCTCGATCCCAGGATCCTGACTGAGATCATGACCAGAGACAAAGGCAGATACATGTGCAAAATCCCTTTTTTTCTGGGAAACAATACTTTACAAGATATGTTTGAAAAAGTACTGGGGAATCAACTTTAATCGGAGATACAAAAATTTAATTGACTTTTGTAAAGCTACAGGGATCCAAATGATGGGAATCCCAGCCCGTTTAGGTTGTGGACCACAGAGTATTCTTCTCTGTAATATTTTATTTTCTTCCATGTCTACTAACTCCAGTCCAAGTTCACTGATCTCTTTTTAGATAGTGCAAAACATGGCAAAGAATACCAAACAAGTGCCCAATATTCTACATTTATTACATCATTTCTAACATATAGAAGTGTGTTATCAAGGCTGGTTCTGTGAACAAACCTAGTTATGCTAAAGTGTGTTTTGTTCTCCAAGAAATTAAATGCATGGTTATCACACAATTATAAAATACTTGTGTCAAGAATTTTTATTCAAAAATTAATAAGAGAAGCAGATATTAAAACTAGTTCACATGGTTATTTGGGATATAAGCAGAGTTGTGCAGCAGAAGTGCTCTGGGCCCATAATTTGGGTTATAGAATTTATGTTTTCTAATGAAAAATCACTAACTTGCATTATTGTTAACAAGAATCCTGTGCATTACCATCAGTTTTCTCCATTATAACCTCTTGCTCTACAGTTTGTAAATAACTTTGTCAATAGCAAGCTAATAAACGGGGTGACTCCAATGGATTGAGATAATCTCTAGAGTTTCTGCTACATAATGAACAGGACTCCATTGAAAGGACACCTAAGAATTTATTTTGCCCCAAAATTTGATCACTTTTTTCACTGTCCTTACCTATTTTCCAAACCTAGTCCTTTTGCTTCACCTTTCAGTCTACGGACAACCCTGTATCTGACTGACTTGTTAATTCTGGGAATGTCTTGCAGATTAATTTGCTTGCCCGAGGTGGTTCCTCTAATTGATGTCTAAGAACCCTAATTAGTTAAGAAAACTTTTTTTTAACATTTTCATTGCTATTTATTATTATTATTATTATTGCTAATATCTCTATTATAAATAATTCACAAGGGCATCTTTCTGACAAAAGACAAAGAGCTGGCTACTAGTAGAAAAAGTACATTTAACTCTGTCAGTGAAAGTGGTAAAGGGATTTGAGAAAATAAGGCAAAGCAGTGGAATTATGTGTTAAAACTTTAAATATTATAGACACATTTACTTAATTTCTAATACTGTTGTTGCTTATAATTAAATAAGATGTTTTCCATGAACCACGCATTACAGCAAATATATTGTTTATACAGATTAAATTTTCATCAAAAGGGATGCCTGGGTGGCTCAGTTGGTTAAGCAGCTGCCTTTGGCTCAGGTCATGATCCCAGCGTCCTGGGATCGAGTCCCGCATCGGGCTCCTTGCTCGGCCGGGAGCCTGCTTCTCCCTCTGCCTCTGCCTGCCATTCTGTCTGCCTGTGCTTGCTCTCTCGCCCACTCTCTCTGATAAAGAAATAAAATCTTAAAATAAATAAATAAATTTTCATCAAAAAATTGTAAGTGTATTTTATTGTAGGATATGATAAGCATTTTGCAGATGAGAAAAGTGAAATTTAGAAAAGTATGTCTTTTCAAATCCCTCATACAATATCTGGCCTAGATAGAAGGATATACTATCACAATTGAGGAAGATAATTGAGATTACTTAAAATGATAAACTTTACTGTATAGGGTTTTTTACAAGTTTGCCACAGATTCAGATTCTTTTAAAATATATATCTATTTTGTGTAAAGAGAATGCACTGAGAAGTAAAAAGAAAGTGATATATCAGTGCTACCAACTAATGGCTATAATATCATCACCTTATTTATGAACAATGAAACAGTGTGCAATATTTAAATAAATTTAAATAAATTCCTATTTATTTTATATATTTATAAATTTAAATAAATTTCTATTTATTTATTATTAAAGAAATTCCTCTAACAAACAGTATGTTTTGAAGGTTGCTAGCAGGAAAGTGTTGTACGACATGGAAGTAATCAGAAAATGTGATCTAAAATTCTGCTTTCAAGGGCCCCTGGGTGGCTCAGTGGGTTAAAATTCTGCTTTCAAGAAGCTATCACAGTAAGTACTGAGCATTAGCTATTATATGCTATGGATGAATAACTGAAATCTACATTTGAAACTAATGGTACACTATATGTTACCTAATTGAATTTTAAAAAGTTAATAAAAAAACCACTATTTTATAAAACAATATTCCCAACAGGCTCTTTTGCTTTAAAATACTCACTTTGTAATGAGAGTCATTACTTTTGTCTAGCCAATTCTTACAGCACTGTTTATCCCTTCCCTGCTTTATCCCTTCCCAGTATCAATAAAGGCTCACTTGGGTTACCTAGAAGCCATGAGAAAGCTTGTAATAGATCTGGCTGGTTTTCACCAGCAATTTGACCACCATGTGCACAGGGAAGTCTATTGATAAAGGCTTTATTGCAATAAGTTGCAAATACATGGATGATTTTGAATTCTCTTTCTTGAGGTCTTGTTTCATGATAATAAATTTAGGGTGGCTTATTGGAATGGATGTTATTAACATATCTTCATAGTTATAAGCACATGGAATTGTAAAATAGATGAACGAATGTGGCATTACTGACAACTGTCCTCATTTTGAAATCAAATTACAGTGTACTAAGATGAGGAAGCAAAGCAGATTTGGGATTATGAGTGAAATAATTTAAAAAAGTCTTGGGGTATGATCAGACTATTGGGTAATTCAGTAGAAAAATGTCAACTGATTGAGATTCTGTGTTCCCTGATTTCAGAGAGAAGTTAAGATAAATAAGTAACACGAGGAGACTAGGAAGCCAAACATAAGTGATAATTTTGTGCCAGGGTGTGTTTACATCTGTTTATCTTCTTGCTTTACCACTAAGGTTGCTCCTAGAGGAGAGTTTAAATATGTGTTGGAGCTAATCTCTGTGGATTACACAAGAAACCACATCCTACAGCTCTCCCTGAAACACCCCTTATGATTTCAATGTAATTTGGTTTTTGCATTTTTAGAAATAACAAAATACTTTGCAAACTCATCTACTTTATTACCATCACAAGTGAGTCAGCTGACTCCACATTTTAACACAGTGACAGTCACAGAGAATGGAGGAATGAGTAGAGTTATCAATATATGTGCTTTTAAGAAGTATGACAGGGTAGCAGCTATTTCCAGGAACCAAAACATGGGTCAGCAGCTGTGCAGGAAAAGTGATGGAATAAATGACTCATTTCAGAGGAGTTCTATAACATATTAGTTCTATAATGTATCTTCAGCCCCCAATTACCCGCTTTGATCTAAAGATAAGGATTTACAGTTAAGGTCCCATTTATGATTTGACTGGTGTGGTCTGAATCATTTTTACTATTGTTTTGACTATTACTTGAAACCTATAGTAGTACTTGGGATATGTGTTGTGTATTCTGTGAACATGTGCTATTTTTAGATTAGATCATTTCTGTCTCGAACCCCTGTTCATTTCTTTGTTTTTGTTTATTTGATAGTGGTTTCAGTAAATGGATATATCTGAAAAATTGCAAAGCCACTATTAAAACAAGTTATTATTATATATAGCATGGAATTGCACATTCCTCCTTTGAATCCGACAGAGCTTCACCATATCCTTAACAATTTGGGAAAAACATGCTATTATTTTTCTTTATAAAATTTCTCCTGTTAGGCTGTGATGGTTGTCATCAGCAGTAACTCCTCTGAAGGCTTTGTCAAAAGAGTTGAAAAAATTGGAAAGGTGTGTGAATGAAGCTGTTTGCTGAATATAAAGAAAAGAGCATTGAAGTACAATTCACACTCTTACTTCTCCTTCTATGCTTTCAGATGTTTGTCATTTGAAAATTTTGCTTCTAGAAGAGATGCCCTATATAATTCTTACTTTAAGGAGCAAGTTGCTTTTATAATTTTTTTATTATTCTACCATTCCAGTATTTCCATTTAAATTAAATTCAATACCATTTAAAAAAAATCAAAAGTGCAGCCAGTATTCAATTCCTGGGCTAAATAATTTTAGAAAGCTTTGTGTTATTGAACCTACAGGGTTTTTCTGTAGTTTTAACTCTTTCTTTCTGTGATTTTTCCCATTAGTCACGTAAGTGACTGCAATATAACAGACATTGAGGATAAAGAAGGACTGAATAGAACAATCCTTGGCCTCATGAAGTTGAGAATCTAGCAAGGGAGTCAAACAATTCAATCATTCAGTGACAATTTATTGAGTGCCTGGCCTAAAATGAGCACAACAAAACCCCAGGTCAGAGGAATCATTTTAATGGGAGAGATAGATAATAGGTAAGCCAACTTTAAAAAAAAAAATCGTACTGCTTTTTCTTTAATAGAGATGCATATTTGAACTAAATAAGCACATTTTTAAAAGAGCAGTGATTGAGAAGAGGTTTTTAAACTGAGTGGTCCGAAAGGGCCTCCCTGAAAAAGTCTGTTTTGAACAGATTTCTGAATAATATCAGCTAGGAAGCTGCGTAAAAATCTCAGGGATGGGTGATTTTTCCAGTCGAAAAACTGTAAAGGCTCCAAAGTCACAATAGAGCTATAAGTTTCTCTAATAAAGTAACTTCTGACAAAGAATGAGAAGAAATAACTAACCCAGGTTTGAAAGAAAAGGGACAGACTTTCTATGGAATTCATATTTAATTAAAGCTCTAAAGGACAAAAATACAATAGAGCAAAATTCTGGTCACGCTGATATACCTAACGAAAATTCATAAACAAGGTGTGGGTAGCAAAGAGTGTGTGGGAATGTTGGTAAGAACAGTGGGGAAGAGTCATCCCTGAACATGTTCTTAAATGAAGCAATTCTTGGGTTGTATTAAAGGTTAAATTGGAGTTTGCCTAAGTGATTAGAGAAGGATGCCTCAGCTTATGGAAGTTCAAAGCCATAAAGATGTGATAAACTACTGCAGATATTTTCATGTATATTTGTTGTTGCTTCTAGTAATGGTGATCTAAAAACTCCTACTTAAGACAACTAAAAATCCAGACAAAATAGCTTTTAAAGTTAAAAATATCAGAATGATTATAAAAATAAGTGAGGGATTACTGGGCCAAAATACGAAATACAATGAGAGCCTAGAGATATATGCCCTGAAGCCATTTTAGCTATGAGAGCATTTGAAACTGCTAAAACACACTGAGCTGTGTTGTTCATAGACTCTTGATACTAGAGAAACAAATCCAGCAGCAATCAAATTTGAGGACTTTGGTACAACCCAAATTTAAGTTGAGATCCCCAAAGCACAAGGAGAAGCAGAAATAAGACTATAGCCTACCTTGCCTTCTGTGTAAACTGAGAAAGCCAATCACTGAATTTGGAGTATGATTGTCTTGTAGAGTCTCAGATATAAGAGAAAATCCTACCAAGGAGGACCATACCGTTATTATAGCTCTTAATTATCCCTACTCAATAAGAGTTTCAAATATAATGTCTTGAACATAGCAAAATGTAACAAAGCACACAAAGAAAAACCATTAACAAGATTTGATAGACAAAATGGGATTAAGTATGATGTTAAAATGATCAATAAAGATTGTAAAATGGCTTGATTACTCTGCTCAAAGAAATGAGAGGGGAAGCAAATTGAACAAAAAGCTGACACTAAAAATGATATTGAGAAAGGTTTTATAAATGAACCAAATGGATACTCTAGAACTTTAAAGATATGACAGCTAATTTAAGATACCACAGGGGTGCCTGGGTGGCTCACTTAATTAAACCTCCAATTCTTTTTCCTTTTTTTTAACACCTTAATTTTATTTTATCTCTTTCAATTTGGCTCAGGTCATGATGTCATGGTTGTGAAATAGAGCCCAGAGTTGGGCTCTGTGCTGAGCCTGGAGCCTGCTTAAGATTCTTTTCCCTTCTTTTTCTATCCCTCCCTGCACTCTCACTTGCTCACTCTCTCTTGCTTGCAAATAAATAGATAGATAGATAGATAGATAATAGACAAAGCAAAATAAAAGCAGATTATGAAAATAAATATAAAGATTTTGAAATGAAAACAAGTTCAAAATAAAATAGAGAAGACCTACACAGCTAAAAGTTCATTCAGAAAATCTACTATTAAAGAAGTCAGTATGACACAGTGTTAAGATATCAAAAGATTTGAGCATGTACTTTACAGAAAGGGTAATCCAAATGGCCACTCATATATAAAAACTGTTTATCTTTATTATGAATCTGGAATTAAATTAAATTAAATTAAAAATAAATTAAAACCTAAAATGACATACTATTACACACTTACCATATTGGGCAACAGTAAAATTGCCTTGCAAGAATGTGAAAGAATGAAAGTGCCCATAATAAAAACATTTGAGGTAAGTTGGACAATATTTAGAAAACTTAAAAATAAAAATAAAAATTTGGTCCATTCCTAGAAATACAACATGGAACTAAATGAATATTTTCACCAGGATATGCAAACAGATGATTATAGCTATTTCATTCATAACGGCAGATCAGTAGTGGTCTATTTGCACAATGTTACATTAAATAAGAGAGAATATTAACAAACTGGGAGGAGGGGCTAGGTTGTTATCAGAAACAGATCTTCTATGGTGCTGATTATGTTCTATTTCTCAAAATCTTTAAGTTAAAAAAGTTTTCAAATTTATATCTAGATAGATAGATGATAGATAGACAGATATCCCAGAAGCTGCAATGCTAGGCTAAGACCAGGCTTTAAAGGGCTTTTCTATACTCTACTAAATACTTGAAACCATTCATTATATCATAGCTCAGTGTTCAAATCTCCATTTGTTTCCTCAGGTTCCTAATATTTACCTTAAGGTGACCTGATTCAGACTTTTGATCACCTTTGTCTAAATATTTCTATTTTAACAAAGTGCTTTTTAACACTGAGAGACTAAAACTTAGAAAAATACTCTGATTGTTATCTCACTAGGGTGGAAAATATATAGTTACCCATTAACTAATGATATCCATGTCTACATTAGATCCGTGGCATTTTTAATTCTTGGGAGCTTTTGGTTAAATGAAATTTTTAAGCTTCCTTTAAAGGAAGCTTTAAGCCATCACCACATGAATAAAATTAAAGAACCAAATGAAAACAGGCCAAGTATTTACAGAGTAATAGAATGTGCAGTGGAAAGAGTACAATTCTGAAATCATAAAGCCTAAATTAGTGTGATGCATTTTTGCTACCCATGTAATCATAAACCAGTTATCTAAATGTGTTAGCCTCAGTTTTTTCACCCATGAAATGGTGATGATAATACTTATTATGCAGCGTTGTTGTGTGGATGTGATGAAGCATGGAGCATGAGAGTCTCATATTCCATGCTAAAATGATAGCTATTTTTATACTTATAATAATTCTAGTAATAGTAATTAAATTGTTCAAAATGGTAATATTCATTTATATTGAGGCATTGTATTGACTATTATTAGACACATTTACCAACATAAATTTCATTTTACTTTACCCCCTCTGAGGATATATATTCCCTAATTCAATATGAATCTCCTTATGAATAATAATTATCATAATAAATATGCTGATTTTTCTTCTATTTGTTTTTAAGGAGGTATCCTTTACTGTTGAACATAAAGAAACTTAAGCAAGTCTGTCTTATTCAAACTTTGCATGCTGCTTTCTTATGAAACTAGATTATAGAGTTGTATGAAATAAATTCATGCAGTTAAGACATTGATGTTTGGAACA
The DNA here is from genome assembly GCF_964662115.1 of Mustela nivalis. Classification (NCBI taxonomy): domain Eukaryota; kingdom Metazoa; phylum Chordata; class Mammalia; order Carnivora; family Mustelidae; genus Mustela; species Mustela nivalis. The sequence continues at coordinate 312,807 of NW_028136286.1, forward strand.
CTGGGTGGTCAGTTTAGTATTTCAAAAGAAGATTTTAAATTTAAACCTTAAAACTGAGCTCTTTCAGCCTTTTTTATAGACCATCCTTCATGCTTCATAAGTACTCCTCCATTGTAAACTAAGTAATAGTTTTTGTCACAGTGTATATAACAAAAATGGATTTTATATTCTATTATTTCAGAGTTAGTTGCAGTTTCTACTGCCTTACTTCCTTTTTTGAAAAATAGATTAATTCTACAAAAAGTTTTTTCCAGCTTTATTGAAAAAAATCGACATATTTGTAAATTTAAGAAATGATTTCTTATAACATTGCAAACTTTTAACATTGTGTAAATTTTGTACAATTTGATAAATTGGTATACATCTTTATTGCAATATAATCTACACAAAAATGTTAATACATCTACTATCTCGTATAGTTGCCACTGATTTTTATGCATGTATCGTAAGGAATTTTAAGATCTACTCTCTTAGCAACTTTTATGTATATAGTATAGTAGAGATAAACTTCAGAGGTCTTGTGGGTTTTGTTCCAGACCGCCTCAATAAAGTGATTATCTCAATAAACTAAGTCAAATTATTATTTTTTATGGTTTCCCAGTGCATATAAAAAATAGACACTATACTGTACTGTTCAAAAGCATTATGTTTTTAAAGAAAAACAATGTATATACCTTAAGTAAACTAGTTCTGAGTTTTCAGTGGGTCATAATTACTGATCACAGTTCACCATAACAAATACAATAATAATGTAAAAAACTTGAAATATTGCAAGAATTACCAACATGTGACAGAGAGACACAAAATGAACAAATGTTGTTAGAGAAATGGTGGCAGCAGACTTTTTTTATACAAGATTGCTATAAACTTTCAACTTGTAAGAATGTGATATATGCAAAGTTTAATAAAGGGAAGCACAATAAAAAAAGTATGTATATTTTATTAACTATGATCATCATGCTGTACATTAGATCCCCAGAACTTTTTCATATTATAGTTGCAAGTTTGCACCCTTGGACCACCTTACTCCACCCCAGGTTCACCCCTTGTCAACTCAACTCTAAGTTTCCATTAGTTTTCCTTTTCCTCAGATTCTGTATGTAAGGGATATCATAATACATAAAATTAAAAAATATATAAAATCTTTGAAATATTTCACTTAGTATAATACCTTCAAGATCCATCCATGCTGTTGTAAATGGCAGTATTTCTTAATTTTTCATGGTTAAGTAGTATTCCGTAGTATATATTTACCATACTTATTTTATTCTTTCATCCATTAATGGATACTGAAGTTATTTCCATCTCTTGCTTAGAGTTAATAATTTTATAATAAACATAAGAGTGCAGATATGTCTTTGAACAGTGACTTCGTTTCCTTTAGATAGATACCTAGAAGTGGGATTACTGAATCATATGGTAATTTTACTTTTAATAATATGAATAATCTCCATACTGTTTTCCATACAAATTTATATCCCTATTACAGTGCATAAGTTCCCCGTTTTCCCCAATATTTACCAAAATTGGTTAGTTTCAATTTTTTGGTAGTATATATTCTAATATCTTGCTGTGTTTTTCAGAGGTAAACAACAACAACAACAACATAAGGACTTTGCCCTGAGATTTTTACGTTGAGCACTTTTTAATGCTCCTGTTGGTCATTTATATAACTTTTTTGAAAAAAAAAGTCTATTGAGATCCTTTTGCTATTTTTTTAATCATATATTTTTTTCTATTTGTATCTGTTGGTTATTAACCTCTTTTCAGATATAAGATTCGTAAGTATTTTCTTACATTCTGTGGATTGTGTTTTCATTCTCTCTCCCTTTTTTTGGCAATGCAGAAACGTTAGTTTGATGTAATACCATTTATTTATTTTTGCTTTTTTTGCTTGTGTTTTTAGTCTGGTATCCAAAAAACTATTGGCAAGACCAATGTCAAGGAGAATTTTTCCTATGTTTTCCTTTAGGAAATTTAGTTTCATGCATCACCTTTAAGTCTTTAATCTATTTCAAGTTCAGACTTATGAGTGATATAAGGTTCCCTTTTCATACTGTTTATGTGACTATTCAGTTTTAAATATCATTTATTGAACAGGCTATCTTTCCCCATTACATATGTTGGCCCCTGTCAAATATTAGGTGACTGTATGAAAGGATTTATTTCTGGACTCTCAATTCTGTCTACTTGTTTATTGGTCTGTTTTTATGCCAGTATACTTTATTGTTTTGAGCATGAGGGCTTTGTAGTATAGTTTCAAATCAAGAAGTGTAATCTCCCTTCTTCATTCTTTCTCAGAACTGCTTTGATTATTTGTTGTCTTTCATGGTCTCATATAAACTTTAGGATTCTTTACTTACTTCTGTAAAACAATAATATTGGATTTTTTTAAAGATTTTTAATTTATTTATTTGACAGAGAGAGATGACAAGCAGGCAGAGAGGCAGGCAGAGAGATAAGAGGAAGCAGGCTTCCTGCTGAGCAGAGAGCCTGATGCGGGGCTCGATCCCAGGACCCTGGGATCATGACCAGAGCCGAAGGCAGCGGCTTAACCCACTGAGCCACCCAGGCGCCCCTAACATTGGATTTTTGATAGGAATTGGATTTACAGATGGTTTACGGTAGTATGGACATTTTAACAATGTTAATTCTTACCATTCATAAATATGAGCTATCTTTCCATTTCTGTCACCTTCAATTTCTTTATCAATGTCATAGTTTATGGAGTACAGATCTTTCATCTTCTTAGTTAAATCTATTCCTAAGTATTTTATTATTTTTGATGCTATTGTGAATTAGATTGTTTTCTTTATTTTTTCAGATAGTTCATCATTAGAATGTTAAAATGCTCCTGTCTTGTGCTTACTTTGGCAGCACATATACTAAAATTGGAATGATGCGGAGAAGATTAGCGTGATCACTGAACAAGGATGACATGACAAACTGGGAATCAGTCCATAAAAAAAAGAAACAAAACAAAATTCTTTTCTTTTATATATTGATCTTGTATTTGGTAATTTTACTAAATTTGTTTATTCAAATTTTTTGTGAATTTTTTAGGATTTTTTAACATGTAAGTTCATGTTATCCAAAAAAAGAAAATTTTACTTCTTCCTTTTTTTTTTTTTTGGAGACTCTTGTTTCTTTGTGTTCCTTGTTTCTCTGGCTAGGACATCCACTACTGTGTCAAATGAGAGTAGTGAAAATGGACACACTTGTCTTTCTTCTGATCTTTAAGGGGAAAACTTTCAAAAGTTTTGATTGAATATGAGATTAGCTCTGGGCTTGCAATCTGTGTTTTTTCTTTAATGGGTTTTTTAAATTATTTTTTAAAATTTTTTATATAATGTGTTTTAATCCCTAGGGGTACAGGTCTGTGAATCACCAGGTTACACATTTCACAGCACTCACCATCACTCACCATAGCACCTGCCCTCTCCAATGTCCATACCCCCACCATCCTCTCCCAACACACCTCCCCCCAGCAACCCTCAGTCTGTTTTGTGAGATTCAGTCTTTTATGGTTTGTCTCCCTCCTAATACCATCTTTTTTTTATTTTTCTTTTCGTACGCCCGAAACTGCCTATGTTGCATCTCCACTTCATCATATCAGGGAGATCATATGATAGTTGTCTTTCTCAGATTGATTTATTTCTCCAAGCATAATACCCTCTAGTTCCATCCACGTCATCACAAATAGCAGGATTTCATTTCTTTTGATGGCTGCATAGTATTCCATTGAACATATATACCACATCTTATTTATTGATTCATCTGTTGAAGGACATTTAGTTTCTTTCCATAGTTTAACTATTGTGGACATTGCTGCTATAAACATTTGGGTGCATGTGCCCCTTCAGAATGCCACGTTTGTATCTGTAGGGTATATACCCAGTACTACAAGCACTGGGTCATAGGGTAGTTCTATTTTCAGCTTTTTGAGGCACGTCCACGCTGTTTTCCAGAGTGGTTGCACCAGCTTGCATTCCCACATACAGTGTAGGAGGGTTGCCCTTTCTCCACATCCTCGCCAGCATCTGTCATTGACGGACTTGTTCATTTTAGCCATTCTGAACGGTGTGAGGTGGTATCTCATTCTGGTTTTGATTTGTATTTCCCTGATGCCGAGTGATGTGGAGCATTTTTTCATGTGTCTGTTGGCCATTTGGATGTATTCTTTGCAGAAATGTCTGTTCATGTCCTCTGCCCATTTCTTCATTGGATTATTTGTTTTTAGGGTGTTGAGTTTGATAAGCTCTTTATAGATTTTGGATACTGGCCCTTTATCTGGTATGTCATTTGCAAATATCTTCTCCCAGATAACTTCTGACAGTGATCTTTTGGCTTTGTTAACTGTTTCCTTTGCAGTGCAAAAGCTTTTGGATCTGATGAAATCCCAATAGTTCATTCTTGCCCTTGCTTCCCTTGCCTTTCGCGATGTTCCTAGGAAGAAGTTGCTGCTGCTGAGGTCAAAGAAGTTGCTACCTGTTCTCTCCTCAAGGACTATGATGGATTCCTTTCTCACATTATGCTTCTTCATCCATTTCCAGTCGATTATAATGTATGGTGTTAGGATGGTCCAATTTCATTTTCTGCATGTGGCTGTTCAATTTTCCAGACCCCAAGGCCAATGGCTCCTTCTCATCCCCAGGGACAGTGTGCTGTGCCTTCCCCACACTTGCTCCTGGGGAGCGCAGTGACAGACGTGTGCAACCATGCATCTCTCCCATGCAGAGAGGATGCCCAGGCAAAGAGGATTTCGCTCCATGCGGGTTTATTACACCGTGCTGTGGAGACTAGCTCCGGCAAGCAGCAGGCAGCATCCCACAGACCCGACTCTGATTTCCCAAAGAATGCTGTGCTTTCCCAGAGGGGATGCCCGGGCAAAGAGGCTTTCGCTCTATGCGGGTTTCTCCAAAAGTGCTGCGAATACTAGGCTAAGGCAAGCAACAAAAGCAGCCCACAGAACCGACTCTGATTTCCCAGCGACGGCCATGCTTTCTCAGAGGTTTTCAGCTTGGCGCGAAACACACTTCGCTGCTGCTTCCTCAGCAAGGCTGTGGTCGTTTGCTCTGTCCCGGCAGGAAAGAAGAGCCGCGGGAGAGCTGGTGCCTCTTGGTCCTTGCTTTCCCGGGCTCCATGTTCGCGCCCGGGGTTTCACTTTGCTAAGCCGAACTAGGCAGACACAGTCACAACCCTGCAGCAGCGTGCGTGGCCTAGCATGGCACTCTATGCCTAATTCCATCTCCTGGCCTAGGTAAGGCTTTGCCTTTTGCTCCGGCGCTCAGACAGACTCGGGGTCTAGGCCAGTGCCTTCACCATAGGAGAGAGGAGGCAACAGGATCCCTGCACAGGCCCCGAGCACTGGGATGGGGAACGGTGGGGACTGTCTCCACTCTTTCCCCGGCACACCCCCGGCCACCCACAATGCTGCCATATCTTGGTGGAAGACGGCATCTGACTGCACGTTTCTCCATGGGGTTGTTTCTGCGAGTTCCGGGTATGGCAACTGGTGGCAAGCCCAAGTCTGCACTTGGAACAGGTGGCCAAGGAGATGCTTTCCCCTTGGGACCAGAGGCACAGGACAGGCCTGCCTTCTGCCCAGACTCCTTCCTCAGAGTGGAGCACGCACCCATGCCCTTGTCGTCCCCTCATGTCTCCTTAGCAGCCAGGCTTCAATCTCTCCGCACAGGGAGCAGAGGACACTTGTCTTCTCATGGCCTGCTGTTCGTGCCTCGGCATGCTATTCTGACTCCCGAGCGTTTCCAAACCCCACGGCCAAGGGATCCTTCTCTTCCCCGGGGGCATCGTGCTGTGCCTTCCCCAAAATTGCTCCTGGGGAGCGCGGTGACAGACGTGTGCAACCATGCTTCTCTCTCAGGCAGAGGGGATGCTAGGGCAAAGAGGATTTCGCTCCATGCGGGTATCTTCCACCATGTTGCTGAGACTCGCTCAGGCAAGCAGCAGCAGCATCCCCAAACACAACTCTGATTTCCCAACGAATGCTGTGCTTTCCTAAGGGAGAGGCCCAGGCAAAGAGGCTTTCGCTGTATGCGGGTTTCTCCCACCGCGAGACTGGGCTCAGGGAAGCAGCAGCAGCCCGGACATTTCTCAGCGAATGCTGTGCTTTCGCAGAGGCTTTGGTTTGGAGCGAACAGCACTTCGCCGCTGCTTCCTCAGCAAAGCTTCAGTCGCGTCAGGGAAGAAGAGCTGCGGGAGAGCTGGTGCCTCTTGGGCCTTGCTTTCCCTGGCTCCATGTTCGCGTCCTGGGTTCACCCTGCCAGGCCGAACTAAGCAGACACAGTCGCAACCGTGCAGTAGCGCGCTTAGCCTAGGATGGCACTCCATGCACACTACCATCTCCCGGTGTAGGCATCGCTTGGCCTTTTACTCTGGAGCTCAGGCCGACTCGCGGACTAGGCCTGTGCTTTCCCCACAGGAAAGGAGAGGTGACAGGATCCCTGCACACCGCCCGTGCACTGAATAGGGAGCTTTGGGGGACTGTCACCACTCCTTCCCCTTAAAACCCGGGCATCCTCCAAGCTTCTACATCCCGGAGGAAGACGGCATCTGATGGCCAGGTCTTTCTGGGGGTTGTTTCTCGAGTTTAGGGTAGGCGCCTGGTGGCAAGCCCATGGCTCCAACACGGTCAGGTGGCCAAGGAGCTGCTGTCTCCTTGGGCCCAAAGGCTCAGGACAGGCATGCTTTCTGCCCAGACTCCTTCAGCAGAGTGGAGCCCTTTCCCTTGCCCTAATCTTCCCCTCGTGTCTCCTTAGCAGCCCGGCTTCCTTCGCTCTGCAGTGACAGATGTGTCCCTTTCCTTAAGGCTCTTTCCACAGGCACCACCGCGCTTCTCTCTCAGGCAGAGTGGATGCCCAGGCAAAGAGAATTTCGCCCCATGCGGGTTTATTCCACCGTGCAGTGGAGACTAACTCCGGCAAGCAGCAGGCAGCATCCCACAGACCCGACTCTGATTTCCCAGAGAATACTGTACTTTCCAAGAGGGGATGCCCCGGCAAAGAAGCTTTCGCTCTATGCGGGTTTTTCCCATCGTGCTGCGAATACTAGGCTAAGGCAAGCAACAAAAGCAGCCCACAGAACCGACTCTGATTTCCCAGCGACTGCTATGCTTTCGCAGAGGTTTTCAGCTTGACGCAAACCGCACTTCGCTTCTGCTTCCTCAGCAAGGCTTTGGTCGTTCGCTCTGTCGCGGCAGGAAAGAAGAGCCGCGGGAGATCTGGTGCCTCTTGGGCCTTGTTTTCCCGGGCTCCAAGTTCGCGCCCGGGGTTCACCTTGCTAAGCCGAACTAAGCAGACACAGTCACAACCCTGCAGCAGCGTGCGTGGCCTAGCATGACACTCTATGCCTATTACCATCTCCTGGCGTAGGTAAGGCTTTGCCTTTTGCTCCAGCGCTTGGGCAGACTCGGGGTCGAGGCCAGTGCCTTCACCACAGGAGAGAGGAGGCAACAGGTTCCCTGCACAGGGCCCGAGCACTGGGATGGGGAACAGTGGGGACTGTCTCCACTCTTTCCCCGGCACACCCCGGCCACCCACAATGCTGCCACATCTTGGTGGAAGAGGGCATCTGACTGCACGTTTCTCCATGGGGTTGTTTCTGCGAGTTCCGGGTATGGCACCTGGTGGCAAGCCCAAGTCTGCCCTTGGGACAGGTGGCCAAGGAGATGCTTTCCCCTTGGGACCAGAGGCACAGGACAGGCCTTCCTTCTGCCCAGACTCCTTCCTCAGAGTGGAGCATGCACCCTTGCCCTTGTCGTCCCCTCATGTCTCCTTAGCAGCCAGGCTTCAATCTCTCCGCACAGGGAGTAGAGGACACTTGTCTTCTCATGGCCTGCTCTTCGTGCCTCGGCAGGCTATTCTGACTCCCGAGCGTTTCCAGACCCAAGGCCAAGGGATCCTTCTCTTCCCTGGGGCGGCGTGCTGTGCCTTCCCCAAAATTGCTCCTGGGGAGCGGGGTGACAGACGTGTGCAACCATGCTTCTCTCTCAGGCAGAGGGGATGCTAGGGCAAAGAGGATTTCGCTCCATGTGGGTATCTTCCACCATGTTGCCGAGACTCAGTCAGGCAAGCAGCAGCAGCATCCCCAAACCCAACTCTGATTTCCCAACGAATGCTGTGCTTTCCTAAGGGAGAGGCCCAGGCAAAGAGGCTTTCGCTGTATGCGGGTTTCTCCCACCGCAAGACTGGGCTCAGGGAAGCAGCAGCAGCCCGCACAACATTTCTCAGCGAATGCTGTGCTTTCGCAGAGGCTTTTGTTTGGAGCGAACAGCACTTCGCCGCTGCTTCATCAGCAAAGCTTCAGTCGAGTCAGGGAAGAAGAGCTGCGGGAGAGCTGTTGCCTCTTGGGCCTTGCTTTCCCTGGCTCCATGTTCGCGCCCGGATTTCACTTTGCTAAGCCGAACTAGGCAGACACAGTCACAACCCTGCAGCAGCGTGCGTGGCCTCGCATGGCACTCTATTCCTAATTCCATCTCCTGCTCTGGTAAGGCTTTGCCTTTTGCTCCGGTGCTCGGGCAGACTCGGGGTCAAGGCCAGTGCCTTCACCACAGGAGAGAGGAAGCAACAGGATCCCTGCACAAGGCCCGAGCACTGGGATGGGGAACAGTGGGGACTGTCTCCACTCTTTCCCCGGCACACCCCGGCCACCCACAATGCTGCCACATCTTGGTGGAAGAGGGCATCTGACTGCACGTTTCTCCATGGGGTTGTTTCTGCGAGTTCCGGGTATGGCACCTGGTGGCAAGCCCAAATCTGCCCTTGGGACAGGTGGCCAAGGAGATGGTGACCCTTGGTAACAGAGGCACAGGACAGGCCTGCCTTCTGCCCAGACTCCTTAGAGTGGAGCACGCGCCCCTGCCCTAGTCGTCCCCTCATGTCTCCTTAGCAGCCAGGCTTCCATCTCTCCGCACAGGGAGCGGGTGACACATGTCTGGCCACCAGCCTGCATTTCGTGCCGCGGCAGGCTATCCTGTTCCCGAGCGTTTCCCGACCCCAAGGCCAAGGGATCCTTCTCTTCCCCGGGGGCGGCGTGCTGTGGCTTCCCCACACTTGCTCCTGGGGAGCGTGGTGACAGACGTGAGCAACCATGCTTCTCTCTCAGGCAGAAAGGATGCTAGGGCAAAGAGGATTTCGCTCCATGCGGGTATCTTCCAACATGCTGCGGAGACTCGCTTAGGCAAGCAGCAGCAGCATCCCCAAACCCAACTCTGATTTCCCAACGAATGCTGTGCTTTCCAAGGGGAGATGCCAAGGCAAAGGGGCTTTCGCTGTATGCGGGTTTCTCCCACCGCGAGACTGGGCTCAGGCACGCAGCAGCAGCCCCCAAAAAGTGGAGCCATTTCCCCTGCCCTAATCTTCCCCTCGTGTCTCCTTAGCAGCCCGGCTTCCTTCGCTCTGCAGTGACAGATGTGTCCCTTTCCTTAAGGCTCTTTCCACAGGCACCACCGCGCTTCTCTCTCAGGCAGAGTGGATGCCCAGGCAAAGAGTATTTCGCCCCATGAGGGTTTATTCCACCGTGCAGTGGAGACTAGCTCCGGCAAGCAGCAGGCAGCATCCCACAGACCCGACTCTGATTTCCCAGAGAATGCTGCACTTTCCCAGAGGGGATGCCCCGGCAAAGAAGCTTTCGCTCTATGCGGGTTTTTCCCATCGTGCTGCGAATACTAGGCTTAGGCAAGCAACAAAAGCAGCCCACAGAACCGACTCTGATTTCCCAGTGACTGCTATGCTTTCGCAGAGGTTTTCAGCTTGGCGCAAACCGCACTTCGCTTCTTCTTCCTCAGCAAGGCTTTGGTCGTTCGCTCTGTCGCGGCAGGAAAGAAGAGCCGCGGAAGAGCTGGTGCCTCTTGGGCCTTGTTTTCCCGGGCTCCAAGTTCGCGCCCCGGGTTCACCTTGCTAAGCCGAACTAAGCAGACACAGTCACAACCCTGCAGCAGCGTGCGTGGCCTAGCATGACACTCTATGCCTATTACCATCTCCTGGCGTAGGTAAGGCTTTGCCTTTTGCTCCGGCGCTTGGGCAGACTCGGGGTCAAGGCCAGTGCCTTATCCACAGGAGAGAGGAGGCAACAGGATCCCTGCACAGGGCCCGAGCACGGGGATGGGGAACAGTGGGGACTGTCTCCACTCTTTCCCCGGCACACCCCGGCCACCCACAATGCTGCCACATCTTGGTGGAAGAGGGCATCTGACTGCACGTTTCTCCATGGGGTTGTTTCTGCGAGTTCCGGGTATGGCACCTGGTGGCAAACCCAAGTCTGCCCTTGGGACAGGTGGCCAAGGAGATGCTTTCCCCTTGGGACCAGAGGCACAGGACAGGCCTGCCTTTTGCCCAGACTCCTTCCACAGAGTGGAGCATGCACCCTTGTCCTTGTCGTCCCCTCATGTCTCCTTAACAGCCAGGTTCAATCTCTCCGCACAGGGAGTAGAGGACACTTGTCTTCTCATGGCCTGCTGTTCGTGCCTTGGCAGGCTATTCTGACTCCCGAGCTTTCCAGACCCAAGGCCAAGGGATCCTTCTCTTCCCTGGGGCGGCGTGCTGTTCCTTCCCCAGAATTGCTCCTGGGGAGTGGGGTGACAGACGTGTGCAACCATGCTTCTCTCTCAGGCAGAGGGGATGCTAGGGCAAAGAGGATTTCGCTCCATGCGGGTATCTTCCACCATGTTGCCGAGACTCGCTCAGGCAAGCAGCAGCAGCATCCCCAAACCCAACTCTGATTTCCCAACGAATGCTGTGCTTTCCTAAGGGAGAGGCCTAGGCAAAGAGGCTTTCGCTGTATGCGGGTTTCTCCCTCCGCAAGACTGGGCTCAGGGAAGCAGCAGCAGCCCGCACAACATTTCTCAGCGAATGCTGTGCTTTCGCAGAGGCTTTGGTTTGGAGCGAACAGCACTTCGCCGCTGCTTCCTCAGCAAAGCTTCAGTCGAGTCAGGGAAGAAGAGCTGCGGGAGAGCTGTTGCCTCTAGGGCCTTGCTTTCCCTGGCTCCATGTTCGCGCCCGGATTTCACTTTGCTAAGCCGAACTAGGCAGACACAGTCACAACCCTGCAGCAGCGTGCGTGGCCTAGCATGGCACTCTATTCCTAATTCCATCTCCTGCTCTGGTAAGGCTTTGCCTTTTGCTCCGGTGCTCGGGCAGACTCGGGGTCAAGGCCAGTGCCTTCACCACAGGAGAGAGGAGGCAACAGGATCCCTGCACACGGCCCGGGCACTGGGATGGGGAACTGTGGGGGACTGTCTCCACTCCTTCCCAGCCGCACCCCCTGTCACCCACAATGCTGCCACATCTTGGTGGAAGATGGCATCTGACTGACCGTTTCTCCATGGGGTTGTTTCTGCAAGTTCAGGTATGGCACCTGGTGGCAAGCCCAAGTCTGCCCTTGGGACAGGTGGCCAAGGAGATGCTGTCCCCTTGGTAACAGAGGCACAGGACAGGCCTGCCTTCTGCCCAGACTCCTTAGAGTGGAGCACGCGCCCCTGCCCTAGTCGTCCCCTCATGTCTCCTTAGCAGCCAGGCTTCCATCTCTCCGCACAGGGAGCGGGTGACACATGTCTGGCCACCGGCCTGCATTTCGAGCCGCGGCAGGCTATCCTGTTCCCGAGCGTTTCCCGACCCCAAGGCCAAGGGAACCTTCTCTTCCCCGGGGGTGGCGTGCTGTGCCTTCCCCTCACTTGCTCCTGGGGAGCGTGGTGACAGACGTGAGCAACCATGCTTCTCTCTCAGGCAGAAAGGATGCTAGGGAAAAGAGGATTTCGCTCCATGCTGGTATCTTCCAACATGCTGCGGAGACTAGCTTAGGCAAGCAGCAGCAGCATCCCCAAACCCAACTCTGATTTCCCAACGAATGCTGTGCTTTCCAAGGGGCGATGCCACGGCAAAGGGGCTTTCGCTGTATGCGGGTTTCTCCCACCGCGAGACTGGGCTCAGGCACGCAGCAGCAGCCCCCAAAACATTTCTCGGAGAATGCTGTCCTTTCGCAGAGGCTTTGGTTTGGAGCAAACAGCCCTTCGCCACTGCTTCCTCAGCAAGGCTTCTGTCGCGTCAGGGAAGAAGAGCTGCGGGAGAGCTGGTGCCTCTTGGGCCTTGCTTTCCCTGGCTCCATGTTCGCGTCCTGGGTTCACCCTGCCAGGCCGAACTACGCAGACACAGTCACAACCGTGCAGTAGCGCGCTTAGCCTAGGATGGCACTCCATGCACACTACCATCTCCCGGTGTAGGCATCGCTTGGCCTTTTACTCTGGCGCTCAGGCCGACTCGCGGACTAGGCCTGTGCTTTCCCCACAGGAAAGGAGAGGTGACAGGATCCCTGCACACCGCCAGTGCACTGAATAGGGAGCTTTGGGTACTGTCACCACTCCTTCCCCTTAAAACCCGGGCCTCCTCCAAGCTTCTACATCCCGGAGGAAGACGGCATCTGATGGCCAGGTCTTTCTGGGAGTTGTTTCTCGAGTTTAGGGTAGGCGCCTGGTGGCAAGCCCAAGGCTCCAACACGGTCAGGTGGCCAAGGAGCTTCTGTCTCCTTGGGCCCAAAGGCTCAGGACAGGCATGCTTTCTGCCCAGACTCCTTCCTCAGAGTGGAGCCTTTCCCCTGCCCTAATCTTCCCCTCGTGTCTCCTTAGCAGCCCGGCTTCCTTCGCTCTGCAGTGACAGATGTGTCCCTTTCCTTAAGGCTCTTTCCACAGGCACCACCGCGCTTCTCTCTCAGGCAGAGCGGAAGCCCAGGCAAAGAGGATTTCGCTCCATGCGGGTTTATTCCACCGTGCAGTGGAGACTGTCTCCGGCAAGCAGCAGGCAGCATCCCACAGAACCGACTCTGATTTCCCAGCGACTGCTATGCTTTCGCAGAGGTTTTCAGCTTGGCGCAAACCGCACTTCGCTGCTGCTTCCTCAGCAAGGCTTTGGTCGTTTGCTCTGTCGCGGCTGGAAAGAAGAGCCGCGGGAGAGCTGGTGCCTCTTGGGCCTTGTTTCCCCGCGCTCCAAGTTCGCGCCCGGGGTTCACCTTGCTAAGCCGATCTAAGCAGACACAGTCACAACCCTGCAGCAGCGTGCGTGGCCTAGCATGACACTCTATGCCTATTACCATCTCCTGGCGTAGGTAAGGCTTTGCCTTTTGCTCCGGCGCTCGGGCAGACTCGGGGTCAAGGCCAGTGCCTTCACCACAGGAGAGAAGAGGCGACAGGATCCCTGCACAGGGCCCGAGCACTGGGATGGGGAACGGTGGGGACTGTCTCCACTCTTTCCCTGGCACACCCCCGGCCACCCACAATGCTGCCATATCTTGGTGGAAGATGGCATCTGACTGCACGTTTCTCTATGGGGTTGTTTCTGCGAGTTCCGGGTATGGCACCTGGTTGGCAAGCCCAAGTCTGCCCTTGGGACAGGTGGCCAAAGAGATGCTTTCCCCTTGGGACAAGAGGCACAGGACAGGCCTGCCTTCTGCCCAGACTCCTTCCTCAGAGTGGAGCACGCACCCATGCCCTTGTCTTCCCCTCATGTCTCCTTAGAAGCCAGGCTTCAATCTCTCCCCACAGGGAGGAGAGGACACTTGTCTTCTCATGGCCTGCTGTTCATGCCCCGGCAGGCTATTCTGCTTCCCGAGCGTTTCCCGACCCCAAGGCCAAGGGATCCTTCTCTTCCCCGGGGGCGGCGTGCTGTGCCTTACCCACACTTGCTCTTGGGGAGCGTGGTGACAGACGTGAGCAACCATGCTTCTCTCTCAGGCAGAAAGGATGCTAGGGCAAAGAGGATTTCGCTCCATGCGGGTATCTTCCAACATGCTGCGGAGACTCGCTTAGGCAAGCAGCAGCAGCATCCCCAAACCCAACTCTGATTTCCCAACGAATGCTGTGCTTTCCAAGGGGAGATGCTCAGGCAAAGGGGATTTCCCTGTATGCGGGTTTCTCCCACCGCGAGACTGGGCTCAGGCACGCAGCAGCAGCCCCCAAAACATTTCTCGGGGAATGCTGTCCTTTCGCAGAGGCTTTGGTTTGGAGCAAACAGCCCTTCGCCACTGCTTCCTCAGCAAGGCTTCTGTCGCGTCAGGGAAGAAGAGCTGCGGGAGAGCTGGTGCCTCTTGGGCCTTGCTTTCCCTGGCTCCATGTTCGCGTCCTGGGTTCACCCTGACAGGCCGAACTAAGCAGACACAGTCACAACCGTGCAGTAGCGCGCTTAGCCTAGAATGGCACTCCATGCACACTACCATCTCCCGGTGTAGGCATCGCTTGGCCTTTTACTCTGGCGCTCAGGCCGACTCGCGGACTAGGCCTGTGCTTTCCCCACAGGAAAGGAGAGGTGACAGGATCCCTGCACACCGCCCGTGCACTGAATAGGGAGCTTTGGGTGACTGTCACCACTCCTTCCCCTTAAAACCCGGGCCTCCTCCAAGCTTCTACATCCCGGAGGAAGATGGCATTGATGGCCAGGTCTTTCTGGGAGTTGTTTCTCGAGTTTAGGGTAGGCGCCTGGTGGCAAGCCCATGGCTCCAAAACGGTCAGGTGGCCAAGGAGCTGCTGTCTCCTTGGGCCCAAAGGCTCAGGACAGGCATGCTTTCTGCCCAGACTCCTTCCTCAGAGTGGAGCCCTTTCCCCTGCCCTAATCTTCCCCTCGTGTCTCCTTAGCAGCCCGGCTTCCTTCGCTCTGCAGTGACAGATGCGTCCCTTTCCTTAAGGCTCTTTCCACAGGCACCACCGCGCTTCTCTCTCAGGCAGAGCGGAAGCCCAGGCTAAGAGGATTTCACTCCATGCGGTTTTATTCCACCGTGCAGTGGAGACTAGCTCCGGCAAGCAGCAGGCAGCATCCCACAGAACCGACTCTGATTTCCCAGCGACTGCTATGCTTTCGCAGAGGTTTTCAGCTTGGCGCAAACCGCACTTCGCTGATGCTTCCTCAGCAAGGCTTTGGTCGTTTGCTCTGTCGCGGCAGGAAAGAAGAGCCGCGGGAGAGCTGGTGCCTCTTGGGCCTTGTTTTCCCGGGCTCCAAGTTTGCTCCCGGGGTTCACCTTGCTAAGCCGATCTAAGCAGACACAGTCACAACCCTGCAGCAGCGTGCGTGGCCTAGCATGACACTCTATGCCTATTACCATCTCCTGGCGTAGGTAAGGCTTTGCCTTTTGCTCCGGCGCTCGGGCAGACTTGGGGTCAAGGCCAGTGCCTTCACCACAGGAGAGAGGAGGCAACAGGATCCCTGCACAGGGCCCGAGCACTGGGATGGGGAACGGTGGGGACTGTCTCCACTCTTTCCCCGGCACACCCCCGGCCACCCACAATGCTGCCATATCTTGGTGGAAGACGGCATCTGACTGCACGTTTCTCCATGGGGTTGTTTCTGCGAGTTCCGGGTATGGCAACTGGTGGCAAGCCCAAGTCTGCACTTGGAACAGGTGGCCAAGGAGATGCTTTCCCCTTGGGACCAGAGGCACAGGACAGGCCTGCCTTCTGCCCAGACTCCTTCCTCAGAGTGGAGCACGCACCCATGCCCTTGTCGTCCCCTCATGTCTCCTTAGCAGCCAGGCTTCAATCTCTCCGCACAGGGAGCAGAGGACACTTGTCTTCTCATGGCCTGCTGTTCGTGCCTCGGCATGCTATTCTGACTCCCGAGCGTTTCCAGACCCCACGGCCAAGGGATCCTTCTCTTCCCCGGGGGCATCGTGCTGTGCCTTCCCCAAAATTGCTCCTGGGGAGCGCGGTGACAGACGTGTGCAACCATGCTTCTCTCTCAGGCAGAGGGGATGCTAGGGCAAAGAGGATTTCGCTCCAAGCGGGTATCTTCCACCATGTTGCTGAGACTCGCTCAGGCAAGCAGCAGCAGCATCCCCAAACCCAACTCTGATTTCCCAACGAATGCTGTGCTTTCCTAAGGGAGAGGCCCAGGCAAAGAGGCTTTCGCTGTATGCGGGTTTCTCCCACCGCGAGACTGGGCTCAGGGAAGCAGCAGCAGCCCGGACATTTCTCAGCGAATGCTGTGCTTTCGCAGAGGCTTTGGTTTGGAGCGAACAGCACTTCGCCGCTGCTTCCTCAGCAAAGCTTCAGTCGCGTCAGGGAAGAAGAGCTGCGGGAGAGCTGGTGCCTCTTGGGCCTTGCTTTCCCTGGCTCCATGTTCGCGTCCTGGGTTCACCCTGCCAGGCCGAACTAAGCAGACACAGTCGCAACCGTGCAGTAGCGCGCTTAGCCTAGGATGGCACTCCATGCACACTACCATCTCCCGGTGTAGGCATCGCTTGGCCTTTTACTCTGGAGCTCAGGCCGACTCGCGGACTAGGCCTGTGCTTTCCCCACAGGAAAGGAGAGGTGACAGGATCCCTGCACACCGCCCGTGCACTGAATAGGGAGCTTTGGGGGACTGTCACCACTCCTTCCCCTTAAAACCCGGGCCTCCTCCAAGCTTCTACATCCCGGAGGAAGACGGCATCTGATGGCCAGGTCTTTCTGGGAGTTGTTTCTCGAGTTTAGGGTAGGCGCCTGGTGGCAAGCCCATGGCTCCAAAACGGTCAGGTGGCCAAGGAGCTGCTGTCTCCTTGGGCCCAAAGGCTCAGGACAGGCATGCTTTCTGCCCAGACTCCTTCCTCAGAGTGGAGCCCTTTCCCCTGCCCTAATCTTCCCCTCGTGTCTCCTTAGCAGCCCGGCTTCCTTCGCTCTGCAGTGACAGATGCGTCCCTTTCCTTAAGGCTCTTTCCACAGGCACCACCGCGCTTCTCTCTCAGGCAGAGCGGAAGCCCAGGCTAAGAGGATTTCACTCCATGCGGTTTTATTCCACCGTGCAGTGGAGACTAGCTCCGGCAAGCAGCAGGCAGCATCCCACAGAACCGACTCTGATTTCCCAGCGACTGCTATGCTTTCGCAGAGGTTTTCAGCTTGGCGCAAACCGCACTTCGCTGATGCTTCCTCAGCAAGGCTTTGGTCGTTTGCTCTGTCGCGGCAGGAAAGAAGAGCCGCGGGAGAGCTGGTGCCTCTTGGGCCTTGTTTTCCCGGGCTCCAAGTTTGCTCCCGGGGTTCACCTTGCTAAGCCGATCTAAGCAGACACAGTCACAACCCTGCAGCAGCGTGCGTGGCCTAGCATGACACTCTATGCCTATTACCATCTCCTGGCGTAGGTAAGGCTTTGCCTTTTGCTCCGGCGCTCGGGCAGACTTGGGGTCAAGGCCAGTGCCTTCACCACAGGAGAGAGGAGGCAACAGGATCCCTGCACAGGGCCCGAGCACTGGGATGGGGAACGGTGGGGACTGTCTCCACTCTTTCCCCGGCACACCCCCGGCCACCCACAATGCTGCCATATCTTGGTGGAAGACGGCATCTGACTGCACGTTTCTCCATGGGGTTGTTTCTGCGAGTTCCGGGTATGGCAACTGGTGGCAAGCCCAAGTCTGCACTTGGAACAGGTGGCCAAGGAGATGCTTTCCCCTTGGGACCAGAGGCACAGGACAGGCCTGCCTTCTGCCCAGACTCCTTCCTCAGAGTGGAGCACGCACCCATGCCCTTGTCGTCCCCTCATGTCTCCTTAGCAGCCAGGCTTCAATCTCTCCGCACAGGGAGCAGAGGACACTTGTCTTCTCATGGCCTGCTGTTCGTGCCTCGGCATGCTATTCTGACTCCCGAGCGTTTCCAGACCCCACGGCCAAGGGATCCTTCTCTTCCCCGGGGGCATCGTGCTGTGCCTTCCCCAAAATTGCTCCTGGGGAGCGCGGTGACAGACGTGTGCAACCATGCTTCTCTCTCAGGCAGAGGGGATGCTAGGGCAAAGAGGATTTCGCTCCAAGCGGGTATCTTCCACCATGTTGCTGAGACTCGCTCAGGCAAGCAGCAGCAGCATCCCCAAACCCAACTCTGATTTCCCAACGAATGCTGTGCTTTCCTAAGGGAGAGGCCCAGGCAAAGAGGCTTTCGCTGTATGCGGGTTTCTCCCACCGCGAGACTGGGCTCAGGGAAGCAGCAGCAGCCCGGACATTTCTCAGCGAATGCTGTGCTTTCGCAGAGGCTTTGGTTTGGAGCGAACAGCACTTCGCCGCTGCTTCCTCAGCAAAGCTTCAGTCGCGTCAGGGAAGAAGAGCTGCGGGAGAGCTGGTGCCTCTTGGGCCTTGCTTTCCCTGGCTCCATGTTCGCGTCCTGGGTTCACCCTGCCAGGCCGAACTAAGCAGACACAGTCGCAACCGTGCAGTAGCGCGCTTAGCCTAGGATGGCACTCCATGCACACTACCATCTCCCGGTGTAGGCATCGCTTGGCCTTTTACTCTGGAGCTCAGGCCGACTCGCGGACTAGGCCTGTGCTTTCCCCACAGGAAAGGAGAGGTGACAGGATCCCTGCACACCGCCCGTGCACTGAATAGGGAGCTTTGGGGGACTGTCACCACTCCTTCCCCTTAAAACCCGGGCCTCCTCCAAGCTTCTACATCCCGGAGGAAGACGGCATCTGATGGCCAGGTCTTTCTGGGGGTTGTTTCTCGAGTTTAGGGTAGGCGCGTGGTGGCAAGCCCATGGCTCCACCACGGTCAGGTGGCCAAGGAGCTGCTGTCTCCTTGGGCCCAAAGGCTCAGGACAGGCATGCTTTCTGCCCAGACTCCTTCAGCAGAGTGGAGCCCTTTCCCTTGCCCTAATCTTCCCCTCGTGTCTCCTTAGCAGCCCGGCTTCCTTCGCTCTGCAGTGACAGATGTGTCCCTTTCCTTAAGGCTCTTTCCACAGGCACCACCGCGCTTCTCTCTCAGGCAGAGTGGATGCCCAGGCAAAGAGAATTTCGCCCCATGCGGGTTTATTCCACCGTGCAGTGGAGACTAACTCCGGCAAGCAGCAGGCAGCATCCCACAGACCCGACTCTGATTTCCCAGAGAATACTGTACTTTCCAAGAGGGGATGCCCCGGCAAAGAAGCTTTCGCTCTATGCGGGTTTTTCCCATCGTGCTGCGAATACTAGGCTAAGGCAAGCAACAAAAGCAGCCCACAGAACCGACTCTGATTTCCCAGCGACTGCTATGCTTTCGCAGAGGTTTTCAGCTTGACGCAAACCGCACTTCGCTTCTGCTTCCTCAGCAAGGCTTTGGTCGTTCGCTCTGTCGCGGCAGGAAAGAAGAGCCGCGGGAGATCTGGTGCCTCTTGGGCCTTGTTTTCCCGGGCTCCAAGTTCGCGCCCGGGGTTCACCTTGCTAAGCCGAACTAAGCAGACACAGTCACAACCCTGCAGCAGCGTGCGTGGCCTAGCATGACACTCTATGCCTATTACCATCTCCTGGCGTAGGTAAGGCTTTGCCTTTTGCTCCAGCGCTTGGGCAGACTCGGGGTCGAGGCCAGTGCCTTCACCACAGGAGAGAGGAGGCAACAGGTTCCCTGCACAGGGCCCGAGCACTGGGATGGGGAACAGTGGGGACTGTCTCCACTCTTTCCCCGGCACACCCCGGCCACCCACAATGCTGCCACATCTTGGTGGAAGAGGGCATCTGACTGCACGTTTCTCCATGGGGTTGTTTCTGCGAGTTCCGGGTATGGCACCTGGTGGCAAGCCCAAGTCTGCCCTTGGGACAGGTGGCCAAGGAGATGCTTTCCCCTTGGGACCAGAGGCACAGGACAGGCCTTCCTTCTTCCCAGACTCCTTCCTCAGAGTGGAGCATGCACCCTTGCCCTTGTCGTCCCCTCATGTCTCCTTAGCAGCCAGGCTTCAATCTCTCCGCACAGGGAGTAGAGGACACTTGTCTTCTCATGGCCTGCTCTTCGTGCCTCGGCAGGCTATTCTGACTCCCGAGCGTTTCCAGACCCAAGGCCAAGGGATCCTTCTCTTCCCTGGGGCGGCGTGCTGTGCCTTCCCCAAAATTGCTCCTGGGGAGCGGGGTGACAGACGTGTGCAACCATGCTTCTCTCTCAGGCTGAGGGGATGCTAGGGCAAAGAGGATTTCGCTCCATGTGGGTATCTTCCACCATGTTGCCGAGACTCGCTCAGGCAAGCAGCAGCAGCATCCCCAAACCCAACTCTGATTTCCCAACGAATGCTGTGCTTTCCTAAGGGAGAGGCCCAGGCAAAGAGGCTTTCGCTGTATGCGGGTTTCTCCCACCGCAAGACTGGGCTCAGGGAAGCAGCAGCAGCCCGCACAACATTTCTCAGCGAATGCTGTGCTTTCGCAGAGGCTTTTGTTTGGAGCGAACAGCACTTCGCCGCTGCTTCATCAGCAAAGCTTCAGTCGAGTCAGGGAAGAAGAGCTGCGGGAGAGCTGTTGCCTCTTGGGCCTTGCTTTCCCTGGCTCCATGTTCGCGCCCGGATTTCACTTTGCTAAGCCGAACTAGGCAGACACAGTCACAACCCTGCAGCAGCGTGCGTGGCCTCGCATGGCACTCTATTCCTAATTCCATCTCCTGCTCTGGTAAGGCTTTGCCTTTTGCTCCGGTGCTCGGGCAGACTCGGGGTCAAGGCCAGTGCCTTCACCACAGGAGAGAGGAAGCAACAGGATCCCTGCACAAGGCCCGAGCACTGGGATGGGGAACAGTGGGGACTGTCTCCACTCTTTCCCCGGCACACCCCGGCCACCCACAATGCTGCCACATCTTGGTGGAAGAGGGCATCTGACTGCACGTTTCTCCATGGGGTTGTTTCTGCGAGTTCCGGGTATGGCACCTGGTGGCAAGCCCAAATCTGCCCTTGGGACAGGTGGCCAAGGAGATGGTGACCCTTGGTAACAGAGGCACAGGACAGGCCTGCCTTCTGCCCAGACTCCTTAGAGTGGAGCACGCGCCCCTGCCCTAGTCGTCCCCTCATGTCTCCTTAGCAGCCAGGCTTCCATCTCTCCGCACAGGGAGCGGGTGACACATGTCTGGCCACCAGCCTGCATTTCGTGCCGCGGCAGGCTATCCTGTTCCCGAGCGTTTCCCGACCCCAAGGCCAAGGGATCCTTCTCTTCCCCGGGGGCGGCGTGCTGTGGCTTCCCCACACTTGCTCCTGGGGAGCGTGGTGACAGACGTGAGCAACCATGCTTCTCTCTCAGGCAGAAAGGATGCTAGGGCAAAGAGGATTTCGCTCCATGCGGGTATCTTCCAACATGCTGCGGAGACTCGCTTAGGCAAGCAGCAGCAGCATCCCCAAACCCAACTCTGATTTCCCAACGAATGCTGTGCTTTCCAAGGGGAGATGCCAAGGCAAAGGGGCTTTCGCTGTATGCGGGTTTCTCCCACCGCGAGACTGGGCTCAGGCACGCAGCAGCAGCCCCCAAAAAGTGGAGCCATTTCCCCTGCCCTAATCTTCCCCTCGTGTCTCCTTAGCAGCCCGGCTTCCTTCGCTCTGCAGTGACAGATGTGTCCCTTTCCTTAAGGCTCTTTCCACAGGCACCACCGCGCTTCTCTCTCAGGCAGAGTGGATGCCCAGGCAAAGAGTATTTCGCCCCATGAGGGTTTATTCCACCGTGCAGTGGAGACTAGCTCCGGCAAGCAGCAGGCAGCATCCCACAGACCCGACTCTGATTTCCCAGAGAATGCTGCACTTTCCCAGAGGGGATGCCCCGGCAAAGAAGCTTTCGCTCTATGCGGGTTTTTCCCATCGTGCTGCGAATACTAGGCTTAGGCAAGCAACAAAAGCAGCCCACAGAACCGACTCTGATTTCCCAGCGACTGCTATGCTTTCGCAGAGGTTTTCAGCTTGGCGCAAACCGCACTTCGCTTCTTCTTCCTCAGCAAGGCTTTGGTCGTTCGCTCTGTCGCGGCAGGAAAGAAGAGCCGCGGAAGAGCTGGTGCCTCTTGGGCCTTGTTTTCCCGGGCTCCAAGTTCGCGCCCCGGGTTCACCTTGCTAAGCCGAACTAAGCAGACACAGTCACAACCCTGCAGCAGCGTGCGTGGCCTAGCATGACACTCTATGCCTATTACCATCTCCTGGCGTAGGTAAGGCTTTGCCTTTTGCTCCGGCGCTTGGGCAGACTCGGGGTCAAGGCCAGTGCCTTATCCACAGGAGAGAGGAGGCAACAGGATCCCTGCACAGGGCCCGAGCACGGGGATGGGGAACAGTGGGGACTGTCTCCACTCTTTCCCCGGCACACCCCGGCCACCCACAATGCTGCCACATCTTGGTGGAAGAGGGCATCTGACTGCACGTTTCTCCATGGGGTTGTTTCTGCGAGTTCCGGGTATGGCACCTGGTGGCAAGCCCAAGTCTGCCCTTGGGACAGGTGGCCAAGGAGATGCTTTCCCCTTGGGACCAGAGGCACAGGACAGGCCTGCCTTTTGCCCAGACTCCTTCCACAGAGTGGAGCATGCACCCTTGTCCTTGTCGTCCCCTCATGTCTCCTTAACAGCCAGGCTTCAATCTCTCCGCACAGGGAGTAGAGGACACTTGTCTTCTCATGGCCTGCTGTTCGTGCCTTGGCAGGCTATTCTGACTCCCGAGCTTTCCAGACCCAAGGCCAAGGGATCCTTCTCTTCCCTGGGGCGGCGTGCTGTTCCTTCCCCAGAATTGCTCCTGGGGAGTGGGGTGACAGACGTGTGCAACCATGCTTCTCTCTCAGGCAGAGGGGATGCTAGGGCAAAGAGGATTTCGCTCCATGCGGGTATCTTCCACCATGTTGCCGAGACTCGCTCAGGCAAGCAGCAGCAGCATCCCCAAACCCAACTCTGATTTCCCAACGAATGCTGTGCTTTCCTAAGGGAGAGGCCCAGGCAAAGAGGCTTTCGCTGTATGCGGGTTTCTCCCACCGCAAGACTGGGCTCAGGGAAGCAGCAGCAGCCCGCACAACATTTCTCAGCGAATGCTGTGCTTTCGCAGAGGCTTTGGTTTGGAGCGAACAGCACTTCGCCGCTGCTTCCTCAGCAAAGCTTCAGTCGAGTCAGGGAAGAAGAGCTGCGGGAGAGCTGTTGCCTCTAGGGCCTTGATTTCCCTGGCTCCATGTTCGCGCCCGGATTTCACTTTGCTAAGCCGAACTAGGCAGACACAGTCACAACCCTGCAGCAGCGTGCGTGGCCTAGCATGGCACTCTATTCCTAATTCCATCTCCTGCTCTGGTAAGGCTTTGCCTTTTGCTCCGGTGCTCGGGCAGACTCGGGGTCAAGGCCAG
The DNA here is from genome assembly GCF_964662115.1 of Mustela nivalis. Taxonomy (NCBI): domain Eukaryota; kingdom Metazoa; phylum Chordata; class Mammalia; order Carnivora; family Mustelidae; genus Mustela; species Mustela nivalis. Next base: position 335,828 of record NW_028136286.1, read on the forward strand.
TGCCTTCACCACAGGAGAGAGGAGGCAACAGGATCCCTGCACACGGCCCGGGCACTGGGATGGGGAACTGTGGGGGACTGTCTCCACTCCTTCCCAGCCGCACCCCCTGTCACCCACAATGCTGCCACATCTTGGTGGAAGATGGCATCTGACTGACCGTTTCTCCATGGGGTTGTTTCTGCAAGTTCAGGTATGGCACCTGGTGGCAAGCCCAAGTCTGCCCTTGGGACAGGTGGCCAAGGAGATGCTGTCCCCTTGGTAACAGAGGCACAGGACAGGCCTGCCTTCTGCCCAGACTCCTTAGAGTGGAGCACGCGCCCCTGCCCTAGTCGTCCCCTCATGTCTCCTTAGCAGCCAGGCTTCCATCTCTCCGCACAGGGAGCGGGTGACACATGTCTGGCCACCGGCCTGCATTTCGAGCCGCGGCAGGCTATCCTGTTCCCGAGCGTTTCCCGACCCCAAGGCCAAGGGATCCTTCTCTTCCCCGGGGGCGGCGTGCTGTGCCTTCCCCTCACTTGCTCCTGGGGAGCGTGGTGACAGACGTGAGCAACCATGCTTCTCTCTCAGGCAGAAAGGATGCTAGGGAAAAGAGGATTTCGCTCCATGCTGGTATCTTCCAACATGCTGCGGAGACTAGCTTAGGCAAGCAGCAGCAGCATCCCCAAACCCAACTCTGATTTCCCAACGAATGCTGTGCTTTCCAAGGGGCGATGCCACGGCAAAGGGGCTTTCGCTGTATGCGGGTTTCTCCCACCGCGAGACTGGGCTCAGGCACGCAGCAGCAGCCCCCAAAACATTTCTCGGGGAATGCTGTCCTTTCGCAGAGGCTTTGGTTTGGAGCAAACAGCCCTTCGCCACTGCTTCCTCAGCAAGGCTTCTGTCGCGTCAGGGAAGAAGAGCTGCGGGAGAGCTGGTGCCTCTTGGGCCTTGCTTTCCCTGGCTCCATGTTCGCGTCCTGGGTTCACCCTGCCAGGCCGAACTAAGCAGACACAGTCGCAACCGTGCAGTAGCGCGCTTAGCCTAGGATGGCACTCCATGCACACTACCATCTCCCGGTGTAGGCATCGCTTGGCCTTTTACTCTGGCGCTCAGGCCGACTCGCGGACTAGGCCTGTGCTTTCCCCACAGGAAAGGAGAGGTGACAGGATCCCTGCACACCGCCAGTGCACTGAATAGGGAGCTTTGGGTACTGTCACCACTCCTTCCCCTTAAAACCCGGGCCTCCTCCAAGCTTCTACATCCCGGAGGAAGACGGCATCTGATGGCCAGGTCTTTCTGGGAGTTGTTTCTCGAGTTTAGGGTAGGCGCCTGGTGGCAAGCCCATGGCTCCAACACGGTCAGGTGGCCAAGGAGCTTCTGTCTCCTTGGGCCCAAAGGCTCAGGACAGGCATGCTTTCTGCCCAGACTCCTTCCTCAGAGTGGAGCCTTTCCCCTGCCCTAATCTTCCCCTCGTGTCTCCTTAGCAGCCCGGCTTCCTTCGCTCTGCAGTGACAGATGTGTCCCTTTCCTTAAGGCTCTTTCCACAGGCACCACCGCGCTTCTCTCTCAGGCAGAGCGGAAGCCCAGGCAAAGAGGATTTCGCTCCATGCGGGTTTATTCCACCGTGCAGTGGAGACTGTCTCCGGCAAGCAGCAGGCAGCATCCCACAGAACCGACTCTGATTTCCCAGCGACTGCTATGCTTTCGCAGAGGTTTTCAGCTTGGCGCAAACCGCACTTCGCTGCTGCTTCCTCAGCAAGGCTTTGGTCGTTTGCTCTGTCGCGGCTGGAAAGAAGAGCCGCGGGAGAGCTGGTGCCTCTTGGGCCTTGTTTCCCCGCGCTCCAAGTTCGCGCCCGGGGTTCACCTTGCTAAGCCGATCTAAGCAGACACAGTCACAACCCTGCAGCAGCGTGCGTGGCCTAGCATGACACTCTATGCCTATTACCATCTCCTGGCGTAGGTAAGGCTTTGCCTTTTGCTCCGGCGCTCGGGCAGACTCGGGGTCAAGGCCAGTGCCTTCACCACAGGAGAGAAGAGGCGACAGGATCCCTGCACAGGGCCCGAGCACTGGGATGGGGAACGGTGGGGACTGTCTCCACTCTTTCCCTGGCACACCCCCGGCCACCCACAATGCTGCCATATCTTGGTGGAAGATGGCATCTGACTGCACGTTTCTCTATGGGGTTGTTTCTGCGAGTTCCGGGTATGGCACCTGGTTGGCAAGCCCAAGTCTGCCCTTGGGACAGGTGGCCAAAGAGATGCTTTCCCCTTGGGACAAGAGGCACAGGACAGGCCTGCCTTCTGCCCAGACTCCTTCCTCAGAGTGGAGCACGCACCCATGCCCTTGTCTTCCCCTCATGTCTCCTTAGAAGCCAGGCTTCAATCTCTCCCCACAGGGAGGAGAGGACACTTGTCTTCTCATGGCCTGCTGTTCATGCCCCGGCAGGCTATTCTGCTTCCCGAGCGTTTCCCGACCCCAAGGCCAAGGGATCCTTCTCTTCCCCGGGGGCGGCGTGCTGTGCCTTACCCACACTTGCTCTTGGGGAGCGTGGTGACAGACGTGAGCAACCATGCTTCTCTCTCAGGCAGAAAGGATGCTAGGGCAAAGAGGATTTCGCTCCATGCGGGTATCTTCCAACATGCTGCGGAGACTCGCTTAGGCAAGCAGCAGCAGCATCCCCAAACCCAACTCTGATTTCCCAACGAATGCTGTGCTTTCCAAGGGGAGATGCTCAGGCAAAGGGGATTTCCCTGTATGCGGGTTTCTCCCACCGCGAGACTGGGCTCAGGCACGCAGCAGCAGCCCCCAAAACATTTCTCGGGGAATGCTGTCCTTTCGCAGAGGCTTTGGTTTGGAGCAAACAGCCCTTCGCCACTGCTTCCTCAGCAAGGCTTCTGTCGCGTCAGGGAAGAAGAGCTGCGGGAGAGCTGGTGCCTCTTGGGCCTTGCTTTCCCTGGCTCCATGTTCGCGTCCTGGGTTCACCCTGACAGGCCGAACTAAGCAGACACAGTCACAACCGTGCAGTAGCGCGCTTAGCCTAGAATGGCACTCCATGCACACTACCATCTCCCGGTGTAGGCATCGCTTGGCCTTTTACTCTGGCGCTCAGGCCGACTCGCGGACTAGGCCTGTGCTTTCCCCACAGGAAAGGAGAGGTGACAGGATCCCTGCACACCGCCCGTGCACTGAATAGGGAGCTTTGGGTGACTGTCACCACTCCTTCCCCTTAAAACCCGGGCCTCCTCCAAGCTTCTACATCCCGGAGGAAGATGGCATTGATGGCCAGGTCTTTCTGGGAGTTGTTTCTCGAGTTTAGGGTAGGCGCCTGGTGGCAAGCCCATGGCTCCAAAACGGTCAGGTGGCCAAGGAGCTGCTGTCTCCTTGGGCCCAAAGGCTCAGGACAGGCATGCTTTCTGCCCAGACTCCTTCCTCAGAGTGGAGCCCTTTCCCCTGCCCTAATCTTCCCCTCGTGTCTCCTTAGCAGCCCGGCTTCCTTCGCTCTGCAGTGACAGATGCGTCCCTTTCCTTAAGGCTCTTTCCACAGGCACCACCGCGCTTCTCTCTCAGGCAGAGCGGAAGCCCAGGCTAAGAGGATTTCACTCCATGCGGGTTTATTCCACCGTGCAGTGGAGACTAGCTCCGGCAAGCAGCAGGCAGCATCCCACAGAACCGACTCTGATTTCCCAGCGACTGCTATGCTTTCGCAGAGGTTTTCAGCTTGGCGCAAACCGCACTTCGCTGATGCTTCCTCAGCAAGGCTTTGGTCGTTTGCTCTGTCGCGGCAGGAAAGAAGAGCCGCGGGAGAGCTGGTGCCTCTTGGGCCTTGTTTTCCCGGGCTCCAAGTTTGCTCCCGGGGTTCACCTTGCTAAGCCGATCTAAGCAGACACAGTCACAACCCTGCAGCAGCGTGCGTGGCCTAGCATGACACTCTATGCCTATTACCATCTCCTGGCGTAGGTAAGGCTTTGCCTTTTGCTCCGGCGCTCGGGCAGACTTGGGGTCAAGGCCAGTGCCTTCACCACAGGAGAGAGGAGGCAACAGGATCCCTGCACAGGGCCCGAGCACTGGGATGGGGAACGGTGGGGACTGTCTCCACTCTTTCCCCGGCACACCCCGGCCACCCACAATGCTGCCACATCTTGGTGGAAGAGGGCATCTGACTTCACGTTTCTCCATGGGGGTGTTTCTGCGAGTTCCGGGTATGGCACCTGGTGGCAAGCCCAAGTCTGCCCTTTGGACAGGTGGCCAAGGAGATGCTTTCCCCTTGGGACAAGAGGCACAGGACAGGCCTGCCTTCTGCCCAGACTCCTTCCTCAGAGTGGAGCACGCACCCATGCCCTTGTCGTCCCCTCATGTCTCCTTAGAAGCCAGGCTTCAATCTCTCCCCACAGGGAGTAGAGGACACTTGTCTTCTCATGGCCTGCTGTTCGTGCCTCGGCAGGCTATTCTGACTCCCGAGCATTTCTAGACCCAAGGCCAAGGGATCCTTCTCTTCCCTGGGGCGGCGTGCTGTGCCTTCCCCAAAATTGCTCCTGGGGAGCGCGGTGACAGACGTGTGCTACCATGCTTCTCTCTCAGGCAGAGGGGATGCTAGGGCAAAGAGGATTTCGCTCCATGCGGGTATCTTCCACCATGTTGCCGAGACTAGCTCAGGCAAGCAGCAGCAGCATCCCCAAACCCAACTCTGATTTCCCAACGAATGCTGTGCTTTCCTAAGGGAGAGGCCCAGGCAAAGAGGCTTTCGCTGTATGCGGGTTTCTCCCACCGCAAGACTGGGCTCAGGGAAACAGCAGCAGCCCGCACAACATTTCTCAGCGAATGCTGTGCTTTCGCAGAGGCTTTGGTTTGGAGCGAACAGGACTTCGCCGCTGCTTCCTCAGCAAAGCTTCAGTCGAGTCAGGGAAGAAGAGCTGAGGGAGAGCTGTTGCCTCTTGGGCCTTGCTTTCCCTGGCTCCATGTTCGCGCCCGGATTTCACTTTGCTAAGCCGAACTAGGCAGACACAGTCACAACCCTGCAGCAGCGTGCGTGGCCTAGCATGGCACTCTATTCCTAATTCCATCTCCTGCTCTGGTAAGGCTTTGCCTTTTGCTCCGGTGCTCGGGCAGACTCGGGGTCAAGGCCAGTGCCTTCACCACAGGAGAGAGGAGGCAACAGGATCCCTGCACACGGCCCGGGGACTGGGATGGGGAACTGTGGGGGACTGTCTCCACTCCTTCCTCGCCGCACCCTCTGTCACCCACAATGCTGCCACATCTTGGTGGAAGATGGCATCTGACTGACCGTTTCTCCATGGGGTTGTTTCTGCAAGTTCCAGGTATGGCACCTGGTGGCAAGCCCAAGTCTGCCCTTGGGACAGGTGGCCAAGGAGATGCTGTCCCCTTGGTAACAGAGGCACAGGACAGGCCTGCCTTCTGCCCAGACTCCTTAGAGTGGAGCACGCGCCCCTGCCCTAGTCGTCCCCTCATGTCTCCTTAGCAGCCAGGCTTCCATCTCTCCGCACAGGGAGCGGGTGACACATGTCTGGCCACCGGCCTGCATTTCGTGCCGCGGCAGGCTATCCTGTTCCCGAGCGTTTCCCTACCCCAAGGCCAAGGGATCCTTCTCTTCCTCGGGGGCGGCGTGCTGTGCCTTCCCCACACTTGCTCCTGGGGAGCGTGGTTACAGACGTGAGCAACCATGCTTCCTCTCAAGCAGAAAGGATGCTAGGGCAAGAGGATTTCGCTCCATGCGGGTATCTTCCAACATGCTGCGGAGACTCGCTTAGGCAAGCAGCAGCAGCATCCCCAAACCCAACTCTGATTTCCCAACGAATGTTGTGCTTTCCAAGGGGAGATGCCCAGGCAATGGGCTTTCGCTCTATGCGGGTTTCTCCCACCGCGAGAGTGGGCTCAGGCACGCAGCAGCAGCCCCCAAAACATTTCTCGGGGAATGCTGTCCTTTCGCAGAGGCTTTGGTTTGGAGCAAACAGCCCTTCGCCACTGCTTCCTCAGCAAGGCTTCTGAGGCGTCTGGGAAGAAGAGCTGCGGGAGAGCTGGTGCCTCTTGGGCCTTGCTTTCCCTGGCTCCATGTTCGCGTCCTGGGTTCACCCTGCCAGGCCAAACTACGCAGACACAGTCGCAACCGTGCAGTAGCGCGCTTAGCCTAGGATGGCACTCCATGCACACTACCATCTCCCGGTGTAGGCATCGCTTGGCCTTTTACTCTGGCGCTCAGGCCGACTCGCGGACTAGGCCTGTGCTTTCCCCACAGGAAAGGAGAGGTGACAGGATCCCTGCACACCGCCCGTGCACTGAATAGGGAGCTTTGGGGGACTGTCACCACTCCTTCCCCTTAAAACCCGGGCCTCCTCCAAGCTTCTACATCCCGGAGGAAGACGGCATCTGATGGCCAGGTCTTTCTGGGAGTTGTTTCTCGAGTTTAGGGTAGGCGCCTGGTGGCAAGCCCATGGCTCCACCACGGTCAGGTGGCCAAGGAGCTGCTGTCTCCTTGGGCCCAAAGGCTCAGGACAGGCAAACTTTCTGCCCAGACTCCTTCCTCAGAGTGGAGCCCTTTCCCCTGCCCTAATCTTCCCCTCGTGTCTCCTTAGCAGCCCGGCTTCCTTCGCTCTGCAGTGACAGATGTGTCCCTTTCCTTAAGGCTCTTTCCACAGGCACCACCGCGCTTCTCTCTCAGGCAGAGCGGAAGCCCAGAAAAAGAGAATTTCGCCCCATGCGGGTTTATTCCACCGTGCAGGGGAGACTAGCTCCGGCAAGCAGCAGGCAGCATCCCACAGACCCGACTCTGATTTCCCAGAGAATGCTGTGCTTTCCCAGAGGGGATGCCCCGGCCAAGAAGCTTTCGCTCTATGCGGGTTTTTCCCATTGTGCTGCGAATACTAGGCTAAGGCAAGCAACAAAAGCAGCCCACAGAACCGACTCTGATTTCCCAGCGACTGCTATGCTTTCGCAGAGGTTTTCAGCTTGGCGCAAACCGCACTTCGCTTCTGCTTCCTCAGCAAGGCTTTGGTCGTTCGCTCTGTCGCGGCTGGAAAGAAGAGCCGCGGGAGAGCTGGTGCCTCTTGGGCCTTGTTTTCCCGGGCTCCAAGTTCGCGCCCGGGGTTCACCTTGCTAAGCCGATCTAAGCAGACACAGTCACAACCCTGCAGCAGCGTGCGTGGCCTAGCATGACACTCTATGGCTATTACCATCTCCTGGCGTAGGTAAGGCTTTGCCTTTTGCTCCGGCGCTCGGGCATACTCGGGGTCAAGGCCAGTGCCTTCACCACAGGAGAGAGGAGGCAACAGGATCCCTGCACAAGGCCCGAGCACTGGGATGGGGAACAGTGGGGTCTGTCTCCACTCTTTCCCCGGCTCACCCCCGGCCACCCACAATGCTGCCACATCTTGGTGGAAGACGGCATCTGACTACACGTTTCTCCATGGGGTTGTTTCTGCGAGTTCCGGGTATGGCACCTGGTGGCAAGCCCAAGTCTGCCCTTGGGACAGGTGGCCAAGGAGATGGTGTCCCCTTGGTAACAGAGGCACAGGACAGGCCTGCCTTCTGCCCAGACTCCTTAGAGTGGAGCACGCGCCCCTGCCCTAGTCGTCCCCTCATGTCTCCTTAGCAGCCAGGCTTCCATCTCTCCGCACAGGGAGCGGGTGACGCATGTCTGGCCACCGGCCTGCATTTCGAGCCGCGGCCGGCTACCCTGTTCCCGAGCGTTTCCCGACCCCAAGGCCAAGGGATCCTTCTCTTCCTCGGGGGCGGCGTGCTGTGCCTTCCCCACACTTGCTCCTGGGGAGCGTGGTGACAGACGTGAGCAACCATGCTTCTCTCTCAGGCAGAAAGGATGCTAGGGCAAAGAGGATTTCGCTCCATGCGGGTGTCTTCCAACATGCTGCGGAGACTCGCTTAGGCAAGCAGCAGCAGCATCCCCAAATCCAACTTTGATTTCCCAAAGAATGCTGTGCTTTCCAAGGAGAGATGCCAAGGCAAAGGGGCTTTCGCTGTATGCGGGTTTCTACCACCGCGAGACTGGGCTCAGGCACGCAGCAGCAGCCCCCAAAACATTTCTCGGGGAATGCTGTCCTTTCGCAGAGGCTTTGGTTTGGAGCAAACAGCCCTTCGCCACTGCTTCCTCAGCAAGGCTTCTGTCGCGTCAGGGAAGAAGAGCTGCGGGAGAGCTGGTGCCTCTTGGGCCTTGCTTTCCCTGGCTCCATGTTCGCGTCCTGGGTTCACCCTGACAGGCCGAACTAAGCAGACACAGTCACAACCGTGCAGTAGCGCGCTTAGCCTAGGATGTCACTCCATGCACACTACCATCTCCCGGTGTAGGCATCGCTTGGCCTTTTACTCTGGCGCTCAGGCCGACTCGCGGACTAGGCCTGTGCTTTCCCCACAGGAAAGGAGAGGTGACAGGATCCCTGCACACCGCCCGTGCACTGAATAGGGAGCTTTGGGGGACTGTCACCACTCCTTCCCCTTAAAACCCGGGCCTCCTCCAAGCTTCTACATCCCGGAGGAAGACGGCATCTGATGGCCAGGTCTTTCTGGGAGTTGTTTCTCGAGTTTAGGGTAGGCGCCTGGTGGCAAGCCCATGGCTCCACCACGGTCAGGTGGCCAAGGAGCTGCTGTCTCCTTGGGCCCAAAGGCTCAGGACAGGCAAGCTTTCTGCCCAGACTCCTTCCTCAGAGTGGAGCCCTTTCCCCTGCCCTAATCTCCCCCTCGTTTCTCCTTAGCAGCCCGGCTTCCTTCGCTCTGCAGTGACAGATGTGTCCCTTTCCTTAAGGCTCTTTCCACAGGCACCACCGCGCTTCTCTCTCAGGCAGAGCGGAAGCCCAGGCAAAGAGGATTTCGCTCCATGCGGGTTTATTCCACCGTGAAGTGGAGACTAGCTCCGGCAAGCAGCAGGCAGCATCCCACAGAACCGACTCTGATTTCCCAGCGACTGCTATGCTTTCGCAGAGGTTTTCAGCTTGGCGCAAACCGCACTTCGCTGCTGCTTCCTCAGCAAGGCTTTGGTCGTTTGCTCTGTCGCGGCTGGAAAGAAGAGCCGCGGGAGAGCTGGTGCCTCTTGGGCCTTGTTTCCCGGGCTCCATTTCGCGCCCCGGGTTCACCTTGCTAAGCCGAACTAAGCAGACACAGTCACAACCCTGCAGCAGCGTGCGTGGCCTAGCATGACACTCTATGCCTATTACCAACTCCTGGCGTAGGTAAGGCTTTGCCTTTTGCTCCGGCGCTCGGGCAGACTCGGGGTCAAGGCCAGTGCCTTCACCACAGGAGAGAAGAGGCGACAGGATCCCTGCACAGGGCCCGAGCACTGGGATGGGGAACGGTGGGGACTGTCTCCACTCTTTCCCTGGCACACCCCCGGCCACCCACAATGCTGCCATATCTTGGTGGAAGACGGCATCTGACTGCACGTTTCTCCATGGGGTTGTTTCTGCGAGTTCCGGGTATGGCACCTGGTTGGCAAGCCCAAGTCTGCCCTTGGGACAGGTGGCCAAAGAGATGCTTTCCCCTTGGGACAAGAGGCACAGGACAGGCCTGCCTTCTGCCCAGACTCCTTCCTCAGAGTGGAGCACGCACCCATGCACTTGTCTTCCCCTCATGTCTCCTTAGCAGCCAGGCTTCAATCTCTCCGCACAGGGAGGAGAGGACACTTGTCTTCTCATGGCCTGCTGTTCGTGCCTCGGCAGGCTATTCTGCTTCCCGAGCGTTTCCAGACCCCAAGGCCAAGGGATCCTTCTCTTCCCTGGGGCGGCGTGCTGTGCCTTACCCACACTTGCTCCTGGGGAGCGTGGTGACAGACGTGAGCAACCATGCTTCTCTCTCAGGCAGAAAGGATGCTAGGGCAAAGAGGATTGCGCTCCATGCGGGTATCTTCCAACATGCTGCGGAGACTCGCTTAGGCAAGCAGCAACAGCATCCCCAAACCCAACTCTGATTTCCCAACGAATGCTGTGCTTTCCAAGGGGAGATGCCCAGGCAAAGGGGCTTTCACTGTATGCGGGTTTCTACCACCGCGAGACTGGGCTCAGGCACGCAGCAGCAGCCCCCAAAACATTTCTCGGGGAATGCTGTCCTTTCGCAGAGGCTTTGGTTTGGAGCAAACAGCCCTTCGCCACTGCTTCCTCAGCAAGGCTTCTGTCGCGTCAGGGAAGAAGAGCTGCGGGAGAGCTGGTGCCTCTTGGGCCTTGCTTTCCCTGGCTCCATGTTCGCGTCCTGGGTTCACCCTGACAGGCCGAACTAAGCAGACACAGTCACAACCGTGCAGTAGCGCGCTTAGCCTAGAATGGCACTCCATGCACACTACCATCTCCCGGTGTAGGCATCGCTTGGCCTTTTACTCTGGCGCTCAGGCCGACTCGCGGACTAGGCCTGTGCTTTCCCGACAGGAAAGGAGAGGTGACAGGATCCCTGCACACCGCCCGTGCACTGAATAGGGAGCTTTGGGTGACTGTCACCACTCCTTCCCCTTAAAACCCGGGCCTCCTCCAAGCTTCTACATCCCGGAGGAAGATGGCATTGATGGCCAGGTCTTTCTGGGAGTTGTTTCTCGAGTTTAGGGTAGGCGCCTGGTGGCAAGCCCATGGCTCCAAAACGGTCAGGTGGCCAAGGAGCTGCTGTCTCCTTGGGCCCAAAGGCTCAGGACAGGCATGCTTTCTGCCCAGACTCCTTCCTCAGAGTGGAGCCCTTTCCCCTGCCCTAATCTTCCCCTCGTGTCTCCTTAGCAGCCCGGCTTCCTTCGCTCTGCAGTGACAGATGCGTCCCTTTCCTTAAGGCTCTTTCCACAGGCACCACCGCGCTTCTCTCTCAGGCAGAGCGGAAGCCCAGGCTAAGAGGATTTCACTCCATGCGGGTTTATTCCACCGTGCAGTGGAGACTAGCTCCGGCAAGCAGCAGGCAGCATCCCACAGAACCGACTCTGATTTCCCAGCGACTGCTATGCTTTCGCAGAGGTTTTCAGCTTGGCGCAAACCGCACTTCGCTGATGCTTCCTCAGCAAGGCTTTGGTCGTTTGCTCTGTCGCGGCAGGAAAGAAGAGCCGCGGGAGAGCTGGTGCCTCTTGGGCCTTGTTTTCCCGGGCTCCAAGTTCGCGCCCGGGGTTCACCTTGCTAAGCCGATCTAAGCAGACACAGTCACAACCCTGCAGCAGCGTGCGTGGCCTAGCATGACACTCTATGCCTATTACCATCTCCTGGCGTAGGTAAGGCTTTGCCTTTTGCTCCGGCGCTCGGGCAGACTTGGGGTCAAGGCCAGTGCCTTCACCACAGGAGAGAGGAGGCAACAGGATCCCTGCACAGGGCCCGAGCACTGGGATGGGGAACGGTGGGGACTGTCTCCACTCTTTCCCCGGCACACCCCGGCCACCCACAATGCTGCCACATCTTGGTGGAAGAGGGCATCTGACTTCACGTTTCTCCATGGGGGTGTTTCTGCGAGTTCCGGGTATGGCACCTGGTGGCAAGCCCAAGTCTGCCCTTGGGACAGGTGGCCAAGGAGATGCTTTCCCCTTGGGACAAGAGGCACAGGACAGGCCTGCCTTCTGCCCAGACTCCTTCCTCAGAGTGGAGCACGCACCCATGCCCTTGACGTCCCCTCATGTCTCCTTAGAAGCCAGGCTTCAATCTCTCCCCACAGGGAGTAGAGGACACTTGTCTTCTCATGGCCTGCTGTTCGTGCCTCGGCAGGCTATTCTGACTCCCGAGCGTTTCTAGACCCAAGGCCAAGGGATCCTTCTCTTCCCTGGGGCGGCGTGCTGTGCCTTCCCCAAAATTGCTCCTGGGGAGCGCGGTGACAGACGTGTGCTACCATGCTTCTCTCTCAGGCAGAGGGGATGCTAGGGCAAAGAGGATTTCGCTCCATGCGGGTATCTTCCACCATGTTGCCGAGACTCGCTCAGGCAAGCAGCAGCAGCATCCCCAAACCCAACTCTGATTTCCCAACGAATGCTGTGCTTTCCTAAGGGAGAGGCCCAGGCAAAGAGGCTTTCGCTGTATGCGGGTTTCTCCCACCGCAAGACTGGGCTCAGGGAAACAGCAGCAGCCCGCACAACATTTCTCAGCGAATGCTGTGCTTTCGCAGAGGCTTTGGTTTGGAGCGAACAGGACTTCGCCGCTGCTTCCTCAGCAAAGCTTCAGTCGAGTCAGGGAAGAGGAGCTGAGGGAGAGCTGTTGCCTCTTGGGCCTTGCTTTCCCTGGCTCCATGTTCGCGCCCGGATTTCACTTTGCTAAGACGAACTAGGCAGACACAGTCACAACCCTGCAGCAGCGTGCGTGGCCTAGCATGGCACTCTATTCCTAATTCCATCTCCTGCTCTGGTAAGGCTTTGCCTTTTGCTCCGGTGCTCGGGCAGACTTGGGGTCAAGGCCAGTGCCTTCACCACAGGAGAGAGGAGGCAACAGGATCCCTGCACACGGCCCGGGGACTGGGATGGGGAACTGAGGGGGAATGTCTCCACTCCTTCCTCGCCGCACCCCCTGTCACCCACAATGCTGCCACATCTTGGTGGAAGATGGCATCTGACTGACCGTTTCTCCATGGGGTTGTTTCTGCAAGTTCCAGGTATGGCACCTGGTGGCAAGCCCAAGTCTGCCCTTGGGACAGGTGGCCAAGGAGATGCTGTCCCCTTGGTAACAGAGGCACAGGACAGGCCTGCCTTCTGCCCAGACTCCTTAGAGTGGAGCACGCGCCCCTGCCCTAGTCGTCCCCTCATGTCTCCTTAGCAGCCAGGCTTCCATCTCTCCGCACAGGGAGCGGGTGACACATGTTGGCCACCGGCCTGCATTTCGTGCCGCGGCAGGCTATCCTGTTCCCGAGCGTTTCCCTACCCCAAGGCCAAGGGATCCTTCTCTTCCTCGGGGGCGGCGTGCTGTGCCTTCCCCACACTTGCTCCTGGGGAGCGTGGTTACAGACGTGAGCAACCATGCTTCCTCTCAAGCAGAAAGGATGCTAGGGCAAGAGGATTTCGCTCCATGCGGGTATCTTCCAACATGCTGCGGAGACTCGCTTAGGCAAGCAGCAGCAGCATCCCCAAACCCAACTCTGATTTCCCAACGAATGTTGTGCTTTCCAAGGGGAGATGCCCAGGCAATGGGCTTTCGCTCTATGCGGGTTTCTCCCACCGCGAGAGTGGGCTCAGGCACGCAGCAGCAGCCCCCAAAACATTTCTCGGGGAATGCTGTCCTTTCGCAGAGGCTTTGGTTTGGAGCAAACAGCCCTTCGCCACTGCTTCCTCAGCAAGGCTTCTGAGGCGTCTGGGAAGAAGAGCTGCGGGAGAGCTGGTGCCTCTTGGGCCTTGCTTTCCCTGGCTCCATGTTCGCGTCCTGGGTTCACCCTGCCAGGCCAAACTACGCAGACACAGTCGCAACCGTGCAGTAGCGCGCTTAGCCTAGGATGGCACTCCATGCACACTACCATCTCCCGGTGTAGGCATCGCTTGGCCTTTTACTCTGGCGCTCAGGCCGACTCGCGGACTAGGCCTGTGCTTTCCCCACAGGAAAGGAGAGGTGACAGGATCCCTGCACACCGCCCGTGCACTGAATAGGGAGCTTTGGGGGACTGTCACCACTCCTTCCCCTTAAAACCCGGGCCTCCTCCAAGCTTCTACATCCCGGAGGAAGACGGCATCTGATGGCCAGGTCTTTCTGGGAGTTGTTTCTCGAGTTTAGGGTAGGCGCCTGGTGGCAAGCCCATGGCTCCACCACGGTCAGGTGGCCAAGGAGCTGCTGTCTCCTTGGGCCCAAAGGCTCAGGACAGGCAAACTTTCTGCCCAGACTCCTTCCTCAGAGTGGAGCCCTTTCCCCTGCCCTAATCTTCCCCTCGTGTCTCCTTAGCAGCCCGGCTTCCTTCGCTCTGCAGTGACAGATGTGTCCCTTTCCTTAAGGCTCTTTCCACAGGCACCACCGCGCTTCTCTCTCAGGCAGAGCGGAAGCCCAGAAAAAGAGAATTTCGCCCCATGCGGGTTTATTCCACCGTGCAGGGGAGACTAGCTCCGGCAAGCAGCAGGCAGCATCCCACAGACCCGACTCTGATTTCCCAGAGAATGCTGTGCTTTCCCAGAGGGGATGCCCCGGCCAAGATGCTTTCGCTCTATGCGGGTTTTTCCCATTGTGCTGCGAATACTAGGCTAAGGCAAGCAACAAAAGCAGCCCACAGAACCGACTCTGATTTCCCAGCGACTGCTATGCTTTCGCAGAGGTTTTCAGCTTGGCGCAAACCGCACTTCGCTTCTGCTTCCTCAGCAAGGCTTTGGTCGTTCGCTCTGTCGCGGCTGGAAAGAAGAGCCGCGGGAGAGCTGGTGCCTCTTGGTCCTTGTTTTCCCGGGCTCCAAGTTCGCGCCCGGGGTTCACCTTGCTAAGCCGATCTAAGCAGACACAGTCACAACCCTGCAGCAGCGTGCGTGGCCTAGCATGACACTCTATGGCTATTACCATCTCCTGGCGTAGGTAAGGCTTTGCCTTTTGCTCCGGCGCTCGGGCAGACTCGGGGTCAAGGCCAGTGCCTTCACCACAGGAGAGAGGAGGCAACAGGATCCCTGCACAAGGCCCGAGCACTGGGATGGGGAACAGTGGGGTCTGTCTCCACTCTTTCCCCGGCTCACCCCCGGCCACCCACAATGCTGCCACATCTTGGTGGAAGACGGCATCTGACTACACGTTTCTCCATGGGGTTGTTTCTGCGAGTTCCGGGTATGGCACCTGGTGGCAAGCCCAAGTCTGCCCTTGTGACAGGTGGCCAAGGAGATGGTGTCCCCTTGGTAACAGAGGCACAGGACAGGCCTGCCTTCTGCCCAGACTCCTTAGAGTGGAGCACGCGCCCCTGCCCTAGTCGTCCCCTCATGTCTCCTTAGCAGCCAGGCTTCCATCTCTCCGCACAGGGAGCGGGTGACGCATGTCTGGCCACCGGCCTGCATTTCGAGCCGCGGCAGGCTACCCTGTTCCCGAGCGTTTCCCGACCCCAAGGCCAAGGGATCCTTCTCTTCCTCAGGGGCGGCGTGCTGTGCCTTCCCCACACTTGCTCCTGGGGAGCGTGGTGACAGACGTGAGCAACCATGCTTCTCTCTCAGGCAGAAAGGATGCTAGGGCAAAGAGGATTTCGCTCCATGCGGGTGTCTTCCAACATGCTGCGGAGACTCGCTTAGGCAAGCAGCAGCAGCATCCCCAAATCCAACTTTGATTTCCCAAAGAATGCTGTGCTTTCCAAGGGGAGATGCCAAGGCAAAGGGGCTTTCGCTGTATGCGGGTTTCTCCCACCGCGAGACTGGGCTCAGGCACGCAGCAGCAGCCCCCAAAACATTTCTCGGGGAATGCTGTCCTTTCGCAGAGGCTTTGGTTTGGAGCAAACAGCCCTTCGCCACTGCTTCCTCAGCAAGGCTTCTGTCGCGTCAGGGAAGAAGAGCTGCGGGAGAGCTGGTGCCTCTTGGGCCTTGCTTTCCCTGGCTCCATGTTCGCGTCCTGGGTTCACCCTGACAGGCCGAACTAAGCAGACACAGTCACAACCGTGCAGTATCGCGCTTAGTCTAGGATGTCACTCCATGCACACTACCATCTCCCGGTGTAGGCACCGCTTGGCCTTTTACTCTGGCGCTCAGGCCGACTCGCGGACTAGGCCTGTGCTTTCCCCACAGGAAAGGAGAGGTGACAGGATCCCTGCACACCGCCCGTGCACTGAATAGGGAGCTTTGGGGGACTGTCACCACTCCTTCCCCTTAAAACCCGGGCCTCCTCCAAGCTTCTACATCCCGGAGGAAGACGGCATCTGATGGCCAGGTCTTTCTGGGAGTTGTTTCTCGAGTTTAGGGTAGGCGCCTGGTGGCAAGCCCATGGCTCCACCACGGTCAGGTGGCCAAGGAGCTGCTGTCTCCTTGGGCCCAAAGGCTCAGGACAGGCAAGCTTTCTGCCCAGACTCCTTCCTCAGAGTGGAGCCCTTTCCCCTGCCCTAATCTCCCCCTCGTTTCTCCTTAGCAGCCCGGCTTCCTTCGCTCTGCAGTGACAGATGTGTCCCTTTCCTTAAGGCTCTTTCCACAGGCACCACCGCGCTTCTCTCTCAGGCAGAGCGGAAGCCCAGGCAAAGAGGATTTCGCTCCATGCGGGTTTATTCCACCGTTAAGTGGAGACTAGCTCCGGCAAGCAGCAGGCAGCATCCCACAGAACCGACTCTGATTTCCCAGCGACTGCTATGCTTTCGCAGAGGTTTTCAGCTTGGCGCAAACCGCACTTCGCTGCTGCTTCCTCAGCAAGGCTTTGGTCGTTTGCTCTGTCGCGGCTGGAAAGAAGAGCCGCGGGAGAGCTGGTGCCTCTTGGGCCTTGTTTTCCCGGGCTCCATTTCGCGCCCCGGGTTCACCTTGCTAAGCCGAACTAAGCAGACACAGTCACAACCCTGCAGCAGCGTGCGTGGCCTAGCATGACACTCTATGCCTATTACCATCTCCTGGCGTAGGTAAGGCTTTGCCTTTTGCTCCGGCGCTCGGGCAGACTCGGGGTCAAGGCCAGTGCCTTCACCACAGGAGAGAAGAGGCGACAGGATCCCTGCACAGGGCCCGAGCACTGGGATGGGGAACGGTGGGGACTGTCTCCACTCTTTCCCTGGCACACCCCCGGCCACCCACAATGCTGCCATATCTTGGTGGAAGACGGCATCTGACTGCACGTTTCTCCATGGGGTTGTTTCTGCGAGTTCCGGGTATGGCACCTGGTTGGCAAGCCCAAGTCTGCCCTTGGGACAGGTGGCCAAAGAGATGCTTTCCCCTTGGGACAAGAGGCACAGGACAGGCCTGCCTTCTGCCCAGACTCTTTCCTCAGAGTGGAGCACGCACCCATGCACTTGTCTTCCCCTCATGTCTCCTTAGCAGCCAGGCTTCAATCTCTCCGCACAGGGAGGAGAGGACACTTGTCTTCTCATGGCCTGCTGTTCGTGCCTCGGCAGGCTATTCTGCTTCCCGAGCGTTTCCAGACCCCAAGGCCAAGGGATCCTTCTCTTCCCTGGGGCGGCGTGCTGTGCCGTACCCACACTTGCTCCTGGGGAGCGTGGTGACAGACGTGAGCAACCATGCTTCTCTCTCAGGCAGAAAGGATGCTAGGGCAAAGAGGATTGCGCTCCATGCGGGTATCTTCCAACATGCTGCGGAGACTCGCTTAGGCAAGCAGCAACAGCATCCCCAAACCCAACTCTGATTTCCCAACGAATGCTGTGCTTTCCAAGGGGAGATGCCCAGGCAAAGGGGCTTTCACTGTATGCGGGTTTCTCCCACCGCGAGACTGGGCTCAGGCACGCAGCAGCAGCCCCCAAAACATTTCTCGGGGAATGCTGTCCTTTCGCAGAGGCTTTGGTTTGGAGCAAACAGCCCTTCGCCACTGCTTCCTCAGCAAGGCTTCTGTCGCGTCAGGGAAGAAGAGCTGCGGGAGAGCTGGTGCCTCTTGGGCCTTGCTTTCCCTGGCTCCATGTTCGCGTCCTGGGTTCACCCTGCCAGGCCGAACTAAGCAGACACAGTCACAACCGTGCAGTAACGCGCTTAGCCTAGGATGGCACTCCATGCACACTACCATCTCCCGGTGTAGGCATCGCTTGGCCTTTTACTCTGGCGCTCAGGCCGACTCGCGGACTAGGCCTGTGCTTTCCCGACAGGAAAGGAGAGGTGACAGGATCCCTGCACACCGCCCGTGCACTGAATAGGGAGCTTTGGGGGACTGTCACCACTCCTTCCCCTTAAAACCCGGGCCTCCTCCAAGCTTCTACATCCCGGAGGAAGATGGCATCTGATGGCCAGGTCTTTCTGGGAGTTGTTTCTCGAGTTTAGGGTAGGCGCCTGGTGGCAAGCCCATGGC
Organism: Mustela nivalis; assembly: GCF_964662115.1. Classification (NCBI taxonomy): domain Eukaryota; kingdom Metazoa; phylum Chordata; class Mammalia; order Carnivora; family Mustelidae; genus Mustela; species Mustela nivalis. The sequence continues at coordinate 353,615 of NW_028136286.1, forward strand.
TCCACCACGGTCAGGTGGCCAAGGAGCTGCTGTCTCCTTGGGCCCAAAGGCTCAGGACAGGCATGCTTTCTGCCCAGACTCCTTTCTCAGAGTGGAGTCCTTTCCCCTGCTCTAATCTTCCCCTCGTGTTTCCTTAGCAGCCCGGCTTCCTTCGCTCTGCAGTGACAGATGTGTCCCTTTCCTTAAGGCTCTTTCCACAGGCACCACCGCGCTTCTGTCTCAGGCAGAGCGGAAGCCCAGGCAAAGAGGATTTCGCTCCATGCGGGTTTATTCCACCGTGCAGTGGAGACTAGCTCCGGCAAGCAGCAGGCAGCATCCCACAGACCCGACTCTGATTTCCCAGAGAATGCTGTGCTTTCCCAGAGAGGATGCCCCGGCAAAGAAGCTTTCACTCTATGCGGGTTTCTCCCATCGTGCTGCGAATACTAGGCTAAGGCAAGCAAAAAAACTAGCCCACAGAACCGACTCTGATTTCCCAGCAACTGCTATGCTTTCGCAGAGGTTTTCAGCTTGGCGCAAACCGCACTTCGCTCTGCTTCCTCAGCAAGGCTTTGGTCGTTTGCTCTGTCGCGGCAGGAAAGAGCCGCGGGAGAGCTGGTGCCTCTTGGGCCTTGTTTTCCCGGGCTCCAAGTTCGCGCCCGGGGTTCACCTTGCTAAGCCGATCTAAGCAGACACAGTCACAACCCTGCAGCAGCGTGCGTGGCCTAGCATGACACTCTATGCCTATTACCATCTCCTGGCGTAGGTAAGGCTTTGCCTTTTGCTCCGGCGCTCGGGCAGACTCGGGGTCAAGGCCAGTGCCTTCACCACAGGAGAGAGGAGGTAACAGGATCCCTGCACAAGGCCCGAGCACTGGGATGGGGAACAGTGGGGTCTGTCTCCACTCTTTCTCCGGCACACCCCTTGCCACCCACAACGCTGCCAAATCTTGGTGGCATCTGACTGCACGTTTCTCCATGGGGTTGTTTCTGCGAGTTCCGGGTATGGCACCTGGTGGCATGCCCAAGTCTGCCCTTGGGACAGGTGGCCAAAGAGATGCTTTCCCCTTGGGACAAGAGGCACAGGACAGGCCTGCCTTCTGCCCAGACTCCTTCCTCAGAGTGGAGCACGCACTCATGCCCAAGTCTTCCCCTCATGTCTCCTTAGCAGCCAGGCTTCAATCTCTCCGCACAGTGAGCAGAGGACACTTGTCTTCTCATGGCCTGCTGTTCGTGCCTCGGCAGGCTATTCGGCTTCCCGAGCGTTTCTAGACCCGAAGGCCAAGGGATCCTTCTCTTCCCCGTGGGCGGCGTGCTGTGACTTCCCCACACTTGCTCCTGGGGAGCGCGTTGACAGACGTGTCCAACCATGCTTCTCTCTCAGGCAGAAAGGATGCTAGGGCAAAGAGGATTTCGCTCCATGCGGGTATCTTCCAACATGCTGTGGAGACTCGCTTAGGCAAGCAGCAGCATCCTCCCCAAACCCAACTCTGATTTCCTGTCGCCTCTTCTCTCCTGTGGTGAATGCACTGGCTTAGACCCCGAGTCTGCTGAGCGCCGGAGCAAAAGGCAAAGCCTTACCTGCGCCAGGAGATGGTAATAGGCATAGAGTGTCATGCTAGGCCACGCACGATGCCGCAGGGTTGTGACTGTGTCTGCTTGGATCGGCTTAGCAAGGTGAACCCCGGGCGCGAAATTGGAGCCCGGGAAAACAAGGCCCAAGAGGCACCAGCTCTCCCGCGGCTCTTCTTTCCTGCCGCGACAGAGCAAACGACCAAAGCCTTGCTGAGGAAGCAGCAGCGAAGTGCGGTTTGCGCCAAGCTGAAAACCTCTGTGAAAGCATAGCAGTCGCTGGGAAATCAGAGTCGGTTCTGTGGGCTAGTTTTGTTGCTTGCCTTAGCCTAGTATTCGCAGCCTGATGGGAGAAACCCGCATAGAGCGAAAGCTTCTTTGCCGGGGTATCCCCTCTGGGAAAGCACAGCATTCTCTGGGAAATCAGAGTCGGGTCTGTGGGATGCTGCCTGCTGCTTGCCGGAGTTAGTCTCCACTGCACGGTGGAATAAACCCGCATGGAGCGAAATCCTCTTGCCTGGGCATCCGCTCTGCCTGAGAGAGAAGCGCGGTGGTGCCTGTGGAAAGAGCCTTAAGGAAAGGGACGCATCTGTCACTGCAGAGCGAAGGAAGCCGGGCTGCTAAGGAGACACGAGGGGAAGATTAGGGCAGGGGAAAGGGCTCCACTCTGAGGAAGGAGTCTGGGCAGAAAGCATGCCTGTCCTGAGCCTTTGGGCCCAAGGAGACAGCAGCTCCTTGGCCACCTGACCGTGGTGGAGCCATGGGCTTGCCACCAGGCGCCTACCCTAAACTCGAGAAACAACTCCCAGAAAGACCTGGCCATCTGATGCCATCTTCCTCCGGGATTTAGAAGCTTGGAGGAGGCCCGGGTTATAAGGGGAAGGAGTGGTGACAGTCCCCCAAAGCTCCCTATTCAGTGCACGGGCGGTGTGCAGGGATCCTGTCACCTCTCCTTTCCTGTGGGGAAAGCACAGGCCTAGTCCGCGAGTCGGCCTGAGCGCCAGAGTAAAAGGCCAAGCGATGCCTACACCGGGAGATGGTAGTGTGCATGGAGTGCCATCCTAGGCTAAGCGCGCTACTGCACGGTTGTGACTGTGTCTGCGTAGTTCGGCCTGGCAGGGTGAACCCAGGACGCGAACATGGAGCCAGGGAAAGCAAGGCCCAAGAGGCACCAGCTATCCCGCAGCTCTTCTTCCCTGACGCGACAGAAGCCTTGCTGAGGAAGCAGTGGCGAAGGGCTGTTTGCTCCAAACCAAAGCCTCTGCGAAAGGACAGCATTCCCCGAGAAATGTTTTGGGGGCTGCTGCTGCGTGCCTGAGCCCAGTCTCGCGGTGGGAGAAACCCGCATACAGCGAAAGCCCCTTTGCCTTGGCATCGCCCCTTGGAAAGCACAGCATTCGTTGGGAAATCAGAGTTGGGTTTGGGGATGCTGCTGCTGCTTGCCTAAGCGAGTCTCCGCAGCATGTTGGAAGATTCCCGCATGGAGCGAAATCCTCTTTGCCCTAGCATCCTTTCTGCCTGAGAGAGAAGCATGGTTGCTCACGTCTGTCACCACGCTCCCCAGGAGCAAGTGTGGGGAAGGCACAGCACGCCGCCCCCGGGGAAGAGAAGGATCCCTTGTCCTTGGGGTCGGGAAACGCTCGGGACAGAATAGCCTTCCGCGGCACGAAATGCAGGCCGGTGGCCAGACATGTGTCACCCGCTCCCTGTGCGGAGAGATGGGAGCCTGGCTGCTAAGGAGACATGAGGGGATGACTAGGCAGGGTCGCGTGCTCCACTCTGAGGAAGGAGTCTGGGCAGAAGGCAGGCCTGTCCTGTGCCTCTTGTCCCAAGGGGAAAGCATCTCTTTGGCCACCTGTCCCAAGGGCAGACTTGGGCTTGCCACCAGGTGCCATACCTGGAACTTGCAGAAACAACCCCATGGAGAAACGATCAGTCAGATGCCATCTTCCACCAAATGTGGCAGCATTGTAGGAGACAGGGGGTGCGGCGGGGAAGGAGTGGAGACAGTCCCCCACAGTTCCCCATCCCAGTGCCCGGGCCGTGTGCAGGGATCCTGTTGCCTCTTCTCTCCTGTGGTGAAGGCACTGGCCTAGACTGCCCGAGCGCCGGAGCAAAAGGCAAAGCCTTACCTAGGCCAGGAGATGGAATTAGGCATAGAGTGCCATGCTAGGCCACGCACGCTGCTGCAGGGTTGTGACTGTGTCTGCCTAGTTCGGCTTAGCAAAGTGAAACCCAGGCGCGAACTTGGAGCCCGCGAAAGCAAGGCCCAAGAGGCACCAGCTCTCCCGTGGCTCTTCGTCCCTGCTGCGAAAGAGCGAACGACCAAAGCCTTGCTGAGAAAGCAGCAGCGAAGTGCGGTTCGCTCCAACCAAAGACTCTGCGAAAGCACAGCATTCGCTGAGAAATGTTGTCAGGCCTGCTGCTGCTTCCCTGAGCCCAGTCTCGCGGTGGGAGAAACCCGCATACAGCGAAAGCCTCTTTGCCTGGACCTCTCCCTTAGGAAAGCACAGCATTCATTGGGAAATCAGAGTTGGGTTTGGGGATGCTGCTGCTGCTTGCCTGAGCGAGTCTCGGCAACATGGTGGAAGATACCCGCATGGAGCGAAATCCTCTTTGCCCTAGCATCCCCTCTGCCTGAGAGAGAAGCATGGTTGCACACGTCTGTCACCGCGCTCCCCAGGAGCAATTTTGGGGAAGGCACAGCACGCCGCCCCCGGGGAAGAGAAGGATCCCTTGGCCTTGGGGTCTGGAAAAGCTCGGGAAGCAGAATAGCCTGCCGAGGCACGAACAGCAGGCCATGAGAAGACAAGTGTCCTCTCCTCCCTGTGCGGAGAGATTGAAGCCTGGCTGCTAAGGAGACATGAGGGGAAGACAAGGGCATGGGTGCGTGCTCCACTCTGAGGAAGGAGTCTGGGCAGAAGGCAGGCCTGTCCTGTGCCTCTTGTCCCAAGGGGAAAGCATCTCTTTAGCCACCTGTCCCAAGGGCAGACTTGGGCTTGCCACCAGGTGCCATACCCGGAACTCGCAGAAACAACCCCATGGAGAAACGTGCAGTCAGATGCCGTCTTCCACCAAGATATGGCAGATTGTGGGTGGCCTGGGTGTGCCGGGGAAAGAGTGGAGACAGTCCCCACCGTTCCCCATCCCAGTGCTCGGGGCCTGTGCAGGGATCCTGTCGCCTCCTCTCTCCTGTGGTCAAGGCACTGGCCTTGACCCCGAGTCTGCCCGAGCGCCGGAGCAAAAGGCAAAGCCTTACATACGCCAGGAGATGGTAATAGGCATAGAGTGTCATGCTAGGCCACGCACTGTGTCTGCTTAGTTTGGCTTAGCAAGGTGAACCCCGGGCGCGAACTTGGAGCCCGGGAAAACAAGGACCAAGAGGCACCAGCTCTCCCGCGGCTCTTCTTTCCTGCCACGACAGAGCGAAAGACCAAAGCCTTGCTGAGGAAGCAGCAGCGAAGTGCAGTTTGCGCCAAGCAGAAATCCTCTGCAAAAGCATAGCAGTCGCTGGGAAATCAGAGTCGGTTCTGTGGGCTAGTTTTGTTGCTTGCCTTAGCCTAGTATTCGCAGCACGATGGGAGAAACCCGCATAGAGTGAAAGCTTCTTTGCCGGGGCATCCTCTCTGGGAAAGCACAGCATTCTCTGGGAAATCAGAGTCGGGTCTTGGGATGCTGCCTGCTGCTTGCCGAAGCTAGTCTCCACTGCACGGTGGAATAAACCCGCATGGAGCGAAATCCTCTTTGCCTGGGCATCCGCTCTGCCTGAGAGAGAAGCGCGGTGGTGCCTGTGGAAAGAGCCTTAAGGAAAGGGACACATCTGTCACTGCAGAGCGAAGTAAGCCGGGATGCTAAGGAGACACGAGGGGAAGATTAGGGCAGGGGAAAGGGCTCCACTCTGAGGAAGGATTCTGGGCAGAAAGCATGCCTGTCCTGAGCCTTTGGGCCCAAGGAGACAGCAGCTCCTTGGCCACCTGACCGTGGTGGAGCCATGGGCTTGCCACCAGGTGCCTACCCTAAACTCGAGAAACAACTCCCAGAAAGACCTGGCCATCAGATGCCGTCTTCCTCCGGGATGTAGAAGCTTGGAGGAGGCCCGGGTTTTAAGGGGAAGGAGTGGTGACAGTCACCCAAAGCTCCCTATTCAGTGCACGGGCGGTGTGCAGGGATCCTGTCACCTCTCCTTTCCTGTGGGGAAAGCACAGGCCTAGTCCGCGAGTCGGCCTGAGCGCCAGAGTAAAAGGCCAAGCGATGCCTACACCGGGAGATGGTAGTGTGCATGGAGTGCCATCCTAGGCTAAGCGCGCTACTGCACGGTTGTGACTGTGTCTGCGTAGTTCGGCCTGGCAGGGTGAACCCAGGACGCGAACATGGAGCCAGGGAAAGCAAGGCCCAAGAGGCACCAGCTATCCCGCAGCTCTTCTTCCCTGACGCGACAGAAGCCTTGCTGAGGAAGCAGTGGCGAAGGGCTGTTTGCTCCAAACCAAAGCCTCTGCGAAAGGACAGCATTCCCCGAGAAATGTTTTGGGGGCTGCTGCTGCGTGCCTGAGCCCAGTCTCGCGGTGGGAGAAACCCGCATACAGCGAAAGCCCCTTTGCCTTGGCATCGCCCCTTGGAAAGCACAGCATTCGTTGGGAAATCAGAGTTGGGTTTGGGGATGCTGCTGCTGCTTGCCTAAGCGAGTCTCCGCAGCATGTTGGAAGATTCCCGCATGGAGCGAAATCCTCTTTGCCCTAGCATCCTTTCTGCCTGAGAGAGAAGCATGGTTGCTCACGTCTGTCACCACGCTCCCCAGGAGCAAGTGTGGGGAAGGCACAGCACGCCGCCCCCGGGGAAGAGAAGGATCCCTTGTCCTTGGGGTCGGGAAACGCTCGGGACAGAATAGCCTTCCGCGGCACGAAATGCAGGCCGGTGGCCAGACATGTGTCACCCGCTCCCTGTGCGGAGAGATGGGAGCCTGGCTGCTAAGGAGACATGAGGGGATGACTAGGCAGGGTCGCGTGCTCCACTCTGAGGAAGGAGTCTGGGCAGAAGGCAGGCCTGTCCTGTGCCTCTTGTCCCAAGGGGAAAGCATCTCTTTGGCCACCTGTCCCAAGGGCAGACTTGGGCTTGCCACCAGGTGCCATACCTGGAACTTGCAGAAACAACCCCATGGAGAAACGATCAGTCAGATGCCATCTTCCACCAAATGTGGCAGCATTGTAGGAGACAGGGGGTGCGGCGGGGAAGGAGTGGAGACAGTCCCCCACAGTTCCCCATCCCAGTGCCCGGGCCGTGTGCAGGGATCCTGTTGCCTCTTCTCTCCTGTGGTGAAGGCACTGGCCTAGACTGCCCGAGCGCCGGAGCAAAAGGCAAAGCCTTACCTAGGCCAGGAGATGGAATTAGGCATAGAGTGCCATGCTAGGCCACGCACGCTGCTGCAGGGTTGTGACTGTGTCTGCCTAGTTCGGCTTAGCAAAGTGAAACCCAGGCGCGAACTTGGAGCCCGCGAAAGCAAGGCCCAAGAGGCACCAGCTCTCCCGTGGCTCTTCGTCCCTGCTGCGAAAGAGCGAACGACCAAAGCCTTGCTGAGAAAGCAGCAGCGAAGTGCGGTTCGCTCCAACCAAAGACTCTGCGAAAGCACAGCATTCGCTGAGAAATGTTGTCAGGCCTGCTGCTGCTTCCCTGAGCCCAGTCTCGCGGTGGGAGAAACCCGCATACAGCGAAAGCCTCTTTGCCTGGACCTCTCCCTTAGGAAAGCACAGCATTCATTGGGAAATCAGAGTTGGGTTTGGGGATGCTGCTGCTGCTTGCCTGAGCGAGTCTCGGCAACATGGTGGAAGATACCCGCATGGAGCGAAATCCTCTTTGCCCTAGCATCCCCTCTGCCTGAGAGAGAAGCATGGTTGCACACGTCTGTCACCGCGCTCCCCAGGAGCAATTTTGGGGAAGGCACAGCACGCCGCCCCCGGGGAAGAGAAGGATCCCTTGGCCTTGGGGTCTGGAAAAGCTCGGGAAGCAGAATAGCCTGCCGAGGCACGAACAGCAGGCCATGAGAAGACAAGTGTCCTCTCCTCCCTGTGCGGAGAGATTGAAGCCTGGCTGCTAAGGAGACATGAGGGGAAGACAAGGGCATGGGTGCGTGCTCCACTCTGAGGAAGGAGTCTGGGCAGAAGGCAGGCCTGTCCTGTGCCTCTTGTCCCAAGGGGAAAGCATCTCTTTAGCCACCTGTCCCAAGGGCAGACTTGGGCTTGCCACCAGGTGCCATACCCGGAACTCGCAGAAACAACCCCATGGAGAAACGTGCAGTCAGATGCCGTCTTCCACCAAGATATGGCAGATTGTGGGTGGCCTGGGTGTGCCGGGGAAAGAGTGGAGACAGTCCCCACCGTTCCCCATCCCAGTGCTCGGGGCCTGTGCAGGGATCCTGTCGCCTCCTCTCTCCTGTGGTCAAGGCACTGGCCTTGACCCCGAGTCTGCCCGAGCGCCGGAGCAAAAGGCAAAGCCTTACATACGCCAGGAGATGGTAATAGGCATAGAGTGTCATGCTAGGCCACGCACTGTGTCTGCTTAGTTTGGCTTAGCAAGGTGAACCCCGGGCGCGAACTTGGAGCCCGGGAAAACAAGGACCAAGAGGCACCAGCTCTCCCGCGGCTCTTCTTTCCTGCCACGACAGAGCGAAAGACCAAAGCCTTGCTGAGGAAGCAGCAGCGAAGTGCAGTTTGCGCCAAGCAGAAATCCTCTGCAAAAGCATAGCAGTCGCTGGGAAATCAGAGTCGGTTCTGTGGGCTAGTTTTGTTGCTTGCCTTAGCCTAGTATTCGCAGCACGATGGGAGAAACCCGCATAGAGTGAAAGCTTCTTTGCCGGGGCATCCTCTCTGGGAAAGCACAGCATTCTCTGGGAAATCAGAGTCGGGTCTTGGGATGCTGCCTGCTGCTTGCCGAAGCTAGTCTCCACTGCACGGTGGAATAAACCCGCATGGAGCGAAATCCTCTTTGCCTGGGCATCCGCTCTGCCTGAGAGAGAAGCGCGGTGGTGCCTGTGGAAAGAGCCTTAAGGAAAGGGACACATCTGTCACTGCAGAGCGAAGTAAGCCGGGATGCTAAGGAGACACGAGGGGAAGATTAGGGCAGGGGAAAGGGCTCCACTCTGAGGAAGGATTCTGGGCAGAAAGCATGCCTGTCCTGAGCCTTTGGGCCCAAGGAGACAGCAGCTCCTTGGCCACCTGACCGTGGTGGAGCCATGGGCTTGCCACCAGGTGCCTACCCTAAACTCGAGAAACAACTCCCAGAAAGACCTGGCCATCAGATGCCGTCTTCCTCCGGGATGTAGAAGCTTGGAGGAGGCCCGGGTTTTAAGGGGAAGGAGTGGTGACAGTCACCCAAAGCTCCCTATTCAGTGCACGGGCGGTGTGCAGGGATCCTGTCACCTCTCCTTTCCTGTGGGGAAAGCACAGGCCTAGTCCGCGAGTCGGCCTGAGCGCCAGAGTAAAAGGCCAAGCGATGCCTACACCGGGAGATGGTAGTGTGCATGGAGTGCCATCCTAGGCTAAGCGCGCTACTGCACGGTTGTGACTGTGTCTGCGTAGTTCGGCCTGGCAGGGTGAACCCAGGACGCGAACATGGAGCCAGGGAAAGCAAGGCCCAAGAGGCACCAGCTATCCCGCAGCTCTTCTTCCCTGACGCGACAGAAGCCTTGCTGAGGAAGCAGTGGCGAAGGGCTGTTTGCTCCAAACCAAAGCCTCTGCGAAAGGACAGCATTCCCCGAGAAATGTTTTGGGGGCTGCTGCTGCGTGCCTGAGCCCAGTCTCGCGGTGGGAGAAACCCGCATACAGCGAAAGCCCCTTTGCCTTGGCATCGCCCCTTGGAAAGCACAGCATTCGTTGGGAAATCAGAGTTGGGTTTGGGGATGCTGCTGCTGCTTGCCTAAGCGAGTCTCCGCAGCATGTTGGAAGATTCCCGCATGGAGCGAAATCCTCTTTGCCCTAGCATCCTTTCTGCCTGAGAGAGAAGCATGGTTGCTCACGTCTGTCACCACGCTCCCCAGGAGCAAGTGTGGGGAAGGCACAGCACGCCGCCCCCGGGGAAGAGAAGGATCCCTTGTCCTTGGGGTCGGGAAACGCTCGGGACAGAATAGCCTTCCGCGGCACGAAATGCAGGCCGGTGGCCAGACATGTGTCACCCGCTCCCTGTGCGGAGAGATGGGAGCCTGGCTGCTAAGGAGACATGAGGGGATGACTAGGCAGGGTCGCGTGCTCCACTCTGAGGAAGGAGTCTGGGCAGAAGGCAGGCCTGTCCTGTGCCTCTTGTCCCAAGGGGAAAGCATCTCTTTGGCCACCTGTCCCAAGGGCAGACTTGGGCTTGCCACCAGGTGCCATACCTGGAACTTGCAGAAACAACCCCATGGAGAAACGATCAGTCAGATGCCATCTTCCACCAAATGTGGCAGCATTGTAGGAGACAGGGGGTGCGGCGGGGAAGGAGTGGAGACAGTCCCCCACAGTTCCCCATCCCAGTGCCCGGGCCGTGTGCAGGGATCCTGTTGCCTCTTCTCTCCTGTGGTGAAGGCACTGGCCTAGACTGCCCGAGCGCCGGAGCAAAAGGCAAAGCCTTACCTAGGCCAGGAGATGGAATTAGGCATAGAGTGCCATGCTAGGCCACGCACGCTGCTGCAGGGTTGTGACTGTGTCTGCCTAGTTCGGCTTAGCAAAGTGAAACCCAGGCGCGAACTTGGAGCCCGCGAAAGCAAGGCCCAAGAGGCACCAGCTCTCCCGCGGCTCTTCGTCCCTGCTGCGAAAGAGCGAACGACCAAAGCCTTGCTGAGAAAGCAGCAGCGAAGTGCGGTTCGCTCCAACCAAAGACTCTGCGAAAGCACAGCATTCGCTGAGAAATGTTGTCAGGCCTGCTGCTGCTTCCCTGAGCCCAGTCTCGCGGTGGGAGAAACCCGCATACAGCGAAAGCCTCTTTGCCTGGGCCTCTCCCTTAGGAAAGCACAGCATTCATTGGGAAATCAGAGTTGGGTTTGGGATGCTGCTGCTGCTTGCCTGAGCGAGTCTCGGCAACATGGTGGAAGATACCCGCATGGAGCGAAATCCTCTTTGCCCTAGCATCCCCTCTGCCTGAGAGAGAAGCATGGTTGCACACGTCTGTCACCGCGCTCCCCAGGAGCAATTTTGGGGAAGGCACAGCACGCCGCCCCCGGGGAAGAGAAGGATCCCTTGGCCTTGGGGTCTGGAAAAGCTCGGGAAGCAGAATAGCCTGCCGAGGCACGAACAGCAGGCCATGAGAAGACAAGTGTCCTCTCCTCCCTGTGCGGAGAGATTGAAGCCTGGCTGCTAAGGAGACATGAGGGGAAGACAAGGGCATGGGTGCGTGCTCCACTCTGAGGAAGGAGTCTGGGCAGAAGGCAGGCCTGTCCTGTGCCTCTTGTCCCAAGGGGAAAGCATCTCTTTAGCCACCTGTCCCAAGGGCAGACTTGGGCTTGCCACCAGGTGCCATACCCGGAACTCGCAGAAACAACCCCATGGAGAAACGTGCAGTCAGATGCCGTCTTCCACCAAGATATGGCAGATTGTGGGTGGCCTGGGTGTGCCGGGGAAAGAGTGGAGACAGTCCCCACCGTTCCCCATCCCAGTGCTCGGGGCCTGTGCAGGGATCCTGTCGCCTCCTCTCTCCTGTGGTCAAGGCACTGGCCTTGACCCCGAGTCTGCCCGAGCGCCGGAGCAAAAGGCAAAGCCTTACATACGCCAGGAGATGGTAATAGGCATAGAGTGTCATGCTAGGCCACGCACTGTGTCTGCTTAGTTTGGCTTAGCAAGGTGAACCCCGGGCGCGAACTTGGAGCCCGGGAAAACAAGGACCAAGAGGCACCAGCTCTCCCGCGGCTCTTCTTTCCTGCCACGACAGAGCGAAAGACCAAAGCCTTGCTGAGGAAGCAGCAGCGAAGTGCAGTTTGCGCCAAGCAGAAATCCTCTGCAAAAGCATAGCAGTCGCTGGGAAATCAGAGTCGGTTCTGTGGGCTAGTTTTGTTGCTTGCCTTAGCCTAGTATTCGCAGCACGATGGGAGAAACCCGCATAGAGTGAAAGCTTCTTTGCCGGGGCATCCTCTCTGGGAAAGCACAGCATTCTCTGGGAAATCAGAGTCGGGTCTTGGGATGCTGCCTGCTGCTTGCCGAAGCTAGTCTCCACTGCACGGTGGAATAAACCCGCATGGAGCGAAATCCTCTTTGCCTGGGCATCCGCTCTGCCTGAGAGAGAAGCGCGGTGGTGCCTGTGGAAAGAGCCTTAAGGAAAGGGACACATCTGTCACTGCAGAGCGAAGTAAGCCGGGATGCTAAGGAGACACGAGGGGAAGATTAGGGCAGGGGAAAGGGCTCCACTCTGAGGAAGGATTCTGGGCAGAAAGCATGCCTGTCCTGAGCCTTTGGGCCCAAGGAGACAGCAGCTCCTTGGCCACCTGACCGTGGTGGAGCCATGGGCTTGCCACCAGGTGCCTACCCTAAACTCGAGAAACAACTCCCAGAAAGACCTGGCCATCAGATGCCGTCTTCCTCCGGGATGTAGAAGCTTGGAGGAGGCCCGGGTTTTAAGGGGAAGGAGTGGTGACAGTCACCCAAAGCTCCCTATTCAGTGCACGGGCGGTGTGCAGGGATCCTGTCACCTCTCCTTTCCTGTGGGGAAAGCACAGGCCTAGTCCGCGAGTCGGCCTGAGCGCCAGAGTAAAAGGCCAAGCGATGCCTACACCGGGAGATGGTAGTGTGCATGGAGTGCCATCCTAGGCTAAGCGCGCTACTGCACGGTTGTGACTGTGTCTGCGTAGTTCGGCCTGGCAGGGTGAACCCAGGACGCGAACATGGAGCCAGGGAAAGCAAGGCCCAAGAGGCACCAGCTATCCCGCAGCTCTTCTTCCCTGACGCGACAGAAGCCTTGCTGAGGAAGCAGTGGCGAAGGGCTGTTTGCTCCAAACCAAAGCCTCTGCGAAAGGACAGCATTCCCCGAGAAATGTTTTGGGGGCTGCTGCTGCGTGCCTGAGCCCAGTCTCGCGGTGGGAGAAACCCGCATACAGCGAAAGCCCCTTTGCCTTGGCATCGCCCCTTGGAAAGCACAGCATTCGTTGGGAAATCAGAGTTGGGTTTGGGGATGCTGCTGCTGCTTGCCTAAGCGAGTCTCCGCAGCATGTTGGAAGATTCCCGCATGGAGCGAAATCCTCTTTGCCCTAGCATCCTTTCTGCCTGAGAGAGAAGCATGGTTGCTCACGTCTGTCACCACGCTCCCCAGGAGCAAGTGTGGGGAAGGCACAGCACGCCGCCCCCGGGGAAGAGAAGGATCCCTTGTCCTTGGGGTCGGGAAACGCTCGGGACAGAATAGCCTTCCGCGGCACGAAATGCAGGCCGGTGGCCAGACATGTGTCACCCGCTCCCTGTGCGGAGAGATGGGAGCCTGGCTGCTAAGGAGACATGAGGGGATGACTAGGCAGGGTCGCGTGCTCCACTCTGAGGAAGGAGTCTGGGCAGAAGGCAGGCCTGTCCTGTGCCTCTTGTCCCAAGGGGAAAGCATCTCTTTGGCCACCTGTCCCAAGGGCAGACTTGGGCTTGCCACCAGGTGCCATACCTGGAACTTGCAGAAACAACCCCATGGAGAAACGATCAGTCAGATGCCATCTTCCACCAAATGTGGCAGCATTGTAGGAGACAGGGGGTGCGGCGGGGAAGGAGTGGAGACAGTCCCCCACAGTTCCCCATCCCAGTGCCCGGGCCGTGTGCAGGGATCCTGTTGCCTCTTCTCTCCTGTGGTGAAGGCACTGGCCTAGACTGCCCGAGCGCCGGAGCAAAAGGCAAAGCCTTACCTAGGCCAGGAGATGGAATTAGGCATAGAGTGCCATGCTAGGCCACGCACGCTGCTGCAGGGTTGTGACTGTGTCTGCCTAGTTCGGCTTAGCAAAGTGAAACCCAGGCGCGAACTTGGAGCCCGCGAAAGCAAGGCCCAAGAGGCACCAGCTCTCCCGTGGCTCTTCGTCCCTGCTGCGAAAGAGCGAACGACCAAAGCCTTGCTGAGAAAGCAGCAGCGAAGTGCGGTTCGCTCCAACCAAAGACTCTGCGAAAGCACAGCATTCGCTGAGAAATGTTGTCAGGCCTGCTGCTGCTTCCCTGAGCCCAGTCTCGCGGTGGGAGAAACCCGCATACAGCGAAAGCCTCTTTGCCTGGACCTCTCCCTTAGGAAAGCACAGCATTCATTGGGAAATCAGAGTTGGGTTTGGGGATGCTGCTGCTGCTTGCCTGAGCGAGTCTCGGCAACATGGTGGAAGATACCCGCATGGAGCGAAATCCTCTTTGCCCTAGCATCCCCTCTGCCTGAGAGAGAAGCATGGTTGCACACGTCTGTCACCGCGCTCCCCAGGAGCAATTTTGGGGAAGGCACAGCACGCCGCCCCCGGGGAAGAGAAGGATCCCTTGGCCTTGGGGTCTGGAAAAGCTCGGGAAGCAGAATAGCCTGCCGAGGCACGAACAGCAGGCCATGAGAAGACAAGTGTCCTCTCCTCCCTGTGCGGAGAGATTGAAGCCTGGCTGCTAAGGAGACATGAGGGGAAGACAAGGGCATGGGTGCGTGCTCCACTCTGAGGAAGGAGTCTGGGCAGAAGGCAGGCCTGTCCTGTGCCTCTTGTCCCAAGGGGAAAGCATCTCTTTAGCCACCTGTCCCAAGGGCAGACTTGGGCTTGCCACCAGGTGCCATACCCGGAACTCGCAGAAACAACCCCATGGAGAAACGTGCAGTCAGATGCCGTCTTCCACCAAGATATGGCAGATTGTGGGTGGCCTGGGTGTGCCGGGGAAAGAGTGGAGACAGTCCCCACCGTTCCCCATCCCAGTGCTCGGGGCCTGTGCAGGGATCCTGTCGCCTCCTCTCTCCTGTGGTCAAGGCACTGGCCTTGACCCCGAGTCTGCCCGAGCGCCGGAGCAAAAGGCAAAGCCTTACATACGCCAGGAGATGGTAATAGGCATAGAGTGTCATGCTAGGCCACGCACTGTGTCTGCTTAGTTTGGCTTAGCAAGGTGAACCCCGGGCGCGAACTTGGAGCCCGGGAAAACAAGGACCAAGAGGCACCAGCTCTCCCGCGGCTCTTCTTTCCTGCCACGACAGAGCGAAAGACCAAAGCCTTGCTGAGGAAGCAGCAGCGAAGTGCAGTTTGCGCCAAGCAGAAATCCTCTGCAAAAGCATAGCAGTCGCTGGGAAATCAGAGTCGGTTCTGTGGGCTAGTTTTGTTGCTTGCCTTAGCCTAGTATTCGCAGCACGATGGGAGAAACCCGCATAGAGTGAAAGCTTCTTTGCCGGGGCATCCTCTCTGGGAAAGCACAGCATTCTCTGGGAAATCAGAGTCGGGTCTTGGGATGCTGCCTGCTGCTTGCCGAAGCTAGTCTCCACTGCACGGTGGAATAAACCCGCATGGAGCGAAATCCTCTTTGCCTGGGCATCCGCTCTGCCTGAGAGAGAAGCGCGGTGGTGCCTGTGGAAAGAGCCTTAAGGAAAGGGACACATCTGTCACTGCAGAGCGAAGTAAGCCGGGATGCTAAGGAGACACGAGGGGAAGATTAGGGCAGGGGAAAGGGCTCCACTCTGAGGAAGGATTCTGGGCAGAAAGCATGCCTGTCCTGAGCCTTTGGGCCCAAGGAGACAGCAGCTCCTTGGCCACCTGACCGTGGTGGAGCCATGGGCTTGCCACCAGGTGCCTACCCTAAACTCGAGAAACAACTCCCAGAAAGACCTGGCCATCAGATGCCGTCTTCCTCCGGGATGTAGAAGCTTGGAGGAGGCCCGGGTTTTAAGGGGAAGGAGTGGTGACAGTCAC
Source organism: Mustela nivalis (assembly GCF_964662115.1). Taxonomy (NCBI): domain Eukaryota; kingdom Metazoa; phylum Chordata; class Mammalia; order Carnivora; family Mustelidae; genus Mustela; species Mustela nivalis. Next base: position 368,987 of record NW_028136286.1, read on the forward strand.
CCAAAGCTCCCTATTCAGTGCACGGGCGGTGTGCAGGGATCCTGTCACCTCTCCTTTCCTGTGGGGAAAGCACAGGCCTAGTCCGCGAGTCGGCCTGAGCGCCAGAGTAAAAGGCCAAGCGATGCCTACACCGGGAGATGGTAGTGTGCATGGAGTGCCATCCTAGGCTAAGCGCGCTACTGCACGGTTGTGACTGTGTCTGCGTAGTTCGGCCTGGCAGGGTGAACCCAGGACGCGAACATGGAGCCAGGGAAAGCAAGGCCAAGAGGCACCAGCTATCCCGCAGCTCTTCTTCCCTGACGCGACAGAAGCCTTGCTGAGGAAGCAGTGGCGAAGGGCTGTTTGCTCCAAACCAAAGCCTCTGCGAAAGGACAGCATTCCCCGAGAAATGTTTTGGGGCTGCTGCTGCGTGCCTGAGCCCAGTCTCGCGGTGGGAGAAACCCGCATACAGCGAAAGCCCCTTTGCCTTGGCATCGCCCCTTGGAAAGCACAGCATTCGTTGGGAAATCAGAGTTGGGTTTGGGGATGCTGCTGCTGCTTGCCTAAGCGAGTCTCCGCAGCATGTTGGAAGATTCCCGCATGGAGCGAAATCCTCTTTGCCCTAGCATCCTTTCTGCCTGAGAGAGAAGCATGGTTGCTCACGTCTGTCACCACGCTCCCCAGGAGCAAGTGTGGGGAAGGCACAGCACGCCGCCCCCGGGGAAGAGAAGGATCCCTTGTCCTTGGGGTCGGGAAACGCTCGGGACAGAATAGCCTTCCGCGGCACGAAATGCAGGCCGGTGGCCAGACATGTGTCACCCGCTCCCTGTGCGGAGAGATGGGAGCCTGGCTGCTAAGGAGACATGAGGGGATGACTAGGCAGGGTCGCGTGCTCCACTCTGAGGAAGGAGTCTGGGCAGAAGGCAGGCCTGTCCTGTGCCTCTTGTCCCAAGGGGAAAGCATCTCTTTGGCCACCTGTCCCAAGGGCAGACTTGGGCTTGCCACCAGGTGCCATACCTGGAACTTGCAGAAACAACCCCATGGAGAAACGATCAGTCAGATGCCATCTTCCACCAAATGTGGCAGCATTGTAGGAGACAGGGGGTGCGGCGGGGAAGGAGTGGAGACAGTCCCCCACAGTTCCCCATCCCAGTGCCCGGGCCGTGTGCAGGGATCCTGTTGCCTCTTCTCTCCTGTGGTGAAGGCACTGGCCTAGACTGCCCGAGCGCCGGAGCAAAAGGCAAAGCCTTACCTAGGCCAGGAGATGGAATTAGGCATAGAGTGCCATGCTAGGCCACGCACTGTGTCTGCTTAGTTTGGCTTAGCAAGGTGAACCCCGGGCGCGAACTTGGAGCCCGGGAAAACAAGGACCAAGAGGCACCAGCTCTCCCGCGGCTCTTCTTTCCTGCCACGACAGAGCGAAAGACCAAAGCCTTGCTGAGGAAGCAGCAGCGAAGTGCAGTTTGCGCCAAGCAGAAATCCTCTGCAAAAGCATAGCAGTCGCTGGGAAATCAGAGTCGGTTCTGTGGGCTAGTTTTGTTGCTTGCCTTAGCCTAGTATTCGCAGCACGATGGGAGAAACCCGCATAGAGTGAAAGCTTCTTTGCCGGGGCATCCTCTCTGGGAAAGCACAGCATTCTCTGGGAAATCAGAGTCGGGTCTTGGGATGCTGCCTGCTGCTTGCCGAAGCTAGTCTCCACTGCACGGTGGAATAAACCCGCATGGAGCGAAATCCTCTTTGCCTGGGCATCCGCTCTGCCTGAGAGAGAAGCGCGGTGGTGCCTGTGGAAAGAGCCTTAAGGAAAGGGACACATCTGTCACTGCAGAGCGAAGTAAGCCGGGATGCTAAGGAGACACGAGGGGAAGATTAGGGCAGGGGAAAGGGCTCCACTCTGAGGAAGGATTCTGGGCAGAAAGCATGCCTGTCCTGAGCCTTTGGGCCCAAGGAGACAGCAGCTCCTTGGCCACCTGACCGTGGTGGAGCCATGGGCTTGCCACCAGGTGCCTACCCTAAACTCGAGAAACAACTCCCAGAAAGACCTGGCCATCAGATGCCGTCTTCCTCCGGGATGTAGAAGCTTGGAGGAGGCCCGGGTTTTAAGGGGAAGGAGTGGTGACAGTCACCCAAAGCTCCCTATTCAGTGCACGGGCGGTGTGCAGGGATCCTGTCACCTCTCCTTTCCTGTGGGGAAAGCACAGGCCTAGTCCGCGAGTCGGCCTGAGCGCCAGAGTAAAAGGCCAAGCGATGCCTACACCGGGAGATGGTAGTGTGCATGGAGTGCCATCCTAGGCTAAGCGCGCTACTGCACGGTTGTGACTGTGTCTGCGTAGTTCGGCCTGGCAGGGTGAACCCAGGACGCGAACATGGAGCCAGGGAAAGCAAGGCCCAAGAGGCACCAGCTATCCCGCAGCTCTTCTTCCCTGACGCGACAGAAGCCTTGCTGAGGAAGCAGTGGCGAAGGGCTGTTTGCTCCAAACCAAAGCCTCTGCGAAAGGACAGCATTCCCCGAGAAATGTTTTGGGGGCTGCTGCTGCGTGCCTGAGCCCAGTCTCGCGGTGGGAGAAACCCGCATACAGCGAAAGCCCCTTTGCCTTGGCATCGCCCCTTGGAAAGCACAGCATTCGTTGGGAAATCAGAGTTGGGTTTGGGGATGCTGCTGCTGCTTGCCTAAGCGAGTCTCCGCAGCATGTTGGAAGATTCCCGCATGGAGCGAAATCCTCTTTGCCCTAGCATCCTTTCTGCCTGAGAGAGAAGCATGGTTGCTCACGTCTGTCACCACGCTCCCCAGGAGCAAGTGTGGGGAAGGCACAGCACGCCGCCCCCGGGGAAGAGAAGGATCCCTTGTCCTTGGGGTCGGGAAACGCTCGGGACAGAATAGCCTTCCGCGGCACGAAATGCAGGCCGGTGGCCAGACATGTGTCACCCGCTCCCTGTGCGGAGAGATGGGAGCCTGGCTGCTAAGGAGACATGAGGGGATGACTAGGCAGGGTCGCGTGCTCCACTCTGAGGAAGGAGTCTGGGCAGAAGGCAGGCCTGTCCTGTGCCTCTTGTCCCAAGGGGAAAGCATCTCTTTGGCCACCTGTCCCAAGGGCAGACTTGGGCTTGCCACCAGGTGCCATACCTGGAACTTGCAGAAACAACCCCATGGAGAAACGATCAGTCAGATGCCATCTTCCACCAAATGTGGCAGCATTGTAGGAGACAGGGGGTGCGGCGGGGAAGGAGTGGAGACAGTCCCCCACAGTTCCCCATCCCAGTGCCCGGGCCGTGTGCAGGGATCCTGTTGCCTCTTCTCTCCTGTGGTGAAGGCACTGGCCTAGACTGCCCGAGCGCCGGAGCAAAAGGCAAAGCCTTACCTAGGCCAGGAGATGGAATTAGGCATAGAGTGCCATGCTAGGCCACGCACGCTGCTGCAGGGTTGTGACTGTGTCTGCCTAGTTCGGCTTAGCAAAGTGAAACCCAGGCGCGAACTTGGAGCCCACGAAAGCAAGGCCCAAGAGGCACCAGCTCTCCCGCGGCTCTTCGTCCCTGCTGCGAAAGAGCGAACGACCAAAGCCTTGCTGAGAAAGCAGCAGCGAAGTGCGGTTCGCTCCAACCAAAGACTCTGCGAAAGCACAGCATTCGCTGAGAAATGTTGTCAGGCCTGCTGCTGCTTCCCTGAGCCCAGTCTCGCGGTGGGAGAAACCCGCATACAGCGAAAGCCTCTTTGCCTGGGCCTCTCCCTTAGGAAAGCACAGCATTCATTGGGAAATCAGAGTTGGGTTTGGGGATGCTGCTGCTGCTTGCCTGAGCGAGTCTCGGCAACATGGTGGAAGATACCCGCATGGAGCGAAATCCTCTTTGCCCTAGCATCCCCTCTGCCTGAGAGAGAAGCATGGTTGCACACGTCTGTCACCGCGCTCCCCAGGAGCAATTTTGGGGAAGGCACAGCACGCCGCCCCCGGGGAAGAGAAGGATCCCTTGGCCTTGGGGTCTGGAAAAGCTCGGGAAGCAGAATAGCCTGCCGAGGCACGAACAGCAGGCCATGAGAAGACAAGTGTCCTCTCCTCCCTGTGCGGAGAGATTGAAGCCTGGCTGCTAAGGAGACATGAGGGGAAGACAAGGGCATGGGTGCGTGCTCCACTCTGAGGAAGGAGTCTGGGCAGAAGGCAGGCCTGTCCTGTGCCTCTTGTCCCAAGGGGAAAGCATCTCTTTAGCCACCTGTCCCAAGGGCAGACTTGGGCTTGCCACCAGGTGCCATACCCGGAACTCGCAGAAACAACCCCATGGAGAAACGTGCAGTCAGATGCCGTCTTCCACCAAGATATGGCAGATTGTGGGTGGCCTGGGTGTGCCGGGGAAAGAGTGGAGACAGTCCCCACCGTTCCCCATCCCAGTGCTCGGGGCCTGTGCAGGGATCCTGTCGCCTCCTCTCTCCTGTGGTCAAGGCACTGGCCTTGACCCCGAGTCTGCCCGAGCGCCGGAGCAAAAGGCAAAGCCTTACATACGCCAGGAGATGGTAATAGGCATAGAGTGTCATGCTAGGCCACGCACTGTGTCTGCTTAGTTTGGCTTAGCAAGGTGAACCCCGGGCGCGAACTTGGAGCCCGGGAAAACAAGGACCAAGAGGCACCAGCTCTCCCGCGGCTCTTCTTTCCTGCCACGACAGAGCGAAAGACCAAAGCCTTGCTGAGGAAGCAGCAGCGAAGTGCAGTTTGCGCCAAGCAGAAATCCTCTGCAAAAGCATAGCAGTCGCTGGGAAATCAGAGTCGGTTCTGTGGGCTAGTTTTGTTGCTTGCCTTAGCCTAGTATTCGCAGCACGATGGGAGAAACCCGCATAGAGTGAAAGCTTCTTTGCCGGGGCATCCTCTCTGGGAAAGCACAGCATTCTCTGGGAAATCAGAGTCGGGTCTTGGGATGCTGCCTGCTGCTTGCCGAAGCTAGTCTCCACTGCACGGTGGAATAAACCCGCATGGAGCGAAATCCTCTTTGCCTGGGCATCCGCTCTGCCTGAGAGAGAAGCGCGGTGGTGCCTGTGGAAAGAGCCTTAAGGAAAGGGACACATCTGTCACTGCAGAGCGAAGTAAGCCGGGATGCTAAGGAGAAACGAGGGGGAGATTAGGGCAGGGGAAAGGGCTCCACTCTGAGGAAGGAGTCTGGGCAGAAAGCATGCCTGTCCTGAGCCTTTGGGCCCAAGGAGACAGCAGCTCCTAGGCCACATGACCGTGGTGGAGCCATGGGCTTGCCACCAGGTGCCTACCCTAAACTCGAGAAACAACTCCCAGAAAGACCTGGCCATCAGATGCCGTCTTCCTCCGGGATGTAGAAGCTTGGAGGAGGCCCGGGTTTTAAGGGGAAGGAGTGGTGACAGTCACCCAAAGCTCCCTATTCAGTGCACGGGCGGTGTGCAGGGATCCTGTCACCTCTCCTTTCCTGTGGGGAAAGCACAGGCCTAGTCCGCGAGTCGGCCTGAGCGCCAGAGTAAAAGGCCAAGCGATGCCTACACCGGGAGATGGTAGTGTGCATGGAGTGCCATCCTAGGCTAAGCGCGCTACTGCACGGTTGTGACTGTGTCTGCGTAGTTCGGCCTGGCAGGGTGAACCCAGGACGCGAACATGGAGCCAGGGAAAGCAAGGCCCAAGAGGCACCAGCTATCCCGCAGCTCTTCTTCCCTGACGCGACAGAAGCCTTGCTGAGGAAGCAGTGGCGAAGGGCTGTTTGCTCCAAACCAAAGCCTCTGCGAAAGGACAGCATTCCCCGAGAAATGTTTTGGGGGCTGCTGCTGCGTGCCTGAGCCCAGTCTCGCGGTGGGAGAAACCCGCATACAGCGAAAGCCCCTTTGCCTTGGCATCGCCCCTTGGAAAGCACAGCATTCGTTGGGAAATCAGAGTTGGGTTTGGGGATGCTGCTGCTGCTTGCCTAAGCGAGTCTCCGCAGCATGTTGGAAGATTCCCGCATGGAGCGAAATCCTCTTTGCCCTAGCATCCTTTCTGCCTGAGAGAGAAGCATGGTTGCTCACGTCTGTCACCACGCTCCCCAGGAGCAAGTGTGGGGAAGGCACAGCACGCCGCCCCCGGGGAAGAGAAGGATCCCTTGTCCTTGGGGTCGGGAAACGCTCGGGACAGAATAGCCTTCCGCGGCACGAAATGCAGGCCGGTGGCCAGACATGTGTCACCCGCTCCCTGTGCGGAGAGATGGGAGCCTGGCTGCTAAGGAGACATGAGGGGATGACTAGGCAGGGTCGCGTGCTCCACTCTGAGGAAGGAGTCTGGGCAGAAGGCAGGCCTGTCCTGTGCCTCTTGTCCCAAGGGGAAAGCATCTCTTTGGCCACCTGTCCCAAGGGCAGACTTGGGCTTGCCACCAGGTGCCATACCTGGAACTTGCAGAAACAACCCCATGGAGAAACGATCAGTCAGATGCCATCTTCCACCAAGATGTGGCAGCATTGTAGGAGACAGGGGGTGCGGCGGGGAAGGAGTGGAGACAGTCCCCCACAGTTCCCCATCCCAGTGCCCGGGCCGTGTGCAGGGATCCTGTTGCCTCTTCTCTCCTGTGGTGAAGGCACTGGCCTAGACTGCCCGAGCGCCGGAGCAAAAGGCAAAGCCTTACCTAGGCCAGGAGATGGAATTAGGCATAGAGTGCCATGCTAGGCCACGCACGCTGCTGCAGGGTTGTGACTGTGTCTGCCTAGTTCGGCTTAGCAAAGTGAAACCCAGGCGCGAACTTGGAGCCCGCGAAAGCAAGGCCCAAGAGGCACCAGCTCTCCCGCGGCTCTTCGTCCCTGCTGCGAAAGAGAGAACGACCAAAGCCTTGCTGAGGAAGCAGCAGCGAAGTGCGGTTCGCTCCAACCAAAGACTCTGCGAAAGCACAGCATTCGCTGAGAAATGTTGTCAGGCCTGCTGCTGCTTCCCTGAGCCCAGTCTCGCGGTGGGAGAAACCCGCATACAGCGAAAGCCTCTTTGCCTGGACCTCTCCCTTAGGAAAGCACAGCATTCATTGGGAAATCAGAGTTGGGTTTGGGGATGCTGCTGCTGCTTGCCTGAGCGAGTCTCGGCAACATGGTGGAAGATACCCGCATGGAGCGAAATCCTCTTTGCCCTAGCATCCCCTCTGCCTGAGAGAGAAGCATGGTTGCACACGTCTGTCACCGCGCTCCCCAGGAGCAATTTTGGGGAAGGCACAGCACGCCGCCCCCGGGGAAGAGAAGGATCCCTTGGCCGAGGGGTCTGGAAACGCTCGGGAGTCAGAATAGCCTGCCGAGGCACGAATAGCAGGCCATGAGAAGACAAGTGTCCTCTGCTCCCTGTGCGGAGAGATTGAAGCCTGGCTGCTAAGGAGACATGAGGGGACGACAAGGGCATGGGTGCGTGCTCCACTCTGAGGAAGGAGTCTAGGCAGAAGGCATGCCTGTCCTGTGCCTCTGGTCCCAAGGGGAAAGCATTTTTTTGGCCACCTGTCCCAAGGGCAGACTTGGGCTTGCCACCAGTTGCCATACCCGGAACTCGCAGAAACAACCCCATGGAGAAACGTGCAGTCAGATGCCGTCTTCCATCAAGATATGGCAGCATTGTGGGTGGCAGGTGGTGTGCCGGGGAAAGAGTGGAGACAGTCCCCACTGTTCCCCATCCCAGTGCTCGGGCCCGGTGCAGGAATCCTGTCGCCTCCTCTCTCCTATGGTGAAGGCACTGGCCTAGACCCGAGTCTGCCCGAGCGCCGGAGCAAAAGGCAAAGCCTTACCTACGCCAGGAGATGGTAATAGGCATAGAGTGCCATGCTAGGCCACGCACGCTGCTGCAGGGTTGTGACTGTGTCTGCTTAGTTCGGCTTAGCAAGGTGAACCCCGGGCGCGAACATGGAGCCCGGGAAAGCAAGGACCAAGAGGCACCAGCTCTCCCGCGGCTCTTCTTTCTTGCCGCGACAGAGCAAACGACCACAGCCTTGCTGAGGAAGCAGCAGCGAAGTGCGTTTCGCGCCAAGCTGAAAACCTCTGCGAAAGCATGGCCGTCGCTGGGAAATCAGAGTCGGTTCTGTGGGCTGCTTTTGTTGCTTGCCTTAGCCTAGTATTCGCAGCACTTTTGGAGAAACCCGCATAGAGCGAAAGCCTCTTTGCCCGGGCATCCCCTCTGGGAAAGCACAGCATTCTTTGGGAAATCAGAGTCGGGTCTGTGGGATGCTGCCTGCTGCTTGCCGGAGCTAGTCTCCACAGCACGGTGTAATAAACCCGCATGGAGCGAAATCCTCTTTGCCTGGGCATCCCCTCTGCATGGGAGAGATGCATGGTTGCACACGTCTGTCACTGCGCTCCCCAGGAGCAAGTGTGGGGAAGGCACAGCACACTGTCCCTGGGGAAGAGAAGGAGCCATTGGCCTTGGGGTCTGGAAAATTGAACAGCCACATGCAGAAAATGAAATTGGACCATCCTAACACCATACATTATAATCGACTGGAAATGGATGAAGAAGCATAATGTGAGAAAGGAATCCATCATAGTCCTTGAGGAGAGAACAGGTAGCAACTTCTTTGACCTCAGCAGCAGCAACTTCTTCCTAGGAACATCCGAAAGGCAAGGGAAGCAAGGGCAAGAATGAACTATTGGGATTTCATCAGATCCAAAAGCTTTTGCACTGCAAAGGAAACAGTTAACAAAGCCAAAAGATCACTGTCAGAAGTTATCTGGGAGAAGATATTTGCAAATGACATACCAGATAAAGGGCCAGTATCCAAAATCTATAAAGAGCTTATCAAACTCAACACCCTAAAAACAAATAATCCAATGAAGAAATGGGCAGAGGACATGAACAGACATTTCTGCAAAGAATACATCCAAATGGCCAACAGACACATGAAAAAATGCTCCACATCACTCGGCATCAGGGAAATACAAATCAAAACCAGAATGAGATACCACCTCACACCGTTCAGAATGGCTAAAATGAACAAGTCCGTCAATGACAGATGCTGGCGAGGATGTGGAGAAAGGGCAACCCTCCTACACTGTATGTGGGAATGCAAGCTGGTGCAACCACTCTGGAAAACAGCGTGGACGTGCCTCAAAAAGCTGAAAATAGAACTACCCTATGACCCAGTGCTTGTAGTACTGGGTATATACCCTACAGATACAAACGTGGCATTCTGAAGGGGCACATGCACCCAAATGTTTATAGCAGCAATGTCCACAATAGTTAAACTATGGAAAGAAACTAAATGTCCTTCAACAGATGAATCAATAAATAAGATGTGGTATATATGTTCAATGGAATACTATGCAGCCATCAAAAGAAATGAAATCCTGCTATTTGTGATGACGTGGATGGAACTAGAGGGTATTATGCTTGGAGAAATATTTCAAAGATTTTATATATTTTTTTAATTTATGTATTATGATATCCCTTACATACAGAATCTGAGGAAAAGGAAAACTAATGGAAACTTAGAGTTGAGTTGACAAGGGGTGAACCTGGTCATGATCCCAGGGTCCTGGGATCGAGCCCCGCATCAGGCTCTCTGCTCAGCAGGAAGCCTGCTTCCTCTTCTCTCTCTGCCTGCCTCTCTGCCTGCTTGTCATCTCTCTCTGTCAAATAAATAAATTAAAAATCTTTAAAAAATCCAATATTATTGTTTTACAGAAGTAAGTAAAGAATCCTAAAGTTTATATGAGACCATGAAAGACAACAAATAATCAAAGCAGTTCTGAGAAAGAATGAAGAAGGGAGATTACACTTCTTGATTTGAAACTATACTACAAAGCCCTCATGCTCAAAACAATAAAGTATACTGGCATTAAAAACAGACCAATAAACAAGTAGAACAGAATTGAGAGTCCAGAAATAAATCCTTTCATACAGTCACCTAATATTTGACAGGGGCCAACATATGTAATGGGGAAAGATAGCCTGTTCAATAAATGATATTTAAAACTGAATAGTCACATAAACAGTATGAAAAGGGAACCTTATATCACTCATAAGTCTGAACTTGAAATAGATTAAAGACTTAAAGGTGATGCATGAAACTAAATTTCCTAAAGGAAAACATAGGAAAAATTCTCCTTGACATTGGTATTGCCAATAGTTTTTTGGATACCAGACCAAAAACACAAGCAAAAAAAGCAAAAATAAATAAATGGTATTACATCAAACTAACGTTTCTGCATTGCCAAAAAAAGGGAGAGAGAATGAAAACACAATCCACAGAATGTAAGAAAATACTTACGAATCTTATATCTGAAAAGAGGTTAATAACCAACAGATACAAATAGAAAAAAAATATATGATTAAAAAAATAGCAAAAGGATCTCAATAGACTTTTTTTTCAAAAAAGTTATATAAATGACCAACAGGAGCATTAAAAAGTGCTCAACGTAAAAATCTCAGGGCAAAGTCCTTATGTTGTTGTTGTTGTTGTTTACCTCTGAAAAACGCAGCAAGATATTAGAATATATACTACCAAAAAATTGAAACTAACCAATTTTGGTAAATATTGGAGAAAACGGGGAACTTATGCACTGTAATAGAGATATAAATTTGTATGGAAAACAGTATGGAGATTATTCATATTATTAAAAGTAAAATTACCATATGATTCAGTAATCCCACTTCTAGGTATCTATCTAAAGAAAACAAAGTTCACTGTTCAAAGACATATCTGCACTCTTATGTTTATTATAAAATTATTAACTCTAAGCAAGAGATGGAAATAACTTCAGTATCCATTAATGGATGAATGAGTAAAATAAGTATGGTAAATATATACTACGGAATACTACTTAACCATGAAAAATTAAGAAATACTGCCAAGTGAAATATTTCAAAGATTTTATATATTTTTTAATTTATGTATTATGATATCCCTTACATACAGAATCTGAGGAAAAGGAAAACTAATGGAAACTTAGAGTTGAGTTGACAAGGGGTGAACCTGGGATGGAGTAAGGTGGTCCAAGGGTGCAAACTTGCAACTATAATATGAAAAAGTTCTGGGGATCTAATGTACAGCATGATGATCATAGTTAATAAGATATACATACTTTTTATTTATTGTGCTTCCCTTTAATAAACTTTGCATATATCACATTCTTACAAGTTGAAAGTTTATAGTAATCTTGTATAAAAGAGGTCTGCTGCCACCATTTTTCTAACAACATTTGTTCATTTTGTGTCTCTTTGTCACATGTTGGTAATTCTTGCAATATATCAAGTTTTTTCATTATTATTGTATTTGTTATGGTGATCTGTGATCAGTAATTATGACCCACTGAAAACTCAGAACTAGTGTACTTAAGGTATATACATTGATTTTCTTTAAAAACCTAATGCTTTTGAACAGTGCAGTATAGTTTTTATTTTTTATATGCACTGGGAAACATAATTTTTTATATGCACTGGGAAACCAAAAAATATAATAATTTGACTTAGTTTATTGAGATAATCACTTTATTGAGGCAGTCTGGAACAAAACCCACAAGACCTCTGAAGTTTATCTCTACTATACTATATACATAAAAGTTGCTAAGAGAGTAGATCTTAAAATTCCTTACAATACATGCATAAAAAACAGTGGCAACTATACGAGATAGTAGATGTATTAACATTTTTGTGTAGATTATATTGCAATAAAGATGTATACCAATTTATCAAATTGTACAAAATTTACACAATGTTAAAAGTTTGCAATGTTATAAGAAATCATTTCTTAAATTTACAAATATGTCGATTTTTTTCAATAAAGCTGGAAAAAACTTTTTGTAGAATTAATCTATTTTTCAAAAAAGGAAGTAAGGCAGTAGAAACTGCAACTAACTCTGAAATAATAGAATATAAAATCCATTTTTGTTATATACACTGTGACAAAAACTATTACTTAGTTTACAATGGAGGAGCACTTATGAAGCATGAAGGATGGTCTATAAAAAAGGCTGAAAGAGCTCAGTTTTAAGGTTTAAATTTAAAATCTTCTTTTGAAATACTAAACTGACCACCCAGTGTTCCAAACATCAATGTCTTAACTGCATGAATTTATTTCATACAACTCTATAATCTAGTTTCATAAGAAAGCAGCATGCAAAGTTTGAATAAGACAGACTTGCTTAAGTTTCTTTATGTTCAACAGTAAAGGATACCTCCTTAAAAACAAATAGAAGAAAAATCAGCATATTTATTATGATAATTATTATTCATAAGGAGATTCATATTGAATTAGGGAATATATATCCTCAGAGGGGGTAAAGTAAAATGAAATTTATGTTGGTAAATGTGTCTAATAATAGTCAATACAATGCCTCAATATAAATGAATATTACCATTTTGAACAATTTAATTACTATTACTAGAATTATTATAAGTATAAAAATAGCTATCATTTTAGCATGGAATATGAGACTCTCATGCTCCATGCTTCATCACATCCACACAACAACGCTGCATAATAAGTATTATCATCACCATTTCATGGGTGAAAAAACTGAGGCTAACACATTTAGATAACTGGTTTATGATTACATGGGTAGCAAAAATGCATCACACTAATTTAGGCTTTATGATTTCAGAATTGTACTCTTTCCACTGCACATTCTATTACTCTGTAAATACTTGGCCTGTTTTCATTTGGTTCTTTAATTTTATTCATGTGGTGATGGCTTAAAGCTTCCTTTAAAGGAAGCTTAAAAATTTCATTTAACCAAAAGCTCCCAAGAATTAAAAATGCCACGGATCTAATGTAGACATGGATATCATTAGTTAATGGGTAACTATATATTTTCCACCCTAGTGAGATAACAATCAGAGTATTTTTCTAAGTTTTAGTCTCTCAGTGTTAAAAAGCACTTTGTTAAAATAGAAATATTTAGACAAAGGTGATCAAAAGTCTGAATCAGGTCACCTTAAGGTAAATATTAGGAACCTGAGGAAACAAATGGAGATTTGAACACTGAGCTATGATATAATGAATGGTTTCAAGTATTTAGTAGAGTATAGAAAAGCCCTTTAAAGCCTGGTCTTAGCCTAGCATTGCAGCTTCTGGGATATCTGTCTATCTATCATCTATCTATCTAGATATAAATTTGAAAACTTTTTTAACTTAAAGATTTTGAGAAATAGAACATAATCAGCACCATAGAAGATCTGTTTCTGATAACAACCTAGCCCCTCCTCCCAGTTTGTTAATATTCTCTCTTATTTAATGTAACATTGTGCAAATAGACCACTACTGATCTGCCGTTATGAATGAAATAGCTATAATCATCTGTTTGCATATCCTGGTGAAAATATTCATTTAGTTCCATGTTGTATTTCTAGGAATGGACCAAATTTTTATTTTTATTTTTAAGTTTTCTAAATATTGTCCAACTTACCTCAAATGTTTTTATTATGGGCACTTTCATTCTTTCACATTCTTGCAAGGCAATTTTACTGTTGCCCAATATGGTAAGTGTGTAATAGTATGTCATTTTAGGTTTTAATTTATTTTTAATTTATTTTAATTTAATTCCAGATTCATAATAAAGATAAACAGTTTTTATATATGAGTGGCCATTTGGATTACCCTTTCTGTAAAGTACATGCTCAAATCTTTTGATATCTTAACACTGTGTCATACTGACTTCTTTAATAGTAGATTTTCTGAATGAACTTTTAGCTGTGTAGGTCTTCTCTATTTTATTTTGAACTTGTTTTCATTTCAAAATCTTTATATTTATTTTCATAATCTGCTTTTATTTTGCTTTGTCTATTATCTATCTATCTATCTATTTATTTGCAAGCAAGAGAGAGTGAGCAAGTGAGAGTGCAGGGAGGGATAGAAAAAGAAGGGAAAAGAATCTTAAGCAGGCTCCAGGCTCAGCACAGAGCCCAACTCTGGGCTCTATTTCACAACCATGACATCATGACCTGAGCCAAATTGAAAGAGATAAAATAAAATTAAGGTGTTAAAAAAAAAGGAAAAAGAATTGGAGGTTTAATTAAGTGAGCCACCCAGGCACCCCTGTGGTATCTTAAATTAGCTGTCATATCTTTAAAGTTCTAGAGTATCCATTTGGTTCATTTATAAAACCTTTCTCAATATCATTTTTAGTGTCAGTTTTTGGTTCAATTTGCTTCCCCTCTCATTTCTTTGAGCAGAGTAATCAAGCCATTTTACAATCTTTATTGATCATTTTAACATCATACTTAATCCCATTTTGTCTATCAAATCTTGTTAATGGTTTTTCTTTGTGTGCTTTGTTACATTTTGCTATGTTCAAGACATTATATTTGAAACTCTTATTGAGTAGGGATAATTAAGAGCTATAATAATGGTATGGTCCTCCTTGGTAGGATTTTCTCTTATATCTGAGACTCTACAAGACAATCATACTCCAAATTCAGTGATTGGCTTTCTCAGTTTACACAGAAGGCAAGGTAGGCTATAGTCTTATTTCTGCTTCTCCTTGTGCTTTGGGGATCTCAACTTAAATTTGGGTTGTACCAAAGTCCTCAAATTTGATTGCTGCTGGATTTGTTTCTCTAGTATCAAGAGTCTATGAACAACACAGCTCAGTGTGTTTTAGCAGTTTCAAATGCTCTCATAGCTAATATGGCTTCAGGGCATATATCTCTAGGCTCTCATTGTATTTCGTATTTTGGCCCAGTAATCCCTCACTTATTTTTATAATCATTCTGATATTTTTAACTTTAAAAGCTATTTTGTCTGGATTTTTAGTTGTCTTAAGTAGGAGTTTTTAGATCACCATTACTAGAAGCAACAACAAATATACATGAAAATATCTGCAGTAGTTTATCACATCTTTATGGCTTTGAACTTCCATAAGCTGAGGCATCCTTCTCTAATCACTTAGGCAAACTCCAATTTACCCTTTAATACAACACAAGAATTGCTTCATTTAAGAACATGTTCAGGGATGACTCTTCCCCACTGTTCTTACCAACATTCCCACACACTCTTTGCTACCCACACCTTGTTTATGAACTTTCGTTAGGTATATCAGCGTGACCAGAATTTTGCTCTATTGTATTTTTGTCCTTTAGAGCTTTAATTAAATATGAATTCCATAGAGAGTCTGTCCCTTTTCTTTCAAACCTGGGTTAGTTATTTCTTCTCATTCTTTGTCAGAAGTTACTTTATTAGAGAAACTTATAGCTCTATTGTGACTTTGGAGCCTTTACAGTTTTTCGACTGGAAAAATCACCCATCCCTGAGATTTTTACGCAGCTTCCTAGCTGATATTATTCAGAAATCTGTTCAAAACAGACTTTTTCAGGGAGGCCCTTTTGGACCACTCAGTTTAAAAACCTCTTCTCAATCACTGCTCTTTTAAAAATGTGCTTATTTAGTTCAAATATGCATCTCTATTAAAGAAAAAGCAGTACGATTTTTTTTTTAAAGTTGGCTTACCTATTATCTATCTCTCCCATTAAAATGATTCCTCTGGCCTGGGGTTTTGTTGTGCTCATTTTAGGCCAGGCACTCAATAAATTGTCACTGAATGATTGAATTGTTTGACTCCCTTGCTAGATTCTCAACTTCATGAGGCCAAGGATTGTTCTATTCAGTCCTTCTTTATCCTCAATGTCTGTTATATTGCAGTCACTTACGTGACTAATGGGAAAAATCACAGAAAGAAAGAGTTAAAACTACAGAAAAACCCTGTAGGTTCAATAACACAAAGCTTTCTAAAATTATTTAGCCCAGGAATTGAATACTGGCTGCACTTTTGATTTTTTTTAAATGGTATTGAATTTAATTTAAATGGAAATACTGGAATGGTAGAATAATAAAAAATTATAAAAGCAACTTGCTCCTTAAAGTAAGAATTATATAGGGCATCTCTTCTAGAAGCAAAATTTTCAAATGTCAAACATCTGAAAGCATAGAAGGAGAAGTAAGAGTGTGAATTGTACTTCAATGCTCTTTTCTTTATATTCAGCAAACAGCTTCATTCACACACCTTTCCAATTTTTTCAACTCTTTTGACAAAGCCTTCAGAGGAGTTACTGCTGATGACAACCATCACAGCCTAACAGGAGAAATTTTATAAAGAAAAATAATAGCATGTTTTTCCCAAATTGTTAAGGATATGGTGAAGCTCTGTCAGATTCAAAGGAGGAATGTGCAATTCCATGCTATATATAATAATAACTTGTTTTAATAGTGGCTTTGCAATTTTTCAGATATATCCATTTACTGAAACCACTATCAAATAAACAAAAACAAACAAATGAACAGGGGTTCGAGACAGAAATTATCTAATCTAAAAATAGCACATGTTCACAGAATACACAACACATATCCCAAGTACTACTATAGGTTTCAAGTAATAGTCAAAACAATAGTAAAAATGATTCAGACCACACCAGTCAAATCATAAATGGGACCTTAACTGTAAATCCTTATCTTTAGATCAAAGCGGGTAATTGGGGGCTGAAGATACATTATAGAACTAATATGTTATAGAACTCCTCTGAAATGAGTCATTTATTCCATCACTTTTCCTGCACAGCTGCTGACCCATGTTTTGGTTCCTGGAAATAGCTGCTTCCCTGTCATACTTCTTAAAAGCACATATATTGATAACTCTACTCATTCCTCCATTCTCTGTGACTGTCACTGTGTTAAAATGTGGAGTCAGCTGACTCACTTGTGATGGTAATAAAGTAGATGAGTTTGCAAAGTATTTTGTTATTTCTAAAAATGCAAAAACCAAATTACATTGAAATCATAAGGGGTGTTTCAGGGAGAGCTGTAGGATGTGGTTTCTTGTGTAATCCACAGAGATTAGCTCCAACACATATTTAAACTCTCCTCTAGGAGCAACCTTAGTGGTAAAGCAAGAAGATAAACAGATGTATACACACCCTGGCACAAAATTATCACTTATGTTTGGCTTCCTAGTCTCCTCGTGTTACTTATTTATCTTAACTTCTCTCTGAAATCAGGGAACACAGAATCTCAATCAGTTGACATTTTTCTACTGAATTACCCAATAGTCTGATCATACCCCAAGACTTTTTTAAATTATTTCACTCATAATCCCAAATCTGCTTTGCTTCCTCATCTTAGTACACTGTAATTTGATTTCAAAATGAGGACAGTTGTCAGTAATGCCACATTCATTCATCTATTTTACAATTCCATGTGCTTATAACTATGAAGATATGTTAATAACATCCATTCCAATAAGCCACCCTAAATTTATTATCATGAAACAAGACCTCAAGAAAGAGAATTCAAAATCATCCATGTATTTGCAACTTATTGCAATAAAGCCTTTATCAATAGACTTCCCTGTGCACATGGTGGTCAAATTGCTGGTGAAAACCAGCCAGATCTATTACAAGCTTTCTCATGGCTTCTAGGTAACCCAAGTGAGCCTTTATTGATACTGGGAAGGGATAAAGCAGGGAAGGGATAAACAGTGCTGTAAGAATTGGCTAGACAAAAGTAATGACTCTCATTACAAAGTGAGTATTTTAAAGCAAAAGAGCCTGTTGGGAATATTGTTTTATAAAATAGTGGTTTTTTTATTAACTTTTAAAAATTCAATTAGGTAACATATAGTGTACCATTAGTTTCAAATGTAGATTTCAGTTATTCATCCATAGCATATAATAGCTAATGCTCAGTACTTACTGTGATAGCTTCTTGAAAGCAGAATTTTAACCCACTGAGCCACCCAGGCGCCCTTGAAAGCAGAATTTTAGATCACATTTTCTGATTACTTCCATGTCGTACAACACTTTCCTGCTAGCAACCTTCAAAACATACTGTTTGTTAGAGGAATTTCTTTAATAATAAATAAATAGAAATTTATTTAAATTTATAAATATATAAAATAAATAGGAATTTATTTAAATTTATTTAAATATTGCACACTGTTTCATTGTTCATAAATAAGGTAATGATATTATAGCCATTAGTTGGTAGCACTGATATATCACTTTCTTTTTACTTCTCAGTGCATTCTCTTTACACAAAATAGATATATATTTTAAAAGAATCTGAATCTGTGGCAAACTTGTAAAAAACCCTATACAGTAAAGTTTATCATTTTAAGTAATCTCAATTATCTTCCTCAATTGTGATAGTATATCCTTCTATCTAGGCCAGATATTGTATGAGGGATTTGAAAAGACATACTTTTCTAAATTTCACTTTTCTCATCTGCAAAATGCTTATCATATCCTACAATAAAATACACTTACAATTTTTTGATGAAAATTTATTTATTTATTTTAAGATTTTATTTCTTTATCAGAGAGAGTGGGCGAGAGAGCAAGCACAGGCAGACAGAATGGCAGGCAGAGGCAGAGGGAGAAGCAGGCTCCCGGCCGAGCAAGGAGCCCGATGCGGGACTCGATCCCAGGACGCTGGGATCATGACCTGAGCCAAAGGCAGCTGCTTAACCAACTGAGCCACCCAGGCGTCCCTTTTGATGAAAATTTAATCTGTATAAACAATATATTTGCTGTAATGCGTGGTTCATGGAAAACATCTTATTTAATTATAAGCAACAACAGTATTAGAAATTAAGTAAATGTGTCTATAATATTTAAAGTTTTAACACATAATTCCACTGCTTTGCCTTATTTTCTCAAATCCCTTTACCACTTTCACTGACAGAGTTAAATGTACTTTTTCTACTAGTAGCCAGCTCTTTGTCTTTTGTCAGAAAGATGCCCTTGTGAATTATTTATAATAGAGATATTAGCAATAATAATAATAATAATAAATAGCAATGAAAATGTTAAAAAAAAGTTTTCTTAACTAATTAGGGTTCTTAGACATCAATTAGAGGAACCACCTCGGGCAAGCAAATTAATCTGCAAGACATTCCCAGAATTAACAAGTCAGTCAGATACAGGGTTGTCCGTAGACTGAAAGGTGAAGCAAAAGGACTAGGTTTGGAAAATAGGTAAGGACAGTGAAAAAAGTGATCAAATTTTGGGGCAAAATAAATTCTTAGGTGTCCTTTCAATGGAGTCCTGTTCATTATGTAGCAGAAACTCTAGAGATTATCTCAATCCATTGGAGTCACCCCGTTTATTAGCTTGCTATTGACAAAGTTATTTACAAACTGTAGAGCAAGAGGTTATAATGGAGAAAACTGATGGTAATGCACAGGATTCTTGTTAACAATAATGCAAGTTAGTGATTTTTCATTAGAAAACATAAATTCTATAACCCAAATTATGGGCCCAGAGCACTTCTGCTGCACAACTCTGCTTATATCCCAAATAACCATGTGAACTAGTTTTAATATCTGCTTCTCTTATTAATTTTTGAATAAAAATTCTTGACTCAAGTATTTTATAATTGTGTGATAACCATGCATTTAATTTCTTGGAGAACGAAACACACTTTAGCATAACTAGGTTCGTTCACAGAACCAGCCATGATAACACACTTCTATATGTTAGAAATGATGTAATAAATGTAGAATATTGGGCACTTGTTTGGTATTCTTTGCCATGTTTTGCACTATCTAAAAAGAGATCAGTGAACTTGGACTGGAGTTAGTAGACATGGAAGAAAATAAAATATTACAGAGAAGAATACTCTGTGGTCCACAACCTAAACGGGCTGGGATTCCCATCATTTGGATCCCTGTAGCTTTACAAAAGTCAATTAAATTTTTGTATCTCCGATTAAAGTTGATTCCCCAGTACTTTTTCAAACATATCTTGTAAAGTATTGTTTCCCAGAAAAAAAGGGATTTTGCACATGTATCTGCCTTTGTCTCTGGTCATGATCTCAGTCAGGATCCTGGGATCGAGCCCCATTTCGGGCTTCCTGCTCATTAGGGAGTATATTTCTCAGTCTCTCTCTGCAGCTACATCCCCCTGCCCCACTCATGCTCTCTCTCTCTCTCAAATAAATAAATACAATCTTTAATTTTTTAATTAAAAATAAGATAAATAAAATAAAATAAAAAGTCTGGTCTTACTGCCCCATTTAGCTCCTTTTGTTTTTTTGAGTTGTATTTAAAGCAGCATGAGAGAACATGAGGCTCTCAAACTTTAAAAAAAAAAGGAAAAAATTGAGTTTTGTTAGGATTTAAGATCTTGTCTGCTAGACAAAAACGTTGGCTTTGTTAACATGTGAAAATCAACAAAAGAGAATAAGATCGAATTCTAATAATTTTTGTAGAAATTAAAAATTTCCTCCAACCCAATTACATACAGACCCATTAAGTAAATTCATTCCAATGTCCCAAACCAAGCTTTTCTAATAGTAATGCATCTGTGTAAACAGGGTCAACCCAAGGAATAAATAAATATTATTATTTTTTTTCCTGTCTCTTCCACAGTCACATCTGGGTATATTGGTAGCAAGCCAATTATCTATCTTATAAGACATGATATCATAAGGAAGGTTATTCTGTCCATTTGGAACAACTGAAAATCATTGTAATTTTATCTTGGTGCAGTAACTTGAGATGGCACAGTGTGGGTTATGAATATATTTTATTTTTTTTACTGGGAAGAAGAGATTATAGAGATATTGGTTATCCAAGAGAGACTGACAGGTGTTGATAGTTGCCAGGTCAATATCCATCTACTCTTTCCTTTAATATCAGAAAGCACTGAGGGATTGACAACAAGGAAACTTAAAACAACATCAAATATTTTATTGTCTCTTTTCTAGTTACATTGTAACCTTATGACAAAGTATCAGTCGTACAAGATATCATTCTCTTTTACCTCTATCTTTCTGCCAGAAATGTGGGCTTAATAGTGAGAACTCCAACAGCAATTTTTGCAACTGTGAATAAAAAGCCATGAAAACCTCTAAGATAGTTCACTTGACTTTCTTAAGACTCTGAACCAACACATTACATTTTTGCAACTGTGAATGAAAAGCCATGAAAACCTCTAAGATAGTTCACTTGACTTTTAAGACTCTGAACCAACACCAGAAAACACTCTCTGTAGTCTTCTTGTTAAATGAAAAATATGGTTAAACCACTTTTGACAGTCTACTACCTACAGCAAACTGTAAATCTTAATTGAAATATGTCCTCTCAGCTGTGCTTAAGCAACTGAGTCCTGAGCTTTTTAGGTTTTCAGTCTGAAAGAGTACACCTCGGGTGCTCTGAAAGGGAAGAGAAAGGACACCCTGTTCTCCATATAAATTAAAGAAGAGAAATCTGTGCATTTAAGTGGGCCATATAAAATTTATCAAGCAATTATCTCCTAACTCCTTCCTATCCAAATTACCTGATATGCTCTCCCTACTCCTTTATTCCACGTTACTGCCTTTTCCAGGATTCTGTATCACATCACAGCATGTCTTCTGTTATTTCCTTCTTGCAAGCTAGTTTTGTTTTCTCCATCTAAAAAAATCAACAATCATTGTGTATTTCAATTCCCATTTTCCTCAAATGCATTGATTCTTCTTATCTATTACTCTTTTCTCATACTCAGTGTCTTTGTCTTTATGGGGTTTGTACTTTGCTTTTCCCCATTCTTTACTGCCATTATATAATCAAATCTAATAACTTCTTAGAGAAAGTTAAAAATTCCTGCATAGCCACACGTGAACACAAAGTCACTGATTTTTAGCAAACCTATAAGATAGTCAGACATCCATTCAATTTCTTTTTAAGATTTTATTTATTTATTTGACAGAGAGGGATGAAAAGCAGGCAGAGAGGCAGGCAGAGAGAGAGGAGGAAGCAGGCTCCCTGCTGAGCAGAGAGCCTGATTTGGGGCTCGGTCCCAGGACCCTGGGATCATGACCTGAGCCGAAGGCAGCGGCTTAACCCACTGAGCCACCCAGGCGTCCCTCCATTCAATTTCTTAACTGAGTCCCAAATGCATCCTGACTTCTAACCTAAACCTAAGTTCTACTTCTTACACGTTGTTATATGACCAAATTCTTTCAGTTCAGTATTTTGTAACATTTAAATATTAGTCAATTGATGCTTTGTTTGTGTATTTCTATGAAAATAATTTGAATACTGTAGATTTATTGTTATATTTATAGATTTATAATCAAAGTTTCATCAGTTGAAGTTTTTGGAATTTTCAGATATAATGATTAACCTAAAATGATACTGCCTCAAATCCCTCTGATATCAAGGCCCAACTCCTGATTATAGCCAAACCTGTGGTGGATAGTTCCATGGGAAATTGCAGTTACTTAACACTGATAGGATCTCATGTTCTCTCTCTCATTTTGGAATGTCTCCAACACAACCCAAAAGTGTAGGAGAGTTAATGTCCTCTGAGGACAGCTCTCAGTGAAGTGGAAATAAGAACCATAGGTAAAATTGTCAGTTTTCAGGTCTTCATGAGGACAACTTAAAGAAGTTTCTCAGGACCTTTCAGTAAAAGCAAGCCTTCATTTTCTATCCACAACAATTATATCAACAATGTACCTCTTTGACAAAGTTGCTTCTTCACTGTATCACTTTCCCATTCTTTTCTACCTTGGATAATCTCCCAGATAAACTAACAGTACTCAAATCCTTTGTCCTAATCTTTGCTCTCAGGATAAATGGAGCCAAAAGACTTAGATTAATATCAAGTTCTGAATGGGATCTTAGAGCTATTTCTGTCCAGATTTTCATAAACATAGGGACCTTTGAATTATCAGGCTATAAATAAGTTCTAAATGGAGGGGGCAAAAGCAAAAAGTAGAAATTTTTATGTTTGATTTTTAATCATGATTAATTGACTTTATTGATTATTAAAAATACTAACATTATAAAAGTGTGGATCTTTGTAAAACAATGTCTTAATGTAAGAAAGAAGTTGCATAGTCCTTTTGAGAATATTAAACCAAGTGTTCAGGTGCCATCTAATTTCTTGTTTAATCCAGAACTTTGGTGTGCATCATCTTGAGGAATAGGATTTTGAAGTCCAGACAGACTAACAGAAAACTGATCCAAATGTGTGTGTTTATATTTCTGCTTTTGTTGTAAAAATCAAAGTGTGATTGCTGGTTTAAAATGGTAAAACTAATAATGTTCATGGACTCGATTATAAATTTTCTAATTGTATGGGAAGAATCCAACAAAGATAGAATTAATTGATTTGCAAATCCTCAAAGAGCTACAGGATCAGGTAGTGGTATGTTCTGATTCAACAGCATCATAATGCAGCATTTTATATGTGTGGCTAATGGATATTTTCATGAATGTTTGCTAGCTAGTCAGCCAATACAGAGAAATATTAGGTAGGGTAATTACTCACAGTTGTGTTTAATATAATGAGAGAAAATTATCAAATGGCACTAATAATAATAATCCTATAGCAGGCTAAATAATTCAATGATAATTACAAGTATTAATCTAGCTTTCTTCCCTGATTATGACTCTTCTCTCCTTTATCATAATGGGAGTAGCACATTGTCTGCAATGAATTGTGAAAACCCAGCAGTGACTTTGGCAGTGAAGGCCTCCCATCAATTTTGATAGGTTAAAAGGATTCTGGTTGGTCTTGAGCAAATGTGTCAATTTTTTTATTCTGTGTGTGTCATAAAAGAAAGAAGCAATAGTAAATTCTTGCTGTTATTCCATGGAGCCAATAAAATCATACTGCCAACAAGAGGCTGTTGACACCATAGGTGTAGTTAACTGTCTTGAAATACTACGCCTGGAAATAAAATCCTAATATTTCACATAACCTCTTTTTTTAAAAGAAACAAAACAAAACAAAACAAAACAACTATACTGCTTACATTTAGGGCCCTGCTGTTGTGTAACTATTTTTGAACATGTCTTCTGTAAGTGTATATATATATATATATATATACATATTTTTCTGTGCAATAAATTCATTTAGAGATAAATTTGGATTGCAAATTATTTTGGGGGAGGCATGGTATTTGTGGCTAGTCTTACAAGTAAAAAGGACTAAAAGAAAGAAGAAAAACATTTTTTATTACAGCATATTTACATCTGTCCAAAGTACTTATCTACTATAATACTGACTAATGTATAATACTGTACACAAAGAAAGAAGCTAAATGAGTTATAATTCAGTCAGTGTATAGCTGGCCATTTTAAAACTTACCACTGAATCTTTCTGGTATGCAATGTGATATCTGGCAATCTGGTCCAGTTCATTACATCAGGTCATTTGTATGTTCTTATTACCATTTTGATAGCATAGCACATTTTATAACCCAGACATTTTACAATGGAACTATGATGCATGTATTTTCAAAAGTATAGACATACATGAAGCTATGAGGTCAAAAAAGATGAATGTCCGTAGTACCATATAGACTCAACAAATAAAAGTGTCCAAGGGTCTGAGTGTGACTTATGAATATTGTATAAGATTAGGCCAACATGTGGTTTTGATATAAATAATCTGTTCTTAAATTAGAATTACAATCGTTGAGTACAGTGTTGAAAATGGCAGATAGATTTTAGCTATCTTTGCTCACTAGGGAAAATGGAAAAATGTTTAGTTTGGTCAGATTTTCACTTAACTTCTGAAAAATCTTACGTTTGAGAGAACCCTTCTGAAATAAGAATCCTTAAAGACATAACCCCTTTGGCACAAGTTTTCAAGAAACTTGTTTGATGTTGTAGACAATTCTATGGCACACGTACTGTTCTAGATGTTTCATGCCAATAATATGTAAGCCATACCAAGGCTACATATACATATAGAGATGTTCCTCAGCTTACAAGGGGGCTATGTACAGAGAAACACATAAAAAATTGAAAATGCATTTAATACCCCTAAACAATCAAATATCATAGCTTACCTTAAGCTTATTTAAACATACTCAGAACACTTACATTTGCCTGCATTTGGGCAAAATCATCTTAAGCAAAGCCTATTTTATAACAAAGTATCAAATATCACATGCAATTTATTAAATATTACATTAAAAAAAGAATGCTTGTAAGAATATCAGGTGTTCACCCCTGTAATCTTCTAGCTGACTGGGAGCTGTGGCTCACTGCCGCTGCCCAGCATCACAAGATGGCACCATATAGAACAAGAGTTTCAGGTGGTAGGTGTTGTAAATTTTACCCAAACTGACATTGGTCAAACTCGTTTTTGTCATCATATATATCAAGTAGTTTTCTCGGGTTTATTTTTAGAATATCCTTGTATAATGAATATTTACACTGATATCTAGTATAAAAATCTTGCAATTTAACAGTAGAAACATTAAGATATTGAAAATCAATCTATTTCTTTAATTCATTGAAGACATTTTTGGCTTGTTTCCAGTACTTTCTTACTGGTTAAAAAGTGAATTTGAAGTAGTCTGGATTTCATTATTATATGGCACTTTCCCTTTGATGAATACAAAGACAATATTCTATATTAGCTATCTGAGAAGAATTTATTTTTTTAATTTTATTTATTTGTAAGAGAGAGAGTGAGAGAGAGCACAAGCAGGGGGAGCAGCAGGATGAGGGAGAAGCAATCTCCCGGCTAAGCAGGAAATCTGTTGCAGAACTGAGTCCCAGGACCCTAAGATCATGACCCTAGCTAAAGGCTCAGGCGTTTAACTGACTGAGCCACCCAGGTGTCCCAATCTGAGAAGAGTTCTGTATGCTATTCCTATTAATATGCAGTTTAAAGTCTAGGTAATTAACTTAATATTTTAGTGGCTATTGTATAGATAGCACTATGTTCCAGGCAGAGAGTAAGAAAGAAATATTAAATCAACCATATTCTATGCATTCTAAATGAAAATAATTAATCAATCATAATAAATCCTTCTATTTATGGAATATCAACTTATAAGCTTTCCTCCATATGAACAATGCCAAATACCAGAATAAAGGGTCATCTAATACAAATAAAGGATAGAATTAAAGAATTCTGGTAAGCCATTTAATTTTGAAAAATGGTGTTCTATTGTTGCTGAGTTGTGGTTTTCCGTTACATAATATCTGATAAGTGTAGAAGTAACATGAGTGTTACGTGAGATGAGAAATGGTATATAATTAAGATATTTTTAAAAGTACAGATAAATACAAATTTGTAAACATAGCATTATGGAGGAGTAAAAATAAATGATAGCTACACACTCTAAAGTGAATAAAACTTGGAAAGCTAATAGAGAAGTAAAACAAGGACAGTGCAAAAAGTATGGTACATTTTTATGAAGTTCAAACAAATTCTGTGAAACCATAGATGGGCTTAAAGATACTATTATGTATCAAATATTGTAAAAATTAAGCAAGGAAATAGCAAACATAAAACAACCAAAGCATACAAACTTGGGTAGATACAAGAGGTGTGATCATGTTCTACTTCATAAAGAGATGAGTTAATAGATAAATACAAGTAACTAGACTTTTTAGAAGTTAATAAAACGTTGCCTGTTATTTCTTAGTAATATAAAATATATGGTTTTCTAACAAAAACGTTTATCTTAAAAATATTTAAAAATAAATTTCAGGCTACTCCTAAGGTTATATTTACTTTTCCACTGTGGGAAAAGCTGGTTGTTGTAGTTGTAGTTGTTTGTTTGTTTTAGTCTCCTCCTAGTTTTTATTATTATAATGTGGAATGAGGAATGTTAGATTGAAAAGTGAATTATTTTATAGACAAAAATCATTACTTGATTCACCTCCTGGTACAGCAGATGGAACTCCTGAAAATATGCCCTTTTGCCTTATGGAAGAGTAACAGTTATGCTTACTTCTGAAACATACTTGGTGGTGGCCCTAAATAGTGACACCATAGTAAACATTTTGAATATTTGCAATTAATTTTTATAGTCATAGGGCTCCAAAAGGCACTGCAGGTATCTTAGCAGGTATTTCAATAAGGCTAAAAGTTGCCTGACTGTTTAAAAATATTAGCAAGGCACAAAACATGGCAGAAGTATTGTCCTCAGATATTATTTTTTTCCATATGCTCCTGATTTCACACATGACAAGTTATTTTTTCAAATATTTATTATAAAAGTTTTTATTTATTTATTTGACAGAGATCACAATTAGGCAGAGTCAGGCAGAGAGAGAGAGGAGGAAGCAGGCTCCCTGCTGAGCTGAGAGCCCGATGTGGGCCTCGATCCAAGGATCCTAGGATCATGACCTGAGCCGAAGGCAGATGCTTTTACCTACTGAGCCACCCAGGCTCCCCCATGACAAGTTATTTTGATAGATGTATATACAGTGTATTTTCCAGTTATAAGAAAAATGGTTCTGCTATTTTAAACCTTTTTTTAAAATTAAATAATTTTTTTCATTGAAATTTTATTTTTTAATGTTTTACTTCTCTTTTCTTTTTTTTTAAAGATTTTATATATTTATTTGAGAGACAGAGATCACAAGTAGGCAGAGAGGCAGGCAGAGAGAGGGGGGGGGGAAGCAGGCTCCCTGCGGAGCAGAGAGCCAGATGCGGGGCTCAATCCAAGGACCCTGAGATCATGACCCGAGCTGAAGGCAGCAGCCCAACCCACTGCACCACCCAGGCGCCCCAATGTTTTACTTTTCAATATACTACTTAGAATATAAAACCTATTCCATTTTGTAAGATGTTTACCATTTAAAAACTGGTAATTTTCTCATTGTGTCTTCCCCTCACATTGCTTTATTTTGAATAAAAAATTTCACAATAAACATAACTGATGCTTTCCTTCTGATGGTCCCTCTGTTGGTCATATTGTATATGAGCCATGACAATTAGTTTTACAAAATTTATTGATGTTTGTTGATATGTTTTATCATAACTAATTTTCCCTCCCTTATCTAGATTCCCCAGCTTTCAGACAGGTGGACACTTCAATAAACCATACCCAAGGGATGTATCAAGTACTTCTTAGACATTCTCTCAGATCCTTGAGGTGTCATTTTGCCTAGGGATTTGCAATAGGTTCTGCCAGAGGCACCACTGTGACAACTGATGTCCATGGTCTATCTCCTGCTAAGCTCAAGAGGTCACTGGTTTCCAAGTTTATCTATACAATTAATGCATACCAGCAAGTTCTTTTTTTTTAATATTAACAAACTTATTTTAAAGTTTATATGGAGAGGCAAAGACTCACAATAGTCAACATAGTGTTGAAGGAGAACAAAGACTGAGGACTGACTTCAAAGTTTACCATAACGATTGGGCGCCTGGGTGGCTCAGTGGGTTAAGCCTCTGCCTTCCGGCTCAGGTCATGATCCCAGGGGCCAGGGATCGAGTCCCGCATTGGGTTCTCTGCTCAGCAGGGAGCCTGCTTCTCCTCATCTCTCTTTCTGGCTGTCTCTCTGCCCATTTGTGATCTCTCTCTCTGTCAAATAAATAAATAAAATCTTAAAAAAAAGTTTACCATAACGATAATTGTAAGCATGATATTGTAATACCACAGAAAGACTAGATTAAAGCAACAGAATATATATTATCAATTATATTTTATATATAATAGAAAAGCAAAAGCAATACAAGAGAGCAAAATACAATCTTTTAAACAAATGGTTCTGTAGCAATGGTGAAGCTAAATCTAAAAATATAAAATAAAATAAATCCAGGCAGATATCCTACACTCTTCACAAAAATGAACTCAGATTGGATTATAAACCTAAACATGAAACATGTAGAAGGTAATATAGAAGAAAATTTAAATGACCTTGGTTTTCGCAATAACTTTAGCTAAAAAACACAAGCACTGAATTTAAAAATGTCTACTCTGTGAAACACAATGCCAAGAGAATGAAAAGGCAAAGCACAGACTATGAAAAAAAATTTGCAAAATACACATCTGGCAAAGGACTGTTAATCAAAAATACACAAAGACCCCTTAAAACTCAACAATGGGGGAAAAACCGGATTAAAAATGAGCCAAAGACCTTAGCAGATACCTCACAAAAGAAAATATTACAGATGGCAAATAAGCATATAAAAAGATGCTTCACATCAAAGGTCATCAGGAAAATGCAAATTAAAACAAAAAAGAGACACCAGTACATACCCAGAATCCAGAGCACTGACAACAGAACATGAAATGTTGGTGAGGATGTGGAGCAACAGGAATGTTCTTCCATGTGTATTGAGAATAAAGAATGGAAAACAACTTGGCAGTTTCTTACAAAACTAAACATATTCTTGCCAGATGATTCAGCAGTAGCAGCTCTTGGTATTTATCCAAAGAAGATGAAATCTATACCCACAAAGATGTCTATAGTAGTTTTATTCATAACTGACAAAAGCTTGGAAGCAACCAAGATATCCTTCCATAAGTGAAAGGTCAAAGAAAGTGTAGTACATGCAAACAATGGAATATTATTTAATGCTAGAGAAATGAATTACCAAGCTATGAAAAGATATGGATATAAATATTTAATAAATATTTGATTTTAGGCTTCTACCAGTCTATCAATAGTATTAGTATATTTTAACAGTGAATGCTCAGCATTCATGAATTTACCTAATAAAACATTTTGGGTTCAATATTTTAAATACTTCAACCTCTATGATTATATTCCTAATAATTTTGAATTGGGGTAAATAAACCTTAATTTTTTGTAACTTGTTTCTTATTGCAAGAAAGCTCAATGAAATTTTAGAAAATAAAAATTTACAAAAAAAAGTTTAGTTTACTATTGCCAAATAATTTAAAACTTTATCTTATATTCAAATACATATATTTTTCTAAATTGATTTATATGCTACTAAAACCAAAAACTTTTAGTTATACTAGATTTCATATCCTGCAATCAATGCCAGAAATCCATCTGGCAATGATTTGTCTTAAATAGAGTTAAGATGGGTGTTATTACAATGCAAGATGGAAACAAAGATAGTATAACAATTGGTGTTACATAACTTTTCCGTTTTGATCAAGTTACTAATCTACAAAAGGCTTTTATCAGTGACAGACTTGGGACTTTAACAAAACTTTTAAACTAGCATGTGCGACTCATTCCTAGAAAACAACACAATCAATAACACTTTATTTAGATTAAATCATGACTATTTCTCCATTTGAATAAAAAAGGTAGCAACCCCAATAAGTTTATTGAACATGAAAAGTTGAAATGCTATAATGCTCCTAAGGAATTAAATGATCCAGTCAAGAATTACTAAAAAAGGATATAAATTACCAAAGTGTTTGTATAATTGTAATGTACAACTGCCCATTATCGTTCCATAGTGTAGGCTTGTACAAGAACTCTATAAAAGAACTCCACTTCTAAACTGTGGAAAATATGTTCCCTTTCCCCCTATATACAAATATTAAGCCATTCATTTAGCTTTTAAAATATCCACTTAATACAGGCTTTTTACACATTTGAACAGGCAGCAGGGCTCTATTCTTATCGCTTACATCTGAAGGATAGACTTCTAGCGTAAGAGGTAAAGCCCATAAAGGAGCCCAATAATAACAACAAAATACAGTTTAGTGAGCCCTTACAATCTGCCAGCTACCTTTCTGAGAATACTTCAATTAATAAAACATATAAAATACCTGACCACAAAGAGCTTACATTCTTTTGAAATATAATAGTGAAATAAACCAATAATAGAGGGGCACCTGGGTGGCTCAGTCCATTGAGTGACTGCCTTTGGCTTGGGTCATGATCTCAGGGTCCTGGGATGTAACTCCCCAGCAGGCTTTCTAGGCAGTGGGGTGTTTTCTTCTTCCTCTGCGCACCCTCCCAATTCTCTCTCTCTCTGTCTCAAATAAGAAAATAAACCAGTAATAGAATAATGATTGATGGTTGATGGTGATAAGTGATACAAAGAAATACAAGAAAGGTAAAAGCCATTGGAGAATGCTGGGATGAAAGTTAATTTTATTTTGTGTTGGGTGGTTATATCTCATTTATGAGATGTTATTTGCACAAAGACCCAGGAAGTGAAGGAGAGTGTTATACAAATATTAAAGGAAAAGATTGCTCTAGGCAGAGCAAGTAAGTATATAGACTTTGTGTGAACAGCTTGTCTGTTACTTTTGAGGAAAAGCAAGGAGGCCAATGAGGAGTTCATAGTGGTGGAGAGAGGAAGAACGTATTGATGTATGACCTTCTAGTACATTAAAACGCCTTCAGTTTTTATTTAATATGAAAGGGGAAGATACCAAAAGACCCTCAACAGCAGAATAAAATCATCTGACTTGATTTTTAGGTTAAATTGCTGTACCAAAATAAATTTGCAGGGAGAAAGGAGTGCAGTTTGTGTGGAAGTGGGGTTATCAATCAAGTCAATAATTCAGGAACATATGATGGTGTTTTTAGCATGCTGGGTGGTAATAGAAGTGGTGAGGTATGGTTTTCATTGTGTATATATTTTGATGGTGAATATTCTGGTGAACAGGATGGGGTATGTGCAGGACAGACATCAACATTTATTTTACCTGCACAAACAGAAGGGTGGAGTCTTCATTCCCTGATATGGAGAGAACTCTGAGTTCAAATGTTCTTTCTCATTAAATGGCATAGTGATGATGAGGATTTAGTCAGACAGTGAAAGAGAGCAGTAAGCATAGTGTTAAGCGGTAAGACATTATAATACATTGGAACATCAAAAAACGTTGTGTTGGATCATATGTTTATGTGAGTAAATAAATAAATAAAGCTTCCTGGGGTTCTGATAGAGGTAAAGAAGACTGCTATATGATCCAAAGGGGCACGTGCACCAAATGTTTATAGCAGTAATATCCACAATAGGCAAACTATGGAAAGAACATAGATGTCCATCAACAAATGAATGATATATATATATATATATATATATATATATATATATATATATATATATACACACACACAATGGAATACTACTCAGCCATCAAAAGAAATGAAATCTTGCCATTTGCGTTGACATGGATGGAACTGGAGGGTATTATGCTTAGCAAAATAAGTCAACCAGAGAAAGGCACTATCATATGATCTCCCTGATATGAGGAAATGGAGGTGCAATGTGGGGGGTTTGGGGAACAGGAAAAGAGTAAATGAAACAAGATGGGATCGGGAGGGAGACAAACCATAAGAGACTCTTAATCTCACAAAACAAACTGAGAGTTGCCGGGGGGGGGTGGGGAGGTTAGGGAGAGGGTGGTGGGGTTATGAACATTGGGGAGGGTATGTGCTGTGGTGAGTGCTGTGAAGTGTGTAAACCTGGTGATTCACAGACCTGTACCCCTGGGGCTAATAATACATTATATGTTAATGAAGAAGAAGAAGAAGAAGAAGAAGAAGAAGAAGAAGAAGAAGAAGAAGAAGAAGAAGAAGAAGAAGAAGAAGAAGAAGACTACTATAAATCAAATGCTATGGTTTTCAGCATAGAGTGTGTAATCAGGCATATTTTATTAAAGTAACCAAGTAAAATGATGGTCGAAAACTGGAATAACAGAAAACATAAAAATCAGAGATTTTAAAAAGAGATATGGGACAGTGTAGAGAATATAGTCAATGATATTATAATAGTGTTATATGGTGACAGATGGCGGCAATATTTGTAGTGATCATAGAATAATGTATGGAGATATTGAAAACCTGAAACCAATGTAACACTGACTATCAACTACACTCAAATAAAAAAATAGTAAAAATAAAACATTTTAATTTAAAAAGATAAAAAGAGGGACAAGAATTTGAAAAGTAAATTCAAAAAGAGTAAAGATGAGGCTAAGACATACTCTGAACCTTGAGGAAAACACCATTTTGAAAATTCTTCCCATTTTGAGAAAACTCAAATGAATCAATACCATAAAAGAACCCATTTTAACTGAGAGATGTAATGAATGCTCAAGAAATAATTTTATGACAGGATAATTCTTCCCTATGAAACAGCATACAGAAACCCGGGGAAACACCTGGAAGCCAAATAAACTATACTGAAAATAAGAATTAGGAAAAAGATAAATGATGAAAGATAAGAAAATTAGACCTGCGACAGAGACCTAGTGAAGAGAATTTTTAGCTTGTGGTTTAATGTTTTTGAGGATAATCTAGAGTTCATAACTGCCTTGAGGCAGGCTGGTTGTAGGCAGTTTAGGCAGACCCCTAAGAGAGGCCTACTTTGGGCAAGTGGTGTTGGAGGAGGCCATTGGGCTGGACAAAGACAAATCCAACCATTTGACTTAAGTGTCAGTGAAGATGTTGAAGTCAGATGCAGCAGAGAAAGACCTGTCAAACCTAATCTCAGAAATGGAGATGATGAAGATGATTGGACAGCACAAGGACACCATCAACCTGCTGGGTCCTGCACACAGGATGGTCCTTCGTACACTATCATGGAATATGCCTCCAAAGACAACATACAGGAGTACCTGCAGGCCCAGAGGCCTCCTGACCTGGAGTACTGTTACAATATCAGCCACAATGCAGCAGAGCAACTCTCCTCCAAGCACCCGGTATTCTTTGCCTACCAGGTAGCCTGAGGCATGGAGTACCTTGCCTCCAAGAAGTGCATACACCAAGACCTGGCCACCAGGGAAGTGCTGGTGACAAAGGACAACATGATGAAGATCTCAGACTTCAGCCTTGCCAGAGATATCACCACATCAGTTACTATAAAATGAGAACCAACAGTGGACTGCCTGTGAAGTGGATGGTCCCTAAGGCCATGTTTGACCAGATCTACATCCACCAGAGTGACTTCTGGTCTTTTGGGGGTGATCCTGTGCAAAATTTTCACTCTGGAAGCCTCCCATATCCTGGAGTGCCTGTGGAGGTGGTTTTCAAGCTGCTGAAGGAGTCATTTGATGGATAAGCCAATAAGTGCACCAGAGAGTTATACACAATAATGAGGGGTGGCTGGCATGTGGTACCTTCAAGCTGCTGGTAGAAGACCTGGATCATACTGTGGCCTTGACCTCCAACCAGGAGTACCCGGACCTGTCCTTGGCCCTGGAACAATACTGTCTATGCTTTCCCAACACCCAAAGCTTCACCTGCTCCTCAGAGAAGAATTCCACCTTCTCTCATGTGCCGTTGCCCAGGGAGGCCTATCTGCCCTGACACCCAGCCCAGCTTGCCAATGGTGGACTCAAATGACTAGTATCCCTATTACTCCTGTCCAGATTCCGTCATAAGCTGTAACCCTTACCCCCCACCCTCCCTGCAAGACTCACTGCCTTCTCCTTTGTCCCTTTCCTACTGGCAGGAGCCAGCTGCCTACCTGAGGCCTTCACCCCTTGAAGTTCACCTCTCTTCCCCTTCCTCTTCCTCCTCCTTACAACCTGCTCATGAAAGAAAGGAACAGAGAGGCAGGTACTTGCTCGTGGCTACTTCCTTCCCTCCCATATGTTGGACCAAGACCCCTCCCTGTCATCTGGTACTGCCTAGACGTCGAGAGAGTTGGAGATGAGGCAGGCCAGTGAAAGCTGTTGGAGCTTTCCTGGTTTGGTTTTGTCTGCTTAGCATAACATGTAAGACTGAGTTCTGGTGGCAGGGACGTAGTCCTTGGGGCTATAGCACTAGCGAGGGGAGGTCAACTGCTCTGGGCCTTGGCTAAGAGCAAGCCCTGCTCCAGAGATATGGTGCCAAGGGCTTATCAATTTTGATACTAATTTGCTTTGCTGACCAAATACCTGGTATCAAAAGATGGGAAGGCAAAGACTGGAAGCAGTGTTGTGACCATGGGGTCCAGCCCCAAACTATGAAGAAAACACAAAGTGTATAAATCTGAGTAAGTATATATTTACACACCTTTTTAAATAGGTTGTTATCAAAGATTTAATCAATGGGTAATATGCTCCTCGTGGCTGGGAAGCATCAGTTGCCATATATTAAAAACAAAGAAAAGAGGTGTCTGGGTGGCTTCCTCCAAGAAGTGTCCCTTCTTTTCAGGTCATGATCCCAGGGTCCTGGGATGGAGCCCCACATCAGGCTCTCTGCACAGTGGGAAACCTGCTTCTCCTTTTCCCTCTGCCCTGCTTATAGTTCCTCTTCCTGTCTGTCTGTCAAATAAATAAAATATTAAAAAAAAAAAAACAAGAAAGAAACAAAATGTTTTTAAAAGGTCTTTTTTTTTTTTTTAAATTTTCTAGGGGTGCCTGGATGACTTAGTTGTTTAAGCAGATGTTTGCCTTTGGCTGAGGTCATGATTCCAGTGTACAGGGATCCAGCCCTGCATGGGACTACTTGCACCCCAAGGAGCTTGCTTCTTCCTCTCCCTTTGCACATGATTCCCCCTGTTTGTGTGCTTCTTCTCTCTCTCTCTCTCTCTCTTGCTGTCAATAAATAAAATAAAATCTTTTACTAAATAAATAAAAAAATAAATAAATTTCTAAACCTACTTTCAGTTTAGGTCCCTTAACAAAAATTGCTACTGCTTCATTAAAAAAAAAAAAGATAATTTAGAAAGATGCTTCCAGAGTTAAAAATCTGTTTTGTTTCTTTGTCAGGATTCAATATAGAAGTGCTTTAAAAAGTAAAAGAAAAAATATGCTATATTAACTCTAATCACACTATAACTTTGGTGGTTATATCAAGATAATGAAAAGTGATCTTAAAGCAAATTTCATTATTAGACATAAAGATCAAGTCAAAATTACAGAAGAGTAAAAGGATGAATTCATCAGGGAGTATAATAATTCTTTTTTTTTTAAGATTTTATTTATTTATTTGACAGAGAGAGATCACAAGTAGGCAGAGAGGCAGGCAGAGAGAGAGAGAGAGGAGGAAGCAGGCTCCCTGCTGAGCAGAGAGCCCGATGCAGGACTCGATCCCAGGACCCTGAGATCATGACCTGAGCCTAAGGCAGCGGCCTAACCCACTGAGCCACCCAGGCGCCCCGGGAGTATAATAATTCTTGAATTTTAATACGTAACAACAGATTTGGGGATATATAGGGAAAAACTAAGAACAAAAATCATAACTTCTACCTTGGACGACAAATGGAAAATAATTTCAACACCCTTATTTTAAGATTACATAGACAAATGGTCATCATATTGGTAAGATATGTAAGACTTGAACAAAATGATCAACTAACTAGATATGCTTGATATTACATTACAGTAACTGAACTAACTGAGGTCAGTCTTTGGTGAATCACAGAAACAGGTGGAGTTGTCAAACAAAGGAATCTTTGTTTACAACATACAAGGAGTTCACAGGGAATAAGTTCCAAAGCCTTGACTGTTTGAACAGGAGAGAGATTTTTATTTAGTATTTAAGATGAATACTCAGAAGGGAGAGTTTTATTATCCCGTGTATGGTTGGTCATAAGGTTGTGGATGCATGCACATCCACATATGTATTTGTGCAATATGTATTGCATGTTCACCTGAATGAAGCTTGTATTCCACCGAGGGCAGAAACTTCAACGTTAGAATAAAGCAGAGGTAACTGTTGGACAAGGGAAAGGAACTCTGCAGGCTTCAAGAGCAGATAGAAACTAGATGGGGTCTTGGGCTCATTTTCTGGGACAAGGAATGAAAGGCCTTGATTGCTTTTGAAATAGCACTAGGAGTTTTACCACTGATTTATTGTCTCAATAGCTTAGGCTATTTCCTGCTCTGGTGGTGACTGTTAGTTTTCCCATTGCCTTGTTCCCTCAAAATCCTTAGGAGTGAGGTTTTTGCATTTCTTTGTAAGAACCTCCCAGGAATTTTTGGAAGAAGTGTGCTGGGGCAAGTACACAGGTGGGGTATAGATCATTGAAAATAGCTGGGGACAAAAAATGACTTTTCTTATGTCAGGAAAACTATATCTCTTCTTTAATTTTCTAGGAACCTCTAACTCTTTCTGCTGATGTTACCAGCAGGCATCTGAGATATTACTGATTGTTCTCTTGAACCTAAGGAAAAGGAAATGTAGAAAGCAAAAGAAAAAACTTTAAAATCTATCCTGCAACTCATCAATTCACTGCAGCCACCTCTCTGTCTTTCCCTTTCTCTTTTTCTCTCTTTCTCTTTCTCTCTCACTTTCTCTCTCACATACGCACAACACACGCAAATCATCTTAAAACAATTTTTAATTTTCCCTATTCCATTTTAATATACTTGAGGCATGATCATTTTCTTAGTAAATACAAGAAAAAAAAATCTAGGATTCCATCATTCTGTGTGATTAAAGTATTGAGGAATTTACTTCCAATAGCACTTATAAAAACACATTTTATTTATGTAATATTATATAATCAGGTGCCTGCATTTTTCTTATTCTCTAACTAGTGTTATTTGGCAATTAATATTTTGTCAATCAATATTCCCCTATACCTGAATGTGTGGGCAGTGAGAGATGAGTTAGAGGCAAGGATGGTGAACACTCCCAACAACTGCAGACTACATATATCTTAAGCCATGATTTTCTTTGCAAAGGTCAACATTGATAATGTTCTAGTCATACCTCCGTGTACCAGGAAAGAAGTAGCATATTTCTTGAAAGACACAGCTATCAAAGCTCCATTGAGAAACCATAAAGATGGAGAAGGGATTTGCAAATTAAATATCTGATAATGGACATCTACTCTGATTATTTAAAAATGAATAAAAATAAAAAACCTTACTAATAACCAAACAGAGTATCCAATTTTACATGTGAAGGAAATAATGGAAGAGTCATGTCACCAAAAGTATATGGATGGCTTATAAGCACATGGCCAATTTCTCAACATTTAAACATTAAAGAAATACAAATTAAAATCATAATGAGACATGCTTACATATCTATTAGAATGGCTAAAATTATAAAGGCTAATTGTACTTGGTCTGAGCTAGATTGAGAAGCAACAAAAAATCTAAACTGTTGTTGGCATATATCATGATACAACCACTTTGGAAAATAGTTTCAAAAATTTTTAAATGAAAAATATGTTGCAGTTACACAAATAGCCATTTTATTCTAGGCATTTAACCAAGAAAAACAAACCCTATGTTCATACAAGGACTTGTATGTGAATTTCATATCAGCTTTATTTTTAAGAATTGAAAACAGTGGAAATGTTCATCAATGTCCATCAATAGAGCAAAGACAATTGGAGATTCTCAAAGTAATGATGCTGAGAAAAGAAAATCCAGGCAATGAATAGTATATACTGTGTGATTCCATGACTACAAAAAATCTAGAAAATACAAATTTA
Source organism: Mustela nivalis (assembly GCF_964662115.1). Classification (NCBI taxonomy): domain Eukaryota; kingdom Metazoa; phylum Chordata; class Mammalia; order Carnivora; family Mustelidae; genus Mustela; species Mustela nivalis. The sequence continues at coordinate 406,885 of NW_028136286.1, forward strand.
TATATAGTCACAGTCATCAAATATATTGGTGTGATTTTAGTGCCTTCTTCTGTGCTCCCATAGCTTCCTACACTTGTATCTCCGAGCATTTGTTACACCATGTGAAAATATGAACTCTTTCTCTTTATTCTGTCTTACTAGAATAAGAATCCTTGAAAGTTTATGGACAATTGAACTCTCAGTTATTAGCAGAAATTCTATCACACAGTAAGTTTCCAAATATAAAAGCCAGAGTTTTACAATGACTTCTAAGCTTTTACATGATCTAGCCACTCATTTAACCTCTGTGACCTCTTTCCCTGCTACTCTTCAGTCACTCACAGTGGCCTCCTTGCTATTCCTCAGATATGCCAGGCATGATCCAACCTTATGGCCTTCAAGATAGCCAATTCCTTTGTCTGGAGTGACCTTATTGCTGATAGTTCTGCGCAAATTCATCACCTTTCCATACATTTGTTCAATTGTCAGCTTCGTTGTAAGTACCCTGATCTTTCTATTAAAAGATTTAACTCCCCATCCCCTGCCTAGCAACCTTGATTTTTCTCACCCTGATCGAATTTTTCTTTTTCCCCATTGTACTCTTCCTTTTTGAATGCACTATGCCATTTTTATTAAGGTTTATAGCTTTGAATTGTCTCACCCATTAAAATAAAAGTTCTACAAAGCCAAGTATTTCATTTACCAGTGTAGTCTGAAGTAATATCTGCCATATAATAGTTCAGTAGACAACTGGTAAATTTCAAAATAAATTAATGTTGAGAGTATACTGAATTTCATAAGTCATTTCAATATTTTTTTCCAAAAAATAAACTACATAAAACATACTTTAAATTTACTTTCAAAATATTTTATAGCATATAATGGACAATATACATAAGCCTAAAGAAACAATCCTATAATTAACCATTTCATACCTACTTAAAAACTGCATAATACCACACTCTTAGATCCTCTTTGAATGCTCTAAAATAACCCTTCAAATGAAATACATTTTAAAAACTCACAGATTTTTTGGCAAATAATTTAATAAAATAAAAGTTTCATTCATCTATGTAGATCAAAATAAATGTTTTTAATAAGCATGAAATTATAACTCTGAAGTGTGCTAAAATGAAACCACCTGCTAAGGGTGAGAGAACAAAAATAAACATCCTTTTTCCAAATAAGAGGAATTTATTACCTTTGAATCAAAGCATGTGGATTTGTTTTAACTGGCAATAAAGCAATATGGAGACACAAACCATAGAAAGTCATATTTTAGATTTCCAAAAGACTTCTAAGTGAAGAGTATACATTTTTTAATTGCTACATAATGCTACATAATGACAAGATGACAGGTTGTGGCAAATAGCATTTTAAAAGCTCTACTCATAATGGAACAGAAGATGTCATTTCCCTATAATTTTATATATGTCTTTAATTTACTATATCTGGATACAACATATTACCAAACAGATGTTCATCAAAGACTAAATCATTTTTAATGGAACATAATAATTTGAACCTACATCTATTAATCATTTTTTTCGATCTAACATTTATAGTCTCGCTAAACATTTTATCAGTTGTTGACAAAATTCAAAATAAATAGGATAAAAAGTCGTGTTTGGAAAAGTAGATTTCTTCTCAAATTGGCATTTAAATGAAAATATTTGCTGATATTTTTTAAACTTTAAATGTAATTTTATATATATATCTGACCTATCAGATGATATAAAATTTTTGGAGAAAATATGACATATTTTTTGATCTTGGTTGAAGGTATTAATAAAGAGCAACTGTTTGTATTATTTGTATTGTGATATCTTAGTTAATAAACATGAATAACTGGTATAAAATATGTTTTTTTAAAAATTTTATTTATTTACTTGACAGAGATCATAGGAAGGCAGAGAGGCAGCCAGAGAGAGAGGAATGGAAGCATGCTCCCAGCTGAGAAGAGAGCCCACTGTGGGACTCAATCCCAGGAACCTGGAATCATGACCTGAGCCGAAGGCAGAGATTTTAACCCACTGAGCCACCCAGGCGCCCTAAAATATGTTTTTTTTTTTAATATAGAAGTATAGTTCTTGCCAAAATATGGAACTAGCTGGAACTGAATGCCTCCTTCAAAGTCAGCTCTGGAGAAATTATGCAAGTGTAATATGGAACTATTTCAGATATTAACCAAAAACAAAGAAATGATGATAAACGCCTTAAAATACTCAAAGTTGCCCTTGACTGGTATGTTTCAAGCTCTATTCCTGGTTTGAAGACAGGTTTTAACAGGCCTGTCACTGTAGAAATCCGCTGGATGTTTAGAGGCTATCAGAACTGTACAAAACCTTGAAGGGGTAAAGACTTGAAAATTCTTTAGAGAGATTAGCTCCCTAAGGCATTATTCCTCCACACATTTTCCTCCAATCAATTAAGACTGATGGATGAGGGGCACCTGAGTGGCTCTCTCATCACGTGGGTGGTGGGTTAAGCCTCTGCCTTCATCTCAAGTCATGGTCTCTGGGTCCTGGGATCCAGCCCCACATCGGGCACTGCTCAAAAGGAAGCCTGCTTCCCTCCCTGCTTGCCTGCCTCTCTGCTTACTTGTGATCTCTCTCTCTCGCTCTCTTTCTCTCTCTCTGTGTCCAATAAATAAATAAAATCTTTTAAAAAAGGCTGATGGATGATAAATTATGAAAACTGCTCCCTCCAAATGATGCTTCTTCATAAGGATTTAAGAATTTAAAATTGAAACTTGACCGTAGGATTTATCTTATAGAATAACATCAAGTGAAGGCAGTTATTATTAGTTCTGAAGTATTTGTGATTCTGAATTCTTGGCCTCATTAGTAAATTTATTTTTAAATTCTCCCATGGAGTGGTGATTGGCCTTCAGTCTTTCATTGATATACATCATTGGGTCAAATGAGATGTGTGTGCCCAGAACTATATATAATCTTTTTTGTATTTCACTGGAGATGGCATTTCTGAGTTTTGTTCAATTGAATTTGGACAGATGTTTTAATAGTCACTTCTAGAGTTGGCCCTGGAGAATATCTTCCTTTTTTTCTCTTCCCGATTCTCTGAAAAACCCTGACTAATTCACATTATCACAGTAATATCATAATTCAAGTTTTTCCAAACACTATAGCTGCAAAATAGAAGGAAGCTACTCAGAATGGAATACTATTGTGAATGATTGAGAAAGAAAACATTATTATAATTAAGCTACCAGGTTTCAATGTATTTTATTGTTGCTTAGAAAATCCTAGCATACCCAGACTTTACAGAGATTTGATGATCCTAAGAAGAGCTGAACTCATGGACCAAAATAACTATGCACATAAAAAGTACAATTACTTACCTAAAAAATATGATGTGGTTAACTTTATATGCCAATCCAAGTGTTATGGGAACAGGAATTAAAAAAATAGCTTAGGGGCGCCTAGGTGGCTCAGTGGATTAAGCCACTGCCTTCAGCTCAGGTCATAATCTCAGGGTCCTGGGATCAAGTCCTGCATCAGGCTCTCTGCTCAGCAGGGAGTCTGCTTCCCTCTCTTTCTCTCTGCCTGCCCTCTGTCTACTTGTGATCTCTCTCTGTCAAATAAATAAATAAATAAAATCTTAAAAAAAAAAAAAGAATGACTGTACTTTCAAAAAATAGCTTAAAAGGAGCGCCTGGGTGGCTCAGTGGGTTAAGCCGCTGCCTTCCGTTCAGGTCATGATCTCAGGGTCCTGGGATCAAGCCCCACATCAGGCTTTCTGCTCAGCAGGTAGCCTGCTTCTCTTCCTCTCTCTCTGCCCACCTCTCTGCCTACTTGTGATCTCTCACTGTCAAATAAATAAATAAAATATTTTAAAAAATAGCTTAAAAGTATATGATAAAATAATGATATACATATACAAGGAAAAGAAAGATACTATACTGTGAATATAAATTAAGTGAAAATTGTTGAAATAAAGAATACAATAAATGGAGACTAAGATGAATATAGCTGTAAAATGAATAAATGAGTTGGGAAAAACAAACAAACAAATTAATGACTTCTGCCCAAATACAGCAGAAGAGAAAAAAAAATAAAGAAAATATTTAAATAAGTACTGAGATAAATTTTGGAGAATTAAAGAAAGATAAAAGATACCAGACTTAAAATGATGCCAAACACGAGATATCAGAAACAAAACAAAACAAAACAAAAACTACACACACTAAAAACCACTCGTATACATTATGGTGAGTTTTAAGAATATCAAAAACAGAGAAGAGCATAAATGATGCCCAAGAGAAGAACAGATCATCTAAAATGTACAAGAATAATACTGACAGCACAATTCTCAATAGTAATAGCATATAAAGAGACAGCTGGGAGTTTTTATAGATGGAAAAGATATTTGAAACTAGGTATTATACATCAATCCAAATTATTGATTAAATTTGAGAGCACAGTAAAAATACAATGAAGCATGTTAGGTCTTAGAACATTTATCACACAGAGACACACATTTTGGAAAACTTCCTTGGAAGACAGCTCAATTGAGATCGAGAAAACAGAATTATGTACTCAAAGGCACATTTTGAAGGAAGGATTGAATATAGTCTGCACTGCAAATATTCTTTAATCGTATGTTCTGAATATCCTAAATTTAAGAAGTATTTGTTCAAATATTTACCTTTAAATAAATCCTAGGAGACTTTTTCTTGGATTCTGGAAAATCAGTCCATTTGGATACAAATCTTTTTGTCACTGATGGAAATTTTGATAGCCCTTAACTGTGGAATGCCTAATGTATTGTTACAGCAATTGTGATTTGCCAATACATGGGTGATGTGTGTGTGTTGTGTGTGTTTATTTTTATTTTTGATGGTTTAACTCTTCTATGAGATTTTTAAGTAGACATGATTTTAATAAATTATGATTTGTTGAAATTTATCTGAGGTTATATATAATAAAATGAAATTTGTGTGAACTAAAGAAGTGCATCTCCATTTTTTTTTGTTTTAAGAGTAGACTGGTCTTTAAAAATTGTCCAAAGAAGTACATTATATTCATTATTAAATTTGATAATATACTATAAAGTATTTATGGTCATATTGGACCATATCAAATTCTACTATTAATTCATATTAATAATTACCATAAGAGGAAAAAGGGATATTTTTCAAAATAAAAATTAGCGTATTTTTCAGAATATGATATAGTGTTATTCACTGAACTGAGGGAACAAATGTCAAAGTCTAACACAGTCTACAGAATGTTTTAACATAAATTGAAATTTAAATCTGACCAAATTTCACAGTTTTAAGTAAAATGATAGCACTTTATATCCTTGAAAAGTGGTAAGTGACCCAAAACATGGCTTAGAAAAACAAATTTAACACTACACTAGTCTGAGATGGTTAAGTTATGGTACAACTTGCCATTGTGTATCATCAAATGGTATATTTTTTTCTTTTGGGCTTGTCATTATATTTTATTTTAGCCATTCTGGTAAGTGTGTAGTGATATCTCAGTGTCATTTTTTTTTAAAGATTTTATTTGTTTATTTGACAGAGAGAAATCACAAGTAGATGGAGAGGCAGGCAGAGAGAGAGAGGGGGAAGCAGGCTCCCTGCTGAGCAGAGAGCCCGATGCGGGACTCGATCCCAGGACCCTGAGATCATGACCTGAGCCGAAGGCAGCGGCTTAACCCACTGAGCCACCCAGGCGCCCTCTCAGTGTCATTTTAATTGCATTTCCTTGATGTCTAATTGTGTCAAAATATATTACTTTGATGTTTAATGCTCTGAGCTTTCTCAGTTCAGGACCATGAAGCCACTTAGGAAAAATACAGTTGCAGAGGCACTCATAGACCAACTCTTATTTCGAAATAAGAAGAAACATTACTACCCATTCCAACAAAAAATAGATTTGTTATGCAGCAGGGATTTTATAAATTACCTGACACAACTTATATAGTAAGATGAAATGGGACAGGCGGCTTCTTGCAGCTATATACAACATCATTTTAATTTCAATTTTCAGTATAATTTTTCCAAGGTATACACAGAATATATATTTAATGTAAATTGTGAACATTTTAAACTCTGTATATGGAAATTAATCAATTTTAAGTTTATAACAATCAAAATTAACGGAAGTTTATTTTAAATTAGTTAGCTTTCTCTGCATTGCAAGACAGAATAATCAAGAATTGGTAAGAAAAAAGTAATCTCTGTAAAATTACCGGGGGTGCATTATAAAGTGTTCGGTAACTGATCAAACTCACAATTTGGATTGAATGGCAAGTGATTTTTAAAATCTGGAACTCATTGTCAATTTTTTTTTCTTCATTGTGTCTTAATAAATTACTGTGTTCATTTGCATGGAAGTGAAGAAAAATGCATGACATTTCATCTCAACACTAACACCTTTAACTGGCAACTCTGAATGTACTTTACAGCAGTGTAACAAAGTAAAGATCAATGATGTTTCATGAAATATCTGTTATAATTCTCAAGGAGATAGGGAGTTTGTGCAAAAATGCAAATCACTTTGCGACTAAACACATTGTTTATTTCAGCTAATTTTAAGAAAATATGCTGAGAATCTCTCAAAAAAGGAAGCAATGATTTAGGTTTGCCTTCAAACTCCTTATCTAATCCTGAACCAACAGCACATAGTTCAAAGAGCAACTAATTTGAGTAGCTCCAATTTACACATTTCCTAACAATGCTTAATTTAGTGGAATTTCTGTCCAATTATGGTAATTTGATGTAATGAAAGACAAAAGTTCAAAAAGATCATCCTTAATTTATATAGATGCCAAACTCTGCATTTTCTGAATGACGCCCAGGAACGTATTTTCAAAAACAAACAAACAATGCCAGAACCACTATTAGGTCATCTCTAGGCAGAAAGTGACTCAGAGCTTACATTACTCTCTCCCTGAAAGTATACTGTAGGCACTGAAACTACTACCCTGAGTCTGTGCTATCAAATTCCTTAAGTTAGAAAGTTTTAAAACCCGTCTGTGTGGGAGTATTTCATTTACAGATAGAGATTTGGTTGTTTATACATTTTCATACTTGATTTTTAGGGTGTAATAACTATGTTTTAAAATTCATGGTGGTTTTGAATACTGTTGGATAATTGAGCTAAAATGGTATATCCATTCCTCCTAAGAAACAGAAATTATAGAAAGGTAGTGCTTTTCAAATCTGACATCTTTGAGTCATTGCAGTTTCATATAAATGCAATAGGAAAAGTGTCATTCATGTTTATGATATTTTCTATAAATAAATTAGAATGTACTGGAGGCCTGATATAAAGTGGGATGCCTAAACTTCAGTAAGATCTTGTTTTCAATTCAAAATAAATTTTATTTTTTATTTTTTTATAATGTCCCTCAATTTCAGATAAGCACCCCCATAATGTCCACTCCGGTTTTTTTAAGATTTTATTTATTTTATTTGACAGATAGAGATCACAAGTAGGCAGAGAGGCAGGCAGAGAGAGAGGGAAGAGGAAGCAGGCTCCCTGCTAGGCAGAGAGCCCGATGCGGGGCTCGATCCCAGGACCCTGGGATCATGACCTGAGCCAAAGGCAGAGGCTTTAACCCACTGAGCCACCCAGGCGCCCCCAAAATAAATTTTAAATTGAATTATGCACCTCTAAGTTCAGAGACAATAAACATCAACCAACACAATTAATAAGTTCTATTTCTTGAAATTTCGGGAACATTGATAGTCTCATCTCCTGGAAGAACAACAGCTAAAATTTTAGGTCATGGATTCCTGCTAAAATATCACTTTCCCAAAGAAAATTAATGTTAGGAATTTTCATTGATTGTTATTGATCATGAAGAATATAACAACCACGATAAAAAGAGTAGGAAAAACATGATATCTCATCTGTAAGGGCATGTGGAAAGTAGGAAATGCTAATAAAAATAACTACCATTATTTCCTAAGTTAACATAATACAACAGAACAAAAATATTTCAAAACAATGTTTTCTTTTTTTTTTTAATTTTATTTATTTATTTGACAGAGAGAGATCACAAGTAGGCAGAGAGGCAGGCAGAGAGAGAGGAAGAAGCAGGCACCCTGCTGAGCAGAGAGCCCAATGTGGGACTCAATCCCAGGACTCTGAGATTATGACCTGAGCCAAAGGCAGCGGCTTAACCCACTGAGCCACCCAGGCGCCCCCATAACAATATTTTCTAGGCTCATTCTGATAACTCTTTTCTACATTCAAATTTAAAGGTTGAGGCATGTGATATATATTACACAAAAAACATCCCAAGGCATTCGTTAAAAAAAAAAAAAAACTCTTAATAAAGAACAAATCCAAAGGAATTTCTTTTCTAATTTAATTAACAAATTATGAATTGACTTACCTATTTTATCACAGTGTATCAGGCACCAATAATATTTTTTAATCGTCACACCTGATGCAATAGTTACCATCTTTCAAACATACTGATCACGAACAAGCAAATAAACAAGAGCACCGTAGCTTAAGATCTACCTGCATAAATATAGGCTACTTCAGACAATCTCTTCACCACAACATAGAAATGAATAGAAATCATACATGCTCTGTATGGACATACAGATGAGATAGAATGGGATGATGTTAATATATGCAGAATTTTTATTAATTACATTGTAAACCATAATATGGAAAAACAGAATACAATTTTAGAAATACCCAGGTCACCATCATTGTTTTATTTTTATATGTGTAGATAAGGAGTTTAATAAACAATCCATGACTATTCAACTCCTTATATTTTGAAAATTTTAGCAAAAGTAACAAACCTAGCACCTAGAAAATTGTACCTATCTGCAATATACAGCTTTGCCAGCATGGTAGAAGAAAAGCAAAACAAAATAAGTAAGAAAAGTTTAACATTTCACAAGAGATTTGCTTTTATTTTTTTATTTTTTAATTTTTATTTTTCATTTATTATTTACTTCTATTTTCTACTTTATTTTAATGAAAATGTCATGACCATAACATAAGAGCAGAATTAAACCAACATGAGAAATTATTTTTTCATAAGTTAAAATAAACTAGCTTGGTGATTAATTCAAAATTATATTACAAACTTCAGTGTTCTTGCAGTAAGTATCACTGCATAAACAAATGAGTCAGGAGTCATAAACTAATGATGATTCTAAATGTTATTTAGAGAGACATTCTGTTCTTAATATATTTCAAATATTCTACACAAGGCAAAGTGGATCCAAGTAATCTGTAGGCAAAATAAGATTTTAGAGAAGTATATATTTCCAACAGTATTTATAAAATATTACCTTTATGTAAGGCATCATCCTGGACTTTGTGGAAAACACACAAAGGAGTAAGAAGTGGCCCTTCAAGAAACATATACAATATCAAGGTTTAACATGAAGCAGCATGTCTTCTCTAATTAAAAAAAAAAAAAACATTGTACCAACTGACTTTACTGAAACTTTATATTTATTGCTCTCATTTTAGGTCATAGTGTCCTTCTGCATGCAGGCTGCTATAACGGACATGATATAGACTTAATAGCTTATAAAGAACAGGAATTTATTTCTCACAGTTCTAGAACGGAGAAGTTCAAGATTAAGGAATGGGCAGATCCAGGGAGAGCCCACTTCCTCATAGATGGCTATCTTCTCACTGTAAACGTACATGATGAATGAAGCAAGAGAACTCTCTGGGGTCTCCTTTAAAAGGACTGTAATCCCACTTATGACCTAATCACCTCCCAAAGGCCCCTATGTTTTAATACTAGCACTTACAGAGTTAGATTTCATAATATGATTTTGGGAGACATAAACATTCACACCATAGTATATATAAACAAAAAAAGACACAAAAACAACAAACAAAAAAATTATTTTAACTACCTATTATTTTCAACTACATAAACTTTTAATTTGTTTCTATATAATATTAAATAACTCATTTGAGTGATTCACTTATATCCAATGCATCTGAGTGCAATTAAATTTGCTTACCCAGCATATCCAGAAGCATATTTCTTCAGACTATCCCATTCCCCACCTTACAGGATTTACCACAATTAGAAGACATGGGATAGAGGATAGATAGATAGATGTATACATAAACACACTTGTACATACCCATATGCATATTTTTTCCTGTAATGATACTCATGCAAATAAAATTTAAGCTCAAGGAAACCTGTCTTGTGTGTTACTTAATATCCAGTTTTTAGTCAACATCCAAAAACAAATAATCCAATAAAACCATGGATAGAAGACATGAACAAGTGTTTCCCCAAAGCACACATTCAAATGTTCAGTAGATACATGAAAAGATGTCCATCATCATGTATCATCAGGAAATTGCAAAGCAAAACTAGAAAGAGATACCACCTCACACCTGTCAGAATGGCTAAAATTAACACTACAAGAAACAAAAGGTGTTGGAGAGGATGTGAAAAAGTAACACTTGTGGGGGCTGCCTGGGTGGCTCAGTGGGTTAAGCCTCTGCCTTCAGCTCAGGCCATGATCTCAGGGTCCTGGGATCAAGTCCCACATCGGGCTCTCTGCCAGGCATGGAGCCTGCTCCCTCCTCTCTCTCTCTCTACTTGTGATCTCTCTCTGTCAAATGAATAAAATCTTAAAAAAAAAAAAGAAAAAGTAACAATTGTGAACTGTTGGTGGTGATGCAAACTGATACAGCCATATTTGAAAACAGTATGGAATTTCCATAAAATTTAAAAATAGAAGTCCTTTTTGATCCAACAAACCTGTTGGTGTGTATTTACCCAATGAATATAAGAAAACTTATTCAAAGGGATGCTAGCACCCCTATGTTTATAGCAGCATTATTTATAAAGCTAAGATATGGAAAGCGCCCAAGTATCCATCAATTGATGAATAAATAAAGAATAAGTGGTATGTATATACAATGGAATATTATTCTGCCATAAAAAAGACTGAAATCTTGCCATTTGCAATAACATGGTTGGAACTAGACAGTATAATGCTAAAAGTGAAATAAGTCAGTCAGAGAAAGACAAATACCTTTACTCATATATGGAATAAAAGAAACAAAACAAACAAGCAAAGGGGAAATAATAAGACATAGAAAGAGAAACAAAGCAAGAAACAGACATTTCATTACGGAGAACAAACTGATGGTTACTTGACGGGATCTGAAAGGAGTGATGGATTAAATAAGTGATGGGGGTTAATTAGAGCACTTGTCATGATGAGCACTGAGTGCTATATGTTATATTGTACACATGAATCTAATACAACCATATATGTTAACTAACTGGATTTCAAATGAACATTTTTTAAAATCCCAGTTTTTAGCTCACATTCTGGCTTACAAAAGGGATTTAGTCAGGAATTTGGAGATTAGTTAATGAACAAAAAAGGGGTGAACAGGCAGTTGTTAGATAAAATTACTATCCTTTCTGGCATGATCTTATACCTTTTATCTAGAAGTATTTTTAGCACTTTAGACTCTTCCTATTTTATTTTGAATCATTAAACAAAAATTTCCTCAAAGGACCTTAGACTCCATCCAATTTGAGCAACAGTTTGAGAGAGGAAATGGTGTCCAGGAGGAAAAAAAAAAAAAGATGAAACTACTATTGTTTACTAGTGAATGCATAGTTCTTCCACAGAAGAAGCTCTAAATGGTCATGGCTCCAGCTTTATATGTGCTCAGTCATATGTTCAGAAGTAGGTAACACTATCAAAAAATATAAAGCATCTGAGATTATTTTCCCTTATTTGAAAGCTGGTGTATGAGTCTGCCGTAGTTTCTTGGGTGTTGATAGAAGACGCAGACTCATGTTTCAGAAATAATATAGTTTATTATTCACAGCAATAGAGGTAGCCAGAATATTAACATTATTTGTGTGTGTGTGTGTGTGTGTGTGTGTTTGTGTGTGTGTAGGGATGGGAGTTATATATCAGTTCTGAGCCTCAGTTCCCACAAGAAGAATCAAAAGAGAGGCAGATAATATTTGCAAACACAACAGGTTAAGTTAAAAAAAAAGATACTATTTCTGTCTTCCAAGTCTATTCAATACAACCATCTTCAAAGGATGGCCTAGAACAAATAATAAATGCAGAAATGTAAGCAACCAATTGAAAAGTGTCTCCCAAGAAACACACTTTGAGAGTCTTCATTTGACAAAAATACTATAGGATATTACATGGATCAGGTGCATTGAATACTGGAAGGTTAAAATTACAAGGGACCAAATATTTTTAAGCAGTTCTGGCATCCAGTAGAGTTCAAATAGGTTTTATAAGATTGAGGAAAGAAGCCATCAAAACCTGGGCCCAGGGGCACCTGTGTAGCTCAGTGGGTTAAGCCTCTGCCTTCGGCTCAGGCCATGATCTCAGAGCCCTGGGATCGAGCTCTGCATCAGGCACTCTGTTCAGCAGGGAGCCTGCTTCCCACGCCCCCCCCCCCCCGCTATTTGCTTACTTGTGGTCTCTGTCTGTCAAATAAATAAATAAAATCTTAAAACAAAACAAAACAAAACAAAACAAAAATCCTGGGCCCAATTTTCCCAAAAGTATGATTCTGATTCTAGTCTCTATGATGTTATCCCTTGAAGACAATGTCTCTAATTGAGTTGAATTAGTTTACTAAAGAGCATACCCCCATTTGTTGTAGGAGATGAACAATATGCAAGAGGCAAAATGCCACATGGAAGCCACCTTGTCTTCAGTGGAACATAGAATCAGTTCCTTTGGGATGAATTTGTTCCACATTTGACTTCCCACTTAAGGGAAAATAAGAGTGCCTTCTAATAGATTTTAAATAGGAAATGACAACGGAAGCTTATACAAGATTATAAAATGGGAAATTTCATTTAGATAAGCAATCATTTCAAAGTCATCTTCTTAATATTACAGACTCTTCACATAATCATAATTTTATTTTGGTATTATATGGTAATTTCAAATATAGTAAATATAAAGAATTTACCTCTGTAATTATAGCGAGTCTGGTCGTAGTTTAATGGCAACAAAACTTCAATTTAGAAGTATGGTCTACCAATTATTAATACATTTGGAAATGGTGTGTCATCTTCACTCCACTTGTCTCACTAAAACAGTGAGCCAAAAAAAGTAGGTCCAAGCTGTTTACTATGGTCAAAATGGGTTGCTTTTGCACTTGGTAAAGAAGCAGTCATATTTTGGAAGAAAAACTGAGGCTATTAATATTTTCAACTTATTTTCAGAAAAGGAAAGAAAGGATAATCTAACCTAAAGCCAAAATCTTACACAAGGTGGCTGGACAATGATCTTTTCCCAGATAAAGGGTTTTTCAACTTAGCCATGTTAGGAGGAAGAAGAGATGAGACATTGTGGACTTGACTAACATTTGTACACTGTTCAAAAAGTTTTCAAAATAATGTGTATTATTTTTCTTCTTTTAGTTGAGACAAAAAAAAAAAAAAACAAAAAAAAACCACTAATGAGCTTACTCTTAAAAGGAGGTAAACAAGAAACTAGCAAAGATTGAGTGTTAGGTATTGTCCCCCTCCTTTTTTTTTTTAAATTATGTTATGTTAGTTACCATACAATACATCATTAGTTTTTGAAGTAGTGTTCCATGATTCATTGTTTGTGTAAAACACCCAGTGCCCCATGCAATATGTGCCCTCCTTAATACCCATCACCAGGCTCACCCATCCCCACATCCTTCTCATCTTTAAAACCCTCAGTTTGTTTCTTGGAGTCCATAGTTTTTCATGTTTCATTTCCCCCTCCAATACCCCCACTTCATTTTTCCTTTCCTTCTCCTAATGTCCTCCATGCTATTCCTTAGGTTCCACAAATAAGTGAAACCATATGATGATTGACTTTCACTGCTTGACTTATTTCACTTAACATAATCTCCTACATTCCCATCCATGTTGATGCAAAAGTTGGGTATTCATCCTTTCTGATGGCTGAGTGATATTCCATTGTATCCTTGGATCACATCTTCTTTATCCGTTTGTCTGTTGTAGGGGATCTTGACTCTTTCAACAGAATGGCTATAGTGGACATTGCTGCTATGAACACTGGGGTGCATATGGCCCTTCTTTCCAGTAAAATAGAGCTAGCCTATGACCCAGCGATTGCACTACTGAGTATTGACCTCAAAGATACAGATGCAGTGAAAAGAATTAGGTATTGTTAAAGCACAAATGCAGGGGATAGAAGTTATGGTACAGAAGAGGGAAGGGCAACCATATGGCAGAGTAGAATAAAGTAGCTCAGGAAGAAATTAGTCATATCCAGATATTGTAAGGCATGTGGGGTTGGCAGGGAGAGCATGAGAAATCATAAGAGAATAGAGAGAAAATGGACCAGGCAGGAGAGGTTTATAACATTTTAACATCTAAGGTAAGCATATGCAAAGCAGAATAGGGAAAGAAATAAAAGTTTTTATAAGACTCAATACATAAGGAATAACGTGGAGGACACTGGGAGATGGAGAGAAGTGTGCTGGGGGAAATCGGAGGGAGAGACAAACCATGAGAGACTGTGGACTCTGAGAAACAAACTGAGGGTTTTGAAGAGGAGGGTGGCAGGTGGTTGGGTGAGCCCAGTGGTGGGTATTAAGGAGGGAATTTATTACATGAAGCACTGGGTGTGGTGCATAAACAATGAATTTTGGATCCCTGAAAATAAACTTAAAGAAAAAAAAGACTGACTACAGACATGGACCTCAGTGTAACACAGATATGGAACTCACTGGAATACCAGCCACTTCCCACCGACACACACAGACTATGATAATAATAAATAATAATGCAATTAAGAAAATTGCCTGCCAAATAATTTTTCCTCTTTTTTATTTTTATGATTATTATTTTTATTTTATTTTTAAAGTTTTTATTTAAATTGTAGTTAGTTAAAATAAGGTTAATATTACTTTCAGGTGTACAATATAGTGATCAACACTGCCATACAATGGCTTAAATAAAAAAATGAAAAAAAAATTTTTAAAGATTTTATTTTTAAATAAAACCTCTATACCCAAGGTGGATTTCAAACGTACAACCCCACGATCAAGATTTACATATTTTACTGACTGTTCCAGCCAGGCACCCCAACAAATAAAAATTTTATAAAATTGTTGAGTTTGTGGGAGTCTCATTTGCTTAGTCAGTTAAGTGTCTGCCTTTGGCTCAGATCAGGATCTCAAGAGTCCTGGCATCGAGCCCCATATTGCTCATGCTCTCTCTCTCTCTCTCTCTCTGGCTTTTGCTCTTAAATAAATAAATAAAATATTTTTTTAAAAATTGTTGAGTTTGTTTAACTAGTTTTAAACTAGTAGACAGAGATGAAGATAAAGTATGATGTAATGGCACGGAAAAATACAACTTACACGTTTTAAAAAAAAAAATGTGCAATGCAAGTTACCTCACTTCTTTTATCACCACACTGGGACTTTCCCTACTGAGTTGTTGTAATGTAAGGACCTATTTTATATTTTTATATTTTAGCAAGAGGCTTTCATTGAGGTTAACCCTTAAACTGTCCTTGTTCCCCTTCCCCCAGGGGATTCACTTAAAAACAAGTCCTGGAAATCAGCTCCAGGTAACAAAGCCCATATACAAGGGTGGGTCAGGCCAGGTGGAGACATCAATCAGCGGGAGGGGGGCGGTGTTTGCATATTGTCTCCCTAGATACTAAGGAGTTTGCCCCACTCCTCCGCCCTTTGGGAAACTTTTTTGCACCAATCCTAATCAAGGTGTAATAGGCTGGGTCAAATGTCTATACTAGGGTAAATTGAACCTCAATTGGTCACCTAGCCTCACTGTGGAGTTTCCTGTGTGTGTTAAAATCTCATTGGTCACCTGTGCGTGGCCAGGCCTGACTGCATGGCCTTTGCCCTTAAAAGCTAGACTGTGAAACAGCAAAGGGTTTCCTTCTCTCATAAGAGGTGTGGCCCCGAACGTTTGGTTAGATTCTTGATGCTTGGCATGAAATAAAGCTTTGCTTGACCTTTGCTTTACATCAGTCTCGCTCCTTTAATCATAGACCCATTATTGGGGCATAACAGTATTAATCTTAAAGTTATAAGTCCACAATGCATCCATCATCCATTCTACCCCTTAACATTCCCCTTTGGACAGACCCATGATCTAGAACAAGCCTTATTTTATAGTGCCTTGTAGGAGATTTTTGCTGCTGCCTAAATTGCCTACTTTCCTCTCACCATTACCACGGAAATTGGGTCCACTGAAACAAAGGGGTAGTGTAAGAAATTAAGACTTCCATAAATCTCTTTAAATAATAAAGTATAAGATAGTGATACCTTTTTTTCTGCCACATAACCAATTCTTGCAAGAATAAGGTCATATAAAAGAATTTACAACACATGCTAGCATTATCCTACTGGACCCAGACCATTTGTATGTTTCTCTGTCTCTGAGAAATGTAGTTATTTACATGACTGAAACCTAAAAATTGTTTGATATGACCACTAATATCACCTACATTATTTTAAAGCCTGTTTAAAGCTTCTGTAATACATAGGCTTTGTAAACACTTATTAAGCATCTTGTATATATCAAACACTTTAAAAATCTCTGCTTAAAAAAAAAAAAACTCTACCTCAATGGAACTTTGAGTCTGAAAAAGATACAGGCAATATACAAGGCAACAGATAGAATAATTACATATTTGATTATATACTCTGAGGATGTCACCTTAAATTGATATGAAAATGATCAGAAGGATCTGGATTTCTTGTCAAAATTTTTTGCCTTAAAAAGAAATTGATATTTAGGGAAAGTTGTTACTGAAAGAGGTCCTGTGTCAACCAAAAATGTTAAACCATGATCTCGCTAAATTTTCCAGTTGTGATCATTGCTTTGTTTAGCTGTCTTCTATTAAGACTGAATTTAGTAATTCAGTCTCAGATTTCAGTAAGTCTTTTTTAAAAAGATTTTATTTATTTATTAGAGAGAGAGAGGGAGGGGCAGAGGGAGAGGAAGAACCAGACTCCTTGCTGAGCAGGCAGCTGATGCAGGACTGGATCCTAGTACCCTGGCATCATGACCTAAGCTGAAGGAAGACACTTAACCAACTGAGCCACCCAGGCACTCTAGACTGTAAACTTCTTAAAGGTAAAAAAGTTTATTCTTCTAGTAGTTCCACAGACATTTCTAACATCCATAAGAAAGCATGTACTGATGTAAAATGCCAGCAAATCAAATTATTTAAAAAAGAAAGAAAGAAAGAAAAGATATATCTGGATAAAGAGAAAAACAGAAAATCTAATAATACATTGAATTATTAGAGCAAAGAGTGGAGGAAGAGAAAATAAATATGAAATAGAGATTTCCACTAAAAGAAAAAAATTGAATAAGGCAGGAGATTTAGAAAATTATTATGACAGACTTGAGAAAAAAATAAAATAGGAATTTTTAGAAAATAGCAATGAATGAAAAGGTAAATTGTTCCTACCTCTATAATATTAGCTGTTTGTTGTTGTTGTTGCTAATTTACCTATTTAATCTAATAAACAAAGAAAGGTTTCATTTAGGGATAAGGTTTCTCTCTCTATATATATATTTTTTCCATTTAGGGATAAGGTATATATATATATACATAGATATATATGTATATATATTTTTTTTAATTTTAATTGTTGGAAAATGTGTCACAGAATGTGTTTAAACTTTAAGATACAGATGCAACATGTAATGAACTGCATTGTTTGAACGTCTAATTTGTAAATGCTGTTAGAGGAAACTTGGTGGAAATGTTCTTATGTGCTTGTGTTTCTGGAACTAAGTATATTTATTAATAAGGAATAGTTTAAAATTATGAAATGACCAGGAGCGGACAATTTTCCTAATCCTATCAGCTCTTTGCAGCTCTTTTATTAGCCCCCTTCAGGAATATCAGCTTTTTTATCTAATTAAATTTTATATTAATGTGCTTTTGACTTTTGGCCTTTCTCTTCCTTCTGTTCTTTTTTTTCCCCTAAATTACATGTTTCTGTTTAACAGCTACTATCAATTCTTTGATATGAATTCTCAACATCAATTTACTAACTCCAGAGATGAAGGAGCATCAATATTTAGAAGCGAAGAATACAAAGCCTTGGGCATCTGGATGGCTCAGTCACTTAAGCATCTGCCTTCGACTCTGGTGGTGATCCCAGGGTCGTGGGATGGAACCCCAGGTTGAACTTTCTACTCAGCTGGGAGCCTACTTCTCCCTCTCCTTCTGCCTGCAGCTCCCTTTGCTTGCGTTCTCCCTCTCTTTGTCAAGTAAATAAAATAAAATAAAATAAAATAATGTAAATAATACATTTATTTATTTATTAAAATGCAATTATTACACAATACATAATGTATTGCATAATTATAATAATGATTAAATAATTTATTAAATATTTATATTAAATATATCAATTTAATTAAATAAATATTTTTAGAATTTAAAATATTTCAAATTTAGATTATTAAATATTAAATCATTAATTTAATAAATAAATATCTAAACATAATTAAATAAAATAATTTATTTATTAAAATGAATAAAATAATGTTGTCATTATCTCAGCATGTATTTTTAAATAGTCTAAAAAAAATCTAATAAAGTCTAAATACATTGAGTTCAGATATTTATACAAGTTAACCCAGACACTGAACCCACAGTTTCAAAACTTTTGTTTTTATCTACTACTCAAAATACGATTTTAATGTATTTATTTGTAACTTTGACATAGCAAGGAAACTTGGAGGAAAAGGAGACATTTGCTTTTAATATTTGAAAATTATTTTGTTGATTTAAAAAAATAAAAACCTTAACATGTGAGCATTTCTTCTTAAATAACACTGTGAAGTTTCTGAGTCGCATTCTATTAAAAGTGCTGATAAAATGGCCTCAGTTACTCATTTAAATTATCAGCTGAATGGGTAACAAATGAAGTAGAGAGCTTTTTAATTATTTATGAATGTATTGCTTGTGGATGGAGTGCCACATAGAGTTACCTCTCTTTTTGGCTTTGTTTTGTGAGCAGCAGTGGAATCTATGAATGAGATTAAACATAAGGACATTCACAGAAATTCTTAATGAACTTCTGGGGAAGGGCAATAAGTGCAAGGAAAAACTGCAGCAAGACTAATTACAAATTTCAAGTGGTCATCGCTTAATTATAGAAGCTTTTAAGTTCAAGTAATATATCTTTTTCATGAGCCTATCATATTGTATTAATTACCACAAACTGCACTCTTGAACACTTATCTTTTCACATATTTCTTATTCTTAGTACTTAAAATTACCCTTATGATTGATAAGTAAATGGATTTTACTGACAATGCATTTATTTACATAAATAAATAATGCTGTTTATATATATAAAAACAATTGAATATGTGTATGTGTTCAATGAATTTTTTTTCAAATTAACATCTTAATTCTACCACATTAGTTACAAATAGATATAGACTTTATAGATTCATCAAATATTTTATTCTCAAATTTATATGTCCTTTGTGAAGTAAATGAAACTGTATATATTAAATATAATCCTATCACATGTAACAGTTACTAGTGCATCCCAGGACATACATAGGTCAGGTCCTACTCAAGGCATCACGGATAACTGGATTTAACTTTCTATCTTAGGAGTCTTCTGTATATTTCTGTGGCTTTTATACTACAATCAGGAGGAAGAATTCTTTTGCTAAAAGCTTCCAAATGACTATGCGAGTAGATTATTTGTAGACTAGTGATATAATATTATTGTTTAATATGTGAAGCATGATAAAATAAAATGCTATTGCCATATTTAATTTGTTCAGTAAAGCATTCATTTAGTTATCAAGCATTCATTTTCTTTTTTTAAAGATTTTATTTATTTATTTGACAGACAGAGATCACAAGTAGACAGAGAGGCAGGCAGAGAGAAAGGAAGGGAAGCAGGGTCCCTGCTGAGCAGAGAGCCTGATGTGGGGCTCTATCCCAGGACTCTGGGATCATGACCTAAGCAGAAGGCAGAGGCTTTAACACACTGAGCCACCCAAGAGCCCCAAGCATTCATTTTCTTTATACAGAAGAGATAGAACAATATTATATAGTAGAAAATACAGTAAATAATCTAGAAACCTTGATCATTTTGTTTTGGCAATTTTAGAACATAAAATTAGCTAAAGCTCAAGTGCAAGTTATATTTGTATCATAGGAGGAAAAGTTAATTAAAAGTTTGTTTATTACCATAGTTTAACACTTCAACGAAATGATAACGAGTCCAAAATCAATGAATATATGAAGTATACAATAAAAACAATAATCTTGAGTGTATGTGACTCACTGTAGGTATTGATAGGCTAGAAATCAAAGGGAAAGTATCTATAGGGTTTGTTCAGTTCCATGCTCATCAGATTAATAGGCTTTCTCATATTGCTTCCTTCACCACATTAATTTGTCTAATGAAGTTTTCAAGAGTTAAAGACAGTGATAGGTTCATGGCTGGAGAGAAGGTACAGAATCTAAGATAGTTCAGCAGTGCTTATTATTTAAGAGAAAGACAGCATGGGAGGTGAGGGGTATATCATGCATCCTGTTTTCACTCCCTTTGTGGAGCACCTAGCTGGAGGTCATGTAATAATAACCAATGACCAAAAAACAATAAAAAAACCCAAACATCCATGTGGAAGTGCCATCCCTGCCTGGAGATGAGTAGACTGCTCAAACAGATCCTGGGCAGGCATCTCAGCCCAGGACTGTGTTGGGGAAGCTGGTTCCTGGCTTTGGGCGCAATCTGGAAGCCAGCAAACTGACGGGAGAGTGCAGCCAGGGTTAACAGGACTGATGATCTTTTTGCAGCCAGGCCGCGGGTGGACACCCGCTCAAGGAGCCAGGCTAGGAGGCTGCCCAGCGCCAGCGCTGGTCAAGCTTGCAGCCCCCGGGGCTTCCCCCGCGCCCCAGCCAGGGCGGGGCCTCAGGAGGGAGGGGGCGGGGGCGGGGCAGAGAAGGGGCTTTGCTAATTGCCAAAGCGAAAAGGGAGCTCGGGGAGGACTCAGGAGGGAGGGGGGCGGGGGCGGGTGGAGGGCGGCGGGGAGAAGGCTCTTTGCTAATTGCCGAAGCTGGAAGTGAGCTCACAGAGGATGTGGCTGAGAGTCTGGGAGGAGGTGGAGGGGCTGGCGGAGGAGGGGCGGGCAGCGCCGCGGTGCTGTGCTGCGGCTCAGTCGGGACTGCAGGACCCACCGGACTCGCTGCCCGTACGCTCCCATGTGAGGCTCCGCTGTCCCGCTCCTGCTGCCTGCTGCCCCTCCCCGCCCCAAGGCTTCTCCGGACCACCCTCTGCACAGGGGTAAAGTGACACCGCGCCGCGCCCTCACCTGGAGCAGAAAGCGCGGACCCGACCTGGGGGCGAAGAGGGGGGTTGTGGAGGCCCAGCCTCCCGCGAACCCCAGGGCACCGGGACCACCCCGGACGCTGCGCCAAACCCGGGTCCTCATGGGGTCGGGCTGGGGACAGCGCCTTGCGAGGTGCCCCCCGCCAGCAGGCACGCTAGCCCCCATCTTTCCGCAGCCCCATGCGCCCGTGCTGAGGACCCCCTTCCCTCCCCCGCCGTGGCCCCGCTGCTTTTGTTCTGGACTTGGGATCCCAGGTGGAAACTAGTCCCTCAGACCTCCCTGGCAGCAAGGAGGGCAGGGAGGGATTCTTGGTTTCCTGCCCTGGGTCCTCCTCTCTCCCCATTCACAAGCCTTCTGGCTTCCCTTTACTCTCCTCATTGTCAGTTTTCTGAAATGGTTTTCTTCTGCATGTTGACCCAAAGAGCTATTTCATGAATGAATATACACGAAACTGAGTTGGAGCCCACCTGTAGAGGCCTTTCATTAGAATGGTCTCTGGTTCTAGCCTCAGTTCAGAATACTGCATGTACCTGAGGACCAAGTCCAGATGTTTCTTTCATCTCTGACTTGAATTTGAAATCCTCCTCAGACTTCAGCTTCCAGGATTTCTCCAGTCCTTGCTCTCCCACTGTCTTGGTGGGGATCCGCCATGAGTGTTGAACACAGGAATGAATGAATGATATATACCCCAGACTGCTGGGGCTTTGTCTTCTTTTGCTGAGGTTGGAAAGGCTTGGGAGAGACCCCCTGTATGCAGATAGAGAGCTGCATGCAATTGCTTAGATAAACGTGTTCCCCACTTAATTGCTTGGGCATTGAACATTTCGCCCTTAACCTGTGGCTTGAGCATTTAGGAGGAGACAATCTGGAGGTGAATCAGAAGATGGCTGAATCCACATGGTGGTGGTCTGGGTTTGGGAGATTTTCCTGGAGATTCAAAGGAAAGATATAAATTCTTCCAGTGTGGAGTGGTAAACATTTTATCGATGGGAGATGGAAAATAAATGGTCTGGTTAAACTTTCCCGCCCCCTCAAAACCCATTATTTGAAAACACAAAAAGGGAAGTGAAGGGAGAAATCCTCCCACTCCCATTCCCACTCACCTCCATAGCCATCTCCTCTTCCAAGAACCTAACAGACAAGGTGCCAAGAAGTGTTAGGTACCAGCAGTGGTCTCAGATCTCATTCAAGAATCATGGTGAAAGGCTTTCAAATAGATTGTGGGGGAACAGGGATCCAATTAGGGGGGGACAAGTTTAAGGTTTGCCTGGTCCCCTAAAAATTAATGGCACTAGAGAAGATGAGCTTTGGGAACTATAGCTTAATGGATACAATGTGTTAAAAGCTTCAGTGAGTCATGGTGGGAAGAGGCCAAGAGGGCAGCAAACACAGTCTTAGATGATGTTATTAATAGCACTATAGGCTCTAGATTTCCTGTGGTGGTGTTCTTGGCAAGACCAGCCCGGCCAAAGTGGATACTCTCAACCTGGAACAGAGGGTCTTGGAGATGCCAGCACGTGAGGTATGATGAGAGGGTAAAATGATAGGAGGTGTCCTTTGGAAGGACTGACTCCTTGACTTTAAAAGGGAGAACCCAAATCTGTAGGTGAAATCTTTCTGGCTACAAAGAGGGCCAAGGCCTCCTAAGGTCAAGGTCTCCTCGTCACTTGCAAAGATGTCGAAGAACATATTCAGACATTTCAAAGATGTCCTCATATCATTGGTTCCCACTCTGGAATTCTATCAATAAGGTGAGAGTTCCTCTAGTTGAAAAAGAGATCTAAAAAGACTTCCCTTTCTCATGTAATTTCTGTAACCTCCAGGACACACCCACCTCCCCCTTCCAGCTCTGTAATGAAGCCACAGCTGGTGCCAATTTGTGGAACTCCTTAAAGGCTATTCTCCCTTATATACCCCGGGACCAAGTTCCCATGCTCCCTCACCCGATTTCCTGCACTCACCTCCCACCTGGTGTGTTCACACCTGCAAGTGCCTTTTACCAACCCCTTTGCCAAAAGGCAGCCAGAGTGACCTTTCAAAGACCTATCAGTTCCTGGCATTTGTCTCCATAGAAATCTGCACTGATCTTCTAACAAATTCTCAGTCCTCCAAAGGCACCCATAATCCTCCCATCAGTCTATTCATACCCCTCCAACTGACTGATGCCTGTTCTGCCCCATCTCTCTGCCCTTCAACCACACTGCCTCCTTCTTCCTGTGGAGACCTCTCATGGCACCTGCCTCCAAGCACAGGTGATTCCCATTGATGGGAAGACCCTCTTCTCTCCCCCATCTCCCCACTCCAGTTACTCCCACTTATTCGTGAGCTCACAAGCCCCATGGTACACACTCTCCATGCAGCCTGCTCTCTCTTTTCTAGCACTGGCCTCCGTTTCTAGCTGTGCTTGTGTCATGGATGTCCCTCCCCAGCCAGCCTCCAAGCTCTCCTTCCCTTTAGCTCCAACACCTGACACAGTGCCTGGCACGTAGTAAGCCCTGGCTAGCTTCTAAGAGCCTCACTGAGGGACTGAAAGCATTTTAAAAATGTCACCACGTAGGCTCGAAACTGTAGGCAGAAAAAGCTTTGCCTGGATTGACATTTTAGAGACGTATTCATCAAGTTGGATGTGTTCACTGACTTTACCTTGTAAAATTTAAAAAAAAAAAAAAGGACCTCTGTATCGCTTCGCATCTAAGGAAGGCGCATGTATACTATTAGACCACGTTATGAGCTTAATGGAAGGAGACAAGATGTTTTCGCTAAGAAAATGTATAAGACTGTTGAGGTCAAGTGGGAGGAAACAGTCCGTTTGTTGGAGCATTGCTATCTTACTCTATCACAGCCACTCATAAAAATCTGACACGGGGTGAGTCAGAATTGTCTGTCGGAGATGAGTTAGATCTGGCTCATGTTCCTACAGACATGAAAGCCAGAAACGAAAAAGGAGGCTTTAAAAGCGTGGGTTGAGGAGGCGGTGTGGTTCACTGCGATGAGCTAAGTGCCCAGGGCCACCAGCAGACATGCTGGCCTGTGTCCGTCCTTTGTTCTGGGGTCCCTCTTGCACCATGTGGTGAGGCTGGTGGCTGGGAGAAGCTCAGGACAGGACCCGGTGGCATCTTATTTCTCCCACCCTCCTGTGGGCTCCAGTGGTCTCCAGTAGGTCCCAAGGGACAGCCTGCCTTCCTTGCAAAGCCCAGTAGCACTGGGAGCAGAAACTGGGGCCAAAGAGTGAGCACCCTGTTTGACAAGCTGGACCAGCCACCTCTTCTTCAGATGCAGGGGGAGCCCTGGCATGCTGACTCCTCCCTTCTCCCTTTCCCCTCTCCTCTTTCCTCCCTCTTTTCTTCCCCTCTCTCCTTCCCTGGTGGTGCCCTTTCCCAATGCCCACTTCATCCCTTTTCCTTTCTACATACCTGTCTTCTAGAGTTTCTTCTCTTTCCTCCCCATTACTTCCCTTCATCTGAATCTCCTCTTTGGTCCCTTTGTCCCTGCTCTCTGCTCCTCCTCCCCTTCCCTGGCCCCTGTTCAGCTCCATACTGAATGCAGGCAGAGCTGGACTAACATGCTCACTTGCTTGCTCAGCCAACCTCCAGAGAAGTCACTCTTCGGTGGCCACCTTCCTGACCCCCTGGTCGCTTCTCCACTTGTTCAGATATTGCTCTGAAGTCTGAGGAGGACAGAGCGGGGCTGCCACAGAAGCAGGCCAGAGGAGAAACCAAACCATGTGTCCACACTGTCCCCCAGCACTGCTGCTCTGAGAGCTTTCTGAGTCCTCAACAGGGTTAGGATTTAGGGGCTTCTTCAGAACCGGGAGTGAAAACAAGCATAGGTCAAAAGAAAAGCGACGGCCCCCACACAAAAATAATAATCACAAATGAAAACTATGTTAACTCTGAAGTCCCAAAGTCGAAGAATTGCCTTGAATCTGTCACTAGAAAGCACCCAAGGCCTCACTCTCTGGGTTCTGGGTGCCCTGGGAATGGCAGGAGGCTCTGACATGCACGTGGGGGTGCCGAACTATGAGGGCTAGCCTGCCCGCTGGCAGGGGGGGGGGGTACCTCCTGTGGCGCTGTCCTGGCACGACCCCCTGCGTAGGGGGTGTGGCGCGGCGTCCTGGGTGGTCCTGGTGCCTGGGGTTGCCGGAAGCCTGGGCCCCGACCTCTCCACCCTCCCCCCCCCCTCTCCTGTCCTGCGTTTTCTGCTTCAGGTGAGGGCGCGTCGAGGTGTCACTTTACCTGTGAGCAGAGGGTCCTCCAGAGAAGCCATGGGGCAGGGAGGGGCAGCAGGCAGCAGGAATGAGAACGGGACACCGTGGCCTCTGGGGCTAAGCTGGAGCGTGGGAGCGCAGGGGCAGCGAGTATGGTGGGTCCTGCAGTCCCGAATGGGCTGCAGCACAGCACCCTGGAGCTGTGTGCCCCTCCTTCCCGCCTGGGCAATTAGCAAAGCCCCTTCTCCTGGCCCCCCCCCCCGCCCCGCCCACGCCCCCCTCCCTCCTGAGTCCTCTGAGAGCTCACTTCCAGCTTTGGAAATTAGCAAAGACCCTTCTCTGCGCCGGCCCTGCCCCCTCACTCCAGGGGCCTGAACCCTGGCTGGGGTGCAGGGCTATGCCCTAGCATGCTGCCCCATTGCCAGCGCCTGCGCTGGGCAGACTCATAGCCTGGCTTTCTGAGCGGGTGTCCACGGGCAGCCTGGCTGCGAAAAGATCATCAGTCCTAAAGGCCAGCTGCACTCTTGGGTCAGTTTGCTGGCTTCCAGATTGCGCCCAAAGCCAGGAACCAGCTTCCCCAGCACAGGCCTGGGCTGAGATGCCTGCCTGGGA
This sequence comes from Mustela nivalis, assembly GCF_964662115.1. NCBI lineage: Eukaryota > Metazoa > Chordata > Mammalia > Carnivora > Mustelidae > Mustela > Mustela nivalis. The sequence goes on from NW_028136286.1 coordinate 433,034, forward strand.
TCTGTCTGAGCAGTCTCCTCCACTCCAGGCAGGGATGGCACTTCGACCTGGATGTTTGGGTTTTTGGTTTGTTTTTTTGGTCATTGGTTATTACATGACCTCCAGGGTAGGTGCTCCACAAAGGGAGTGAAAACAGGACGCCTGATATATATGCATATGGCCATTCTAGAAAAATAGCTTGGGGTTCTCTCGGAAACGCGGCATTGGTCCTTGCACTATGGTTTAATAGAAAAGGGATTATGCACCAAGTTACTTAAATGAGCATAGGTTGAAATCGTTTACTGAGAGTAAATATTTTAAATAGTTATATTTTAACTAAATCTATCATCAATCATAAATCTATTACACGAAGGTTACAGGCAATTTAAAAGCAAGAGCACTCTCTTCAGGGTTTTAAATAATCCCTGTCTGTCTTGGCACATGAGAATGCAAAGATAGGAAATGGTTTGTAAAAGATCATATAATAGCTTTTACTAATTCTATTTATTTGACAGACAGAGATCACAAGTAGGCAGAGAGGCAGGCAGAGAGAAAGATGGGGAAGCAGGCTCCCCGCCAAGCAGAGAGCCTGATGAAGGGCTCGATCCCAGGACCCTGAGATCATGACCTGAGCCCAAGGCAGAGGCTTAACACACGGAGCCACCCAGGCGCCCCCAGATGAAATACATTTCTGACTTAGAAACTTCAGATAGAATTATTTTGTCCATGATGACAACTGAAGAAAATGTGTCATCCCTAAACCTAACCTTAAACCCTACCAACACTGAAACCTAAGCTGACCTTAAAGCCCAAACTAGAACCCTGAATCCCAAACCTGGAATGGAACCCAAAGCCTGTACCTGAGCCCTGGATCCAAGCCCTGAACCACGAACCCAAACCCTAAACCAGACCTCCAAGTCATGAAACCTGAACCCAAATCTCAGCATGAAGTCAAACCCCAAATTTGACCTTGAACTTTATCCCATAAGCCCTGAGTCTTAAAGCCTAAATCATAAACTTAAAGCCCTAAACTATAACTCTGTTCCCTTGTCCTTCACTCTAAACCCTCACCCTAACACTAAACCCAAAGCCTGATTAGAACTCTGACTAAAACCTGAACCTGAACCCAAATTCAAACCCTTCACCACACTTTGCTTATGCACTTGCCATTGATGGATATTTGCAGTTTCTACCTCTTGATTCTTGTGAACATTGTTTGGGTTGGGGGCTAGGGTTAGGGTCTTGGATTAGGGTAGGGTCCAGGCTTGAGACCAAGTTGAGGTCAGAGTGTGGGTCTGCATCAGGGCCATGTTCAGTGACACTGTTTGGGTCAAGGACTGTTGTAATTCCACATTGTTTCCAATTCATTGTTCCTTAGCTATTTGGGGGGAAGTTGGGGGGTATTGGGCTCCATGCAGCTTGAATTTCCGGAATGAAATGGCATCAGCTGGACCCGGGGAGGGAGCAGGACCTTCCACTGAAGGGTGAGCTCCCACAGTCCTGCACTGCCTTGCACCGCCTGCAGAGGGCGCCAGACCCCAGCACCCGCCCTGAGCCCAGGCTGCACAGCCACAGCTGTGACCTGAGCCCTGCCTTTTCAGGACCCACTGTGGAGACTTCTGGAGAATGTGGGGCGCCTCCCACCCTGACAGGACAAGCTGAGGAGGGTGTGGCTCTGCATCCACACTGACCGGACCCGTTGTGGAGGACGCGCCCACACTGGCAGCAGTCCAACCTCCTAAGGACCAGACGCTGGAGGAGGTGAGGAGAAGTCCCTTAGTGGACTGTCAAGGGGTTCGTGGTCTCAGGACCCCACAGAGAAAGGGCGCCCTGTGTAGACACTGGGGCTTCCGTCGTTTTGTGTGAGGAGACGTGGCCTCCTGCTGTGCTGTGCGCGGGGCTGTGGGGTCCCCCCTTTCTGGGCTCGGGTGATCCTTGGTCCTTGTCTGTGTTTGTGTGCTCGCGGATTCGGTTCCTTGGGCTCCTCAGATGGTCTGCAGTCAGGGAGCGTCCCCCTGCTTTGGTGCTCGTGCTCTCCCCACCTCAGCCCTGCGGGGTCCTTCCCGTGTCCACACCCACTCCAGGCTTGCGCCTAGTCCGGAAATTCGGGAGCCAAAGTGAGGACTCTGTAGCCGGTTTTGGGGAGAGTAGGTATTTTCCCAGTGTGGGTTCTTCCCTGAGCACAGTGCCTCCCCATCTCCGTGTGTACCCCTCCCTGTCTGTCGTCATTGTTGCAGGGCTGTCACTTTCTTGGTTCAGGGGCCTCCTGGGTATCTTGCTATCTTGGATGCAGGTGTAAATGAGATCGTTCTCAGCAGTCTCTTTCTGATGGGTCCTTCCGAGCACCTAGGAGTGCCACTAATTTGTGCATATTGATTTTGTTCCTTGCAAGTTCTTGAATTTATTAGTTCGATTGGCCTTAAACTTAATCTGCCAGTTATTTGACCAGCAGCATGGGTTTAATTGGGAAGAGCAGAGAATGGCAGTCTGGGCTGAGCAAGCTAAGGTCCCATCACAGGCAAGTGCGAGAAACAAAGGAGAGGAACATTATTTCATGGAGGAGGAAGAAGTTGGGAAGGGTGCTTGAAGGAAAGTCCCTTGGAGAAAGGCAGGGTGATGGAGAATTCTCACCAGCTGAGCTGCAAAGCTCCTACAAAAAGTCAGGAGATGAACCTCCAGCTTCCCCTGTGGGGCCTAAAATTGGTGAGTCTCTCCTGTGGGGGATTGCAATGTGGGGTCTGTAATGGGCACTGAGCACCAGGCGCCCCCTTCCAGCCTCCCCTTCTGGCATCCCCAGTCCACTTTACTGGGGCTTCCCTTCCTGCTTTTGCACAGTTCTAACCAGCTTGTGGTGGAACGTTGTGGAAAAACTGAAATTCCAAATCCACTGCTTCTACTGCACCTGAGATACAGGGGCCCATGATTTAATCCTCCCACGATTCTCTTGCTAGCCCCACCTGTCCGTTACTCATTTTGAGAGTTGATATTACCAAAGTACTGTAATTCTAAAAATTTCTGAATTAGCTGTATTATTTCTTTTTAGGTATGAAGTTAACTTCCAATTATATGAATTTAATATTTTGGTCATTGTTTTCTAATTTTATTGCCTTATTCTTGGAAAATATAGCCTGATATTTAACTCTAGGAATTTATTGGCATATACTTCTGGCCTAAATAATGGCCTGTTTGTGTAAATGTTCAACTTATGCTTATATACTTACTGAAGACTCTTGTTTTGGGGTTAGGATGGCTACATTTATTAATAGATCAGGACTATTAGATTCTCTAAATTTTGATGTCTCTTAATTTAATCTAATTAAATTATCAGTTAATGAAAGAAGTTAAATTTTTTATGTACTACTGCATCTAAACTTATCAAAGTCTTTGCTATAATTAGACAAGTATGTCATCCTGTTTTTATACCAAGTCTCACATTAAAAAAATCATACTATCTGAAATATTATTTATTTTTATTATTATTTATTTTTTTTTAAAAGATTGTATTTATTGGGGTACCTGAGTTAAGTGTCTACCTATAGCTCAGGTCATAATACCCGGGTCCTGGGATAGAGCCCCGCAGGGGGTTCCCTGCTCAGTGGCGTGCTTCTCCCTCTCCCTCTGTTATTCCCTCTGCTGTGTGCATGTTTTTCTTTTCTCACTCTCTCTCAAATAAATAAGTAAAATTTAAAGATTATCTCTCTCAAATAAATAAGTCAAATTTTTTTTCTCAATGGGAGGGAGAAGCAGACTCTCCACTGAGCAGGGAGCCTGATGCAGGGCTCAATACCAGGACCCTGGGATCATCACCTGAGCTGAAGGCAGACACTTGAACCGACTAAGTCACCCAGGCACTCCAGCTGTTTATTTATTTATTTATTTTTATTATGCATATGTTTTATCTCTCTTTTCTACAAGTCTTTTTTTTGATCTTTTTACTTTTTTCATAAAACTGAATTATTTCAAGATGACTTGGTCATCCTCTTTTCCCCAACCTCAAAGATCATAGAGTATATTTTAACTGTTAAAATAATATTAGTATTTAAGTGCTGCCTACACAAATTAAGGCAAATTATCTGTGGTCTGTATTCCTGAAAATATTTTTTTTATTATGCCTTCCTATGCCAATGACATTTTATAAGGATCTAAATGTTTCCATTTGTGATTTTTTTTCAAGATAATAAAGCTATTACTTCATTCTTTTTTATATCTGATGTTATTTAAAAAATTTCTGTCAGTCTGATTCTTGTTTCTTTATTAATGAATTATTTTTTTTTCTCTCTAACACTTGTGATTTTTTTTGTGTGTCTTTGGTATGTATGCCCTAGTTTGGGATTCATAGAGTCAACTCTAGTTATGAATATTTTCTTTCTTTTCTTGTATGTAAGTTTTAATCCAGTGTCTTGACTATTTTATGCTTGAGAAATAGATGTACATTAATATTCAAATATTTCTTTCCTTTTTCTTCTTTCATTTAAAAAAAGTCATTTATTTTATTTTATTTAAAAATATTTATTTATTTATTTGGAGTAGAGAGAGAGGGTCATGAAGAGTGGCTGATTATATACTTTCAATTTGGGAGGAGGTTAGGGATAGCACAAGCCTCCAAGGTATTTTATAAACAAGGTTTCCAGGACCTTGAGGGGGCTAGCTATTGTTAGGGAAAGGTCATTTATTACTATTTAGTAAAAACTCAGGGAAGAGACTCTTCTGATGTGTATCAGTGGGTATATGCTTGGGAGATGATTGCCAATGTATATCTTGAGGGCAGGGGTGGGGAGTAGAGATAAAGAAGTTTCCAAAGTAATTTTTACATGTGAAAGTAGATTTTCAGTATCCTGGGGGCTGGACTAAGAATGCTTTTTGCCCTGAGTGGATGTGTCCACATGGAAGCAGCTGAGTCCCCAGAGGAGCTTCAAGGACTTGTCAACAGGCTATGAGTAGTAAGGAAATCTAATTTCTTCTCTAGCTTTTGTTCCACACACATCACCTACATCTTACACCTCTTTTATATTGATAATTTTAATGCTTTGCTGGTATCCAGATGACTATATCCTTAAGTGACTTCTTATCTCTATTGAATCCATTATGTATTCTATCCATTGTATTCTTAATTCAACTAGATTACATATATTTAATCTATTAGTACCACTAGGTTCTTATTCTTGTTTTTATTTCAAAATCTTTCCTTATTTCCTTACATTATTTATTGGGTATATTTTAAATCCCTGAAATACTCACTTATTATATATAAGCTGTCAACCGTATTCTTATTTTGAGGTAGCTATATCTTTTTGGGTTTTAGGACATCATACCAACAATGCCAAATAATTTTCAGACAACAGCAGGATCTCCAAGAATTCAACTAAATTCTGACACTATCTACCTGAACATAGTGTAAGATTTCATCAGTTAATGGATCAGTCCTCCAAGACTATCTCCAACCCCACCTCAGATGCCAGTCTCACTGTAGGCCCCAGGTTATTACCTGTGCTTGTGACTGAGCAACTACAGGTTGGAGGTCCCAGTGGCCTACTTCTTACGTTCTTTTAATTTGCTACAGGGACTCACAAAACTCAGAAAAATACTTACTTTATGTTTGCCAGCTTATTAAAAGATATAATAGAAGATTTAAATCAATAGATAGATAAAGAAGTGCACAGGGCAAGGTATAGAGAATGGGCACAGAGCTTCTATTACCTTCTGTAAGACTGCCACTCTTCCTGCCTTTTCATACATTTCACAAACTAAAAGCTTTCTGAACCCAGTCCTTTCAGCTTTTCTGTGGAGGCTTCATGACATAGTCATGACTGACTAAATCATTGTCACTTGCTGATCTAATCTCCAGATCCTCTTCCCTCCCCAGATAATCCTGTATTGGGAGGAAGGGGAGGCAAAAAGTTGTGAAGGCTTTCACCAAGTGGTTGGTCCTTCAGGCAAACAGCCCTTGCCTTGAGTGAGGTCTGAAGGTCACTTCATTAACAGAACAAAACACACCTCTCTCACCCTTATCACAGGAAATCCCAAGAGTTTTAGGAGCTGTGAGTCAGTAGCCATGGTTGAAAAACAAATATTCAGATGACCAAAATATATTTCTTGTAAACCACTATATTACACTACATGCTTAAGTATTTAATTATGTGATCTTTTAAACTAATATTTTTCTAAGAGTATAAACTGTTCTGGCAGTAATCTGGATTGGGGAGTGATGTATTGCCAAATTTCTGTCGTTTTAGTCCAGGAAGTCAAAGAGAAAGAACAGGAGAGCCCCTTAGGGCAGGAAGTTCAAAGTAACAATGTTAACTACTACTACCTTTTCTTGATTTTTTTTTTTTAAACAAGCAAATCTTCTCTTCAGAGTTGCAGTTTAAAGCCAAGAACATGCAGAATTGGGAGAAAAAATAGGTAAATTTGGAGACTTGCAGAGGTAGAATCAGAGTAGTGAAAGCCATTACAGCAACTGAACTAACTGAGGTCAGTCTTTGGTGAATCACAGAAACAGGTGGAGTTGTCAAACAAAGGAATCTTTGTTTACAACATACAAGGAGATCACAGGGAATAAGTTCCAAAGCCTTGACTGTTTGAACAGGAGAGAGATTTTTATTTAGTATTTAAGATGAATACTCAGAAGGGAGAGTTTTATTATTCCGTGTATGGTTGGTCATAAGGTTGTGGATGCATGCACATCCACATATGTATTTGTGCAATATGTATTGCATGTTCACCTGAATGAAGCTTGTATTCCACCGAGGGCAGAAACTTCAACGTTAGAATAAAGCAGAGGTAACTGTTGGACAAGGGAAAGGGACTCTGCAGGCTTCAAGAGCAGATAGAAACTAGATGGGGTCTTGGGCTCATTTTCTGGGACAAGGAATGCAAGGCCTTGATTGCTTTTGAAATAGCACTAGGAGTTTTGCCACTGATTTATTGTCTCAATAGCTTAGGCTATTTCCTGGTCTGGTGGTGACTGTTAGTTTTCCCATTGCCTTGTTCCCTCAAAATCCTTAAGGAGTGAGGTTTTTGCATTTCTTTGTAAGAACCTCCCAGGAAGTTTTGGAAGAAGTGTGCTTGGGCAAGTACACAGGTGGGGTATAGATCATTGAAAATAGCTGGGGACAAAAAATGATTTTCTTATGTCAGGAAAACTATATGTCATCTTAATTTTCTGGGAACCTCTAATTCTTTCTGCTGATGTTACCAGCAGGCTTCTGAGATATTACTGATTGTTCTCTTGTACCTAAGGAAAAAGAAATGTAGAAAGCAAAAGACAAAACTTTAAAATCTATCCTCCAACTCATCAATTCACTGCAGCCACCTCTCTGTCTTTCCCTTTCTCTTTTTCTTTCTCTTTCTCTCTCACTTTCTCTCTCACATACGCACAACACACGCAAATCATCTTAAAACAATTTTTAATTTTCCCTATTCCATTTTAATATACTTGAGGCATGATCATTTTCTTAGTAAATACAAGAAAAAAAAATCTAGGATTCCATCATTCTGTGTGATTAAAGTATTGAGGAATTTACTTCCAATAGCACTTATAAAAACACATTTTATTTATGTAATATTATATAATCAGGTGCCTGCATTTTTCTTATTCTCTAACTAGTGTTATTTGGCAATTAATATTTTGTCAATCAATATTCCCCTATATCTGAATGTGTGGGCAGTGAGAGATGAGTTAGAGGCAAGGATGGTGAACACTCCCAACAACTGCAGACTACATATATCTTAAGCCATGATTTTCTTTGCAAAGATCAACATTGATAATGTTCTAGTCATACCTCCGTGTACCAGGAAAGAAGTAGCATATTTCTTGAAAGACACAGCTATCAAAGCTCCATTGAGAAACTGTAAAGATGGACAAGCGATTTCCAAATTACATATCTGATAATGGACATCTACTCTGATTATTTAAATATGAATAAAAATAAAAAACCTTACTAATAACCAAACAGAGTATCCAATTTTACATGTGAAGGAAATAATGGAAGAGACATGTCACCAAAAGTATATGGATGGCTTATAGGCACATGACAAATTTCTCAACATTTAGACATTAAAGAAATACAAATTAAAATCATAATGAGACATGCTTACATATCTATTAGAATGGCTAAAATTATAAAGGCTAATTGTACTTGGTCTGAGCTAGATTGAGAAGCAACAAAAAATCTAAACTGTTGTTGGCATATATCATGATACAACCACTTTGGAAAATAGTTTGAAAATTTTTTTAAATGCAAAATATGTTGCAGTTACAAAAATAGCCATTTTACTTCTAGGCATTTAACCAAGAGAAACAAGCCCTATGTTCATACAGGGACTTGTATATGAATTTCATAGCAGCTTTATTTTTAAGAATTGAAAACAGTGGAAATGTTCATCAATGTCCATCCATAGAGCAAAGAAAAATTATGATCTATTCATTAAAGAGATTACTATTCAACATCAAAATGAACTATTTACAATTGGAGATTCTCAAAGTAATGATGCTGAGAAAAGAAAAGCCAGGCAATGAATAGTATATACAGTGTGATTCCATGACTATAAAAAATCTAGAAAATACAAATTTATATATAGTCACAGTCATCAAATATATTGGTGTGATTTTAGTGCCTTCTTCTGTGATCCTATAGCTTCCTACACTTGCATCTCTGAGCATTTGTTACACCATGTGAAAATATGAACTCTTTCTCTTCATTCTGTCTTACTAGAATAAGAGTCCTTGAAATTTTATGGACAATTGAACTCTCAGTTATTAGCAGAAATTCTATCACACAGTAAGTTTCCAAATATAAAAGCCAGAGTTTTACAATGACTTCTAAGCTTTTACATGATCTAGCCACTCATTTAACCTCTGTGACCTCTTTCCCTGCTACTCTTCAGTCACTCACAGTGGCCTCCTTGCTATTCCTCAGATATGCCAGGCATGATCCAACCTTATGGCCTTCAAGATAGCCAATTCCTTTGTCTGGAGTGACCTTATTGCTGATAGTTCTGCGCAAATTCATCACCTTTCCATACCTTTGTTCAATTGTCAGCTTCATTGTAACTACCCTGATCTTCCTATTAAAAATTTTAACTCCCCATCCCCTGCCTAGCAACCTTGATTTTTCTCACCCTGATCGAGTTTTTCTTTTTCCCCATTGTACTCATCCTTTTTGAATGCACTATGCAATTTTTATTAAGGTTTATAGCTTTGAATTGTCTCACCCATTAAAATAAAAGTTCTACAAAGCCAAGTATTTCATTTACCAGTGTAGTCTGAAGTAATATCTGCCATATAATAGTTCAGTAGACAACTGGTAAATTTCAAAATAAATTAATGTTGAGAATATACTGAATTTCACAAGTCATTTCAATATTTATTTCCAAAAAATAAACTATGTAAAACATACCTTAAATTTACTTTCAAAATATTTTATAGCATATAATGGACAATATACATAAGCCTTAAAGAAACAATCCTATAAATAACCATTTCATACCTACTTAAAAACTACATAATACCACACTCCTAGATCCTCTCTGAACGCTCTAAAATAACCCTAAAGGAAATACATTTTTAAAAATAACAGATTTTTTGTCAAATAATTTAATAAAATAAAAGTTTCATTCATCTATGTAGATCATAATAAATGTTTTTAATAAGCATGAAATTATAACTCTGAAGTGTGCTAAAATGAAACCACCTGCTAAGGGTGAGAGAATAAAAATAAACATCATGTTTCCAAATAAGAGGAATTTATTACCTTTGAATCAAAGCATGTGGATTTGTTCAAACTGGCAATAAAGGAATATGGAGACACAAACCATAGAAAGTCATTTTTTAGATTTCTAAAAGACTTCGAAGTGAAAAGTATACATTCACTTCTCACTTATTGCTCCTACATATTCATGAATTTGAGAGAAAATATAGGCCCTGTGTGTCTTAGCAACTAATGGGATATTTTTTGATATTTACATGCTTACACATAGTATGTGTTATAGTCTTCTCTTTTACATGCTGTAAAAAGGTTAACCCCTTTTCTGCAGAGATCCGAAAATGTGAAACAGTGCCTGAGTAGCTGAATTCATCTAATTCAAATTTCTTGCAGGTCTAAGACCTATTGATTTTCACTTGACTGCCTCCTTTTTCATCTGTCAATTGGTTACAAATTCTGGTACTGAAGAGAATACATTGGGGCTGGTGGCTCAGTGTGTTAAAGCCTCTGCCTTCAGTTCAGGTCATGATCTCAGGATCCTGGGATCGAGCTCCACATCGGGACATAATGTAACGACAGATAGTTTATATGGGAGCCCTTTGGGTACTCTGGTGGATGAATGTTTTTAAATTAGTTTTTCATGGACATGGGGAGTTAGAGACGAGAAGGGAGGTGGGGGAAATTGGAAGGGGAGCTGAATCATGAGAGACTATGGACTCTGAAAAACAATCTGAGGGTTTTGAAGGGGCGGGGGATTTGGAGGTTGGGGTACCAGGTGTTGGGTATCATAGAGGGCACTGCTTGCATGGAGCACTGGGTGTGGTGCAAAAAGAATGAATACTGTTATGCTGAAAATAAATAAAAAATTAATTTAAAAAATATTAGTTTTTCGTAAACTACAAAAAAAAAAAAAAAAAAGAAAAGCGCTCCCATTTATAGCGTACACTTTATGGTTCACAAAGCACGTGCCAACAATAAAAATAATAATGGGTTACCGTTACACTTCATAGAAAAGGAGGTACAGGGAAATTGAATGAAAGGGAATAACAAAGTAGGTTCATAAGTCAATCTTCCTTGTAAAAAAATTAACCTGAAAGTGCGTTTCTGCCACCTCTCTCCTGTGTGACATTTTATCGATGGGAGATGGAAAATAAATGGTCTGGTTAACCTTTCCCTCCCCCTCAAAACCCATTATTTGAAAACACAAAAAGGGAAGTGAAGGGAGAAATCCTCCCACTCCCATCCCCACTCACCTCCATAGCCACCTCCTCTTCCAAGAACCTAGCAGACAAGGTGCCAAGAAGTGTTAGGTACCAGCAGTGGTCTCAGATCTCATTCAAGAATCATGGTGAAAGGCATTCAAAGAGATTGTGGGGGCACAGGGATCCAATTAAGGGGGACAAGTTTAAGGTTTGCCTGGTCCCCTAAAAACTAATGGCACTAGAGAAGATGAGCTTTGGGAACTATAGCATAATGGATACAATGTGTAAAAAGCTTCAGTGAGTCATGGTGGGAAGAGGCCAAGAGGGTAGCAAACACAGTCTTAGATGATGTTATTAATAGCACTATAGGCTCTAGATTTCCTGTTGTGGTGTTCTTTGCAAGACCAGCCCGGCCAAAGTGGATACTCTCAACCTGGAACAGAGGGTCTTGGAGATGCCAGCACGTGAGGTATGATGAGAGGGTAAAATGATAGGAGGTGTCCTTTGGAAGGACTGACTCCTTGACTTTAAAAGGGAGAACCCAAATCTGTAGGTGAAATCTTTCTGGCTACAAAGAGGGCCAAGGCCTCCTAAGGTCAAGGTCTCCTCGTCACTTGCAAAGATGTCGAAGAACATATTCAGACATTTCAAAGATGTCCTCATATCATTGGTTCCCACTCTGGAATTCTATCAATAAGGTGAGAGTTCCTCTAGTTGAAAAAGAGATCTAAAAAGACTTCCCTTTCTCATGTAATTTCTGTAACCTCCAGGACACACCCACCTCCCCCTTCCAGCTCTGTAATGAAGCCACAGCTGGTGCCAATTTGTGGAACTCCTTAAAGGCTATTCTCCCTTATATACCCCGGGACCAAGTTCCCATGCTCCCTCACCCGATTTCCTGCACTCACCTCCCACCTGGTGTGTTCACACCTGCAAGTGCCTTTTACCAACCCCTTTGCCAAAAGGCAGCCAGAGTGACCTTTCAAAGACCTATCAGTTCCTGGCATTTGTCTCCATAGAAATCTGCACTGATCTTCTAACAAATTCTCAGTCCTCCAAAGGCACCCATAATCCTCCCATCAGTCTATTCATACCCCTCCAACTGACTGATGCCTGTTCTGCCCCATCTCTCTGCCCTTCAACCACACTGCCTCCTTCTTCCTGTGGAGACCTCTCATGGCACCTGCCTCCAAGCACAGGTGATTCCCATTGATGGGAAGACCCTCTTCTCTCCCCCATCTCCCCACTCCAGTTACTCCCACTTATTCGTGAGCTCACAAGCCCCATGGTACACACTCTCCATGCAGCCTGCTCTCTCTTTTCTAGCACTGGCCTCCGTTTCTAGCTGTGCTTGTGTCATGGATGTCCCTCCCCAGCCAGCCTCCAAGCTCTCCTTCCCTTTAGCTCCAACACCTGACACAGTGCCTGGCACGTAGTAAGCCCTGGCTAGCTTCTAAGAGCCTCACTGAGGGACTGAAAGCATTTTAAAAATGTCACCACGTAGGCTCGAAACTGTAGGCAGAAAAAGCTTTGCCTGGATTGACATTTTAGAGACGTATTCGTCAAGTTGGATGTGTTCACTGACTTTACCTTGTAAAATTTAAAAAAAAAAAAAAAGGACCTCTGTATCGCTTCGCATCTAAGGAATGCGCATGGACACTATTAGACCACGTTATGAGCTTAATGGAAGGAGACAAGATGTTTTCGCTAAGAAAATGTATAAGACTGTTGAGGTCAAGTGGGAGGAAACAGTCCGTTTGTTGGAGCATTGCTATCTTACTCTATCACAGCCACTCATAAAAATCTGACACGGGGTGAGTCAGAATTGTCTGTCGGAGAGGAGTTAGATCTGGCTCATGTTCCTACAGACATGAAAGCCAGAAACGAAAAAGGAGGCTTTAAAAGCGTGGGTTGAGGAGGCGGTGTGGTTCACTGCGATGAGCTAAGTGCCCAGGGCCACCAGCAGACATGCTGGCCTGTGTCCGTCCTTTGTTCTGGGGTCCCTCTTGCACCATGTGGTGAGGCTGGTGGCTGGGAGAAGCTCAGGACAGGACCCGGTGGCATCTTATTTCTCCCACCCTCCTGTGGGCTCCAGTGGTCTCCAGTAGGTCCCAAGGGACAGCCTGCCTTCCTTGCAAAGCCCAGTAGCACTGGGAGCAGAAACTGGGGCCAAAGAGTGAGCACCCTGTTTGACAAGCTGGACCAGCCACCTCTTCTTCAGATGCAGGGGGAGCCCTGGCATGCTGACTCCTCCCTTCTCCCTTTCCCCTCTCCTCTTTCCTCCCTCTTTTCTTCCCCTCTCTCCTTCCCTGGTGGTGCCCTTTCCCAATGCCCACTTCATCCCTTTTCCTTTCTACATACCTGTCTTCTAGAGTTTCTTCTCTTTCCTCCCCATTACTTCCCTTCATCTGAATCTCCTCTTTGGTCCCTTTGTCCCTGCTCTCTGCTCCTCCTCCCCTTCCCTGGCCCCTGTTCAGCTCCATACTGAATGCAGGCAGAGCTGGACTAACATGCTCACTTGCTTGCTCAGCCAACCTCCAGAGAAGTCACTCTTCGGTGGCCACCTTCCTGACCCCCTGGTCGCTTCTCCACTTGTTCAGATATTGCTCTGAAGTCTGAGGAGGACAGAGCGGGGCTGCCACAGAAGCAGGCCAGAGGAGAAACCAAACCATGTGTCCACACTGTCCCCCAGCACTGCTGCTCTGAGAGCTTTCGGAGTCCTCAACAGGGTTAGGATTTAGGGGCTTCTTCAGAACCGGGAGTGAAAACAAGCATAGGTCAAAAGAAAAGCGACGGCCCCCACACAAAAATAATAATCACAAATGAAAACTATGTTAACTCTGAAGTCCCAAAGTCGAAGAATTGCCTTGAATCTGTCACTAGAAAGCACCCAAGGCCTCACTCTCTGGGTTCTGGGTGCCCTGGGAATGGCAGGAGGCTCTGACATGCACGTGGGGGTGCCGAACTATGAGGGCTAGCCTGCCCGCTGGCAGGGGGGGGTACCTCCTGTGGCGCTGTCCTGGCACGACCCCCTGCGTAGGGGGTGTGGCGCGGCGTCCTGGGTGGTCCTGGTGCCTGGGGTTGCCGGAAGCCTGGGCCCCGACCTCTCCACCCCCCCCCCCCCCCCCCCCCCGGGCTCCTGTCCTGCGTTTTCTGCTTCAGGTGAGGGCGCGTCGAGGTATCACTTTACCTGTGAGCAGAGGGTCCTCCAGAGAAGCCATGGGGCAGGGAGGGGCAGCAGGCAGCAGGAATGAGAACGGGACACCGTGGCCTCTGGGGCTAAGCTGGAGCGTGGGAGCGCAGGGGCAGCGAGTATGGTGGGTCCTGCAGTCCCGAATGGGCTGCAGCACAGCACCCTGGAGCTGTGTGCCCCTCCTTCCCGCCTGGGCAATTAGCAAAGCCCCTTCTCCTGGCCCCCCCCCGCCCCGCCCACGCCCCCCTCCCTCCTGAGTCCTCTGAGAGCTCACTTCCAGCTTTGGAAATTAGCAAAGACCCTTCTCTGCGCCGGCCCTGCCCCCTCACTCCAGGGGCCTGAACCCTGGCTGGGGTGCAGGGCTATGCCCTAGCATGCTGCCCCATTGCCAGCGCCTGCGCTGGGCAGACTCATAGCCTGGCTTTCTGAGCGGGTGTCCACGGGCAGCCTGGCTGCGAAAAGATCATCAGTCCTAAAGGCCAGCTGCACTCTTGGGTCAGTTTGCTGGCTTCCAGATTGCGCCCAAAGCCAGGAACCAGCTTCCCCAGCACAGGCCTGGGCTGAGATGCCTGCCTGGGATCTGTCTGAGCAGTCTCCTCCACTCCAGGCAGGGATGGCACTTCAACCTGGATGTTTGGGTTTTTGGTTTGTTTTTTTGGTCATTGGTTATTACATGACCTCCAGGGTAGGTGCTCCACAAAGGGAGTGAAAACAGGACGCCTGATATATATGCATATGGCCATTCTAGAAAAATAGCTTGGGGTTCTCTCGGAAACGCGGCATTGGTCCTTGCACTATGGTTTAATAGAAAAGGGATTATGCACCAAGTTACTTAAATGAGCATAGGTTGAAATCGTTTACTGAGAGTAAATATTTTAAATAGTTATATTTTAACTAAATCTATCATCAATCATAAATCTATTACACGAAGGTTACAGGCAATTTAAAAGCAAGAGCACTCTCTTCAGGGTTTTAAATAATCCCTGTCTGTCTTGGCACATGAGAATGCAAAGATAGGAAATGGTTTGTAAAAGATCATATAATAGCTTTTACTAATTCTATTTATTTGACAGACAGAGATCACAAGTAGGCAGAGAGGCAGGCAGAGAGAAAGATGGGGAAGCAGGCTCCCCGCCAAGCAGAGAGCCTGATGAAGGGCTCGATCCCAGGACCCTGAGATCATGACCTGAGCCCAAGGCAGAGGCTTAACACACGGAGCCACCCAGGCGCCCCCAGATGAAATACATTTCTGACTTAGAAACTTCAGATAGAATTATTTTGTCCATGATGACAACTGAAGAAAATGTGTCATCCCTAAACCTAACCTTAAACCCTACCAACACTGAAACCTAAGCTGACCTTAAAGCCCAAACTAGAACCCTGAATCCCAAACCTGGAATGGAACCCAAAGCCTGTACCTGAGCCCTGGATCCAAGCCCTGAACCACGAACCCAAACCCTAAACCAGACCTCCAAGTCATGAAACCTGAACCCAAATCTCAGCATGAAGTCAAACCCCAAATTTGACCTTGAACTTTATCCCATAAGCCCTGAGTCTTAAAGCCTAAATCATAAACTTAAAGCCCTAAACTATAACTCTGTTCCCTTGTCCTTCACTCTAAACCCTCACCCTAACACTAAACCCAAAGCCTGATTAGAACTCTGACTAAAACCTGAACCTGAACCCAAATTCAAACCCTTCACCACACTTTGCTTATGCACTTGCCATTGATGGATATTTGCAGTTTCTACCTCTTGATTCTTGTGAACATTGTTTGGGTTGGGGGCTAGGGTTAGGGTCTTGGATTAGGGTAGGGTCCAGGCTTGAGACCAAGTTGAGGTCAGAGTGTGGGTCTGCATCAGGGCCATGTTCAGTGACACTGTTTGGGTCAAGGACTGTTGTAATTCCACATTGTTTCCAATTCATTGTTCCTTAGCTATTTGGGGGGAAGTTGGGGGGTATTGGGCTCCATGCAGCTTGAATTTCCGGAATGAAATGGCATCAGCTGGACCCGGGGAGGGAGCAGGACCTTCCACTGAAGGGTGAGCTCCCACAGTCCTGCACTGCCTTGCACCGCCTGCAGAGGGCGCCAGACCCCAGCACCCGCCCTGAGCCCAGGCTGCACAGCCACAGCTGTGACCTGAGCCCTGCCTTTTCAGGACCCACTGTGGAGACTTCTGGAGAATGTGGGGCGCCTCCCACCCTGACAGGACAAGCTGAGGAGGGTGTGGCTCTGCATCCACACTGACCGGACCCGTTGTGGAGGACGCGCCCACACTGGCAGCAGTCCAACCTCCTAAGGACCAGACGCTGGAGGAGGTGAGGAGAAGTCCCTTAGTGGACTGTCAAGGGGTTCGTGGTCTCAGGACCCCACAGAGAAAGGGCGCCCTGTGTAGACACTGGGGCTTCCGTCGTTTTGTGTGAGGAGACGTGGCCTCCTGCTGTGCTGTGCGCGGGGCTGTGGGGTCCCCCCTTTCTGGGCTCGGGTGATCCTTGGTCCTTGTCTGTGTTTGTGTGCTCGCGGATTCGGTTCCTTGGGCTCCTCAGATGGTCTGCAGTCAGGGAGCGTCCCCCTGCTTTGGTGCTCGTGCTCTCCCCACCTCAGCCCTGCGGGGTCCTTCCCGTGTCCACACCCACTCCAGGCTTGCGCCTAGTCCGGAAATTCGGGAGCCAAAGTGAGGACTCTGTAGCCGGTTTTGGGGAGAGTAGGTATTTTCCCAGTGTGGGTTCTTCCCTGAGCACAGTGCCTCCCCATCTCCGTGTGTACCCCTCCCTGTCTGTCGTCATTGTTGCAGGGCTGTCACTTTCTTGGGTATCTTGCTATCTTGGATGCAGGTGTAAATGAGATCGTTCTCAGCAGTCTCTTTCTGATGGGTCCTTCCGAGCACC
The DNA here is from genome assembly GCF_964662115.1 of Mustela nivalis. Taxonomy (NCBI): domain Eukaryota; kingdom Metazoa; phylum Chordata; class Mammalia; order Carnivora; family Mustelidae; genus Mustela; species Mustela nivalis. The sequence continues at coordinate 450,001 of NW_028136286.1, forward strand.
TAGGAGTGCCACTAATTTGTGCATATTGATTTTGTTCCTTGCAAGTTCTTGAATTTATTAGTTCGATTGGCCTTAAACTTAATCTGCCAGTTATTTGACCAGCAGCATGGGTTTAATTGGGAAGAGCAGAGAATGGCAGTCTGGGCTGAGCAAGCTAAGGTCCCATCACAGGCAAGTGCGAGAAACAAAGGAGAGGAACATTATTTCATGGAGGAGGAAGAAGTTGGGAAGGGTGCTTGAAGGAAAGTCCCTTGGAGAAAGGCAGGGTGATGGAGAATTCTCACCAGCTGAGCTGCAAAGCTCCTACAAAAAGTCAGGAGATGAACCTCCAGCTTCCCCTGTGGGGCCTAAAATTGGTGAGTCTCTCCTGTGGGGGATTGCAATGTGGGGTCTGTAATGGGCACTGAGCACCAGGCGCCCCCTTCCAGCCTCCCCTTCTGGCATCCCCAGTCCACTTTACTGGGGCTTCCCTTCCTGCTTTTGCACAGTTCTAACCAGCTTGTGGTGGAACGTTGTGGAAAAACTGAAATTCCAAATCCACTGCTTCTACTGCACCTGAGATACAGGGGCCCATGATTTAATCCTCCCACGAGTCTCTTGCTAGCCCCACCTGTCCGTTACTCATTTTGAGAGTTGATATTACCAAAGTACTGTAATTCTAAAAATTTCTGAATTAGCTGTATTATTTCTTTTTAGGTATGAAGTTAACTTCCAATTATATGAATTTAATATTTTGGTCATTGTTTTCTAATTTTATTGCCTTATTCTTGGAAAATATAGCCTGATATTTAACTCTAGGAATTTATTGGCATATACTTCTGGCCTAAATAATGGCCTGTTTGTGTAAATGTTCAACTTATGCTTATATACTTACTGAAGACTCTTGTTTTGGGGTCAGGATGGCTACATTTATTAATAGATCAGGACTATTAGATTCTCTAAATTTTGATGTCTCTTAATTTAATCTAATTAAATTATCAGTTAATGAAAGAAGTTAAATTTTTTATGTACTACTGCATCTAAACTTATCAAAGTCTTTGCTATAATTAGACAAGTATGTCATCCTGTTTTTATACCAAGTCTTACATTAAAAAAATCATACTATCTGAAATATTATTTATTTTTATTATTATTTATTTTTTTTAAAAGATTGTATTTATTGGGGTACCTGAGTTAAGTGTCTACCTATAGCTCAGGTCATAATACCCGGGTCCTGGGATAGAGCCCCGCAGGGGGTTCCCTGCTCAGTGGCGTGCTTCTCCCTCTCCCTCTGTTATTCCCTCTGCTGTGTGCATGTTTTTCTTTTCTCACTCTCTCTCAAATAAATAAGTAAAATTTAAAGATTATCTCTCTCAAATAAATAAGTCAAATTTTTTTTCTCAATGGGAGGGAGAAGCAGACTCTCCACTGAGCAGGGAGCCTGATGCAGGGCTCAATACCAGGACCCTGGGATCATCACCTGAGCTGAAGGCAGACACTTGAACCGACTAAGTCACCCAGGCACTCCAGCTGTTTATTTATTTATTTATTTTTATTATGCATATGTTTTATCTCTCTTTTCTACAAGTCTTTTTTTTGATCTTTTTACTTTTTTCATAAAACTGAATTATTTCAAGATGACTTGGTCATCCTCTTTTCCCCAACCTCAAAGATCATAGAGTATATTTTAACTGTTAAAATAATATTAGTATTTAAGTGCTGCCTACACAAATTAAGGCAAATTATCTGTGATCTGTATTCCTGAAAATATTTTTTTTATTATGCCTTCCTATGCCAATGACATTTTATAAGGATCTAAATGTTTCCATTTGTGATTTTTTTTCAAGATAATAAAGCTATTACTTCATTCTTTTTTATATCTGATGTTATTTAAAAAATTTCTGTCAGTCTGATTCTTGTTTCTTTATTAATGAATTATTTTTTTTCTCTCTAACACTTGTGATTTTTTTTGTGTGTCTTTGGTATGTATGCCCTAGTTTGGGATTCATAGAGTCAACTCTAGTTATGAATATTTTCTTTCTTTTCTTGTATGTAAGTTTTAATCCAGTGTCTTGACTATTTTATGCTTGAGAAATAGATGTACATTAATATTCAAATATTTCTTTCCTTTTTCTTCTTTCATTTAAAAAAAGTCATTTATTTTATTTTATTTAAAAATATTTATTTATTTATTTGGAGTAGAGAGAGAGGGTCATGAAGAGTGGCTGATTATATACTTTCAATTTGGGAGGAGGTTAGGGATAGCACAAGCCTCCAAGGTATTTTATAAACAAGGTTTCCAGGACCTTGAGGGGGCTAGCTATTGTTAGGGAAAGGTCATTTATTACTATTTAGTAAAAACTCAGGGAAGAGACTCTTCTGATGTGTATCAGTGGGTATATGCTTGGGAGATGATTGCCAATGTATATCTTGAGGGCAGGGGTGGGGAGTAGAGATAAAGAAGTTTCCAAAGTAATTTTTACATGTGAAAGTAGATTTTCAGTATCCTGGGGGCTGGACTAAGAATGCTTTTTGCCCTGAGTGGATGTGTCCACATGGAAGCAGCTGAGTCCCCAGAGGAGCTTCAAGGACTTGTCAACAGGCTATGAGTAGTAAGGAAATCTAATTTCTTCTCTAGCTTTTGTTCCACACACATCACCTACATCTTACACCTCTTTTATATTGATAATTTTAATGCTTTGCTGGTATCCAGATGACTATATCCTTAAGTGACTTCTTATCTCTATTGAATCCATTATGTATTCTATCCATTGTATTCTTAATTCAACTAGATTACATATATTTAATCTATTAGTACCACTAGGTTCTTATTCTTGTTTTTATTTCAAAATCTTTCCTTATTTCCTTACATTATTTATTGGGTATATTTTAAATCCCTGAAATACTCACTTATTATATATAAGCTGTCAACCGTATTCTTATTTTGAGGTAGCTATATCTTTTTGGGTTTTAGGACATCATACCAACAATGCCAAATAATTTTCAGACAACAGCAGGATCTCCAAGAATTCAACTAAATTCTGACACTATCTACCTGAACATAGTGTAAGATTTCATCAGTTAATGGATCAGTCCTCCAAGACTATCTCCAACCCCACCTCAGATGCCAGTCTCACTGTAGGCCCCAGGTTATTACCTGTGCTTGTGACTGAGCAACTACAGGTTGGAGGTCCCAGTGGCCTACTTCTTACGTTCTTTTAATTTGCTACAGGGACTCACAAAACTCAGAAAAATACTTACTTTATGTTTGCCAGCTTATTAAAAGATATAATAGAAGATTTAAATCAATAGATAGATAAAGAAGTGCACAGGGCAAGGTATAGAGAATGGGCACAGAGCTTCTATTACCTTCTGTAAGACTGCCACTCTTCCTGCCTTTTCATACATTTCACAAACTAAAAGCTTTCTGAACCCAGTCCTTTCAGCTTTTCTGTGGAGGCTTCATGACATAGTCATGACTGACTAAATCATTGTCATTTGCTGATCTAATCTCCAGATCCTCTTCCCTCCCCAGATAATCCTGTATTGGGAGGAAGGGGAGGCAAAAAGTTGTGAAGGCTTTCACCAAGTGGTTGGTCCTTCAGGCAAACAGCCCTTGCCTTGAGTGAGGTCTGAAGGTCACTTCATTAACAGAACAAAACACACCTCTCTCACCCTTATCACAGGAAATCCCAAGAGTTTTAGGAGCTGTGAGTCAGTAGCCATGGTTGAAAACCAAATATTCAGATGACCAAAATATATTTCTTGTAAACCACTATATTACACTACATGCTTAAGTATTTAATTATGTGATCTTTTAAACTAATATTTTTCTAAGAGTATAAACTGTTCTGGCAGTAATCTGGATTGGGGAGTGATGTATTGCCAAATTTCTGTCGTTTTAGTCCAGGAAGTCAAAGAGAAAGAACAGGAGAGCCCCTTAGGGCAGGAAGTTCAAAGTAACAATGTTGACTACTACTACCTTTTCTTGATTTTTTTTTTTAAACAAGCAAATCTTCTCTTCAGAGTTGCAGTTTAAAGCCAAGAACATGCAGAATTGGGAGAAAAAATAGTTAAATTTGGAGACTTGCAGAGGTAGAATCAGAGTAGTGAAAGCCATTACAGCAACTGAACTAACTGAGGTCAGTCTTTGGTGAATCACAGAAACAGGTGGAGTTGTCAAACAAAGGAATCTTTGTTTACAACATACAAGGAGATCACAGGGAATAAGTTCCAAAGCCTTGACTGTTTGAACAGGAGAGAGATTTTTATTTAGTATTTAAGATGAATACTCAGAAGGGAGAGTTTTATTATTCCGTGTATGGTTGGTCATAAGGTTGTGGATGCATGCACATCCACATATGTATTTGTGCAATATGTATTGCATGTTCACCTGAATGAAGCTTGTATTCCACCGAGGGCAGAAACTTCAACGTTAGAATAAAGCAGAGGTAACTGTTGGACAAGGGAAAGGGACTCTGCAGGCTTCAAGAGCAGATAGAAACTAGATGGGGTCTTGGGCTCATTTTCTGGGACAAGGAATGCAAGGCCTTGATTGCTTTTGAAATAGCACTAGGAGTTTTGCCACTGATTTATTGTCTCAATAGCTTAGGCTATTTCCTGGTCTGGTGGTGACTGTTAGTTTTCCCATTGCCTTGTTCCCTCAAAATCCTTAAGGAGTGAGGTTTTTGCATTTCTTTGTAAGAACCTCCCAGGAAGTTTTGGAAGAAGTGTGCTTGGGCAAGTACACAGGTGGGGTATAGATCATTGAAAATAGCTGGGGACAAAAAATGATTTTCTTATGTCAGGAAAACTATATGTCATCTTAATTTTCTGGGAACCTCTAATTCTTTCTGCTGATGTTACCAGCAGGCTTCTGAGATATTACTGATTGTTCTCTTGTACCTAAGGAAAAAGAAATGTAGAAAGCAAAAGACAAAACTTTAAAATCTATCCTCCAACTCATCAATTCACTGCAGCCACCTCTCTGTCTTTCCCTTTCTCTTTTTCTTTCTCTTTCTCTCTCACTTTCTCTCTCACATACGCACAACACACGCAAATCATCTTAAAACAATTTTTAATTTTCCCTATTCCATTTTAATATACTTGAGGCATGATCATTTTCTTAGTAAATACAAGAAAAAAAAATCTAGGATTCCATCATTCTGTGTGATTAAAGTATTGAGGAATTTACTTCCAATAGCACTTATAAAAACACATTTTATTTATGTAATATTATATAATCAGGTGCCTGCATTTTTCTTATTCTCTAACTAGTGTTATTTGGCAATTAATATTTTGTCAATCAATATTCCCCTATATCTGAATGTGTGGGCAGTGAGAGATGAGTTAGAGGCAAGGATGGTGAACACTCCCAACAACTGCAGACTACATATATCTTAAGCCATGATTTTCTTTGCAAAGATCAACATTGATAATGTTCTAGTCATACCTCCGTGTACCAGGAAAGAAGTAGCATATTTCTTGAAAGACACAGCTATCAAAGCTCCATTGAGAAACTGTAAAGATGGACAAGCGATTTCCAAATTACATATCTGATAATGGACATCTACTCTGATTATTTAAATATGAATAAAAATAAAAAACCTTACTAATAACCAAACAGAGTATCCAATTTTACATGTGAAGGAAATAATGGAAGAGACATGTCACCAAAAGTATATGGATGGCTTATAGGCACATGACAAATTTCTCAACATTTAGACATTAAAGAAATACAAATTAAAATCATAATGAGACATGCTTACATATCTATTAGAATGGCTAAAATTATAAAGGCTAATTGTACTTGGTCTGAGCTAGATTGAGAAGCAACAAAAAATCTAAACTGTTGTTGGCATATATCATGATACAACCACTTTGGAAAATAGTTTGAAAATTTTTTTAAATGCAAAATATGTTGCAGTTACAAAAATAGCCATTTTACTTCTAGGCATTTAACCAAGAGAAACAAGCCCTATGTTCATACAGGGACTTGTATATGAATTTCATAGCAGCTTTATTTTTAAGAATTGAAAACAGTGGAAATGTTCATCAATGTCCATCCATAGAGCAAAGAAAAATTATGATCTATTCATTAAAGAGATTACTATTCAACATCAAAATGAACTATTTACAATTGGAGATTCTCAAAGTAATGATGCTGAGAAAAGAAAAGCCAGGCAATGAATAGTATATACAGTGTGATTCCATGACTATAAAAAATCTAGAAAATACAAATTTATATATAGTCACAGTCATCAAATATATTGGTGTGATTTTAGTGCCTTCTTCTGTGATCCTATAGCTTCCTACACTTGCATCTCTGAGCATTTGTTACACCATGTGAAAATATGAACTCTTTCTCTTCATTCTGTTTTACTAGAATAAGAGTCCTTGAAATTTTATGGACAATTGAACTCTCAGTTATTAGCAGAAATTCTATCACACAGTAAGTTTCCAAATATAAAAGCCAGAGTTTTACAATGACTTCTAAGCTTTTACATGATCTAGCCACTCATTTAACCTCTGTGACCTCTTTCCCTGCTACTCTTCAGTCACTCACAGTGGCCTCCTTGCTATTCCTCAGATATGCCAGGCATGATCCAACCTTATGGCCTTCAAGATAGCCAATTCCTTTGTCTGGAGTGACCTTATTGCTGATAGTTCTGCGCAAATTCATCACCTTTCCATACCTTTGTTCAATTGTCAGCTTCATTGTAACTACCCTGATCTTCCTATTAAAAATTTTAACTCCCCATCCCCTGCCTAGCAACCTTGATTTTTCTCACCCTGATCGAGTTTTTCTTTTTCCCCATTGTACTCATCCTTTTTGAATGCACTATGCAATTTTTATTAAGGTTTATAGCTTTGAATTGTCTCACCCATTAAAATAAAAGTTCTACAAAGCCAAGTATTTCATTTACCAGTGTAGTCTGAAGTAATATCTGCCATATAATAGTTCAGTAGACAACTGGTAAATTTCAAAATAAATTAATGTTGAGAATATACTGAATTTCACAAGTCATTTCAATATTTATTTCCAAAAAATAAACTATGTAAAACATACCTTAAATTTACTTTCAAAATATTTTATAGCATATAATGGACAATATACATAAGCCTTAAAGAAACAATCCTATAAATAACCATTTCATACCTACTTAAAAACTACATAATACCACACTCCTAGATCCTCTCTGAATGCTCTAAAATAACCCTAAAGGAAATACATTTTTAAAAATAACAGATTTTTTGTCAAATAATTTAATAAAATAAAAGTTTCATTCATCTATGTAGATCATAATAAATGTTTTTAATAAGCATGAAATTATAACTCTGAAGTGTGCTAAAATGAAACCACCTGCTAAGGGTGAGAGAATAAAAATAAACATCATGTTTCCAAATAAGAGGAATTTATTACCTTTGAATCAAAGCATGTGGATTTGTTCAAACTGGCAATAAAGGAATATGGAGACACAAACCATAGAAAGTCATTTTTTAGATTTCTAAAAGACTTCGAAGTGAAAAGTATACATTCACTTCTCACTTATTGCTCCTACATATTCATGAATTTGAGAGAAAATATAGGCCCTGTGTGTCTTAGCAACTAATGGGATATTTTTTGATATTTACATGCTTACACATAGTATGTGTTATAGTCTTCTCTTTTACATGCTGTAAAAAGGTTAACCCCTTTTCTGCAGAGATCTGAAAATGTGAAACAGTGCCTGAGTAGCTGAATTCATCTAATTCAAATTTCTTGCAGGTCTAAGACCTATTGATTTTCACTTGACTGCCTCCTTTTTCATCTGTCAATTGGTTACAAATTCTGGTACTGAAGAGAATACATTGGGGCTGGTGGCTCAGTGTGTTAAAGCCTCTGCCTTCAGTTCAGGTCATGATCTCAGGATCCTGGGATCGAGCTCCACATCGGGACATAATGTAACGACAGATAGTTTATATGGGAGCCCTTTGGGTACTCTGGTGGATGAATGTTTTTAAATTAGTTTTTCATGGACATGGGGAGTTAGAGACGAGAAGGGAGGTGGGGGAAATTGGAAGGGGAGCTGAATCATGAGAGACTATGGACTCTGAAAAACAATCTGAGGGTTTTGAAGGGGCGGGGGATTTGGAGGTTGGGGTACCAGGTGTTGGGTATCATAGAGGGCACTGCTTGCATGGAGCACTGGGTGTGGTGCAAAAAGAATGAATACTGTTATGCTGAAAATAAATAAAAAATTAATTTAAAAAATATTAGTTTTTCGTAAACTACAAAAAAAAAAAAAAAAGAAAAGCGCTCCCATTTATAGCGTACACTTTATGGTTCACAAAGCACGTGCCAACAATAAAAATAATAATGGGTTACCGTTACACTTCATAGAAAAGGAGGTACAGGGAAATTGAATGAAAGGGAATAACAAAGTAGGTTCATAAGTCAATCTTCCTTGTAAAAAAATTAACCTGAAAGTGCGTTTCTGCCACCTCTCTCCTGTGTGACATTTTATCGATGGGAGATGGAAAATAAATGGTCTGGTTAACCTTTCCCTCCCCCTCAAAACCCATTATTTGAAAACACAAAAAGGGAAGTGAAGGGAGAAATCCTCCCACTCCCATCCCCACTCACCTCCATAGCCACCTCCTCTTCCAAGAACCTAGCAGACAAGGTGCCAAGAAGTGTTAGGTACCAGCAGTGGTCTCAGATCTCATTCAAGAATCATGGTGAAAGGCATTCAAAGAGATTGTGGGGGCACAGGGATCCAATTAAGGGGGACAAGTTTAAGGTTTGCCTGGTCCCCTAAAAACTAATGGCACTAGAGAAGATGAGCTTTGGGAACTATAGCATAATGGATACAATGTGTAAAAAGCTTCAGTGAGTCATGGTGGGAAGAGGCCAAGAGGGTAGCAAACACAGTCTTAGATGATGTTATTAATAGCACTATAGGCTCTAGATTTCCTGTTGTGGTGTTCTTTGCAAGACCAGCCCGGCCAAAGTGGATACTCTCAACCTGGAACAGAGGGTCTTGGAGATGCCAGCACGTGAGGTATGATGAGAGGGTAAAATGATAGGAGGTGTCCTTTGGAAGGACTGACTCCTTGACTTTAAAAGGGAGAACCCAAATCTGTAGGTGAAATCTTTCTGGCTACAAAGAGGGCCAAGGCCTCCTAAGGTCAAGGTCTCCTCGTCACTTGCAAAGATGTCGAAGAACATATTCAGACATTTCAAAGATGTCCTCATATCATTGGTTCCCACTCTGGAATTCTATCAATAAGGTGAGAGTTCCTCTAGTTGAAAAAGAGATCTAAAAAGACTTCCCTTTCTCATGTAATTTCTGTAACCTCCAGGACACACCCACCTCCCCCTTCCAGCTCTGTAATGAAGCCACAGCTGGTGCCAATTTGTGGAACTCCTTAAAGGCTATTCTCCCTTATATACCCCGGGACCAAGTTCCCATGCTCCCTCACCCGATTTCCTGCACTCACCTCCCACCTGGTGTGTTCACACCTGCAAGTGCCTTTTACCAACCCCTTTGCCAAAAGGCAGCCAGAGTGACCTTTCAAAGACCTATCAGTTCCTGGCATTTGTCTCCATAGAAATCTGCACTGATCTTCTAACAAATTCTCAGTCCTCCAAAGGCACCCATAATCCTCCCATCAGTCTATTCATACCCCTCCAACTGACTGATGCCTGTTCTGCCCCATCTCTCTGCCCTTCAACCACACTGCCTCCTTCTTCCTGTGGAGACCTCTCATGGCACCTGCCTCCAAGCACAGGTGATTCCCATTGATGGGAAGACCCTCTTCTCTCCCCCATCTCCCCACTCCAGTTACTCCCACTTATTCGTGAGCTCACAAGCCCCATGGTACACACTCTCCATGCAGCCTGCTCTCTCTTTTCTAGCACTGGCCTCCGTTTCTAGCTGTGCTTGTGTCATGGATGTCCCTCCCCAGCCAGCCTCCAAGCTCTCCTTCCCTTTAGCTCCAACACCTGACACAGTGCCTGGCACGTAGTAAGCCCTGGCTAGCTTCTAAGAGCCTCACTGAGGGACTGAAAGCATTTTAAAAATGTCACCACGTAGGCTCGAAACTGTAGGCAGAAAAAGCTTTGCCTGGATTGACATTTTAGAGACGTATTCGTCAAGTTGGATGTGTTCACTGACTTTACCTTGTAAAATTTAAAAAAAAAAAAAAAGGACCTCTGTATCGCTTCGCATCTAAGGAATGCGCATGGACACTATTAGACCACGTTATGAGCTTAATGGAAGGAGACAAGATGTTTTCGCTAAGAAAATGTATAAGACTGTTGAGGTCAAGTGGGAGGAAACAGTCCGTTTGTTGGAGCATTGCTATCTTACTCTATCACAGCCACTCATAAAAATCTGACACGGGGTGAGTCAGAATTGTCTGTCGGAGATGAGTTAGATCTGGCTCATGTTCCTACAGACATGAAAGCCAGAAGCGAAGAAGGAGGCTTTGAAAGCGTGGGTTGAGGAGGCGGTGTGGTTCACTGCGATGAGCTAAGTGCCCAGGGCCACCAGCTGACATGCTGGCCTGTGTCCGTCCTTTGTTCTGGGGTCCCTCTTGCACCATGTGGTGAGGCTGGTGGCTGGGAGAAGCTCAGGACAGGACCCGGTGGCATCTTATTTCTCCCACCCTCCTGTGGGCTCCAGTGGTCTCCAGTAGGTCCCAAGGGACAGCCTGCCTTCCTTGCAAAGCCCAGTAGCACTGGGAGCAGAAACTGGGGCCAAAGAGTGAGCACCCTGTTTGACAAGCTGGACCAGCCACCTCTTCTTCAGATGCAGGGGGAGCCCTGGCATGCTGACTCCTCCCTTCTCCCTTTCCCCTCTCCTCTTTCCTCCCTCTTTTCTTCCCCTCTCTCCTTCCCTGGTGGTGCCCTTTCCCAATGCCCACTTCATCCCTTTTCCTTTCTACATACCTGTCTTCTAGAGTTTCTTCTCTTTCCTCCCCATTACTTCCCTTCATCTGAATCTCCTCTTTGGTCCCTTTGTCCCTGCTCTCTGCTCCTCCTCCCCTTCCCTGGCCCCTGTTCAGCTCCATACTGAATGCAGGCAGAGCTGGACTAACATGCTCACTTGCTTGCTCAGCCAACCTCCAGAGAAGTCACTCTTCGGTGGCCACCTTCCTGACCCCCTGGTCGCTTCTCCACTTGTTCAGATATTGCTCTGAAGTCTGAGGAGGACAGAGCGGGGCTGCCACAGAAGCAGGCCAGAGGAGAAACCAAACCATGTGTCCACACTGTCCCCCAGCACTGCTGCTCTGAGAGCTTTCGGAGTCCTCAACAGGGTTAGGATTTAGGGGCTTCTTCAGAACCGGGAGTGAAAACAAGCATAGGTCAAAAGAAAAGCGACGGCCCCCACACAAAAATAATAATCACAAATGAAAACTATGTTAACTCTGAAGTCCCAAAGTCGAAGAATTGCCTTGAATCTGTCACTAGAAAGCACCCAAGGCCTCACTCTCTGGGTTCTGGGTGCCCTGGGAATGGCAGGAGGCTCTGACATGCACGTGGGGGTGCCGAACTATGAGGGCTAGCCTGCCCGCTGGCAGGGGGGGGGTACCTCCTGTGGCGCTGTCCTGGCACGACCCCCTGCGTAGGGGGTGTGGCGCGGCGTCCTGGGTGGTCCTGGTGCCCTGGGGTTGCCGGAAGCCTGGGCTCCGACCTCTCCACCCTCCCCCCCCCCTCGCTCCTGTCCTGCGTTTTCTGCTTCAGGTGAGGGCGCGTCGAGGTGTCACTTTACCTGTGAGCAGAGGGTCCTCCAGAGAAGCCATGGGGCAGGGAGGGGCAGCAGGCAGCAGGAATGAGAACGGGACACCGTGGCCTCTGGGGCTAAGCTGGAGCGTGGGAGCGCAGGGGCAGCGAGTATGGTGGGTCCTGCAGTCCCGAATGGGCTGCAGCACAGCACCCTGGAGCTGTGTGCCCCTCCTTCCCGCCTGGGCAATTAGCAAAGCCCCTTCTCCTGGCCGCCCCCCCCCCGCCCCGCCCACGCCCCCCTCCCTCCTGAGTCCTCTGAGAGCTCACTTCCAGCTTTGGAAGTTAGCAAAGACCCTTCTCTGCGCCGGCCCTGCCCCCTCACTCCAGGGGCCTGAACCCTGGCTGGGGTGCAGGGCTATGCCCTAGCATGCTGCCCCATTGCCAGCGCCTGCGCTGGGCAGACTCATAGCCTGGCTTTCTGAGCGGGTGTCCACGGGCAGCCTGGCTGCGAAAAGATCATCAGTCCTAAAGGCCAGCTGCACTCTTGGGTCAGTTTGCTGGCTTCCAGATTGCGCCCAAAGCCAGGAACCAGCTTCCCCAGCACAGGCCTGGGCTGAGATGCCTGCCTGGGATCTGTCTGAGCAGTCTCCTCCACTCCAGGCAGGGATGGCACTTCAACCTGGATGTTTGGGTTTTTGGTTTGTTTTTTTGGTCATTGGTTATTACATGACCTCCAGGGTAGGTGCTCCACAAAGGGAGTGAAAACAGGACGCCTGATATATATGCATATGGCCATTCTAGAAAAATAGCTTGGGGTTCTCTCGGAAACGCGGCATTGGTCCTTGCACTATGGTTTAATAGAAAAGGGATTATGCACCAAGTTACTTAAATGAGCATAGGTTGAAATCGTTTACTGAGAGTAAATATTTTAAATAGTTATATTTTAACTAAATCTATCATCAATCATAAATCTATTACACGAAGGTTACAGGCAATTTAAAAGCAAGAGCACTCTCTTCAGGGTTTTAAATAATCCCTGTCTGTCTTGGCACATGAGAATGCAAAGATAGGAAATGGTTTGTAAAAGATCATATAATAGCTTTTACTAATTCTATTTATTTGACAGACAGAGATCACAAGTAGGCAGAGAGGCAGGCAGAGAGAAAGATGGGGAAGCAGGCTCCCCGCCAAGCAGAGAGCCTGATGAAGGGCTCGATCCCAGGACCCTGAGATCATGACCTGAGCCCAAGGCAGAGGCTTAACACACGGAGCCACCCAGGCGCCCCAGATGAAATACATTTCTGACTTAGAAACTTCAGATAGAATTATTTTGTCCATGATGACAACTGAAGAAAATGTGTCATCCCTAAACCTAACCTTAAACCCTACCAACACTGAAACCTAAGCTGACCTTAAAGCCCAAACTAGAACCCTGAATCCCAAACCTGGAATGGAACCCAAAGCCTGTACCTGAGCCCTGGATCCAAGCCCTGAACCACGAACCCAAACCCTAAACCAGACCTCCAAGTCATGAAACCTGAACCCAAATCTCAGCATGAAGTCAAACCCCAAATTTGACCTTGAACTTTATCCCATAAGCCCTGAGTCTTAAAGCCTAAATCATAAACTTAAAGCCCTAAACTATAACTCTGTTCCCTTGTCCTTCACTCTAAACCCTCACCCTAACACTAAACCCAAAGCCTGATTAGAACTCTGACTAAAACCTGAACCTGAACCCAAATTCAAACCCTTCACCACACTTTGCTTATGCACTTGCCATTGATGGATATTTGCAGTTTCTACCTCTTGATTCTTGTGAACATTGTTTGGGTTGGGGGCTAGGGTTAGGGTCTTGGATTAGGGTAGGGTCCAGGCTTGAGACCAAGTTGAGGTCAGAGTGTGGGTCTGCATCAGGGCCATGTTCAGTGACACTGTTTGGGTCAAGGACTGTTGTAATTCCACATTGTTTCCAATTCATTGTTCCTTAGCTATTTGGGGGGAAGTTGGGGGGTATTGGGCTCCATGCAGCTTGAATTTCCGGAATGAAATGGCATCAGCTGGACCCGGGGAGGGAGCAGGACCTTCCACTGAAGGGTGAGCTCCCACAGTCCTGCACTGCCTTGCACCGCCTGCAGAGGGCGCCAGACCCCAGCACCCGCCCTGAGCCCAGGCTGCACAGCCACAGCTGTGACCTGAGCCCTGCCTTTTCAGGACCCACTGTGGAGACTTCTGGAGAATGTGGGGCGCCTCCCACCCTGACAGGACAAGCTGAGGAGGGTGTGGCTCTGCATCCACACTGACCGGACCCGTTGTGGAGGACGCGCCCACACTGGCAGCAGTCCAACCTCCTAAGGACCAGACGCTGGAGGAGGTGAGGAGAAGTCCCTTAGTGGACTGTCAAGGGGTTCGTGGTCTCAGGACCCCACAGAGAAAGGGCGCCCTGTGTAGACACTGGGGCTTCCGTCGTTTTGTGTGAGGAGACGTGGCCTCCTGCTGTGCTGTGCGCGGGGCTGTGGGGTCCCCCCTTTCTGGGCTCGGGTGATCCTTGGTCCTTGTCTGTGTTTGTGTGCTCGCGGATTCGGTTCCTTGGGCTCCTCAGATGGTCTGCAGTCAGGGAGCGTCCCCCTGCTTTGGTGCTCGTGCTCTCCCCACCTCAGCCCTGCGGGGTCCTTCCCGTGTCCACACCCACTCCAGGCTTGCGCCTAGTCCGGAAATTCGGGAGCCAAAGTGAGGACTCTGTAGCCGGTTTTGGGGAGAGTAGGTATTTTCCCAGTGTGGGTTCTTCCCTGAGCACAGTGCCTCCCCATCTCCGTGTGTACCCCTCCCTGTCTGTCGTCATTGTTGCAGGGCTGTCACTTTCTTGGGTATCTTGCTATCTTGGATGCAGGTGTAAATGAGATCGTTCTCAGCAGTCTCTTTCTGATGGGTCCTTCCGAGCACCTAGGAGTGCCACTAATTTGTGCATATTGATTTTGTTCCTTGCAAGTTCTTGAATTTATTAGTTCGATTGGCCTTAAACTTAATCTGCCAGTTATTTGACCAGCAGCATGGGTTTAATTGGGAAGAGCAGAGAATGGCAGTCTGGGCTGAGCAAGCTAAGGTCCCATCACAGGCAAGTGCGAGAAACAAAGGAGAGGAACATTATTTCATGGAGGAGGAAGAAGTTGGGAAGGGTGCTTGAAGGAAAGTCCCTTGGAGAAAGGCAGGGTGATGGAGAATTCTCACCAGCTGAGCTGCAAAGCTCCTACAAAAAGTCAGGAGATGAACCTCCAGCTTCCCCTGTGGGGCCTAAAATTGGTGAGTCTCTCCTGTGGGGGATTGCAATGTGGGGTCTGTAATGGGCACTGAGCACCAGGCGCCCCCTTCCAGCCTCCCCTTCTGGCATCCCCAGTCCACTTTACTGGGGCTTCCCTTCCTGCTTTTGCACAGTTCTAACCAGCTTGTGGTGGAACGTTGTGGAAAAACTGAAATTCCAAATCCACTGCTTCTACTGCACCTGAGATACAGGGGCCCATGATTTAATCCTCCCACGAGTCTCTTGCTAGCCCCACCTGTCCGTTACTCATTTTGAGAGTTGATATTACCAAAGTACTGTAATTCTAAAAATTTCTGAATTAGCTGTATTATTTCTTTTTAGGTATGAAGTTAACTTCCAATTATATGAATTTAATATTTTGGTCATTGTTTTCTAATTTTATTGCCTTATTCTTGGAAAATATAGCCTGATATTTAACTCTAGGAATTTATTGGCATATACTTCTGGCCTAAATAATGGCCTGTTTGTGTAAATGTTCAACTTATGCTTATATACTTACTGAAGACTCTTGTTTTGGGGTCAGGATGGCTACATTTATTAATAGATCAGGACTATTAGATTCTCTAAATTTTGATGTCTCTTAATTTAATCTAATTAAATTATCAGTTAATGAAAGAAGTTAAATTTTTTATGTACTACTGCATCTAAACTTATCAAAGTCTTTGCTATAATTAGACAAGTATGTCATCCTGTTTTTATACCAAGTCTTACATTAAAAAAATCATACTATCTGAAATATTATTTATTTTTATTATTATTTATTTTTTTTAAAAGATTGTATTTATTGGGGTACCTGAGTTAAGTGTCTACCTATAGCTCAGGTCATAATACCCGGGTCCTGGGATAGAGCCCCGCAGGGGGTTCCCTGCTCAGTGGCGTGCTTCTCCCTCTCCCTCTGTTATTCCCTCTGCTGTGTGCATGTTTTTCTTTTCTCACTCTCTCTCAAATAAATAAGTAAAATTTAAAGATTATCTCTCTCAAATAAATAAGTCAAATTTTTTTTCTCAATGGGAGGGAGAAGCAGACTCTCCACTGAGCAGGGAGCCTGATGCAGGGCTCAATACCAGGACCCTGGGATCATCACCTGAGCTGAAGGCAGACACTTGAACCGACTAAGTCACCCAGGCACTCCAGCTGTTTATTTATTTATTTATTTTTATTATGCATATGTTTTATCTCTCTTTTCTACAAGTCTTTTTTTTGATCTTTTTACTTTTTTCATAAAACTGAATTATTTCAAGATGACTTGGTCATCCTCTTTTCCCCAACCTCAAAGATCATAGAGTATATTTTAACTGTTAAAATAATATTAGTATTTAAGTGCTGCCTACACAAATTAAGGCAAATTATCTGTGATCTGTATTCCTGAAAATATTTTTTTTATTATGCCTTCCTATGCCAATGACATTTTATAAGGATCTAAATGTTTCCATTTGTGATTTTTTTTCAAGATAATAAAGCTATTACTTCATTCTTTTTTATATCTGATGTTATTTAAAAAATTTCTGTCAGTCTGATTCTTGTTTCTTTATTAATGAATTATTTTTTTTCTCTCTAACACTTGTGATTTTTTTTGTGTGTCTTTGGTATGTATGCCCTAGTTTGGGATTCATAGAGTCAACTCTAGTTATGAATATTTTCTTTCTTTTCTTGTATGTAAGTTTTAATCCAGTGTCTTGACTATTTTATGCTTGAGAAATAGATGTAC
Source organism: Mustela nivalis (assembly GCF_964662115.1). NCBI lineage: Eukaryota > Metazoa > Chordata > Mammalia > Carnivora > Mustelidae > Mustela > Mustela nivalis. The sequence goes on from NW_028136286.1 coordinate 466,717, forward strand.
ATTAATATTCAAATATTTCTTTCCTTTTTCTTCTTTCATTTAAAAAAAGTCATTTATTTTATTTTATTTAAAAATATTTATTTATTTATTTGGAGTAGAGAGAGAGGGTCATGAAGAGTGGCTGATTATATACTTTCAATTTGGGAGGAGGTTAGGGATAGCACAAGCCTCCAAGGTATTTTATAAACAAGGTTTCCAGGACCTTGAGGGGGCTAGCTATTGTTAGGGAAAGGTCATTTATTACTATTTAGTAAAAACTCAGGGAAGAGACTCTTCTGATGTGTATCAGTGGGTATATGCTTGGGAGATGATTGCCAATGTATATCTTGAGGGCAGGGGTGGGGAGTAGAGATAAAGAAGTTTCCAAAGTAATTTTTACATGTGAAAGTAGATTTTCAGTATCCTGGGGGCTGGACTAAGAATGCTTTTTGCCCTGAGTGGATGTGTCCACATGGAAGCAGCTGAGTCCCCAGAGGAGCTTCAAGGACTTGTCAACAGGCTATGAGTAGTAAGGAAATCTAATTTCTTCTCTAGCTTTTGTTCCACACACATCACCTACATCTTACACCTCTTTTATATTGATAATTTTAATGCTTTGCTGGTATCCAGATGACTATATCCTTAAGTGACTTCTTATCTCTATTGAATCCATTATGTATTCTATCCATTGTATTCTTAATTCAACTAGATTACATATATTTAATCTATTAGTACCACTAGGTTCTTATTCTTGTTTTTATTTCAAAATCTTTCCTTATTTCCTTACATTATTTATTGGGTATATTTTAAATCCCTGAAATACTCACTTATTATATATAAGCTGTCAACCGTATTCTTATTTTGAGGTAGCTATATCTTTTTGGGTTTTAGGACATCATACCAACAATGCCAAATAATTTTCAGACAACAGCAGGATCTCCAAGAATTCAACTAAATTCTGACACTATCTACCTGAACATAGTGTAAGATTTCATCAGTTAATGGATCAGTCCTCCAAGACTATCTCCAACCCCACCTCAGATGCCAGTCTCACTGTAGGCCCCAGGTTATTACCTGTGCTTGTGACTGAGCAACTACAGGTTGGAGGTCCCAGTGGCCTACTTCTTACGTTCTTTTAATTTGCTACAGGGACTCACAAAACTCAGAAAAATACTTACTTTATGTTTGCCAGCTTATTAAAAGATATAATAGAAGATTTAAATCAATAGATAGATAAAGAAGTGCACAGGGCAAGGTATGGAGAATGGGCACAGAGCTTCTATTACCTTCTGTAAGACTGCCACTCTTCCTGCCTTTTCATACATTTCACAAACTAAAAGCTTTCTGAACCCAGTCCTTTCAGCTTTTCTGTGGAGGCTTCATGACATAGTCATGACTGACTAAATCATTGTCATTTGCTGATCTAATCTCCAGATCCTCTTCCCTCCCCAGATAATCCTGTATTGGGAGGAAGGGGAGGCAAAAAGTTGTGAAGGCTTTCACCAAGTGGTTGGTCCTTCAGGCAAACAGCCCTTGCCTTGAGTGAGGTCTGAAGGTCACTTCATTAACAGAACAAAACACACCTCTCTCACCCTTATCACAGGAAATCCCAAGAGTTTTAGGAGCTGTGAGTCAGTAGCCATGGTTGAAAACCAAATATTCAGATGACCAAAATATATTTCTTGTAAACCACTATATTACACTACATGCTTAAGTATTTAATTATGTGATCTTTTAAACTAATATTTTTCTAAGAGTATAAACTGTTCTGGCAGTAATCTGGATTGGGGAGTGATGTATTGCCAAATTTCTGTCGTTTTAGTCCAGGAAGTCAAAGAGAAAGAACAGGAGAGCCCCTTAGGGCAGGAAGTTCAAAGTAACAATGTTAACTACTACTACCTTTTCTTGATTTTTTTTTTAAACAAGCAAATCTTCTCTTCAGAGTTGCAGTTTAAAGCCAAGAACATGCAGAATTGGGAGAAAAAATAGTTAAATTTGGAGACTTGCAGAGGTAGAATCAGAGTAGTGAAAGCCATTACAGCAACTGAACTAACTGAGGTCAGTCTTTGGTGAATCACAGAAACAGGTGGAGTTGTCAAACAAAGGAATCTTTGTTTACAACATACAAGGAGATCACAGGGAATAAGTTCCAAAGCCTTGACTGTTTGAACAGGAGAGAGATTTTTATTTAGTATTTAAGATGAATACTCAGAAGGGAGAGTTTTATTATTCCGTGTATGGTTGGTCATAAGGTTGTGGATGCATGCACATCCACATATGTATTTGTGCAATATGTATTGCATGTTCACCTGAATGAAGCTTGTATTCCACCGAGGGCAGAAACTTCAACGTTAGAATAAAGCAGAGGTAACTGTTGGACAAGGGAAAGGGACTCTGCAGGCTTCAAGAGCAGATAGAAACTAGATGGGGTCTTGGGCTCATTTTCTGGGACAAGGAATGCAAGGCCTTGATTGCTTTTGAAATAGCACTAGGAGTTTTGCCACTGATTTATTGTCTCAATAGCTTAGGCTATTTCCTGGTCTGGTGGTGACTGTTAGTTTTCCCATTGCCTTGTTCCCTCAAAATCCTTAAGGAGTGAGGTTTTTGCATTTCTTTGTAAGAACCTCCCAGGAAGTTTTGGAAGAAGTGTGCTTGGGCAAGTACACAGGTGGGGTATAGATCATTGAAAATAGCTGGGGACAAAAAATGATTTTCTTATGTCAGGAAAACTATATGTCATCTTAATTTTCTGGGAACCTCTAATTCTTTCTGCTGATGTTACCAGCAGGCTTCTGAGATATTACTGATTGTTCTCTTGTACCTAAGGAAAAAGAAATGTAGAAAGCAAAAGACAAAACTTTAAAATCTATCCTCCAACTCATCAATTCACTGCAGCCACCTCTCTGTCTTTCCCTTTCTCTTTTTCTTTCTCTTTCTCTCTCACTTTCTCTCTCACATACGCACAACACACGCAAATCATCTTAAAACAATTTTTAATTTTCCCTATTCCATTTTAATATACTTGAGGCATGATCATTTTCTTAGTAAATACAAGAAAAAAAAATCTAGGATTCCATCATTCTGTGTGATTAAAGTATTGAGGAATTTACTTCCAATAGCACTTATAAAAACACATTTTATTTATGTAATATTATATAATCAGGTGCCTGCATTTTTCTTATTCTCTAACTAGTGTTATTTGGCAATTAATATTTTGTCAATCAATATTCCCCTATATCTGAATGTGTGGGCAGTGAGAGATGAGTTAGAGGCAAGGATGGTGAACACTCCCAACAACTGCAGACTACATATATCTTAAGCCATGATTTTCTTTGCAAAGATCAACATTGATAATGTTCTAGTCATACCTCCGTGTACCAGGAAAGAAGTAGCATATTTCTTGAAAGACACAGCTATCAAAGCTCCATTGAGAAACTGTAAAGATGGACAAGCGATTTCCAAATTACATATCTGATAATGGACATCTACTCTGATTATTTAAATATGAATAAAAATAAAAAACCTTACTAATAACCAAACAGAGTATCCAATTTTACATGTGAAGGAAATAATGGAAGAGACATGTCACCAAAAGTATATGGATGGCTTATAGGCACATGACAAATTTCTCAACATTTAGACATTAAAGAAATACAAATTAAAATCATAATGAGACATGCTTACATATCTATTAGAATGGCTAAAATTATAAAGGCTAATTGTACTTGGTCTGAGCTAGATTGAGAAGCAACAAAAAATCTAAACTGTTGTTGGCATATATCATGATACAACCACTTTGGAAAATAGTTTGAAAATTTTTTTAAATGCAAAATATGTTGCAGTTACAAAAATAGCCATTTTACTTCTAGGCATTTAACCAAGAGAAACAAGCCCTATGTTCATACAGGGACTTGTATATGAATTTCATAGCAGCTTTATTTTTAAGAATTGAAAACAGTGGAAATGTTCATCAATGTCCATCCATAGAGCAAAGAAAAATTATGATCTATTCATTAAAGAGATTACTATTCAACATCAAAATGAACTATTTACAATTGGAGATTCTCAAAGTAATGATGCTGAGAAAAGAAAAGCCAGGCAATGAATAGTATATACAGTGTGATTCCATGACTATAAAAAATCTAGAAAATACAAATTTATATATAGTCACAGTCATCAAATATATTGGTGTGATTTTAGTGCCTTCTTCTGTGATCCTATAGCTTCCTACACTTGCATCTCTGAGCATTTGTTACACCATGTGAAAATATGAACTCTTTCTCTTCATTCTGTCTTACTAGAATAAGAGTCCTTGAAATTTTATGGACAATTGAACTCTCAGTTATTAGCAGAAATTCTATCACACAGTAAGTTTCCAAATATAAAAGCCAGAGTTTTACAATGACTTCTAAGCTTTTACATGATCTAGCCACTCATTTAACCTCTGTGACCTCTTTCCCTGCTACTCTTCAGTCACTCACAGTGGCCTCCTTGCTATTCCTCAGATATGCCAGGCATGATCCAACCTTATGGCCTTCAAGATAGCCAATTCCTTTGTCTGGAGTGACCTTATTGCTGATAGTTCTGCGCAAATTCATCACCTTTCCATACCTTTGTTCAATTGTCAGCTTCATTGTAACTACCCTGATCTTCCTATTAAAAATTTTAACTCCCCATCCCCTGCCTAGCAACCTTGATTTTTCTCACCCTGATCGAGTTTTTCTTTTTCCCCATTGTACTCATCCTTTTTGAATGCACTATGCAATTTTTATTAAGGTTTATAGCTTTGAATTGTCTCACCCATTAAAATAAAAGTTCTACAAAGCCAAGTATTTCATTTACCAGTGTAGTCTGAAGTAATATCTGCCATATAATAGTTCAGTAGACAACTGGTAAATTTCAAAATAAATTAATGTTGAGAATATACTGAATTTCACAAGTCATTTCAATATTTATTTCCAAAAAATAAACTATGTAAAACATACCTTAAATTTACTTTCAAAATATTTTATAGCATATAATGGACAATATACATAAGCCTTAAAGAAACAATCCTATAAATAACCATTTCATACCTACTTAAAAACTACATAATACCACACTCCTAGATCCTCTCTGAACGCTCTAAAATAACCCTAAAGGAAATACATTTTTAAAAATAACAGATTTTTTGTCAAATAATTTAATAAAATAAAAGTTTCATTCATCTATGTAGATCATAATAAATGTTTTTAATAAGCATGAAATTATAACTCTGAAGTGTGCTAAAATGAAACCACCTGCTAAGGGTGAGAGAATAAAAATAAACATCATGTTTCCAAATAAGAGGAATTTATTACCTTTGAATCAAAGCATGTGGATTTGTTCAAACTGGCAATAAAGGAATATGGAGACACAAACCATAGAAAGTCATTTTTTAGATTTCTAAAAGACTTCGAAGTGAAAAGTATACATTCACTTCTCACTTATTGCTCCTACATATTCATGAATTTGAGAGAAAATATAGGCCCTGTGTGTCTTAGCAACTAATGGGATATTTTTTGATATTTACATGCTTACACATAGTATGTGTTATAGTCTTCTCTTTTACATGCTGTAAAAAGGTTAACCCCTTTTCTGCAGAGATCCGAAAATGTGAAACAGTGCCTGAGTAGCTGAATTCATCTAATTCAAATTTCTTGCAGGTCTAAGACCTATTGATTTTCACTTGACTGCCTCCTTTTTCATCTGTCAATTGGTTACAAATTCTGGTACTGAAGAGAATACATTGGGGCTGGTGGCTCAGTGTGTTAAAGCCTCTGCCTTCAGTTCAGGTCATGATCTCAGGATCCTGGGATCGAGCTCCACATCGGGACATAATGTAACGACAGATAGTTTATATGGGAGCCCTTTGGGTACTCTGGTGGATGAATGTTTTTAAATTAGTTTTTCATGGACATGGGGAGTTAGAGACGAGAAGGGAGGTGGGGGAAATTGGAAGGGGAGCTGAATCATGAGAGACTATGGACTCTGAAAAACAATCTGAGGGTTTTGAAGGGGCGGGGGATTTGGAGGTTGGGGTACCAGGTGTTGGGTATCATAGAGGGCACTGCTTGCATGGAGCACTGGGTGTGGTGCAAAAAGAATGAATACTGTTATGCTGAAAATAAATAAAAAATTAATTTAAAAAATATTAGTTTTTCGTAAACTACAAAAAAAAAAAAAAAAAAGAAAAGCGCTCCCATTTATAGCGTACACTTTATGGTTCACAAAGCACGTGCCAACAATAAAAATAATAATGGGTTACCGTTACACTTCATAGAAAAGGAGGTACAGGGAAATTGAATGAAAGGGAATAACAAAGTAGGTTCATAAGTCAATCTTCCTTGTAAAAAAATTAACCTGAAAGTGCGTTTCTGCCACCTCTCTCCTGTGTGACATTTTATCGATGGGAGATGGAAAATAAATGGTCTGGTTAACCTTTCCCTCCCCCTCAAAACCCATTATTTGAAAACACAAAAAGGGAAGTGAAGGGAGAAATCCTCCCACTCCCATCCCCACTCACCTCCATAGCCACCTCCTCTTCCAAGAACCTAGCAGACAAGGTGCCAAGAAGTGTTAGGTACCAGCAGTGGTCTCAGATCTCATTCAAGAATCATGGTGAAAGGCATTCAAAGAGATTGTGGGGGCACAGGGATCCAATTAAGGGGGACAAGTTTAAGGTTTGCCTGGTCCCCTAAAAACTAATGGCACTAGAGAAGATGAGCTTTGGGAACTATAGCATAATGGATACAATGTGTAAAAAGCTTCAGTGAGTCATGGTGGGAAGAGGCCAAGAGGGTAGCAAACACAGTCTTAGATGATGTTATTAATAGCACTATAGGCTCTAGATTTCCTGTTGTGGTGTTCTTTGCAAGACCAGCCCGGCCAAAGTGGATACTCTCAACCTGGAACAGAGGGTCTTGGAGATGCCAGCACGTGAGGTATGATGAGAGGGTAAAATGATAGGAGGTGTCCTTTGGAAGGACTGACTCCTTGACTTTAAAAGGGAGAACCCAAATCTGTAGGTGAAATCTTTCTGGCTACAAAGAGGGCCAAGGCCTCCTAAGGTCAAGGTCTCCTCGTCACTTGCAAAGATGTCGAAGAACATATTCAGACATTTCAAAGATGTCCTCATATCATTGGTTCCCACTCTGGAATTCTATCAATAAGGTGAGAGTTCCTCTAGTTGAAAAAGAGATCTAAAAAGACTTCCCTTTCTCATGTAATTTCTGTAACCTCCAGGACACACCCACCTCCCCCTTCCAGCTCTGTAATGAAGCCACAGCTGGTGCCAATTTGTGGAACTCCTTAAAGGCTATTCTCCCTTATATACCCCGGGACCAAGTTCCCATGCTCCCTCACCTGATTTCCTGCACTCACCTCCCACCTGGTGTGTTCACACCTGCAAGTGCCTTTTACCAACCCCTTTGCCAAAAGGCAGCCAGAGTGACCTTTCAAAGACCTATCAGTTCCTGGCATTTGTCTCCATAGAAATCTGCACTGATCTTCTAACAAATTCTCAGTCCTCCAAAGGCACCCATAATCCTCCCATCAGTCTATTCATACCCGTCCAACTGACTGATGCCTGTTCTGCCCCATCTCTCTGCCCTTCAACCACACTGCCTCCTTCTTCCTGTGGAGACCTCTCATGGCACCTGCCTCCAAGCACAGGTGATTCCCATTGATGGGAAGACCCTCTTCTCTCCCCCATCTCCCCACTCCAGTTACTCCCACTTATTCGTGAGCTCACAAGCCCCATGGTACACACTCTCCATGCAGCCTGCTCTCTCTTTTCTAGCATTGGCCTCCGTTTCTAGCTGTGCTTGTGTCATGGATGTCCCTCCCCAGCCAGCCTCCAAGCTCTCCTTCCCTTTAGCTCCAACACCTGACACAGTGCCTGGCACGTAGTAAGCCCTGGCTAGCTTCTAAGAGCCTCACTGAGGGACTGAAAGCATTTTAAAAATGTCACCACGTAGGCTCGAAACTGTAGGCAGAAAAAGCTTTGCCTGGATTGACATTTTAGAGACGTATTCGTCAAGTTGGATGTGTTCACTGACTTTCCCTTGTAAAATTAAAAAAAAAAAAAAAAGGACCTCTGTATCGCTTCGCATCTACCAAAGGCGCATGTATACTATTAGACCACGTTATGAGCTTAATGGAAGGAGACAAGATGTTTTCGCTAAGAAAATGTATAAGACTCTTGAGGTCAAGTGGGAGGAAACAGTCCGTTTGTTGGAGCATTGCTATCTTACTCTATCACAGCCACTCATAAAAATCTGACACGGGGTGAGTCAGAATTGTCTGTCGGAGAGGAGTTAGATCTGGCTCATGTTCCTACAGACATGAAAGCCAGAAGCGAAGAAGGAGGCTTTGAAAGCGTGGGTTGAGGAGGCCGTGTGGTTCACTGCGATGAGCTAAGTGCCCAGGGCCACCAGCAGACATGCTGGCCTGTGTCCGTCCTTTGTTCTGGGGTCCCTCTTGCACCATGTGGTGAGGCTGGTGGCTGGGAGCAGCTCAGGACAGGACCTGGTGGCATCTTACCTCTCCCACCCTCCTGTGGGCTCCAGTGGGCTCCAGTAGGTCCCAAGGGACAGCCTGCCTTCCTTGCAAAGCCCAGTAGCACTGGGAGCAGAAACTGGGGCCAAAGAGTGAGCACCCTTTTTGACAAGCTGGACCAGCCACCTCTTCTTCAGATGCAGGGGGAGCCCTGGCATGCTGACTCCTCCCTTCTCCCTTTCCCCTTTCCTCTTTCCTCCCTCTTTTCTTCCCCTCTCTCCTTCCCTGGTGGTGCCCTTTCCCAATGCCCACTTCATCCCTTTTCCTTTCTACATACCTGTCTTCTAGAGTTTCTTCTCTTTCCTCCCCATTACTTCCCTTCATCTGAATCTCCTCTTTGGTCCCTTTGTCCCTGCTCTCTGCTCCTCCTCCCCTTCCCTGGCCCCTGTTCAGCTCCATACTGAATGCAGGCAGAGCTGGACTAACATGCTCACTTGCTAGCTCAGCCACCCTCCAGAGAAGTCACTCTTCGGTGGCCACCTTCCTGACCCCCTGGTTGCTTCTCCACTTGTTCAGATATTGCTCTGAAGTCTGAGGAGGACAGAGCGGGGCTGCCACAGAAGCAGGCCAGAGGAGAAACCAAACCATGTGTCCACACTGTCCCCCAGCACTGCTGCTCTGAGAGCTTTCGGAGTCCTCAAAGGGTTAGGATTTAGGGGCTTCTTCAGAACCGGGAGTGAAAACAAGCATAGGTCAAAAGAAAAGCGACGGCCCCCACACAAAATTAATAATCACAAATGAAAACTATGTTAACTCTGAGTCCCAAAGTCGAAAAATTGCCTTGAATCTGTCACTAGAGAACACCCAAGGCCTCACTCTCTGGGTTCTGGGTGCCCTGGGAATGGCAGGAGGCTCTGAAAAGCGCGTGGGGGTGCAGAACTATGGGGGCTAGCCTCCCCGCTGGCAGGGGGGGAGTACCTCCTGTGGCGCTGTCCCGGCCTGACCCCCTGCGGACAGGGTGTGGCGCAGCGTCTGGGGTGGTCCTGGTGCCCTGGGGTTGGCGGGAGGCTGCGCCCAGCTCCTGGACTGCGTTTTCTGCTTCAGGTGAGGGCGTGTCGTGGTGTCACTTTACCTGTGAGCAGAGGGTCCTCCAGAGAAGCCATGGGGCAGGGAGGGGCAGCAGGCGGCGGGAACGGGAACAGGACACCGCGGCCTCAGGGGCTAGGCTGGAGCATGGGAGTGCAGGGGCAGCGAGTATGGTGGGTCCTGCAGTCCCAAATGGGCTGCAGCACAGCACACTGGCGCTGCGCGCCCCTCCTTCCCGCCTGGGCAATTAGCAAAGCCCCTCTTCCGGCCGCCCCCGCCCCCCTCCCTCCTGAGTCCTCTGAGAGCTCACTTCCAGCTTTGGAAATAAGCAAAGACCCTTCTCTGCGCTGGCCCCGCCCCCTCACTTCTGAGGCCAGAGCCCATGCTGGGGTGCGGGGCTAAGCTCCCAGTGGAGCATCTCAACAGGAAAAGGTCCACCCAAGGGAAGCTCAAAGTGATACGTGCCAGGCACTGTGTCAGGTGTTGGAGCTAAAGGGAAGGAGAGCTTGGAGGCTGGCTGGGGAGGGACATCCATGACACAAGCACAGCTAGAAACGGAGGCCAATGCTAGAAAAGAGAGAGCATGCTGCATGGAGAGTGTGTACCATGGGGCTTGTGAGCTCACGAATAAGTGGGAGTAACTGGAGTGGGGAGATGGGGGAGAGAAGAGGGTCTTCCCATCAATGGGAATCACCTGTGCTTGGAGGCAGGTGCCATGAGAGGTCTCCACAGGAAGAAGGAGGCAGTGTGGTTGAAGGGCAGAGAGATGGGGCAGAACAGCCATCTCCATTCCTGTGTGTTCATAGGCTTCCAACGTTTAGATACACCCTTGTTCGTGGTGTATATGTTGGCAATTCTTCCAGGTTTCTGTTGTTTTGATGCTCCATCAAGACAAAACAACTTCCGCTTATCTTTTGTCTCTCGAAGGCATAAAATGACTCTCGCTGACTTATGCACAAGCACTTTGGCTCTCTTCTCCTTGGGAATAGCATAACCTATGTCTTCCCTGTTTCTTCACTTGCAAGCTATGAGTATCTTTATAGTCGAAGGAAATCTCCTATGGTCAACAGAAGGACGAGCTAGTTTAATATTTGCTGTTTTCTTATGGATGTTTTCTACCTTTTTTTTTTTTTTAATTTGGAATTTCAACCACTCTTACAAACTGTTTGTATTGACGGGAGACTTTAGTCCTGATACTGAATGTATTATTGATAGGTAATAGTTCACTTTCTCATTTCGGTTGGCTTCTGACTTGGATTCTATTTGCCTTTCACCTATATGGTATTTTCTTGGGGTTGCTTCATTGGTACGATTCCTCGCTTCCTTCCCATATTTTGCATGTCTTATCTTTGTGTGTTTGCATGTGCATGTGTTAATGCTGTGTGGTGTGTGTGTGTTTCACATCACAATTATTATTAAAATACGAGAGAATGGAATTCGGTCTCTTGTGGGTAGCAATTCAATTTGACATGCCTTGAAATCTCACATTCCATCAGTTTCAGGAAATCTCCTGCAAGGAATGTCATCTCTTGTCCTCTTCAAGTAACACGTGTTCTCACAAAACTGCTTTCCAAAGAACAGCACCATTTGAATTTCTCATTAGAGTCATACTGTTTGTACCAATACCCTTTCTTTTTCGTATGATTCTTGAGTGTCATGAGTTAGTGAAATCGTCTGTCTGATGTCGTTCTGAGAATGATAGATGTGACAAAGCCCAATGCTCTCCGCAAGACTGCCATAAGAGACAAGTGGAAGAATTCCTTCTTGCTTATGTCTCAGTACGAATTGCGGTGACATGGAGGAGAGTGAGATGGTAGTAGTGTCTAATAACCTCATGCTTGTCTTCAGCTATGAAGGCAACAGGAAGATGAACACAACAACTGCATTGGGGTGGAAATTGACCTGAAGCCTACAAGATAAACTCCACAGCGAAAGAAAACGGAAGTTGCAGAGATGATGGGAGAAGGTTGGAGACATGGCTCAGGGGATATTTGGTTGGTTAGTGGATCAGAGGGCTGGATCCCATGAAGAGTACCAAGGCACAGGAGAGCAGGGCACACTGGGAACCCACAAGGAACCTGTTTCCCAGTGCCGTTGACTGTGAGACGCAGAGGGTCTGAAGGGCACGAGTACTTTACAACACAAGTGTTGAAGGCTGAAGTTTTCCTATCAGCAGGCTTGGCACACATCAACTTGAAGGAACACCATCTTTTTCCTGCATATGACACCAACAAGCGACCAGGAGCAGACAGCCTGGAGACAATGATCAGAGAGAGACAATACTAAGTGACGCACTGGGAAGATGGTGAGTAGTGGGAGTGATTCCGTGAAAGGCAGTGTTCGTGGAGATGTCTCAATGTGGACATAATAAATTTTGGGCTCTCGCAACAGCAGCATCAAGACAAAGCTACTGGCCAAGACAGGTATGTGAGGACATAGGCTGCCTAGCCAGCCAACTCGAAATCCCGACAGTGGAATACTTGGAAAACTGCCTTCCTCAGTCCAAGATGCTTAGTCCAAGGACAACGACTCTCCCATAGGGGACGAGAAGAAAGCTTTGACCACATGTTCTCTTCTGAACACAGCATTCTGCAGGCCTGCGTTCTGCTGAGTTGCTCGAATTTCTCCTTTCACAGGCACACCAGAGCCCACCAAGGTAAACCTCTGCATATTCAACCCGGACCCTAAAAACAACAAGCGGCCGGAAAGGAGAGCTACAGCAAATGACTGGCCTCCAGGACAGGGTCAGCCACAACACAAACAGCAGTGGCATGCATGCCACATACACACTCACAAACACACACACACGCACGCACTCAACAAACCTTAAGGGCCAGCCCTGGGTACTCCGGATCTCTTCCTCCTAAATAAATTACCCTCAGGTTAGAAAGCAGAATGAGTTTAACGAATACAGAGAGGTGACAGAGACTTAGATCCAATGCAAAGATGAAAAAATCAATTGATGCCCAGGTAAAGGAAGAAGGAATGATTATGGCTAGGCAATCAGAGTGAACCCTCTACATAGAAAACGCCCGATGCGGGATTGAAAGCAGGGGCCTGGATACTCGCTGTACGTCAGAAAACATAGGAGATATCAGAGAGTCTCGAACCACAGAGATAAAACTGATAAAGATAAAAGCACCTAAAGAACTCCTGAAGAGAAGATTGGTAGGAGACTGTACACTGCAGCTCCATGCAGGATCCCATGATCTTACCTCCAGAGGCTTTTCCAAAAATTCCAATGCTGTTTCAGTTCTCATCATTTGAATTCGGGTGGCCCTCCAAAGATAGGGTCCTTATTCAAAAGAGCGAGACTGATACAAAGTGAAGGTCAAGCAAACGTTAATTTTGCACAAAGCATCGAGAATCATATTGACCGGTCAGGGCCTTCTCTTGCAAAGAGGCAACCCCTCCCAGCCTCAGAGACTAACATTTATAGCGGTAGTTTAGCCAGGCTATACAGACGTGGCCAATGAGATAACAATACAGAAAAAACTGCACAGTCGTGCTAAGTCTGCTACACCACAAAAACAAAAATGCTAGGTAACACATGGGTGGACAATTGGATCTCAATTTACCCTAGTAGATATATGCGTGCCCCTCTAATGGGATGTCTTCACCTGGCCTGATTCACCCTTGTATCTAGGCTTTGAGAGTAAGCTCCTCTGGGAGGAGTAGGGTCAATTTTGTTTACAGCATGGGTTCAATATAAGTTTACTGCAGAAACACAAAATGACTCCCTCTGGCCTAGCGGACCTTATAATGAGTAGCTGTAGCATCCCTAGAAATAGAGCCAAAATGACTTCCAAATCTTCAAAACTGACGATTTACCAAAAGCAGATTCTACATCCTAGAACCTTAGGTCCAGAATGGACTCATGTACTTGGAGTCCACAGGAGCAAGCATGGAGCATGTTGGAAAAGACCCATAGCCCAAGTGAAGCCATCTGAAAGACTTCCATGCCCGTTTCAGGAAGACAACTTGTATCTTCAAAAGGACGCATTGAAGAGGATTCAAATGTCAAAGAACCTGGAGCATTCCCACAGGGTCGTGCAGATACCCTCTGGAGGAGTACATGTAGATGTGACAGCACAAGCCTGCCTTCACCCTCTCATGAACATCCCCCAAATAGTTTCATGGGATAAGCAAACAATGCCTCTTGTGGAAGATGGGCGTGTTCTAATGGAGGCAGCAGAAGATGAACAGTGGGACAACAAAGGGCCATTAGAGAGCCACAGACAGCGTATGCTACAGGTTGGTGAGGATATTCAGGAAGACAAGGAACTGGAGAATGAACATTGGAGCTCTGAGCGAAGGTCTAGCATTTGAGATAATGGGAGGTTCTCTGAACCTGGCTGCCTTCCATAGAGATCTAGGTCCAAATTAAAGAAAACATCCTCTGGCCACAGTCAATCCTTGTACCCCGGTTGTGTTTTTGTCTTTTTGTCAAACAATGCACATGCACATATTTGACAGAGAGACAGAGAGATCACAATCAGGGTGTAGAGCTGGAGAGGGAAAAGCTGACTTACCCCTGAGCAGGGAACCTGAGACCAGAGTCGATGCCAAGACCCTGGGATCATGAGTTGAGCTGAAGGCCGCCTCTGAACTGATAGACACAATCCATGACACAACCTTTGACTTCTGAATATGTCCTAGTTCTAGACGTGAACCACTGCTCTGTCATTGTTCACAAATGAAGGGGAAATGGATTTTGGCTTGGGCTGGTGTTGCTTGAGCAACCTGGCCTGCTTTGAGAGCTGGTATAGTTTGTCCTCTTGAGGTAAGTGATTTGGCTATGTACAAACTACACTCCCACGCATATTTAGGTAAAGAGAATTCCTCCATTGAATGAAACTATGTCTTGTGGTTCCATGCTTCTGTGGATGGTGATGTGAGTCCTCCTTGCCTCTGAATCTGGATCTCTGTTTCTGCTCCCAGATGAGGGACAGTTTTAGCTCTGAATTCTCAAATCCATGTTCAGCCCTCTTTTTTTTCTCTCACTCCTACTTCTCCTACAATAAGCACCTCTTTCTATTCCTTGGAGTCAATGACTTTCCTAAGCTCATTGTCATGTTTCATCATTCTTCCTTCTTTCTTTGGATTTGTTTCCTTATTTACCATTCCTTTTCTGCCAGGTCAAAAATTTGGTCCTTTGCTTCTGCCAGCTTCTTGGACTTTTCCTTCAGTCTGCTACCAATCTTTTCTTTAGAAATTCTTTATTTATTTTATTTTATTTTATTTTACTTTATTTTATTTCTATCAGTTTAATCTATGTGTTTTGAGACTCCCTGATATCTTTCTGCTTTCAATCCTCCATTGGGCGTGTTATATGTGAGGTTTCACTCCGATTACCTGGCCATGATAATTTCTTGTCTTCTTCCTTGGCAACAATTGATTCTTCCATCTTTGTCTTGGATATAGGTCTCTGACTCTTTCTCAGTATTTGAAAAATCAATTCTGTTTTTTATCCTGATGGTAATTTCTTTAGAAATAAGATATCATGGAGTGCCCAAGGGCTGGCCCTTGAGGGAGTCTCAGGTATGTGTGTGTGGCATGCATGCCCTCTGCTGTTGTATCATAGCTGCCCCCTGTCCTTGAGACCAGTCATCTGCAGAGGCTCTCTTTGCCAGCCTTTTGGTGTGTTTGGGGTCTGGGCTGAATAGGCTGAGGTTTAGCTTGGTGGGATCTGGTGTGCCTGTGAAAGGAGAAATTCAACCTTCACAACAGAATGAATGCCTGTAGCATTCTGTGGTCAGGGGACAGCCTATGGACAGGGCTTTCTTCTAGTCCCCTATGGGAGAATCTGTTCTCTTAAAATGAAGCAAGTTGGACTGAGGAACACAGTACCCTATGTGTTCCATGGTTAGAATTTCGTGTTTGCAGGAGAGGCAATTAAAGCCCTCACCAACCTGTCTTTGGCCAGTAGCTCGGGCTTGATGCTGCCTGTGCGAGAGCCCCAAATTTCTTTTGCCCCCATCAAATCATCTCCAAGAACACTGCCTCTCACTAATGTACAGCCAGAACCCACCATCTTCCCACTGTGTCACCTGGTATTGTCTCTAATCGTGGTTTCCAGGCTGTCTTCACCTGGCTATTTGTTGGTGTTCTCTGACAGAGAAATACAGTGTTCTTTTGAGTTGATATGCCAAGGCTGCTGATCTAAAATCTCCAGGCCTCAAGGCCCTTTGTTGGCATGAACTAGTATGATTCAGACCCCCTGATGGTCAGAATCAATGGAATTGGAGAACGTACTCCTTGTGGGTTCCAAGTGTGCTCCGATCTCTTGTGGCTTTGCCCATTGCATTGTCTCACTGCCTTCTGAATTACCAACTTTCCACTTTTCCCCTAAACCATGTCTCCAGTCTTCTCCCATAGTGATTGCAACTTATTCTCTCTTTTGCTATGGAGTTTGCTTTGTGGGCTCCAGTTCATTTCTGCCATGTTGAAGTTGATGTGGTAATCTTCCTGTTGTGTTCCTGGATAAAGACAAGTCTGGAGTTACCAGACACTACTACCATCTCACTGTCCTGAAAAAGCCCCACAGAATCTTACCCAGCCATAAGCAAGAATGAATTCTTTCCACTTGCCTCATGTGGCAGAATTGTGGAGAGCATTAGCCTACGTCACATCTATCAGTCCCAGAAAGACAAATAACATACAATTTCACTCTCTCATGACTGTCAAGAGACATATGAAAAAGCAAGGGAAAAATGGACAAATAATACGACACTACCCAGGCACACAAAATGTGGTGTTTGTTGAGGTCAGGTTTGAGAAAATATGTGTTTATCAAAGAGGACAAAAGATGACATTCTTTGTAGGAAATGTGGCTGAAAGAGAGGGAATGTGAGTTTTCAAGGCATGTCAAATGGAACTGCTATCCATTAAATACCGACTTCCTATCTCCATCAATTTAATTATAATTGTTATTTGAAACACACTCAGCACACACACACACACACACACACACACACACACACACAGATAAGACACACAAAAGATGGGGAGGAAGTGAAGAATAGCACTAATGAAGCAAACCCAAAAGAAAAGAACTGAGAGAAAAGGATAAATTCCAAGACACATATTCACTCCAAAGATTAGGTCAGGAAACCTACAAAATCTCAGATCTGTAGTAGTGACTAAAGCGTTTGAAGCAGTAATCAAACCCCTGTCAACACACAGATGGCGAGGTGCAAATCATTTCCTGTTCAACTCTTCTAGACATTTAGAGAAGGCAATGCCATTTTCTTCTCATCAATTCCACAAATGGAGGAGGTGGATGAACTCCACTTTACTAGTATAAAGACCCAATTCAAATAATGACATTTTAGGAAATAAATTATATTCCATTTCAATAATTAAACATAATAAAAATATAATTCTTTCCTTTTCTCTGTCTGTCTTCACCTGCATTTGAAAGGGCCAGCTTGTTTTTGTATTATTTTGTACTGTTGAGGAAGCCAGCCTGTCATCCATCATCCATTTTTGACAGAGTATTCACTGATGCTTCAGTTCCATATATGACCTAGTACTCCGCCTAAGATATGCCAGAACTCTTCAACACCCATTAGCCCGTTCCCTCATTCCCTGCATGTCTCTTTTTTCCTTGACTCTCAGCTTGATTCCTCAGAGTTCTGAGTTACTCTTGGTTTGTCTCCTTCTCTGACTTATCCCCTTCAGTTTTTCCTTCTTTCTACTAAGGGCCGTGGTATTCGTCCTAGGGCACATATGAGAGAAGCCATATGATATTTCCCTATGTCTCCTTGCCCATTTCATTTCACAAACCCAGTCCTGTGGCATTCATGCCAGTGCAAGAATCAAGAGTTCATCCTCCCTAATTGCTGAGGAATACTCTGTTGCCAATATGGACCACACCTTCTTTATCCACTAGTCTTTGCAAGGACATAGCAGCTCAATCCTCAGTTCTGTTCAAGTGAGCCTTATATAAGTGTTGTTCTTGTTGCTGTTCTGTTGAGAAAGCCTGCCTATCATCCATCATCCGTTTTTGACAGAGTATTCAGGGATGCTTTAGTTGCATGTACGTCCAGTGCTCCTCTTAATATATTCCACAACTCCTGACTACCCATTAAGCAGTTCTCTTTTTGGTAAACCTCAGCTGGATTCTCAGAGTCCTGAGTCACTCCTGGTAGGTCTCCTTCTCTGACTTTTTGCCCGTCAGTATTCCCTTCCTTTTCCATTTCCCAACAGCAGGGCATGGGACATTCATGTCAAGGCAAGGTCCAGGGGTTCATTCACTTCGATGGCAGAGGAATACTGAGGTGCCGAAATGGACCCAAACTTCCTGATCCACTAGTCCTTGCAAGGGCATTGCGGCTCACTCCAAAGGTCTGCTCGAATGGGCCTTGCAAGCCGTCTATATACGCCGTCCCTTTCCTTCTGACTAAAGAGTCTTGGTCCACATGTCTATACCCGTTACCACAACAAGTACAGTTAACTAATAATGACAACGGTTTCGGTCCAGGCCTCTTCATTGAGAGTTAGCTCAGATGCAGAATATCACTCTCCTCAAAGACTTTGCAAAGGTATTAAAGGGAAAGCCAGGTAGACAGAGGCCTCATCCCTTAGCCGCGTGTTTCAGAACACTAGGAGACGAGGACACAGACGGCACCATATAGCGATGCCCTCACCTTTTACCTCGGAAAGGGACTTTCCGTACCTTAGTCATCACTGACCCATAAGCAAAAGACGCTGACAAAGTACGCTCTCACCCACAGGACGAGAAACCCCACGGAGAGCTGCTCATACACGCGACCTCACCTTTTCTTGAGATATCTAGAAATTGTAGTGTAAAAGGACACCTTGCCGTCTCCGGGGATATGTTGGCCTAAAGGAAGGTATACTGAATGTCATTTTCCTTCCTCTATGTCTCCAGAAAGGGGAAGTTTGACATTAAACCACAAGACATCCTGAGTTCTTGATCAGGTTCAGAGGGCTCTTGTTTTGTCCTTCCTGGGGCTTCCTACTTAAAGCCATAGGACACCAAGGTCATGGGAGAGGGACAGCTGCTTCAGTGAAGCCAGCATCTGTGATGTCACAAAGCTTTGAGGTCATAGCAACCACTCCTCATCAACCCAGGCCTGATCACTACACTTGACTGGAGTAGTCATGGGTGGGCCAAGAGGACCCCAGGCCGTCCCAAACTGCTGGAGCCGCCTGGGTCTCTCACCAAGGCAGTTTGCGAAGCGAGTCGGTGTCACCTTCTCCATGGCCCAATTCATAGTATTTGGTCGTGAGTGTCAGCACCAGCCCTCTGGACCTCGGAGAAAGGCAAGATGCCGCATTCCATCTTAGCACCGACAAGCCAAGAAACTAACAGACCGCAAGCAATGCCTCAGGGGAGGAAATCTGAGCCCTGCGTAAGGGTGAGACCCTCCCACCAAATCATGGAGCATCTCAACAGGAAAAGGTCCACCCAAGGGAAGCTCAAAGTGAACCCCCGCAACCGTGCCAAAGACATGTCTGGAGTCTTCCACAGAAAGCACACGAGTACCTCAATGGTCTCCAGAAACGGTGCCAACAAGGCCTCCCAATCTTCCAAAAAGACCATGCATCCAAGGCAGAGTCTACACCCTAGAACCTTAGGTCCAGGACGGACTCATGTTCTTGGAGTCCACAGAAGCCAACGGAGAGCATGTTGGAAGAGACCCATAGCCCAATGAAGCCAACTGAAAGACTTCCGTGCCCATTTCAGGAAGACAACTTGTATGTGCAAAAGGACGCATTGAAGAGGATTCGAATGTGGAAGAACCTTGAGCACTCCCTCATGGTGGATCAGCTACCCTCTGTGGAACTGCATGGAGATGTGGCAGCACAAGCCTGCCTTCACCCTCTCATGACCATCCCCCAAATGGTTCCATGCGATAAGCAAACAGTGCCTCTTGAGGAAGATGGGCATGTTCCAATGGAGCCCCGAGAGGATGCACAATGTGTTAACAAGGGGTCAGTACAGCACGACAGACAGCGGATGCTGCAGGTTGGTGAGGAGATCCAGGAAGGCAAAGAACAGGAGAATGAACAAGGAAGCTCCAAGCGAAGGTCGGGCATTTTAGGATGGTGGGAGGTTCTCTATACCTGGCTGCCCTCCATAGGAACCTAGGTCCAAATTCAATAAAACATCCTTTGGCCCCAGTCAATTATTGTGCACTGTTTTTGTCTTTGTTATCTTATCGAACATGCACATGCACGTTTGGACAGAGAGGCAGAGAGATCCCAATCAGGGGGTGGAGCTGGAGAGGGAGAAGCTTACTTGCCCCTGAGCAGAGAACCTGAGAACAGAGTCAATGCCAAGGCCCTGGAATCATGAGTTGATCTGAAGGCCGCGTCTGAACTGATGGACACAACCCGGGACCCAACAATTGACTTCTGAATACCTCCTGGTTCTAGACAGAACCGCTGCTCTGTCATTGTTCAGAAATGCAGGGGATAAGGATTTTGGCTTGGCTGCTGTTGCTTGAGCTATCCGGCCTGCTTCGAGAGCTGGTATAGCTTTTCCTCTTGAAGTCAGTGACTGGGCTATGGACAAACTATTCTCCGATGCCTATTTGCCTAAAGAGAATACTTCCATGCCTAGATTTTCCGGGGGGAATGGCACTATGTCTTTAGGTGCTCCGCTTCTGTGGAAGGTGTTGGGAGTCCTCTGTGCCTCTGATTCTGGACCACTTTCTCTGCTCCCAGATGAGGGTCCTTTTCAGCCCCGAGTTCTCCAATCTAGGATAAGCCCTCTTTTCTTTCTCTCACTCTTACTTCACCTACAAGAGGCACCTCTTTCATTAACTTGGTGATTCCCTAAGCTCACTATCATGTTCCATCAAAGAATACATTCAAATGGCCAACAGACACATGAAAAAATGCTCCACATCACTCGGCATCAGGGAAATACAAATCAAAACCAGAATGAGATACCACCTCACACCGTTCAGAATGGCTAAAATGAACAAGTCAGTCAATGACAGATGCTGGCGAGGATGTGGAGAAAGGGCAACCCTCCTACACTGTATGTGGGAATGCAAGCTGGTGCAACCACTCTGGAAAACAGCGTGGACGTGCCTCAAAAAGCTGAAAATAGAACTACCCTATGACCCAGTGCTTGTAGTACTGGGTATATACCCTACAGATACAAACGTGGCATTCTGAAGGGGCACATGCACCCAAATGTTTATAGCAGCAATGTCCACAATAGTTAAACTATGGAAAGAAAGTAAATGTCCTTCAACAGATGAATCAATAAATAAGATGTGGTATATATGTTCAATGGAATACTATGCAGCCATCAAAAAAAAAATGAAATCCTGCTATTTGTGATGACGTGGATGGAACTAGAGGGTATTATGCTTGGCGAAATAAATCAATCTGAGAAAGACAACTATCATATGATCTCCCTGATATGATGAAGTGGAGATGCAACATAGGCAGTTTCGGGCGTACGAAAAAAAAATAAAAAAAGATGGTATTAGGACGGAGACAAACCATAAAAGACTGAATCTCACAAAACAGACTGAGGGTTGCTGGGGGGAGGTGTGTTGGGAGAGGATGGTGGGGGTATGGACATTGGAGAGGGCAGGTGCTATGGTGAGTGATGGTGAGTGCTGTGAATCACAGACCTGTACCCCTAGGGATAAAAACACATTATATAAAAAATTTTAAATAATAATTTAAAAAACCCATTAAAGAAAAAACACAGATTGCAAGCCCAGAGCTAATCTCATATTCAATCAAAACTTTTGAAAGTTTTCCCCTTAAAGATCAGAAGAAAGACAAGTGTGTCCATTTTCACTACTCTCATTTGACACAGTAGTGGATGTCCTAGCCAGAGAAACAAGGAACACAAAGAAATAAGAGACTCCAAAAAAAAAAAAAACAAAAAAGGAAGAAGTAAAATTTTCTTTTTTTGGATAACATGAACTTACATGTTAAAAAATCCTAAAAATTTCACAAAAAATTTGAATAAACAAATTTAGTAAAATTACCAAATACAAGATCAATATATAAAAGAAAAGAATTTTGTTTTGTTTCTTTTTTTTTTTATGGACTGCTTCCCAGTTTGTCATGTCATCCTTGTTCAGTGATCACGCTAATCTTCTCTGCATCATTCCAATTTTAGTATATGTGCTGCCAAAGTAAGCACAAGACAGGAGCATTTTAACATTCTAATGATGAACTATCTGAAAAAATAAAGAAAACAATCTAATTCACAATAGCATCAAAAATAATAAAATACTTAGGAATAGATTTAACTAAGAAGATGAAAGATCTGTACTCCATAAACTATGACATTGATAAAGAAATTGAAGGTGACAGAAATGGAAAGATAGCTCATATTTATGAATGGTAAGAATTAACATTGTTAAAATGTCCATACTACCGTAAACCATCTGTAAATCCAATTCCTATCAAAAATCCAATGTTAGGGGCGCCTGGGTGGCTCAGTGGGTTAAGCCGCTGCCTTCGGCTCTGGTCATGATCCCAGGGTCCTGGGATCGAGCCCCGCATCAGGCTCTCTGCTCAGCAGGAAGCCTGCTTCCTCTTCTCTCTCTGCCTGCCTCTTTGCCTGCTTGTCATCTCTCTCTGTCAAATAAATAAATTAAAAATCTTAAAAAAAAATCCAATATTATTGTTTTACAGAAGTAAGTAAAGAATCCTAAAGTTTATATGAGACCATAAAAGACAACAAATAATCAAAGCAGTTCTGAGAAAGAATGAAGAAGGGAGATTACACTTCTTGATTTGAAACTATACTACAAAGCCCTCATGCTCAAAACAATAAAGTATACTGGCATAAAAACAGACCAATAAACAAGTAGAACAGAATTGAGAGTCCAGAAATAAATCCTTTCATACAGTCACCTAATATTTGACAGGGGCCAACATATGTAATGGGGAAAGATAGTCTGTTCAATAAATGATATTTAAAACTGAATAGTCACATAAACAGTATGAAAAGGGAACCTTATATCACTCATAAGTCTGAACTTGAAATAGATTAAAGACTTAAAGGTGATGCATGAAACTAAATTTCCTAAAGGAAAACATAGGAAAAATTCTCCTTGACATTGGTCTTGCCAATAGTTTTTTGGATACCAGACTAAAAACACAAGCAAAAAAAGCAAAAATAAATAAATGGTATTACATCAAACTAACGTTTCTGCATTGCCAAAAAAAGGGAGAGAGAATGAAAACACAATCCACAGAATGTAAGAAAATACTTACGAATCTTATATCTGAAAAGAGGTTAATAACCAACAGATACAAATAGAAAAAAATATATGATTAAAAAAATAGCAAAAGGATCTCAATAGACTTTTTTTTTCAAAAAAGTTATATAAATGACCAACAGGAGCATTAAAAAGTGCTCAACGTAAAAATCTCAGGGCAAAGTCCTTATGTTGTTGTTGTTGTTGTTTACCTCTGAAAAACGCAGCAAGATATTAGAATATATACTACCAAAAAATTGAAACTAACCAATTTTGGTAAATATTGGGGAAAACGGGGAACTTATGCACTGTAATAGGGATATAAATTTGTATGGAAAACAGTATGGAGATTATTCATATTATTAAAAGTAAAATTACCATATGATTCAGTAATCCCACTTCTAGGTATCTATCTAAAGAAAACGAAGTTCACTGTTCAAAGACATATCTGCACTCTTATGTTTATTATAAAATTATTAACTCTAAGCAAGAGATGGAAATAACTTCAGTATCCATTAATGGATGAATGAGTAAAATAAGTATGGTAAATATATACTACGGAATACTACTTAACCATGAAAAATTAAGAAATACTGCCATTTACAACAGCATGGATGGATCTTGAAGGTATTATTCTAAGTGAAATATTTCAAAGATTTTGTATATTTTTTAAATTTATGTATTATGATATCCCTTACATACAGAATCTGAGGAAAAGGAAAACTAATGGAAACTTAGAGTTGAGTTGACAAGGGGTGAACCTGGGGTGGAGTAAGGTGGTCCAAGGGTGCAAACTTGCAACTATAATATGAAAAAGTTCTGGGGATCTAATGTACAGCATGATGATCATAGTTAATAAGATATACATACTTTTTTTTATTGTGCTTCCCTTTATTAAACTTTGCATATATCACATTCTTACAAGTTGAAAGTTTATAGCAATCTTGTATAAAAGAGGTCTGCTGCCACCATTTTTCTAACAACATTTGCTCATTTTGTGTCTCTTTGTCACATGTTGGTAATTCTTGCAATATATCAAGTTTTTTCATTATTATTGTATTTGTTATGGTGATCTGTGATCAGTTATTATGACCCACTGAAAACTCAGAACTAGTGTACTTAAGGTATATACATTGTTTTTCTTTAAAAACATAATGCTTTTGAACAGTGCAGTATAGTTTTTATTTTTTATATGCACTGGGAAACATAATTTTTTATATGCACTGGGAAACCAAAAAATATAATAATTTGACTTAGTTTATTGAGATAATCACTTTATTGAGGCAGTCTGGAACAAAACCCACAAGACCTCTGAAGTTTATCTTTACTATACTATATACATAAAAGTTGCTAAGAGAGTAGATCTTAAAATTCCTTATGATAAATGCATAAAAAACAGTGGCAACTATACGAGATAGTAGATGTATTAACATTTTTATGTAGATTATATTGCAATAAAGATGTATACCAATTTATCAAATTGTACAAAATTTACACAATGTTAAAGGTTTGCAATGTTATAAGAAATCATTTCTTAAATTTACAAATATGTCGATTTTTTTCAATAAACCTGGAAAAAACTTTTTGTAGAATTAATCTATTTTTCAAAAAATGAAGTAAGGCAGTAGAAACTGCAACTAACTCTGAAATAATAGAATATAAAATCCATTTTCATTATATACACTGTGACAAAAAGTATTACTTAGTTTACAATGGAGGAGTACTTATGAAACATGAAGGATGGTCTATAAATAAGGCTGAAAGAGCTCAGTTTTAAGGTTTAAATTTAAAATCTTCTTTTGAAATACTAAACTGACCACCCAGTGTTCCAAACATCAATGTCTTAACTGCATGAATTTATTTCATACAACTCTATAATCTAGTTTCATAAGAAAACAGCATGCAAATTTTGAATAAGACAGACTTGCTTAAGTTTCATGTTCAACAGTAAAGGATACCTCCCTAAAAACAAATAGAAGACAAATCAGCATATTTATTATGATAATTATTATTCATAAAGAGATTCATATTGAATTAGGGAATATATATCCTCAGAGGGGGTAAAGTAAAATGAAATTTATGTTGGTAAATGTGTCTATGAATAGTCAATACAATGCCTCAATATAAATGAATATTACCATTTTGAACAATTTAATTACTATTACTAGAATTATTATAAGTATAAAAATAGCTATCATTTTAGCATGGAATATGAGATTCTCATGCTCCATGCTTCATCACATACACACAACAACGCAGCATAATAAGTATTATCATCACCATTTCATGGGTGAAAAAACTGAGGCTAACACATTTGGATAACTGGTTTATGATTACATGGGTAGCAAAAATGCATCACACTAATTTAGGCTTTATGATTTCAGAATTGTACTCTTTCCACTGCACAATCTATTACTCTCTAAATACTTGGCCTGTTTTCATTTGGTTCTTTAATTTTATTCATGTGGTGATGGCTTAAAGCTTCATTTAAAGGAAGCTTAAAAATTTCATTTAACCAAAAGCTCCCAAGAATTAAAAATGCCACGGATCTAATGTAGACATGGATATCATTAGTTAATGGGTAACTATATATTTTCCACTCTAGTGAGATAAAAGAGTATTTTTCTAAGTTTTAGTCTCTCAGTGTTAAAAAGGACTTTGTTAAAATAGAAATATTTAGACAAAGGTGATCAAAAGTCTGGATCAGGTCACCTTAAGGTAAATATTAGGAAACTGAGGAAACAAATGGAGATTTGAACACTGAGCTATGATATAATGAATGGTTTCAAGTATTTAGTAGAGTATAGAAAAGCCCTTTAAAGCCTGGTCTTAGCCTAGCATTGCAGCTTCTGGGATATCTATCTATCATCTATCTATCTAGATATAATGTGAAAACTTTTTTAACTTAAAGATTTTGAGAAATAGAACATAATCAGCACCATAGAAGATCTGTTTATGATAACAACCTAGCCCCTCCTCCCAGTTTGTTAATATTCTCTCTTATTTAATGTAACATTGTGCAAATAGACCACTACTGATCTGCTGTTATGAATGAAATAGCTATAATCATCTGTTTGCATATCCTGGTGAAAATATTCATTTAGTTCCATGTTGTATTTCTAGGAATGGACCAAATTTTTATTTTTATTTTTAAGTTTTCTAAATATTGTCCAACTTACCTCAAATGTTTTTATTATGGGCACTTTCATTCTTTCACATTCTTGCAAGGCAATTTTACTGTTGCCCAATATGGTAAGTGTGTAATAGTATGTCATTTTAGGTTTTAATTTATTATTAATTTAATTCCAGATTCATAATAAAGATAAACAGTTTTTATATATGAGTGGCCATTTGGATTACCCTTTCTGAAAAGTGCATGCTCAAATCTTTTGATATCTTAACATTGTGTCATACTGACTTCTTTAATAGTAGATTTTCTGAATGAACTTTAAGCTGTGTAGGTCTTCTCTATTTTATTTTGAACTTGTTTTCATTTCAAAATCTTTATATTTATTTTCATAATCTGCTTTTATTTTTCTTTGTCTATTATCTATCTATCTATCTATTTATTTGCAAGCAAGAGAGAGCGAGCAAGTGAGAGTGCAGGGAGGGATAGAAAAAGAAGGGAAAAGAATCTTAAGCAGGCTCCAGGCTCAGCACAGAGCCCAACTCTGGGCTCTATTTCACAACCCTGACATCATGACCTGAGCCAAATGAAAGAGATAAAATAAAATTAAGGTGTTAAAAAAAAAAGGAAAAAGAATTGGAGGTTTAATTAAGTGAGCCACCCAGGCACCCCTGTGGTACCTTAAATTAGCTGTCATATCTTTAAAGTTCTAGAGTATCCATTTGTTCATTTATAAAACCTTTCTCAATATCATTTTTAGTGTCAGTTTTTGGTTCAATTTGCTTCCCCTCTCATTTCTTTGAGCAGAGTAATCAAGCCATTTTACAATCTTTATTGATCATTTTAACATCATACTTAATCCCATTTTGTCTATCAAATCTTGTTAATGGTTTTTCTTTGTGTGCTTTGTTACATTTTGCTATGTTCAAGACATTATATTTGAAACTCTTATTGAGTAGGGATAATTAAGAGCTATAATAATGGTATGGTCCTCCTTGGTAGGATTTTCTCTTATATCTGAGACTCTACAAGACAATCATACTCCAAATTCAGTGATTGACTTTCTCAGTTTACACAGAAGGCAAGGTAGGCTATAGTCTTATTTCTGCTTCTCCTTGTGCTTTGGGGATCTCAAGTTAAATTTGGGTTGTACCAAAGTCCTCAAATTTGATTGCTGCTGGATTTTGAATTTTGTTTCTCTAGTATCAAGAGTCTATGAACAACACAGCTCAGTGTGTTTTAGCAGTTTCAAATGCTCTCATAGCTAAAATGGCTTCAGGGCATATATCTCTAGGCTCTCATTGTATTTCGTATTTTGGCCCAGTAATCCCTCACTTATTTTTATAATCATTCTGATATTTTTAACTTTAAAAGCTATTTTGTCTGGATTTTTAGTTGTCTTAAGTAGGAGTTTTTAGATCACCATTACTAGAAGCAACAACAAATATACATGAAAATATCTGCAGTAGTTTATCACATCTTTATGGCTTTGAACTTCCATAAGCTGAGGCATCCTTCTCTAATCACTTAGGCAAACTCCAATTTAACCTTTAATACAACCCAAGAATTGCTTCATTTAAGAACATGTTCAGGGATGACTCTTCCCCACTGTTCTTACCAACATTCCCACAAACTCTTTGCTACCCACACCTTGCTTATGAACTTTCGTTAGGTATATCAGCGTGACCAGAATTTTGCTCTATTGTATTTTTGTCCTTTAGAGCTTTAATTAAATATGAATTCCATAGAGAGTCTGTCCCTTTTCTTTCAAACCTGGGTTAGTTATTTCTTCTCATTCTTTGTCAGAAGTTACTTTATTAGAGAAACTTATAGCTCTATTGTGACTTTGGAGCCTTTACAGTTTTTCGACTGGAAAAATCACCCATCCCTGAGATTTTTACGCAGCTTCCTAGCTGATATTATTCAGAAATCTGTTCAAAGCAGACTTTTTCAGGGAGGCCCTTTTGGACCACTCAGTTTAAAAACCTCTTCTCAATCACTGCTCTTTTAAAAATGTGCTTATTTAGTTCAAATATGCATCTCTATTAAAGAAAAATCAGTACGTTTTTTTTTTTAAAGTTGGCTTACCTATTATCTATCTCTCCCATTAAAATGATTCCTCTGGGCTGGGGTTTTGTTGTGCTCATCTTAGGCCAGGCACTCAATAAATTGTCTCTGAATGATTGAATTGTTTGACTCCCTTGCTAGATTCTCAACTTCATGAGGCCAAGGATTGTTCTATTCAGTCCTTCTTTATCCTCAATGTCTGTTATATTGCAGTCACTTACATGACTAATGGGAAAAATCACAGAAAGAAAGAGTTAAAACTACATAAAAACCCCGTAGGTTCAATAACACAAAGCTTTCTAAAATTATTTAGCCCAGGAATTGAATACTGGCTGCACTTTTGATTTTTTTTAAATGGTATTGAATTTAATTTAAATGGAAATACTGGAATGGTAGAATAATAAAAAAATTATAAAAGCAACTTGCTCCTTAAAGTAAGAATTATATAGGACATCTCTTCTAGAAGCAAAATTTTCAAATGACAAACATCTGAAAGCATAGAAGGAGAAGTAAGAGTGTGAATTGTATTTCAATGCTCTTTTCTTTATATTCAACAAACAGCTTCATTCACACACCTTTCCAATTTTTTCAACTCTTTTGACAAAGCCTTCAGAGGAGTTACTGCTGATGACAACCATCACAGCCTAACAGTAGAAATTTTATAAAGAAAAATAATAGCATGTTTTTCCCAAATTGTTAAGGATATGGTGAAGCTCTGTCGGATTCAAAGGAGGAATGTGCAATTCCATGCTATATATAATAATAACTTGTTTTAATAGTGGCTTTGCAATTTTTCAGATATATCCATTTACTGAAACCACTATCAAATAAACAAAAACAAACAAATGAACAGGGGTTCGAGACAGAAATTATCTAATCTAAAAATAGCACATGTTCACAGAATACACAACACATATCCCAAGTACTACTATAGGTTTCAAGTAATAGTCAAAACAATAGTAAACATGATTCAGACCCTACCAGTCAAATCATAAATGGGACCTTAACTGTAAATCCTTATCTTTAGATCAAAGCGGGTAATTGGGGGCTGAAGATACATTATAGAACTAATATGTTATAGAACTCCTCTGAAATGAGTCATTTATTCCATCACTTTTCCTGCACAGCTGCTGACCCATGTTTTGGTTCCTGGAAATAGCTGCTACCCTGTCATACTTCTTAAAAGCACATATATTGATAACTCTACTCATTCCTCCATTCCTCTGTGACTGTCACTGTGTTAAAATGTGGAGTCAGCTGACTCACTTGTGATGGTAATAAAGTAGATGAGTTTGCAAAGTATTTTGTTATTTCTAAAAATGCAAAAACCAAATTACATTGAAATCATAAGGGGTGTTTCAGGGAGAGCTGTAGGATGTGGTTTCTTGTGTAATCCACAGAGATTAGCTCCAACACATATTTAAACTCTCCTCTAGGAGCAACCTTAGTGGTAAAGCAAGAAGATAAACAGATGTATACACACCCTGGCACAAAATTATCACTTATGTTTGGCTTCCTAGTCTCCTCGTGTTACTTATTTATCTTAACTTCTCTCTGAAATCAGGGAACACAGAATCTCAATCAGTAGACATTTTTCTACTGAATTACCCAATAGTCCGATCATACCCCTAATACTTTTTAAAATTATTTCACTCATAATCCCAAATCTGCTTTGCTTCCTCATCTTAGTACACTGTAATTTGATTTCAAAATGAGGACAGTTGTCAGTAATGCCACATTCATTCATCTATTTTACAATTCCATGTGCTTATAACTATGAAGATATGTTAATAACATCCATTCCAATAAGCCACCCTAAATTTATTATCATGAAACAAGACCTCAAGAAAGAGAATTCAAAATCATCCATGTATTTGCAACTTATTGCAATAAAGCCTTTATCAATAGACTTCCCTGTGCACATGGTGGTCAAATTGCTGGTGAAAACCAGCCAGATCTATTACAAGCTTTCTCATGGCTTCTAGGTAACCCAAGTGAGCCTTTATTGATACTGGGAAGGGATAAAGCAGGGAAGGGATAAACAGTGCTATAAGATTTGGCTAGACAAAAGTAATGACTCTCATTACAAAGTGAGTATTTTTTTTTCAAGCTTTAGTTCAGTTTATTTTTCTTGTATAAAACTATGTAGTAGCCACAGCTGGAGCCTGGGTCCTCTGAACAGAGACTCTGGTGTGGGTCTTCACAAGATGGTCCGTGAACTCCTGATAGGGAGACTTGGTGAACACAGCTGTAGGTCTTGGAGATGGCATCGAAAGTAGCCTTGGCAAAGTTCCCTAGGGTGGCAGTGCAGCCCCTGGCCGAGGTGTAGCAGTCGTCAATACCAGCCATCATCAGCAGTTTCTTGGGCACAGGGGCCGAGACAATGCCAGTGCCTCTGGGGGCGGGGATGAGACGCACCAGCACAGAGCCACAGCGGCCAGTCACCTTGCACGGGACAGTGTGGGGCTTGCCGATCTTGTTCCCCCAGTAGCCTCGCCGCACAGGGACAATGGAAAGCTTCGCCAGAATGATGGCTCCGCGGATGGCAGTGGCTACCTCCTTGGAACACTTGACATCCAAACCGACGTGTCCATTGTAATCTCCGATGGCGACAAATGCCTTGAACCTGGTCCGCTGGCCCGCGCGCGTCTGCTTCTGCACAGGCATGATCTTCAAAACCTCGTCCTTGAGGGAGGCTCCCAGGAAGAAGTCGATGATCTCAGAGTCCTTGATGGGCAGGGAGAAGAGATAGATCTCCTCCAGGGACTTGATCTTCATGTCTTTGACCAGGCGGCCCAGCTTGGTGACGGGGATCCACTCCTTGTCCGCGGCCTTGCCCCCGCGAGCTCCGCGGCCTCGGCCCCGGCCCCGACCACGGCCCCGGCCCGCCCCGGCCCCGGATGCCGCTGCCGAAGCCACCGCGGAAACCGCCACGGCCTCCCATTCCAGGGCCCCCGGGCCCTCCCGGCCCTCTCGCAGCACCGGCGTCATCCGCCATTTGGTGTTCTCTCGGAGAGGAAACAAAGTGAGTATTTTAAAGCAAAAGAGCCTGTTGGGAATATTGTTTTATAAAATAGTGGTTTTTTTTATTAACTTTTTAAAATTTAATTAGGTAACATATAGTGTACCAATAGTTTCAAATGTAGATTTCAGTTATTCATCCATAGCATATAATAGCTAATGCTCAGTACTTACTGTTATAGCTTCTTGAAAGCAGAATTTTAACCCACTGAGCCACCCAGGCGCCCTTGAAAGCAGAATTTTAGATCACATTTTCTGATTACTTCCATGTCGTACAACACTTTCCTGCTAGCAACCTTCAAAACATACTGTTTGTTAGAGGAATTTCTTTAATAATAAATAAATAGGAATTCATTTAAATTTATAAATATATAAAATAAATAGGAATTTATTTAAATTTATTTAAATATTACACACTGTTTCATTGTTCATAAATAAGGTGATGATATTATAGCCATTAGTTGGTAGCACTGATATATCACTATCTTTTTACTTCTCAGTGCATTCTCTTTACACAAATAGATATATATTTTAAAAAATGTGAATCTGTGGCAAACTTGTAAAAAACCCTATACAGTAAAGTTTATCATTTTAAGTAATCTCAATTATCTTCCTCAATTGTGATAGTATATCCTTCTATCTAGGTCAGATATTGTATGAGGGATTTGAAGAGACATACTTTTCTAAATTTCACTTTTCTCATCTGCAAAATGCTTATCATGATCCTACAAAAAAATACACTTATAATTTTTTGATGAAAATTTATTTATTTATTTTAAGATTTTATTTCTTTATCAGAGAGAGTGGGCGAGAGAGCAAGCACAGGCAGACAGAATGGCAGGCAGAGGTAGAGGGAGAAGCAGGCTCCGGCCGAGCAAGGAGCCAGATGCGGGACTCGATCCCAGGATGCTGGGATCATGACCTGAGCCAAAGGCAGCTGCTTAACCAACTGAGCCACCCAGGCGTCCCTTTTGATGAAAATTTAATCTGTATAAACAATATATTTGCTGTAATGCGTGGTTCATGGAAAACATCTTTTTTAATTATAAGCAGTATTAGAAATTAAGTAAATGTGTCTATAATATTTAAAGTTTTAACACATAATTCCACTGCTTTGCCTTATTTTCTCAAATCCCTTTACCACTTTCACTGACAGAGTCAAATGTACTTTTTCTACTAGTAGCCAGCTCTTTGTCTTTTGTCAGAAAGATGCCCTTGTGAATTATTTATAATAGAGATATTAGCAATAATAATAATAATAATAATAATAAATAGCCATGAAAATGTTAAAAAAAAAAGTTTTCTTAACTAATTAGGGTTCTTAGACATCAATTAGAGGAACCACCTCGGGCAAGCAAATTAATCTGCAAGACATTCCCAGAATTAACAAGTCAGTCAGATACAGGGTTGTCTGTAGACTGAAAAGAACTAGGTTTGGAAAATAGGTAAGGACAGTGAAAAAAGTGATCAAATTTTTGGGCAAAATAAACTCTTAGGTGTCCTTTCAATGGAGTCCTGTTCATTATGTAGCAGAAACTCTGGAGATTATCTCAATCCATTGGAGTCACCCCGTTTATTAGCTTGCTATTGACAAAGTTATTTACAAACTGTAGAGCAAGAGGTTATAATGGAGAAAACTGATGGTAATGCACAGGATTCTTGTTAACAATAATGCAAGTTAGTGATTTTTCATTAGAAAACATAAATTCTATAACCCAAATTATGGGCCCAGAGCACTTCTGCTGCACAACTCTGCTTATATCCCAAATAACCATGTGAACTAGTTTTAATATCTGCTTCTCTTATTAATTTTTGAATAAAAATTCTTGACACAAGTATTTTATAATTGTGTGATAATCATGAATTTAATTTTTGGAGAACAAAACACACTTTAGCATAACTAGGTTTGTTCACAGAACCAGCCTTGATAACACACTTCTATATGTTAGAAATGATGTAATAAATGTAGAATATTGGGCACTTGTTTGGTATTCTTTGCCATGTTTTGCACTATCTAAAAAGAGATCAGTGAACTTGGACTGGAGTTAGTAGACATGGAAGAAAATAAAATATTACAAAGAAGAATACTCTGTGGTCCACAACCTAAACGGCCTGGGATTCCCATCATTTGGATCCCTGTAGCTTTACAGAAGTCAATTAAATTTTTATATCTCTGATTAAAGTTGTTTCCCCAGTACTTTTTCAAACATCTCTTGTAAAGTATTGTTTCCCAGAAAAAAAGGGATTTTGCACATGTATCTGCCTTTGTCTCTGGTCATGATCTCAGTCAGGATCCTGGGATCGAGCCCCATATCGGGCTTCCTGCTCATTAGGGAGTATACTTCTCAGTCTCTCTCTGCAGCTACATCCCCCTGCCCCACTCATGCTCTCTCTCTCTCAAATAAATAAATACAATCTTTAATTTTTTAATTAAAAATAAGATAAATAAATTAAAATAAAAAGTCTGGGCTTACTGCCCCATTTAGCTCCTTTTGTTTTTTTGAGTTGTATTTAAAGCAGCATGAGAGAACATGAGGCTCTCAAACTTAAAAAAAAAAAGGAAAAAATTGAGTTTTGTTAGGATTTAAGATCTTGTCTGCTAGACAAAAACGTTGGCTTTGTTAACATGTGAAAATTATCAAAAGGGAATAAGATAGAATTCTAATAATTTTTGTAGAAATTAAAAATTTTCTCCAACCCAATTACATACAGACCCATTAAGTAAATTCATTCCAATGTCCCAAACCAACCTTTTCTAATAGTAATGCATCTGTGTAAACAGGGTCAACCCAAGGAATAAATAAATATTATTATTTTTTTCCTGTCTCTTCCACAGTCTCATCTGGGTATATTGGTAGCAAGCCAATTATCTATCTTATAAGACATGATATCATAAGGAAGGGTATTCTGTCCATTTGGAACAACTGAAAATCATTGTAATTTTATCTTGGTGCAGTAACTTGAGATGGCAAAGTGTGGTTTATGAATATATTTTATTTTTTTTTTACTGGGAAGAAGAGATTATAGAGATATTGGTTATCCAAGAGAGACTGACAGGTGTTGATAGTTGCCAGGTCAATATCCATCTACTTTTTCCTTTAGTATCAGAAAGCACTGAGGGATTGACAACAAGGAAACTTAAAACAACATCAAATATTTTATTGTCTCTTTTCTAGTTACATTGTAACCATATGACAAAGTATCAGTCGTACAAGATATCATTCTCTTTTACCTCTATCTTTCTGCCAGAAATGTGGGCTTAATAGTGAGAACTCCAACAGCAATTTTTGCAACTGTGAATAAAAAGCCATGAAAACCTCTAAGATAGTTCACTTGACTTTCTTAAGACTCTGAACCAACACCAGAAAACACTCTCTGTAGTCTTCTTGTTAAATGAAAAATATGGTTAAACCACTTTTGACAGTCTACTACCTACAGCAAACTGTAAATCTTAATTGAAATATGTCCTCTCAGCTGTGCTTAAGCAACTGAGTCCTGAGCTTTTCAGGTTTTCAGTCTGAAAGAGTACACCTCGGGTGCTCTGAAAGGGAAGAGAAACGACACCCTGTTCTCCATATAAATTAAAGAAGAGAAATCTGTGCATTTAAGTGGGCCATATAAAATTTATCAAGCAGTTATCTCCTAACTCCTTCCTATCCAAATTACCTGATATGCTCTCCCTACTCCTTTATTCCACGTTACTGCCTTTTCACAACATGTCTTCTGTTATTTCCTTCTTGCAAGCTAGTTTTGATTTCTGCATCTAAAAAAATCAACAATCATTGTGTATTTCAATTCCCATTTTCCTCAAATGCATTGATTCTTCTTATCTATTACTCTTTTCTCATACTCAGTGTCTTTGTCTTTATGGGGTTTGTACTTTGCTTTTCCCCATCCTTTACTGCCATTATATAATCAATCTAATAACTTCTTAGAGAAAGTTAAAAATTCCCGCATAGCCACACGTGAACACAAAGTCACTGATTTTTAGCAAACCTATAAGATAGTCAGACATCTATTCAATTTCTTTTTTTTTAAGATTTTATTTATTTATTTGACAGAGAGAGATGACAAGCAGGCAGAGAGGCAGGCAGAGAGAGAGGAGGAAGCAGTCTCCCTGCTGAGCAGAGAGCCTGATTTGGGGCTCGGTCCCAGGACCCTGGGATCATGACCTGAGCCGAAGGCAGTGGCTTAACCCACTGAGCCACCCAGGCGTCCCTCCATTCAATTTCTTAACTGAGTCCCAAATGCATCCTGACTTCTAACCTAAACCTAAGCTCTACTTCTTACACGTTGTTATATGACCAAATTCTTTCAGTTCAGTATTTTGTAACATTTAAATATTAATCAGTTGATGCTTTGTTTGTGTATTTCTATGAAAATAATTTGAATACTGTAGATTTATTGTTATATTTATAGGTTTATAATCAAAGTTTCATCAGTTGAAGTTTTTGGAATTTTCAGATATAATGATTAACCTAAAATGATACTGCCTCAAATCCCTCTGATATCAAGGCCCAACACCTGATTATAGCCAAACCTGTGGTGGATAGTTCCATGGGAAATTGCAGTTACTTAACACTGATAGCATCTCATGTTCTCTCTCTCATTTTGGAATGTCTCCAACACAACCCAAAAGTGTAGGAGAGTTAATGTCCTCTGAGGACAGCTCTCAGTGAAGTGGAAATAAGAACCATAGGTAAAATTGTCAGTTTTCAGGTCTTCATGAGGACAACTTAAAGAAGTTTCTCAGGACCTTTCAGTAAAAGCAAGCCTTCATTTTCTATCCACAACAATTATATCAACAATGTACCTCTTTGACAAAGTTGCTTCTTCACTGTATCACTTTCCCATTCTTTTCTACCTTGGATAATCTCCCAGATAAACTAACAGTACTCAAATCCTTTGTCCTACTCTTTGCTCTCAGGATAAATGGAGCCAAAAGACTTAGATTAATATCATGTTCTGAATGGGATCTTAGAGCTATTTCTGTCCAGATTTTCATAAACATAGGGACCTTTGAATTATCAGGCTATAAATAAGTTCTAAATGGAGGGGGCAAAAGCAAAAAGTAGAAATTTTTATGTTTGATTTTTAATCATGATTAATTGACTTTATTGATTATTAAAAATACTAACATTATAAAAGTGTGGATCTTTGTAAAACAATGTCATATTGTAAGAAAGAAGTTGCATAATCCTTTTGAGAATATTAAACCAAGTGTTCAGGTGCCATCTAATTTCTTGTTTAATCCAGAACTTTGGTGTGCATCATCTTGAGGAATAGGATTTTGAAGTCCAGACAGACTAACAGAAAACTGATCCAAATGTGTGTGTTTATATTTCTGCTTTTGTTGTAAAAATCAAAGTGTGATTGCTGGTTTAAAATGGTAAAACTAATAATGTTCATGGACTCGATTATAAATTTTCTAATTGTATGGGAAGAATCCAATAAACATAGAATTAATTGATTTGCAAATCCTCAAAGAGCTACAAGATCAGGTAGTGGTATGTTCTGATTCAACAGCATCATAATGCAGCATTTTATATGTGTGGCTAATGGATATTTTCATGAATGTTTGCTAGCTAGTCAGCCAATACAGAGAAATATTAGGTAGGGTAATTACTCACAGTTGTGTTTAATATAATGAGAGAAAATTATCAAATGGCACTAATAATAATAATCCTATAGCAGGCTAAATAATTCAATGATAATTACAAGTATTAATCTAGCTTTCTTCCCTGATTATGACTCTTCTCTCCTTTATCATAATGGGAGTAGCACATTGTCTGCAATGAATTGTGAAAACCC
The DNA here is from genome assembly GCF_964662115.1 of Mustela nivalis. Lineage (NCBI taxonomy): Eukaryota > Metazoa > Chordata > Mammalia > Carnivora > Mustelidae > Mustela > Mustela nivalis. The sequence continues at coordinate 503,539 of NW_028136286.1, forward strand.
AGCAGTGACTTTGGCAGTGAAGGCCTCCCATCAATTTTGATAGGTTAAAAGGATTCTGGTTGGTCTTGAGCAAATGTGTCAATTTTTTTATTCTGTGTGTGTCATAAAAGAAAGAAGCAATAGTAAATTCTTGCTGTTATTCCATGGAGCCAATAAAATCATACTGCCAACAAGAGGCTGTTGACACCATAGGTGTAGTTAACTGTCTTGAAATACTACGCCTGGAAATAAAATCCTAATATTTCACATAACCTCTTTTTTTAAAAGAAACAAAACAAAACAAAACAAAACAACTATACTGCTTACATTTAGGGCCCTGCTGTTGTGTAACTATTTTTGAACATGTCTTCTGTAAGTGTATATATATATATATATATATACATATTTTTCTGTGCAATAAATTCATTTAGAGATAAATTTGGATTGCAAATTATTTTGGGGGAGGCGTGGTATTTGTGGCTAGTCTTACAAGTAAAAAGGACTAAAAGAAAGAAGAAAAACATTTTTTATTACAGCATATTTACATCTGTCCAAAGTACTTATCTACTATAATACTGACTAATGTATAATACTGTACACAAAGAAAGAAGCTAAATGAGTTATAATTCAGTCAGTGTATAGCTGGCCATTTTAAAACTTACCACTGAATCTTTCTGGTATGCAATGTGATATCTGGCAATCTGGTCCAGTTCATTACATCAGGTCATTTGTATGTTCTTATTACCATTTTGATAGCATAGCACATTTTATAACCCAGACATTTTACAATGGAACTATGATGCATGTATTTTCAAAAGTATAGACATACATGAAGCTATGAGGTCAAAAAAGATGAATGTCCGTAGTACCATATAGACTCAACAAATAAAAGTGTCCAAGGGTCTGAGTGTGACTTATGAATATTGTATAAGATTAGGCCAACATGTGGTTTTGATATAAATAATCTGTTCTTAAATTAGAATTACAATCGTTGAGTACAGTGTTGAAAATGGCAGATAGATTTTAGCTATCTTTGCTCACTAGGGAAAATGGAAAAATGTTTAGTTTGGTCAGATTTTCACTTAACTTCTGAAAAATCTTATGTTTGAGAGAACCCTTCTGAAATAAGAATCCTTAAAGACATAACCCCTTTGGCACAAGTTTTCAAGAAACTTGTTTGATGTTGTAGACAATTCTATGGCACACGTACTGTTCTAGATGTTTCATGCCAATAATATGTAAGCCATACCAAGGCTACATATACATATAGAGATGTTCCTCAGCTTACAAGGGGGCTATGTACAGAGAAACACATAAAAAATTGAAAATGCATTTAATACCCCAAAACTATCAAATATCATAGCTTACCTTAAGCTTATTTAAACATACTCAGAACACTTACATTTGCCTGCATTTGGGCAAAATCATCTTAAGCAAAGCCTATTTTATAACAAAGTATCAAATATCACATGCAATTTATTAAATATTACACTAAAAAAAGAAGAATATATATATTCTATATATATATTCTATATATAGAATGCTTGTAAGAATATCAGGTGTTCACCCCTGTAATCTTCTAGCTGACTGGAAGCTGTGGCTCACTGCCGCTGCCCAGCATCACAAGATGGCACCATATAGAACAAGAGTTTCAGGTGGTAGGTGTTGTAAGTTTTACCCAAACTGACATTGGTTTTTGTCATCATATATGTCAAGTAGTTTTCTCAGGTTTATTTTTAGAATATCCTTGTATAATGAATATTTACACTGATATCTAGTATAAAAATCTTGCAATTTAACAGTAGAAACATTAAGATATTGAAAATCAATCTATTTCTTTAATTCATTGAAGACATTTTTGGCTTGTTTCCAGTACTTTCTTACTGGTTAAAAAATGAATTTGAAGTAGTCTGGATTTCATTATTATATGGCACTTTCCCTTTGATGAATACAAAGACGATATTCTATATTAGCTATCTGAGAAGAATTTATTTTTTTAATTTTATTTATTTGTAAGAGAGAGAGTGAGAGAGAGCACAAGCAGGGGGAGCAGCAGGATGAGGGAGAAGCAAACTCCCGGCTAAGCAGGGAATCTGTTGCAGAACTGAGTCCCAGGACCCTAAGATCATGACCCGAGCTAAAGGCTCAGGCGTTTAACTGACTGAGCCACCCAGGTGTCCCAATCTGAGAAGAGTTCTGTATGCTATTCCTATTAATATGCAGTTTAAAGTCTAGGTAATTAACTTAATATTTTAGTGGCTATTGCATAGATAGCACTATGTTCCAGGCAGAGAGTAAGAAAGAAATATTAAATCAACCATATTCTATGCATTCTAAATGAAAATAATTAATCGATCATAAAAATCCTTCTATTTATGGAATATCAACTTATAAGCTTTCCTCCATATGAACAATGCCAAATACCAGAATAAAGGGTCATCTAATACAAATAAAGGATAGAGGGGCGCCTGGGTGGCTCAGTGGTTAAGCCGCTGCCTTCGGCTCGGGTCATGATCCCAGGGTCCTGGGATCGAGCCCCGCATCGGGCTCTCTGCTCAGCGGGGAGCCTGCTTCCTCCTCTCTCTCTGCCTGCCTCTCTGCCTACTCACAATCTCTGTCTGTCAAATAAATAAATAAAATCTTTAAAAAAAAAAAAAACAAATAAAGGATAGAATTAAAGAATTCTGGTAAGCCATTTAATTTTGAAAAATGGTGTTCTATTGTTGCTGAGTTGTGGTTTTCAGTTACATAATATCTGATAAGTGTAGAAGTAACATGAGTGTTACGTGAGATGAGAAATGGTATATAATTAAGATATTTTTAAAAGTACAGATAAATACAAATTTGTAAACATAGCATTATGGAGGAGTAAAAATAAATGATAGCTACACACTCTAAAGTGAATAAAACTTGGAAAGCTAATAGAGAAGTAAAACAAGGACAGTGCAAAAAGTATGGTACATTTTTATGAAGTTCAAACAAATTCTGTGAAATCATAGATGGACTTAAAGATACTATTATGTATCAAATATTGTAAAAATTAAGCAAGGAAATAGCAAACATAAAACAACCAAAGCATACAAACTTGGGTAGATACAAGAGGTGTGATCATGTTCTACTTCATAAAGAGATGACTTAATAGATAAATACAAGTAACTAGACTTTTTAGAAGTTAATAAAACGTTGCCTGTTATTTCTTAGTAATATAAAATATATGGTTTTCTAACAAAAATGTTTATCTTAAAATATTTAAAAATAAATTTCAGGCTACTCCTAAGGTTATATTTACTTTTCCACTGTAGGAAAAGCTGGTTGTTGTAGTTGTATTTGTTTGTTTGTTTTAGTCTCCTCCTAGTTTTTATTATTATAATGTGGAATGAGGAATGTTAGATTGAAAAGTGAATTATTTTATAGACAAAAATCATTACTTGATTCACCTCCTGGTACAGCAGATGGAACTCCTGAAAATATGCCCTTTTGCCTTATGGAAGAGTAACAGTTATGCTTACTTCTGAAACATACTTGGTGGTGGCCCTAAATAGTGACACCATAGTAAACATTTTGAATATTTGCAATTAATTTTTATAGTCATAGGGCTCCAAAAGGCACTGCAGGTATCTTAGCAGGTATTTCAATAAGGCTAAAATTTGCCTGACTGTTTAAAAATATTAGCAAGGCACAAAACATGGCAGAAGTATTGTCCTCAGATATTATTTTTTTCCATATGCTCCTGATTCCAGACATGACAAGTTATTTTTCAAATATTTATTATAAAAGTTTTTATTTATTTATTTGACAGAGATCACAATAAGGCAGAGTCAGGCAGAGAGAGAGAGGAGGAAGCAGGCTCCCTGCTGAGCTGAGAGCCCGATGTGGGCCTCGATCCAAGGATCCTGGAATCATGACCTAAGCCGAAGGCAGATGCTTTAACCTACTGAGCCACCCAGGCTCCCCCATGACAAGTTATTTTGATAGATGTATATACAGTGTATTTTCCAGTTATAAGAAAAATGGTTCTGCTATTTTTAACCTTTTTAAAAATTAAATAATTTTTTTCATTGAAATTTTATTTTTTAATGTTTTACTTTTCTTTTCTTTTTTTTTAAAGATTTTATTTATTTATTTGAGAGACAGAGATCACAAGTAGGCAGAGAGGCAGGCAGTGAGAGAGAGAGAGAGGGGGGGGGAAGCAGGCTCCCTGCAGATCAGAGAGCCCGATGCGGGGCTCAATCCAAGGACCCTGAGATCATGACCCGAGCTGAAGGCAGCAGCCCAACCCACTGCGCCACCCAGGCGCCCCAATGTTTTACTTTTCAATATACTACTTAGAATATAAAACCTATTCCATTTTGTAAGATGTTTACCATTTAAAAAATGGTAATTTTCTCATTGTGTCTTCCCCTCACATTGCTTTATTTTGAATAAAAAATTTCACAATAAACATAACTGATGCTTTCCTTCTGATGGTCCCTCTGTTGGTCATATTGTATATGAGCCATGACAATTAGTTTTACAAAATTTATTGATGTTTGTTGATATGTTTTATCATAACTAATTTTCCCTCCCTTATCTAGATTCCCCAGCTTTCAGACAGGTGGACACTTCAATAAACCATACCCAAGGGATGTATCAAGTACTTCTTAGACATTCTCTCAGATCCTTGAGGTCTCATTTTGCCTAGGGATTTGCAATAGGTTCTGCCAGAGGCACCACTGTGACAACTGATGTCCATGGTCTATCTCCTGCTAAGCTCAAGAGGTCACTGGTTTCCAAGTTTATCTATAAAATTAATGCATTCCAGCAAGTTCTTTTTTTTTAATATTAACAAACTTATTTTAAAGTTTATATGGAGAGGCAAAGACTCACAATAGTCAACATAGTGTTGAAGGAGAACAAAGACTGAGGACTGACTTCAAAGTTTACTAAAGCGATTGGGCACCTGGGTGGCTCAGTTGGTTAAGCCTCTGCCTTCCGGCTCAGGTCATGATCCCAGGGGCCAGGGGTCGAGTCCGGCATTGGGTTCTCTGCTCAGCAGGGAGCCTGCTTCTCCTCATCTCTCTCTCTGGCTGTCTCTCTGCCCATTTGTGATCTCTCTCTCTGTCAAATAAATAAATAAAATCTTAAAAAAAAGTTTACCATAACGATAATTGTAAGCATGATATTGTAATACCACAGAGAGACTAGATTAAAGCAACAGAATATATATTATCAATTATATTTTATATTTAATAGAAAAGCAAAAGCAATACAAGAGAGCAAAATACAATCTTTTAAACAAATGGTTCTGTAGCAATGGTGAAGCTAAATCTAAAAATATAAAATAAAATAAATCCAGGCAGATATCCTACACTCTTCACAAAAATGAACTCAGATTGGATTATAAACCTAAACATGAAACATGTAGAAGGTAATATAGAAGAAAATTTAAATGACCTTGGTTTTCGCAATAACTTTAGCTACAAAAGCACAAGCACTGAATTTAAAAATGTCTACTCTGTGAAACACAATGCCAAGAGAATGAAAAGGCAAAGCACAGACTATGAGAAAAAATTTGCAAAATACACATCTGGCAAAGGACTGTTAATCAAAAATACACAAAGACCCCTAAAAACTCAACAATGGGGGAAAGACCGGATTAAAAATGAGCCAAAGGCCTTAGCAGATACCTCACCAAAGAAAATATTACAGATGGCAAATAAGCATATAAAAAGATGCTTCACATCATATGTCATCAGGAAAATGCAAATTAAAACAAAAAAGAGACACCAGTACATACCCAGAATCCAGAGCACTGACAACAGAACACGAAATGTTGGTGAGGATGTGGAGCAACAGGAATGTTCTTCCATGTGTATTGAGAATAAAGAATGGAAAACAACTTGGCAGTTTCTTACAAAACTAAACATATTCTTGCCAGATGATTCAGCAGTAGCAGCTCTTGGTATTTATCCAAAGAAGATGAAATCTATACCCACAAAGATGTGTATAGTAGTTTTATTCATAACTGACAAAAGCTTGGAAGCAACCAAGATATCCTTCCATAAGTGAAAGGTCAAAGAAAGTGTAGTACATGCAAACAATGGAATATTATTTAATGCTAGAGAAATGAATTACCAAGCTATGAAAAGATATGGATATAAATATTTAATAAATATTTGATTTTAGGCTTCTACAAGTCTATCAATGTTATTAGTATATTTTAACAGTGAATGCTCAGCATTCATGAATTTACCTAATAAAACATTTTGGGTTCAATATTTTAAATACTTCAACCTCTATGATTATATTCCTAATAATTTTGAATTGGGGTAAATAAACCTTAATTTTTTGTAACTTGTTTCTTATTGCAAGAGAGCTCAATGAAAGTTTAGAAAATAAAAATTTACAAAAAAAAAGTTTAGTTTATTATTGCCAAATAATTTAAAACTTTATCTTATATTCAAATACATATATTTTTCTAAATTGATTTATATGCTACTAAAACCAAAAACTTTTAGTTATACTAGATTTCATATCCTGCAATCAATGCCAGAAATCCATCTGGCAATGATTTGTCTTAAATAGAGTTAAGATGGGTGTTATTACAATGCAAGATGGAAACAAAGATAGTATAACAATTGGTGTTACATAACTTTTCCATTTTGATCAAGTTACTAATCTACAAAAGGCTTTTATCAGTGACAGACTTGGGACTTTAACAAAACTTTTAAACTAGCATGTGCGACTCATTCCTAGAAAACAACACAATCAATAACACTTTATTTAGATTAAATCATGACTATTTCTCCATTTGAATAAAAAAGGTAGCAACCCCAATAAGTTTATTGAACATGAAAAGTTGAAATGCTATAATGCTCCTAAGGAATTAAATGATCCAGTCAAGAATTACAAAAAAAGGATATAAATTACCAAAGTGTTTGTATAATTGTAATGTACAACTGCCCATTATCGTTCCATAGTGTAGGCTTGTACAAGAACTCTATAAAAGAACTCCACTTCTAAACTGTGGAAAATATGTTCCCTTTTCCCCTATATACAACTATTAAGCCATTCATTTAGCTTTTAAAATATCCACTTAATACAGGCTTTTTACACATTTGAACAGGCAGCAGGGCTCTATTCTTATCGCTTACATCTGAAGGATAGACTTCTAGCGTAAGAGGTAAAGCCCATAAAGGAGCCCAATAATAACAACAAAATACAGTTTAGTGAGCCCTTACAATCTGCCAGCTACCTTTCTGAGAATACTTCAATTAATAAAACATATAAAATACCTGACCACAAAGAGCTCACATTCTTTTGAAATATAATAGTGAAATAAACCAATAATAGAGGGGCACCTGGGTGGCTCAGTCCATTGAGTGACTGCCTTTGGCTTGGGTCATGATCTCAGGGTCCTGGGATGTAACTCCCCAGCAGGCTTTCTAGGCAGTGGGGTGTTTTCTTCTTCCTCTGCGCACCCTCCCAATTCTCTCTCTCTCTGTCTCAAATAAGAAAATAAACCAGTAATAGAATAATGATTGATGGTTGATGGTGATAAGTGATACAAAGAAATACAAGAAAGGTAAAAGCCATTGGGGAATGCTGGGATGAAAGTTAATTTTATTTTGTTTTGGGTGGTTATATCTCATTTATGAGATGTTATTTGCACAAAGACCCAGGAAGTGAAGGAGAGTGTTATACAAATATTAAAGGAAAAGATTGCTCTAGGCAGAGCAAGTAAGTATATAGACTTTGTGTGAACAGCTTGTCTGTTACTTTTGAGGAAAAGCAAGGAGGCCAATGAGGAGTTCATAGTGGTGGAGAGAGGAAGAACGTATTGATGTATGACCTTCTAGTACATTGAAACGCCTTCAGTTTTTATTTAATATGAAAGGGGAAGATACCAAAAGTCTTTCAACAGCAGAATAAAATCATATGACTTGATTTTTAGGTTAAATTCTGTACCAAAATAAATTTGCATGGAGAAAGGAGTGCAGTATGTGTGGAAGTGGGGTTATCAATCAAGTCAATAATTCAGGAACATATGATGGTGTTTTTAGCATGCTGGGTGGTAATAGAAGTGGTGAGGTATGGTTTTCATTGTGTATATATATTTTTTTTTTTTAACTTTTTATTTTTTATAGACATATATTTTTATCCCCAGGGGTACAGGTCTGTGAATCACCAGGTTTACACACTTCACAGCACTCACCAAAGCACATACCCTCCCCAATGTCCATAATCCCACCCCCTTCTCCCAAACCCCCTCCCCCCAGCAACCCTCAGTTTGTTTTGTGAGATTAAGAGTCACTTATGGTTTGTCTCCCTCCCAATCCCATCTTGTTTCATTTATTCTTCTCCTACCCACTTAAGCCTCCATGTTGCATCACCACTTCCTCATATCAGGGAGATCATATGATAGTTGTCTTTCTCTGCTTGACTTATTTCGCTAAGCATGATACGCTCTAGTTCCATCCATGTTGTCGCAAATGGCAAGATTTCATTTCTTTTGATGGCTGCATAGTATTCCATTGTGTATATATACCACATCTTCTGGATCCATTCATCTGTGGATGGACATCTAGGTTCTTTCCATAGTTTGGCTATTGTGGATATTGCTGCTATAAACATTCGGGTGCATGTGCCCCTTTGGATCACTACATTTGTATCTTTAGGGTAAATACCCAATAGTGCAATTGCTGGGTCATAGGGCAGTTCTATTTTCAACATTCTGAGGAACCTCCATGCTGTTTTCCAGAGTGGCTGCACCAGCTTGCATTCCCACCAACAGTGTAGGAGGGTTCCCCTTTCTCCGCATCCTCGCCAGCATCTGTCATTTCCTGACTTGTTGATTTTAGCCATTCTGACTGGTGTGAGGTGATATCTCATTGTGGTTTTGATTTGTATTTCCCTGATGCCGAGTGATATGGAGCACTTTTTCATGTGTCTGTTGGCCATCTGGATGTCTTCTTTGCAGAAATGTCTGTTCATGTCCTCTGCCCATTTCTTGATTGGATTATTTGTTCTTTGGGTGTTGAGTTTGCTAAGTTCTTTATAGATTCTGGACACTAGTCCTTTATCTGATATGTCGTTTGCAAATATCTTCTCCCATTCTGTCAGTTGTCTTTTGATTTTGTTAACTGTTTCCTTTGCTGTGCAAAAGCTTTTGATCTTGATGAAATCCCAATAGTTCATTTTTTCCCTTGCTTCCCTTGCCTTTTGCATTGTTCCTAGGAAGATGTTGCTGCGGCAGAGGTCGAAGAGGTTGCTGCCTGTGTTCTCAAGGATTTTGATGGATTCCTTTCGTACATTGAGGTCCTTCATCCATTTTGAGTCTATTTTTGTGTGTGGTGTAAGGAAATGGTCCAATTTCATTTTTCTGCATGTGGCTGTCCAATTTTCCCAGCACCATTTATTGAAGAGGCTGTCTTTTTTCCATTGGACATTCTTTCCTGCTTTGTCGAAGATGAGTTGACCATAGATTTGAGGGTCTATTTCTGGGCTCTCTATTCTGTTCCATTGATCTATGTGTCTGTTTTTGTGCCAGTACCATGCTGTCTTGATGATGACAGCTTTATAATAGAGCTCGAAGTCCGGAATTGTGATGCCACCAACGTTGGCTTTCTTTTTCAATATCCCTTTGGCTATTCGAGGTCTTTTCTGGTTCCATATAAATTTTAGCATTATTTGTTCCATTTCTTTGAAAAAGATGGATGGTACTTTGATAGGAATTGCATTAAATGTGTAGATTGCTTTAGGTAGCATAGACATTTTCACAATATTTATTCTTCCAATCCAGGAGCATGGAACATTTTTCCATTTCTTTGTGTCTTCCTCAATTTCTTTCATGAGTACTTTATAGTTTTCTGAGTATAGATTCTGTGTCTCTTTGGTTAGGTTTATTCCTAGGTATCTTATGGTTTTGGATGCAATTGTAAATGGGATTGACTCCTTAATATCTCTTTCTTCTGTCTTGCTGTTGGTGTAGAGAAATGCAACTGATTTCTGTGCATTGATTTTATATCCTGACACTTTACTGAATTCCTGTATAAGTTCTAGCAGTTTTGGAGTGGAGTCTTTTGGGTTTTCCACATATAGTATCATATCATCTGCGAAGAGTGATAATTTGACTTCTTCTTTGCCAATTTGGATGCCTTTAATTTCCTTTTGTTGTCTGATTGCTGAAGCTAGGACCTCTAGTACTATGTTGAATAGCAGTGGTGATAATGGACATCCCTGCCGTGTTCCTGACCTTAGTGGAAAAGCTTTCAGTTTTTCTCCATTGAGAATGATATTTGCGGTGGGTTTTTCATAGATGGCTTTGATGATATTGAGGTATGTGCCCTCTATCCCTACACTTTGAAGAGTTTTGATCAGGAAGGGATGCTGTACTTTGTCAAATGCTTTTTCAGCATCTATTGAGAGTATCATATGGTTCTTGTTCTTTCTTTTATTGATGTGTTGTATCACATTGACTGATTTGCGGATGTTGAACCAACCTTGCAGCCCTGGAATAAATCCCACTTGGTCGTGGTGAATAATCTTTTTAATGTACTGTTGAATCCTATTGGCTAGTATTTTGTTGAGTATTTTCGCATCTGTGTTCATCAAGGATATAGATCTATAGCTCTCTTTTTTGGTGGGATCCTTGTCTGGTTTTGGGATCAAGGTGATGCTGGCCTCATAAAATGAGTTTGGAAGTTTTCCTTCCATTTCTATTTTTTGGAACAGTTTCAGGAGAATAGGAATTAGTTCTTCTTTGAATGTTTGGTAGAATTCCCCCGGGAAGCCATCTGGCCCTGGGCTTTTGTTTGTTTGGAGATTTTTAATGACTGTTTCAATCTCCTTACTGGTTATGGGTCTGTTCAGGCTTTCTATTTCTTCCTGGTTCAGTTGTGGTAGTTTATATGTTTCTAGGAATGCATCCATTTCTTCCAGATTGTCAAATTTATTGCCGTAGAGTTGCTCATAGTATGTTCTTATAATAGTTTGTATTTCTTTGGTGTTAGTTGTGATCTCTCCTCTTTCATTCATGATTTTATTTATTTGGGTCCTTTCTCTTTTCTTTTTGATAAGTCGGGCCAGGGGTTTATCAATTTTATTAATTCTTTCAAAGAACCAGCTCCTAGTTTCGTTTCGTTGATTTGTTCTATTGTTTTTTTGGTTTCTATTTCATTGATTTCTGCTCTGATCTTTATGATTTCTCTTCTCCTGCTGGGCTTAGGGTTTCTTTCTTGTTCTTTCTCCAGCTCCTTTAGGTGTAGGGTTAGGCTGTGTACCTGAGACCTTTCTTGTTTCTTGAGAAAGGCTTGTACCGCTATATATTTTCCTCTCAGGACTGCCTTTATTGTGTCCCACAGATTTTGAACCGTTGTATTTTCATTATCATTTGTTTCCATGATTTTTTTCAATTCTTCTTTAATTTCCCGGTTGACCCATTCATTCTTTAGAAGGATACTGTTTAGTCTCCATGTATTTGGGTTCTTTCCAAACTTCCTTTTGTGGTTGAGTTCTAGCTTTAGAGCATTGTGGTCTGAAAATATGCAGGGAATGATCCCAATCTTTTGATACCGGTTGAGTCCTGATTTAGGACCGAGGATGTGATCTATTCTGGAGAATGTTCCATGTGCACTAGAGAAGAATGTGTATTCTGTTGCTTTGGGATGAAATGTTCTGAATATATCTGTGATGTCCATCTGGTCCAGTGTGTCGTTTAAGGCCTTTATTTCCTTGCTGATCTTTTGCTTGGATGACCTGTCCATTTCAGTGAGGGGAGTGTTAAAGTCCCCTACTATTATTGTATTATTGTTGATGTGTTTCTTTGATTTTGTTATTAATTGGTTTATATAGTTGGCTGCTCCCACGTTGGGGGCATAGATATTTAAAATTGTTAAATCTTCTTGTTGGACAGACCCTTTGAGTATGATATAGTGTCCTTCCTCATCTCTTATTATAGTCTTTGGCTTAAAATCTAATTGATCTGATATAAGGATTGCCACTCCTGCTTTCTTCTGATGTCCATTAGCATGGTAAATTCTTTTCCACCCCCTCACTTTAAATCTGGAGGTGTCTTCGGGCTTAAAATGAGTTTCTTGGAGGCAACATATAGATGGGTTTTGTTTTTTTATCCATTCTGATACCCTGTGTCTTTTGACAGGGGCATTTAGCCCATTCACATTCAGGGTAACTATTGAGAGATATGAATTTAGTGCCATTGTATTGCCTGTAAGGTGACTGTTATTGTATATGGTCTCTGTTCCTTTCTGATCTACCACTTGTAGGCTCTCTCTTTGCTTAGAGGACCCCTTTCAATATTTCCTGTAGAGCTGGTTTGGTATTTGCAAATTCTTTCAGTTGTTGTTTGTCCTGGAAGCTTTTAATCTCTCCTTCTATTTTCAATGATAGCCTAGCTGGATATAGTATTCTGGGCTGCATGTTTTTCTCGTTTAGTGCTCTAAAAATATCATGCCAGCTCTTTCTGGCCTGCCAGGTCTCTGTGGATAAGTCAGCTGCCAATCTAATATTTTTACCATTGTATGTTACAGACTTCTTTTCCCGAGCTGCTTTCAGGATTTTCTCTTTGTCACTGAGACTTGTAAATTTTACTATTAGGTGACGGGGTGTGGGCCTATTCTTATTGATGTTGATGGGCGTTCTCTGAACCTCCTGAATTTTGATGCTCGTTCCCTTTGCCATATTGGGGAAATTCTCCCCAATAATTCTCTCCAGTATACCTTCTGCTCCCCTCTCTCTTTCTTCTTCTTCTGGAATCCCAATTATTCTAATGTTGTTTCGTCTTATGGTGTCACTTAATTCTCGAATTCTCCCCTCGTGGTCCAGTAGCTGTTTGTCCCTCTTTTGCTCAGCTTCTTTATTCTCTGTCATTTGGTCTTCTATATCACTAATTCTTTCTTCTGCCTCATTTATCCTAGCAGTTAGAGCCTCCATTTTTGATTGAACCTCATTAATAGCTTTTTTGATTTCAACTTGGTTAGATTTTAGTTCTCTTATTTCTCCAGAAAGGGCTTTTATATCTCTCGAGAGTGTTTCTTTAATATCTTCCATGCCTTTTTCGAGCCCGGCTAGAACCTTGAGAATTGTCATTCTGAACTCTAGATCTGACATATTACCGATGTCTGTATTGATTAGGTCCCTAGCCTTCGGTACTACCTCTTGTTCTTTTTTTTGCGTTGAATTTTTACGTCTCGTCATTTTGGCCAGATAAGAGTAAATGAAGGGGCAAGTAAAATACTAAAAGGGTGGCAACAACCCCAGGAAAATATGCTTTAACCAAATTAGAAGAGATCCAAAATCGTGAGTGGGGAGAAAGGGGATAAAAAGAGGTTCAAAAAGAAAGAAAGAAAAAAAAAAGAAAAAAGAAAAGAAAAAAAAAGAAAAGAAAAAAAAATTTTTTTTTTAAAAAAGAAAACACCTGAGAAAAATGTAAAAAAGAAAAAATATATATATTAGATAAACTAGTAAAAAAATCGTTAAAAAGGAAAAAGGTAACAGTTAAAATAAAAAAAAAAAAAAAGTTTACCCAAAGGCGATAAGAAAAAAAAAAAAAAAAAATGAAAAAGAAAAAATTAAATTAACTGCAAGACTAAAAAAAAATCACAGGAAAAAAGCCATGAGTTCCGTGGTTGGCTTTCTCCTCCTCTGGAATTCTGCTGCTCTCCTTGGTATTGAAACCGCACTCCTTGGTAGGTGAACTTGGTCTCGGCTGGATTTCTTGTTGATCTTCTGGGGGAGGGGCCTGTTGTAGTGATTCTCAAGTGTCTTTGCCCCAGGCGGAATTACACCTCCCTTACCCGGGGCCGGGGTGAGTAATCCGCTCGGGTTTGCTTTCAGGAGCTTTTGTTCCCTGAGCGCTTTCCGTAGAGTTCCGGAGGACGGGAACACAAATGGCGGCCTCCTGGTCTCCGGCCCGGAGGAGCCGAGAGCCCAGGGCCCCACTCTTCAGTGCGCCCTCAGAGAACAGCGCCCAGTTACTCCCGTCTGCCTACCTCCGGCCGCGCGCTCTGTGCTCACTGAGCCTGCGACCGGTTCAAGGTAACACCGAGCTGCGAGCTTACTGTCGGCTCTGTCTCTGCAGCCGGCTTTCCCGTTCCAATACCCGCAAGCTCTGCGACACTCAGACACCCCCGATCCTTCTGTGACCCTGCGGGACCTGAGGCCACGCTGACCCCGCGTGGGCTTCGCCCCGGTTTAGCCTCTGGAGCGATGTCCCTCAGCGGAACAGACTTTTAAAAGTCCGGATTTTGTGCGCGGTTGCTCCGCCGCTTGCCGGGAGCCGGCCCCTCCCCCCAGGGTCTATCTTCCTGTCGCTTTGGATTCACTTCTCCGCCGCTCCTACCTTTCAGAAAGTGGTTGTTTTTTTGTTTCCAGAATTGCTGTTCTTCTTCTCTTCGATCTGCTGATGGATTTGCAGGTGTTTGCAATCTTTAGATAAGCTATCTAGCTGATCTCCGGCTAGCTGAAGCAGTCTCACTTGCTACTTCTCCGCCATCTTGACTCCTCCCCCCATTGTGTATATATTTTGATGGTGAATATTCTGGTGAACAGGATGGGGTATGTGCAGGACAGACATCAACATTTATTTTACCTGCACAAACAGAAGGGTGGAGTCTTCATTCCCTGATATGGAGAGAACTCTGAGTTCAAATGTTCTTTCTCATTAAATGGCATAGTGATGATGAGGATTTAGTCAGACAGTGAAAGAGAGCAGTAAGCATAGTGTTAAGCAGTAAGACATTATAATACATTGGAACATCAAAAAACGTTGTGTTGGATCATCTGTTTATGTGAGTAAATAAATAAATAAAGCTTCCTGGGGTTCTGATAGAGGTAAAGAAGACTGTATATGATCCAAAGGGCCACGTGCACCAAATGTTTATAGCATTAATATCCACAATAGGCAAACTATGGAAAGAACCTAGATGTCCATCAACAAATGAAATATATATATGAAATATATATATATATATATATATATATATATATATACACACACAATGGAATACTATTCAGCCATCAAAAGAAATGAACTCTTGCCATTTGCGTTGACATGGATGGAACTGGAGGGTATTATGCTTAGCAAAATAAGTCAACCAGAGAAAGTCACTATCATATGATCTCCCTGATATGAGGAAATGGAGGTGCAATGTGGGGGGTTTGGGGAACAGGAAAAGAGTAAATGAAACAAGATGGGATCGGGAGGGAGACAAACCATAAGAGACTCTTAATCTCACAAAACAAACTGAGAGTTGCGGGGGGGGGGTGGGGAGGTTAGGGAGAGGGTGGTGGGGTTATGAACATTGGGGAGGGTATGTGCTGTGGTGAGTGCTGTGAAGTGTGTAAACCTGGCGATTCACAGACCTGTACCCCTGGGGCTAATAATACATTATATGTTAATTAAGAAGAAGAAAGAAGAAGAAGAAGAAGAAGAAGAAGAAGAAGAAGAAGAAGAAGAAGACTACTATAAATCAAATGCTATGGTTTTCAGCATAGAGTGTGTAATCAGGCATATTTTATTAAAGTAACCAAGTAAACTGAGGTCGAAAATTGGAATAACAGAAAACATAAAAATCAGAGATTTTAAAAAGAGATATGGGACAGTGTAGAGAATATAGTCAATGATATTATAATAGTGTTATATGGTGACAGATGGTGGCTTTATTTGTAGTGATCATAGAATAATGTATGGAGATCTTGAAAACCTGAAACCAATGTAACACTGACTATCAACTACACTCAAATAAAAAAATAATAAAAGGAAACATTTTAATTTAAAAAGATAAAAAGAGGGACAAGAATTTGAAAAGTGAATTTCAAAAAGAGTAAAGATGAGGCTAAGACATACTCTGAACCTTGAGGAAAACACCATTTTGAAAATTCTTCCCATTTTGAGAAAACTCAAATGAATCAATACCATAAAAGAACCCATTTTAACCGAGAGATGTAATGAATGCTCAAGAAATAATTTTATGACAGGATAATTCTTCCCTATGAAACAGCATACAGAAACCCGGGGAAACACCTGGAAGCAAAATAAACTATACTGAAAATAAGAATTAGGAAAAAGATAAATGATGAAAGATAAGAAAATTAGACCTGCGACAGAGACCTAGTGAAGAGAATTTTTAGCTTGTGGTTTAATGTTTTTGAGGATAATCTAGAGTTCATAACTGCCTTGATGCAGGCTGGTTGTAGGCAGTTTAGGCAGACCCCTAAGAGAGGCCTACTTTGGGCTGGACAAAGACAAATCCAACCATTTGACTAAAGTGTCTGTGAAGATGTTGAAGTCAGATGCAGCAGAGAAAGACCTGTCAAACCTAATCTCAGAAATGGAGATGATGAAGATGATTGGACAGCACAAGGACACCATCAACCTGCTGGGTCCTGCACACAGGATGGTCCTTCGTACACTATCATGGAATATGCCTCCAAAGACAACATACAGGAGTACCTGCAGGCCCAGAGGCCTCCTGACCTGGAGTACTGTTACAATATCAGCCACAATGCAGCAGAGCAACTCTCCTCCAAGCACCCGGTATTCTTTGCCTACCAGGTAGCCTGAGGCATGGAGTACCTTGCCTCCAAGAAGTGCATACACCAAGACCTGGCCACCAGGGAAGTGCTGGTGACAAAGGACAACATGATGAAGATCTCAGACTTCAGCCTTGCCAGAGATATCACCACATCAGTTACTATAAAATGAGAACCAACAGTGGACTGCCTGTGAAGTGGATGGTCCCTAAGGCCATGTTTGACCAGATCTACATCCACCAGAGTGACTTCTGGTCTTTTGGGGGTGATCCTGTGCAAAATTTTCACTCTGGAAGCCTCCCATATCCTGGAGTGCCTGTGGAGGTGGTTTTCAAGCTGCTGAAGGAGTCATTTGATGGATAAGCCAATAAGTGCACCAGAGAGTTATACACAATAATGAGGGGTGGCTGGCATGTGGTACCTTCAAGCTGCTGGTAGAAGACCTGGATCATACTGTGGCCTTGACCTCCAACCAGGAGTACCCGGACCTGTCCTTGGCCCTGGAACAATACTGTCTATGCTTTCCCAACACCCAAAGCTTCACCTGCTCCTCAGAGAAGAATTCCACCTTCTCTCATGTGCCGTTGCCCAGGGAGGCCTATCTGCCCTGACACCCAGCCCAGCTTGCCAATGGTGGACTCAAATGACTAGTATCCCTATTACTCCTGTCCAGATTCCGTCATAAGCTGTAACCCTTACCCCCCACCCTCCCTGCAAGACTCACTGCCTTCTCCTTTGTCCCTTTCCTACTGGCAGGAGCCAGATGCCTACCTGAGGCCTTCACCCCTTGAAGTTCACCTCTCTTCCCCTTCCTCTTCCTCCTCCTTACAACCTGCTCATGAAAGAAAGGAACAGAGAGGCAGGTACTTGCTCGTGGCTACTTCCTTCCCTCCCATATGTTGGACCAAGACCCCTCCCTGTCATCTGGTACTGCCTAGACGTCGAGAGAGTTGGAGATGAGGCAGGCCAGTGAAAGCTGTCGGAGCTTTCCTGGTTTGGTTTTGTCTGCTTAGCATAACATGTAAGACTGAGTTCTGGTGGCAGGGACCTAGTCCTTGGGGCTATAGCACTAGTGAGGGGAGGTCAACTGCTCTGGGCCTTGGCTAAGAGCAAGCCCTGCTCCAGAGATATGGTGCCAAGGGCTTATCAATTTTGATACTAATTTGCTTTGCTGACCAAATACCTGGTATCAAAAGATGGGAAGGCAAAGACTGGAAGCAGTGTTGTGACCATGGGGTCCAGCCCCAAACTATGAAGAAAACACAAAGTGTATAAATCTGAGTAAGTATATATTTACACACCTTTTTAAATAGGTTGTTATCAAAGATTTAATCAATGGGTAATATGCTCCTCGTGGCTGGGAAGCATCAGTTGCCATATATTAAAAACAAAGAAAAGAGGTGTCTGGGTGGCTTCCTCCAAGAAGTGTCCCTTCTTTTCAGGTCATGATCCCAGGGTCCTGGGATGAAGCCCCACATCAGGCTCTCTGCACAGTGGGAAACCTGCTTCTCCTTTTCCCTCTGCCCTGCTTATAGTTCCTCTTCCTGTCTCTCTGTCTGTCAAATAAATAAAATATTTAAAAAAAAAAACAAGAAAGAAACAAAATGTTTTAAAAGGCCTTTTTTTTTTAATTTTCTAGGGGTGCCTGGATGACTTAGTTGTTTAAGCAGATGTTTGCCTTTGGCTGAGGTCATGATTCCAGTGTACAGGGATCCAGCCCTGCATGGGACTACTTGCACCCCAAGGAGCTTGCTTCTTCCTCTCCCTTTGCACATGATTCCCCCTGTTTGTGTGCTTCTTCTCTCTCTCTCTCTCTATCTCTTGCTGTCAATAAATAAAATAAAATCTTTTACTAAATAAATAAAAAAATAAATAAATTTCTAAACCTACTTTCAGTTTAGGTCCCTTAACAAAAATTGCTACTGCTTCATTAAAAAAAAAAAAAAGGATAATTTAGAAAGATGCTTCCAGAGTTAAAAAGCTGTTTTGTTTCTTTGTCAGGATTCAATATAGAAGTGCTTTAAAAAGTAAAAGAAAAAATATGCTATATTAACTCTAATCACACTATAACTTTGGTGGTTATATCAAGATAATGAAAAGTGATTTTAAAGCAAATTTCATTATCAGACATAAAGATCAAGTCAAAATTACAGAAGAGTAAAAGGATGAATTCATCAGGGAGTATAATAATTCTTTTTTTTTTTTAAGATTTTATTTATTTATTTGACAGAGAGAGATCACAAGTAGGCAGAGAGGCAGGCAGAGACAGAGAGAGGAGGAAGCAGGCTCCCTGCTGAGCAGAGAGCCCGATGCGGGACTCGATCCCAGGACCCTGAGATCATGACCTGAGCCTAAGGCAGCGGCCTAACCCACTGAGCCACCCAGGCGCCCCGGGAGTATAATAATTCTTGAATTTTAATACGTAACAACAGATTTGGGGATATATAGGGAAAAACTAAGAACAAAAATCATAACTTCTACCTTGGACGACAAATGGAAAATAATTTCAACACCCTTATTTTAAGATTACATAGACAAATGGTCATCATATTGGTAAGATATGTAAGACTTGAACAAAATGATCAACTAACTAGATATGCTTGATATTACATTACAGTAACTGAACTAACTGAGGTCAGTCTTTGGTGAATCACAGAAACAGGTGGAGTTGTCAAACAAAGGAATCTTTGTTTACAACATACAAGGAGTTCACAGGGAATAAGTTCCAAAGCCTTGACTGTTTGAACAGGAGAGAGATTTTTATTTAGTATTTAAGATGAATACTCAGAAGGGAGAGTTTTATTATCCCGTGTATGGTTGGTCATAAGGTTGTGGATGCATGCACATCCACATATGTATTTGTGCAATATGTATTGCATGTTCACCTGAATGAAGCTTGTATTCCACCGAGGGCAGAAACTTCAACGTTAGAATAAAGCAGAGGTAACTGTTGGACAAGGGAAAGGAACTCTGCAGGCTTCAAGAGCAGATAGAAACTAGATGGGATCTTGGGCTCATTTTCTGGGACAAGGAATGAAAGGCCTTGATTGCTTTTGAAATAGCACTAGGAGTTTTACCACTGATTTATTGTCTCAATAGCTTAGGCTATTTCCTGGTCTGGTGGTGACTGTTAGTTTTCCCATTGCCTTGTTCCCTCAAAATCCTTAGGAGTGAGGTTTTTGCATTTCTTTGTAAGAACCTCCCAGGAATTTTTGGAAGAAGTGTGCTGGGGCAAGTACACAGGTGGGGTATAGATCATTGAAAATAGCTGGGGACAAAAAATGACTTTTCTTATGTCAGGAAAACTATATCTCTTCTTTAATTTTCTAGGAACCTCTAACTCTTTCTGCTGATGTTACCAGCAGGCATCTGAGATATTACTGATTGTTCTCTTGAACCTAAGGAAAAGGAAATGTAGAAAGCAAAAGAAAAAACTTTAAAATCTATCCTGCAACTCATCAATTCACTGCAGCCACCTCTCTGTCTTTCCCTTTCTCTTTTTCTCTCTTTCTCTTTCTCTCTCACTTTCTCTCTCACATACGCACAACACACGCAAATCGACTTAAAGCAATTTTTAATTTTCCCTATTCCATTTTAATATACTTGAGGCATGATCATTTTCTTAGTAAATACAAGAAAAAAAAATCTAGGATTCCATCATTCTGTGTGATTAAAGTATTGAGGAATTTACTTCCAATAGCACTTATAAAAACATATTTTATTTAAGGAATATTATATAATCAGGTGCCTGCATTTTTCTTATTCTCTAACTAGTGTTATTTGGCAATTAATATTTTGTCAATCAATATTCCCCTATACCTGAATGTGTGGGCAGTGAGAGATGAGTTAGAGGCAAGGATGGTGAACACTCCCAACAACTGCAGACTACATATATCTTAAGCTATGATTTTCTTTGCAAAGGTCAACATTGATAATGTTCTAGTCATACCTCCGTGTACCAGGAAAGAAGTAGCATATTTCTTGAAAGACACAGCTATCAAAGCTCCATTGAGAATCCGTAAAGATGGAGAAGGGATTTGCAAATTAAATATCTGATAATGGACATCTACTCTGATTATTTAAAAATGAATAAAAATAAAAAACCTTATTAATAACCAAACAGAGTATCCAATTTTACATGTGAAGGAAATAATGGAAGAGACATGTCACCAAAAGTATATGGATGGCTTATAAGCACATGGCCAATTTCTCAACATTTAAACATTAAAGAAATAAAAATTAAAATCATAATGAGACATGCTTACATATCTATTAGAATGGCTAAAATTATAAAGGCTAATTGTACTTGGTCTGAGCTAGATTGAGAAGAAACAAAAAATCTAAACTGTTGTTGGCATATATCATGATACAACCACTTTGGAAAATAGTTTCAAAATTTTTTTAAATGAAAAATATGTTGCAGTTACACAAATAGCCATTTTATTCTAGGCATTTCACCAAGAGAAACAATCCCTATGTTCATACAAGGACTTGTATGTGAATTTCATAGCAGCTTTATTTTTAAGAATTGAAAACAGTGGAAATGTTCATCAATGTCCATCAATAGAGCAAAGACAATTGGAGATTCTCAAAGTAATGATGCCGAGAAAAGAAAATCCAGGCCATGAATAGTATATACTGTGTGATTCCATGACTACAAAAAATCTAGAAAATACAAATTTATATATAGTCACAGTCATCAAATATATGGTGTGATTTTAGTGCCTTCTTCTGTGCTCCCATAGCTTCCTACATTTGGATCTCCGAGCATTTCTTACACCATGTGAAAATATGAACTCTTTCTCTTTATTCTGTCTTACTAGAATAAGAATCCTTGAAATTTTATGGACATTTGAACTCTCAGTTATTAGCAAAAATTCTATCACACAGTAAGTTTCCAAATATAAAAGCCAGAGTTTTACAATGACTTCGAAGCTTTTACATGATCTAGCCACTCATTTAACCTCTGTGACCTCTTTCCCTGCTACTCTTCAGTCACTCACAGTGGCCTCCTTGCTATTCCTCAGATATGCCAGGCATGATCCAACCTTATGGCCTTCAAGATAGCCAATTCCTTTGTCTGGAGTGACCTTATTGCTGATAGTTCTGCGCAAATTCATCACCTTCCCATACATTTGTTCAATTGTCAGCTTCATTGTAACTACCCTGATCTTTCTATTAAAAGATTTAACTCCCCATCCCCTGCCTAGCAACCTTGATTTTTCTCACCCTGATCGAATTTTTCTTTTTCCCCATTGTACTCTTCCTTTTTGAATGCACTATGCCATTTTTATTAAGGTTTATAGCTTTGAATTGTCTCACCCATTAAAATAAAAGTTCTACAAAGCCAAGTATTTCATTTACCAGTGTAGTCTGAAGTAATATCTGCCATATAATAGTTCAGTAGACAACTGGTAAATTTCAAAATAAATCAATGTTGAGAGTATACTGAATTTCATAAGTCATTTCAATATTTTTTCCAAAAAATAAACTACATAAAACATACTTTAAATTTACTTTCAAAATATTTTATAGCATATAATGGACAATATACATAAGCCTAAAGAAACAATCCTATAATTAACCATTTCATACCTACTTAAAAACTGCATAATACCACACTCTTAGATCCTCTTTGAATGCTCTAAAATAACCCTTCAAAGGAAATACATTTTTAAAACTCACAGATTTTTTGGCAAATAATTTAATAAAATAAAAGTTTCATTCATCTATGTAGATCAAAATAAATATTTTTAATAAGCATGAAATTATAACTCTGAAGTGTGCTAAAATGAAACCACCTGCTAAGGGTGAGAGAACAAAAATAAACATCCTTTTTCCAAATAAGAGGAATTTATTACCTTTGAATCAAAGCATGTGGATTTGTTTTAACTGGCAATAAAGCAATATGGAGACACAAACCATAGAAAGTCATATTTTAGATTTCCAAAAGACTTCTAAGTGAAGAGTATACATTTTTTAATTGCTACATAATGCTACATAATGACAAGATGACAGGTTGTGACAAATAGCATTTTAAAAGCTCTACTCATAATGGAACGAAAGATGTCATTTCCCTATAATTTTATATATGTCTTTAATTTACTATATCTGGATCAACATATTACCAAACAGATGTTCATCAAAGACTAAATCATTTTTAATGGAACATAATAATTTGAACCTACATCTATTAATCATTTTTTTCGATCTAACATTTATAGTCTCGCTAAACATTTTATCAGTTGTTGACAAAATTCAAAATAAATAGGATAAAAAGTCGTGTTTGGAAAAGTAGATTTTTTTTCAAATTTGCATTTAAATGAAAATATTTGCTGATATTTTTAAAACTTTAAAAGTAATTTTATATATATATCTGACCTATCAGATGATATAAAATTTTTGGAGAAAATATGACATATTTTTTGATCTTGGTTGAAGGTATTAATAAAGAGCAACTGTTTGTATTATTTGTATTGTGATATCTTAGTTAATAAACATGGATAACTGGTATAAAATATGTTTTTTTAAAAATTTTATTTATTTACTTGACAGAGATCATAGGAAGGCAGAGAGGCAGCCAGAGAGAGAGGAATGGAAGCATGCTCCCAGCTGAGAAGAGAGCCCACTGTAGGACTCAATCCCAGGAACCTGGAATCATGACCTGAGCCGAAGGAAGAGATTTTAACCCACTGAGCCACCCAGGTGCCCTAAAATATGTTTTTTTTTAATATAGAAGTATAGTTCTTGCCAAAATATGGAACTAGCTGGAACTGAATGCCTCCTTCAAAGTCAGCTCTGGAGAAATTATGCCAGTGTAATATGGAACTATTTCAGATATTAACCAAAAAGAAAGAAATGATGATAAATTCCTTAAAAGACTCAAAGTTCCCTTGACTGGTATGTTTCAAGCTCTATTCCTTGTTTGAAGACAGGTTTTAACAGGCCTGTCACTGTAGAAATCCACTAGATGTTTAGAGGCTATCAGAACTTTACAAAAACCTTGAAGGGGTAAAGACTTGAAAATTCTTTAGAGAGATTAGCTCCCTAAGGCATTATTCCTCCACACATTTTCCTCCAATCAATTAAGACTGATGGATGAGGGGCACCTGAGTGGCTCTCTCATCACGTGGGTGGTGGGTTAAGCCTCTGCCTTCATCTCAAGTCATGGTCTCTGGGTCCTGGGATCCAGCCCCACATCGGGCTCTGCTCAAAAAGAAGCCTGCTTCCCTCCCTGCTTGCCTGCCTCTCTGCTTACTTGTGATCTCTCTCTCTCTCTCTTTCTCTCTCTCTGTGTCCAATAAATAAATAAAATCTTTAAAAAAAAGCTGATGGATGATAAATTATGAAAACTGCTCCCTCCAAATGATGCTTCTTCATAAGGATTTAAGAATTTAAAATTGTAAGAATTTAAAATTGAAACTTGATCATAGGATTTATCTTATAGAATAAAATCAAGTGAAGGCAGTTATTATTAGTTCTGAAGTATTTGTGATTCTGAATTCTTGGCCTCATTAGTAAATTTATTTTTAAATTCTCCCATGGAGTGGTGATTGGCCTTCAGTCTTTCATTGATATACATCATTGGGTCAAATGAGATGTGTGTGCCCAGAACTATATATAATCTTTTTTGTATTTCACTGGAGATGGCATTTCTGAGTTTTGTTCAATTGAATTTGGACAGATGTTTTAATAGTCACTTCTAGAGTTGGCCCTGGAGAATATCTTCCTTTTTTTCTCTTCCCGATTCTCTGAAAAACCCTGACTAATTCACATTATCACAGTAATATCACATTTCAAGTTTTTCCAAACACTAAAGCTGCAAAATAGAAGGAAGCTACTCAGAATGGAATACTATTATGAATGATTGAGAAAGAAAACATTATTATAATTAAGCTACCAGGTTTCAATGTATTTTATTGTTGATTAGAAAATCCTAGCATACCCAGACTTTACAGAGATTTGATGATCCTAAGAAGAGCTGAACTCATGGACCAAAATAACTATGCACATAAAAAGTACAATTACTTACCTAAAAAATATGATGTGGTTAACTTTATATGCCAATCCAAGTGTTATTGGAACA
Source organism: Mustela nivalis (assembly GCF_964662115.1). NCBI lineage: Eukaryota > Metazoa > Chordata > Mammalia > Carnivora > Mustelidae > Mustela > Mustela nivalis. The sequence continues at coordinate 528,134 of NW_028136286.1, forward strand.
GGAATTAAAAAAATAGCTTAGGGGCGCCTAGGTGGCACAGTGGATTAAGCCACTGCCTTCAGCTCAGGTCATAATCTCAGGGTCCTGGGATCAAGTCCTGCATCAGGCTCTCTGCTCAGCAGGGAGTCTGCTTCCCTCTCTCTCTCTCTGCCTGCCCTCTGTCTACTTGTGATCTCTCTCTGTCAAATAAATAAATAAATAAAACCTTAAAAAAAAAAAGAATGACTGTACTTTTAAAAAATAGCTTAAAAGGAGCGCCTGGGTGGCTCAGTGGGTTAAGCCGCTGCCTTCCGTTCAGGTCATGATCTCAGGGTCCTGGGATCAAGCCCCACATCGGGCTTTCTGCTCAGCAGGTAGCCTGCTTCTCTTCCTCTCTCTCTGCCCACCTCTCTGCCTACTTGTGATCTCTCACTGTCAAATAAATAAATAAAATATTTTTAAAAATAGCTTAAAAGTATATGATAAAATAATGATATACATATACAAGGAAAAGAAAGATACTATACTGTGAATATAAATTAAGTGAAAATTGTTGAAATAAAGAATACAATAAATGGAGACTAAGATGAATATAGCTGTAAAATGAATAAATGAGTTGGGAAAAACAAACAAATTAATGACTTCTGCCCAAATACAGCAGAAGAGAAAAAAAAAATAAAGAAAATATTTAAATAAGTACTGAGATAAATTTTGGAGAATTAAAGAAAGATAAAAGATACCAGACTTAAAATGATGCCAAACATGAGATATCAGAAACAAAACAAAACAAAAACTACACACACTAAAAACCACTCGTATACATTATGGTGAGTTTTAAGAATATCAAAAACAGAGAAGAGCATAAATGATGCCCAAGAGAAGAACAGATCACCTAAAATGTACAAGAATAATACTGACAGCACAATTCTCAATAGTAATAGCATATAAAGAGACAGCTGGGAGTTTTTATAGATGGAAAAGATATTTGAAACTAGGTATTATACATCAATCCAAATTATTGATTAAATTTGAGAGCACAGTAAAAATACAATGAAGCATGTTAGGTCTTAGAACATTTATCACACAGAGACACACATTTTGGAAAACTTCCTTGGAAGACAGCTCAATTGAGATCGAGAAAACAGAATTATGTACTCAAAGGCACATTTTGAAGGAAGGATTGAATATAGTCTGCACTGCAAATATTCTTTAATCGTATGTTCTGAATTTCCTAAATTTAAGAAGTATTTGTTCAAATATTTATCTTTAAATAAATCCTAGGAGACTTTTTCTTGGATTCTGGAAAATCAGTCCATTTGGATACAAATCTTTTTGTCACTGATGGAAATTTTGATAGCCCTTAACTGTGGAATGCCTAATGTATTGTTACAGCAATTGTGATTTGCCAATACATGGGTGATGTGTGTGTGTTGTGTGTGTTTATTTTTATTTTTGATGGTTTAACTCTTCTATGAGATTTTTAAGTAGACATGATTTTAATAAATTATGATTTGTTGAAATTTATCTGAGGTCATATATAATAAAATGAAATTTGTGTGAACTAAAGAAGTGCATCTCCATTTTTTTTGTTTTAAGAGTAGACTGGTCTTTAAAAATTGTCCAAAGAAGTACATTATATTCATTATTAAATTTGATAATATACAATAAAGTATTTATGGTCATACTGGACCATATCAAATTCTACTATTAATTCATATTAATAATTACCATAAGAGGAAAAAGGGATATTTTTCAAAATAATAAAAAATTAGCGTATTTTTCAGAATATGATATAGTGTTATTCACTGAACTGAGGGAACAAATGTCAAAGTCTAACACAGTTTACAGAATGTTTTAACATAAATTGAAATTTAAATCTGACCAAATTTCACAGTTTTAAGTAAAATGATAGCACTTTATATCCTTGAAAAGTGGTAAGTGACCCAAAACATGGCTTAGAAAAACAAATTTAACACTACACTAGTCTGAGATGGTTAAGTTATGGTACAACTTGCCATTGTGTATCATCAAATGGTATATTTTTTTCTTTTGGGCTTGTCATTATATTTTATTTTAGCCATTCTGGTAAGTGTGTAGTGATATCTCAGTGTCATTTTAATTGCATTTCCTTGATGTCTAATTATGTCAAAATATATTACTTTGATGTTTAATGCTCTGAACTTTCTCAGTTCAAGACCATGAAGCCACTTAGGAAAAATACAGTTGCAGAGGCACTCATAGACCAACTCTTATTTCGAAATAAGAAGAAACATTACTACCCATTCCAACAAAAAATAGATTTGTTATGCAGCAGGGATTTTATAAATTACCTGACACAACTTATATAGTAAGATGAAATGGGACAGGCGGCTTCTTGCAGCTATATACAACATCATTTTAATTTCAATTTTCAGTATAATTTTTCCAAGGTATACACAGAATATATATTTAATGTAAATTGTGAACATTTTAAACTCTGTATATGGAAATTAGTCAATTTTAAGTTTATAACAATCAAAATTAACGGAAGTTTATTTTAAATTAGTTAGCTTTCTCTGCATTGCAAGACAGAATAATCAAGAATTGGTAAGAAAAAAGTAATCTCTGTAAAATTACCGGGGGTGCATTATAAAGTGTTCGGTAACCGATCAAACTCACAATTTGGATTGAATGGCAAGTGATTTTTAAAATCTGGAACTCATTGTCAATTTTTTTTTCTTCATTGTGTCTTAATAAATTACTGTGTTCATTTGCATGGAAGTGAAGAAAAATGCATGACATTTCATCTCAACACTAACACCTTTAACTGGCAACTCTGAATGTACTTTACAGCAGTGTAACAAAGTAAAGATCAATGATGTTTCATGAAATATCTGTTATAATTCTCAAGGAGATAGGGAGTTTGTGCAAAAATGCAAATCACTTTGCGACTAAACACATTGTTTATTTCAGCTAATTTTAAGAAAATATGCTGAGAATCTCTCAAAAAAGGAAGCAATGATTTAGGTTTGCCTTCAAAATCCTTATCTAATCCTGAACCAACAGCCATAGTTCAAAGAGCAACTAATTTGAGTAGCTCCAATTTACACATTTCCTAACAATGCTTAATTTAGTGGAATTTCTGTCCAATTATGTTAATTTGATGTAATGAAAGACAAAAGTTCAAAAAGATCATCCTTAATTTATATAGATGCCAAACTCTGCATTTTCTGAATGACGCCCAGGAACGTATTTTCAAAAACAAACAAACAATGCCAGAACCACTATTAGGTCATCTCTAGGCAGAAAGTGACTCAGAGCTTACATTACTCTCTCCCTGAAAGTATACTGTAGGCACTGAAACTACTACCCTGAGTCTGTGCTATCAAATTCCTTAAGTTAGAAAGTTTTAAAACCCGTCTGTGTGGGAGTACTTCATTTACAGATAGAGATTTGGTTGTTTATACATTTTCATACTTGATTTTTAGGGTGTAATAACTATGTTTTAAAATTCATGGTGGTTTTGAATACTGTTGGATAATTGAGCTAAAATGGTATATCCATTCCTCCTAGGAAACAGAAATTATAGAAAGGTAGTGCTTTTCAAATCTGACATCTTTGAGTCATTGTAGTTTCATATAAATGCAATAGGAAAAGTGTCATTCATGTTTATGATATTTTCTATAAATAAATTAGAATGTACTGGAGGCCTGATATAAAGTGGGATGCCTAAACTTCAGTAAGATCTTGTTTTCAATTCAAAATAAATTTTATTTTTTATTTTTTTATAATGTCCCTCAATTTCAGATAAGCACCCCCATAAGGTCCACTCCGTTTTTTTTAAGATTTTATTTATTTTATTTGACAGATAGAGATCACAAGTAGGCAGAGAGGCAGGCAGAGAGAGAGGGAAGAGGAAGCAGGCTCCCTGCTAGGCAGAGAGCCCGATGCGGGGCTCGATCCCAGGACCCTGGGATCATGACCTGAGCCAAAGGCAGAGGCTTTAACCCACTGAGCCACCCAGGTGCCCCCAAAATAAATTTTAAATTGAATTATGCACCTCTAAGTTCAGAGACAATAAACATCAACCAACACAATTAATAAGTTCTATTTCTTGAAATTTCGGGAACATTGATAGTCTCATCTCCTGGAAGAGCAACAGCTAAAATTTTTGGTCATGGATTCTTGCTAAAATATCACTTTCCCAAAGAAAATTAATGTTATGAATTTTTATTGATTGTTATTGATCATGAAGAATATAACAACCACGATAAAAAGAGTAGGAAAAACATGATATCTCATCTGTAAGGGCATGTGGAAAGTAGGAAATGCTAATAAAAATAACTACCATTATTTCCTAAGTTAACATAATATAACAGAACAAAAATATTTCAAAACAATGTTTTCTTTTTTTTAAGATTTTGTTTATTTATTTGACAGAGAGAGATCACAAGTAGGCAGAGAGGCAGGCAGAAAGAGAGGAGGAAGCAGGCACCCTGCTGAGCAGAGAGCCCAATGTGGGACTCGATCCCAGGACTCTGAGATTATGACCTGAGCCAAAGGCAGCGGCTTAACCCACTGAGCCACCCAGGCGCCCCCATAACAATATTTTCTAGGCTCATTCTGATAACTCTTTTCTACATTCAAATTTAAAGGTTGAGGCATGTGATATATATTACACAAAAAACATCCCAAGGAATTCGTTAAAAAAAAACTTTAATAAAGAACAAATCCAAAGGAATTTCTTTTCTAATTTAATTAACAAATTATGAATTGACTTACCTATTTCATCACAGTGTATCAGGCACCAATAATATTTTTTAATCGTCACACCTGATGCAATAGTTATCATCTTTCAGACATACTGATCACGAACAAGCAAATAAACAAGAGCACCGTAGCTTAAGATCTACCTGCATAAATATAGGCTACTTCAGACAATCTCTTCACCACAACATAGAAATGAATAGAAATCATACATGCTCTGTATGGACATACAGATGAGATAGAAGGGGATGGATGTTAATATATGCAGAATCTTTATTAATTACATTGTAAACCATAATATGGAAAAACAGAATACAATTTTAGAAATACCCAGGTCACCATCATTGTTTTATTTTTATAGGTGTAGATAAGGAGTTTAATAAACAATCCATGACTATTCAACTCTTTATATTTTGAAAATTTTAGTAAAAGTAACAAACCTACCACCTAGAAAATTATACTTATCTGCAACATACAGCTTTGCCAGCATGGTAGAGGAAAAGCAAAACAAAATAAGTAAGAAAAGTTTAACATTTCACAAGAGATTTGCTTTTATTTTTTATTTATTATTTTTTATTTTTCATTAATTATTTACTTCTATTTTCTACTTTATTTTAATGAAAATGTCATGACCATAACATAAGAGCAGAATTAAACCAACATGAGAAATTATTTTTTCATAAGTTAAAATAAACTAGCTTGGTGATTAATTCAAAATTATATTACAAATTTCAGTGTTCTTGAAGTAAGTATCACTGCATAAACAAATGAGTCAGGAGTCATAAACTAATGATGATTCTAAATGTTATTTAGAGAGACATTCTGTACTTAATATATTTCAAATATTCTACACAAGGCAAAGTGGATCCAAGTAATCTGTAGGCAAAATAAGATTTTAGAGAAGTATATATTTCCAACAGTATTTATAAAATATTACCTTTATGTAAGGCATCATCCTGGACTTTGTGGAAAACACACAAAGGAGTAAGAAGTGGCCCTTCAAGAAACATATACAATATCAAGGTTTAACATGAAGCAGCATGTCTTCTCTAAGTAAAAAAAAAAAAAACATTGTACCAACTGACTTTACTGAAACTTTATATTTATTGCTCTCATTTTAGGTCATAGTGTCCTTCTGCATGCAGGCTGCTATAACGGACATGATATAGACTTAATAGCTTATAAAGAACAGGAATTTATTTCTCACAGTTCTAGAACGGAGAAGTTCAAGATTAAGGAATGGGCAGATCCAGGGAGAGCCCACTTCCTCATAGATGGCTATCTTCTCACTGTAAACGTACATGATGAATGAATCAAGAGAACTCTCTGGGGTCTCCTTTAAAAGGACTGTAATCCCACTTATGACCTAATCACCTCCCAAAGGCCCCTAAGTTTTAATACTATCACTTCCAGAGTTAGATTCCATAATATGATTTTGGGAGACATAAACATTCACACCATAGTATATATAAACAAGAAAAGACACAAAAACAACAAACAAAAAAATTATTTTAACTACCTATTATTTTCAACTACATAAACTTTTAATTTGTTTCTATATAATATTAAATAACTCATTTGAGTGATTCACTTATATCCAATGCATCTGAGTGCAATTAAATTTGCTTACCCAGCATATCCAGAAGCATATTTCTTCAGACTATCCCATTCCCCACCTTACAGGATTTACCACAATTAGAAGACATGGGATAGAGGATAGATAGATAGATGTATACATAAACACACTTGTACATACCCATATGCATATTTTTTCCTGTTAATGATACTCATGCAAATAAAATTTAAGCTTAAGGAAACCTGTCTTGTGTGTTACTTAATATCCAGTTTTTAGTCAACATCCAAAAACAAATAATCCAATAAAAACATGGATAGAAGACATGAACAAGTGTTTCCCCAAAGAACACATTCAAATGTTCAGTAGATACATGAAAAGATGTCCATCATCATGTATCATCAGGAAATTGCAAAGCAAAACTAGAAAGAGATACCACCTCACACCTGTCAGAATGGCTAAAATCAACACTACAAGAAACAAAAGGTGTTGGAGAGGATGTGAAAAAGTAACACTTGTGGGGGCTGCCTGGGTGGCTCAGTGGGTTAAGCCTCTGCCTTCAGCTCAGGTCATGATCTCAGGGTCCTGGGATCAAGTCCCACATCGGGCTCTCTGCCAGGCATGGAGCCTGCTCCCTCCTCTCTCTCTCTCTACTTGTGATCTCTCTCTGTCAAATGAATAAAATCTTAAAAAAAAAGTAACAATTGTGAACTGTTGGTGGTGATGCAAACTGATACAGCCATATTTGAAAACAGTATGGAATTTCCATAAAATTTAAAAATAGAAGTCCTTTGTGATCCAACAATCCTGTTGGTGTGTATTTACCCAATGAATATAAGAAAACTTATTCAAAGGGATTCTAGCACCCCTATGTTTATAGCAGCATTATTTATAAAGCTAAGATATGGAAAGCACCCAAGTATCCATCAATTGATGAATAAATAAAGAATAAGTGGTATGTATATACAATGGAATATTATTCTGCCATAAAAAAGACTGAAATCTTGCCATTTGCAATAACATGGTTGGAACTAGACAGTATAATGCTAAAAGTGAAATAAGTCAGTCAGAGAAAGACAAATACCTTTACTCATATATGGAATAAAAGAAACAAAACAAACAAGCAAAGGGGAAATAATAAGACATAGAAAGAGAAACAAAGCAAGAAACAGACATTTCATTACAGAGAACAAACTGATGGTTACTTGACGGGATCTGAAAGGAGTGATGGATTAAATAAGTGATGGGGGTTAATTAGAGCACTTGTCATGATGAGCACTGAGTGCTATATGTTATATTGTACACATGAAACTAATACAACCATATATGTTAACTAACTGGATTTCAAATGAAAATTTTTTAAAATCCCAGTTTTTAGCTCACATTCTGGCTTACAAAAGGGATTTAGTCAGGAATTTGGAGATTAGTTAATGAACAAAAAAGGGGTGAACAGGCAGTTGTTAGATAAAATTACTATCCTTTCTGGCATGATCTTATACCTTTTATCTAGAAGTATTTTTAGCACTTTAGACTCTTCCTATTTTATTTTGAGTCATTAAAGAAAAATTTCCTCAAAGGACCTTAGACTCCATCCAATTTGAGCAACAGTGTGAGAGAGGAAATGGTGTCAGGAGGAAAAAAAAAAAAAGATGAATCTACTTTTGTTTACTAGTGAATGCATAGTTCTTCCACAGAAGAAGCTCTAAATGGTCATGGCTCCAGCTTTATATGTGCTCAGTCATATGTTCAGAAGTAGGTAACACTATCAAAAAATATAAAGCATCTGAGATTATTTTCCCTTATTTGAAAGCTGGTGTATGAGTCTGCCGTAGTTTCTTGGGTGTTGATAGAAGACGCAGACTCATGGTTCAGAAATAATATAGTTTATTATTCACAGCAATAGAGGTAGCCAGAATATTAACAGTATTTGTGTGTGTGTGTGTATATTTGTGTGTGTGTGTGTGTGTGTGTGTGTAGGGGTGGGAGTTATATATCAGTTCTGAGCCTCAGTTCCCACAAGAAGAATCAAAACAGAGGCAGATAATATTTGCAAACACAACAGGTTAAGTTAAAAAAAAAGATACTATTTCTGTCTTCCAAGTCTATTCAATACAACCATCTTCAAAGGATGGCCTAGAACAAATAATAAATGCAGAAATGTAAGCAACCAATTGAAAAGTGTCTCCCAAGAAACACACTTTGAGAGTCTTCATTTGACAAAAATACTATAGGATATTACATGGATCAGGTGCATTGAATACTGGAAGGTTAAAATTACAAGGGACCAAATATTTTTAAGCAGTTCTGGCATCCAGTAGAGTTCAAATAGGTTTTATAAGATTGAGGAAAGAAGCCATCAAAACCTGGGCCCAGGGGCCCCTGGGTAGCTCAGTGGGTTAAGCCTCTGCCTTCGGCTCAGGCCATGATCTCAGGATCCTGGGATCAAGCTCTGCATCAGGCTCTCTGTTCAGCAGGGAGCCTGCTTCCCCCCCCCCCCTGCCTCTTTGCCTACTTGTGGTCTCTGCCTGTCAAATAAATAAATAAAATCTTAAAACAAAACAAAACAAAAATCCTGGGCCCAATTTTCCCAAAAGTATGATTCTGATTCTAGTCTCTATGATGTTATCCCTTGAAGACAATGCCTCTAATTGAGTTGAATTAGTTTACTAAAGAGCATACCCCCATTTGTTGTAGGAGATGAACAATATGCAAGAGGCAAAATGCCACATGGAAGCCACCTGGTCTTCAGTGGAATATAGAATCAGTTCCTTTGGGATGAATTTGTTCCACATTTGACTTCCCACTTAAGGGAAAATAAGAGTGCCTTCTAATAGATTTTAAATAGGAAATGACAACGGAAGCTTATACAAGATTATAAAATGGGAAATTTCATTTAGATAAGCAATCATTTCAAAGTCATCTTCTTAATATTACAGACTCTTCACATAATCATAATTTTATTTTGGTATTATATGGTAATTTCAAATATAGTAAATATAAAGAATTTACCTCTGTAATTATAGCGAGTCTGGTCATAGTTTAATGGCAACAAATCTTCAATTTAGAAGTATGGTCTACCAATTATTAATACATTTGGAAATGGTGTGTCATCTTCACTCCACTTGTCTCACTAAAACAGTGAGCCAAAAAAAGTAGGTCCAAGCTGTTTACTATGGTCAAAATGGGTTGCTTTTGCACTTGGTAAAGAAGCAGTCATATTTTGGAAGAAGAAACTGAGGCTATTAATATTTTCAACTTATTTTCAGAAAAGGAAAGAAAGGATAATCTAAGCTAAAGCCAAAATCTTACACAAGGTGGCAGGAGAATGATCTTTTCCCAGATAAAGGGTTTTTCATCTTAGCCATGTTAGGAGGAAGAAGAGATGAGACATTGTGGACTTGACTAACGTTTGTACACTGTTCAAAAAGTTTTCAAAATAATGTGTATTATTTTTCTTCTTTTAGTTGAGACAAAAACAAACAAACAAACAAAAAACACTAATGAGCTTACTCTTAAAAGGAGGTAAACAAGAAACTAGCAAAGATTGAGTGTTAGGTATTGTCCCCCTCCTTTTCTTTTTAATTATGTTATGTTAGTTACCATACAATACATCATTAGTTTTTGACGTAGTGTTCCATGATTCATTGTTTGTGTAAAACACCCAATGCCCCATGCAATATGTGCACTCCTTAGTACCCATCACCAGTCTCACCCATCCCCACATCCTTCTCATCTTTAAAACCCTCAGTTTGTTTCTTGGAGTCCATAGTTTTTCATGTTTCATTTCCCCTTCCAATCCCCCCACTTCATTTTTCCTTTCCTTCTCCTAATGTCCTCCATGCTATTCCTTAGGTTCCACAAATAAGTGAAACCATATGATGATTGACTTTCACTGCTTGACTTATTTCACTTAACATAATCTCCTACATTCCCATCCATGTTGATGCAAAAGTTGGGTATTCATCCTTTCTGATGGCTGAGTGATATTCCATTGTATCCATAGATCACATCTTCTTTATCCGTTTGTCTGTTGAAGGGGATCTTGGCTCTTTCAACAGAATGGCTATAGTGGACATTGCTGCTATGAACACTGGGGTGCATATGGCCCTTCTTTCCAGTAAAATAGAGCTAGCCTATGACCCAGCGATTGCACTACTGAGTATTGACCTCAAAGATACAGATGCAGTGAAAAGAATTAGGTATTGTTAAAGCACAAATGCAGGGGATAGAAGTTATGGTACAGAAGAGGGAAGGGCAACCATATGGCAGAGTAGAATAAAGTAGCTCAGGAAGAAATTAGTCATATCCAGATATTGTAAGGCATGTGGGGTTGGCAGGGAGAGCATGAGAAATCATGAGAGAAGAGAGAGAAAATGGACCAGGCAGGAGAGGTTTATAACATTTTAACATCTAAGGTAAGCATATGCAAAGCAGAATAGGGAAAGAAATAAAAGTTCTTATAAGAATCAATACATAAGGAATAACGTGGAGGACACTGGGAGATGGAGAGAAGTGTGCTGGGGGAAATCGGAGGGAGAGACAAACCATGAGAGACTGTGGACTCTGAGAAACAAACTGAGGGTTTTGAAGAGGAGGGTGGCAGGTGGTTGGGTGAGCCCAGTGGTGGGTATTAAGGAGGGAATTTATTACATGAAGCACTGGGTGTGGTGCATAAACAATGAATTTTGGATCCCTGAAAATAAACTAAAAGAAAAAAAAGACTGACTACAGACATGGACCTCAGTGTAACACAGATATGGAACTCACTGTAATACCAGCCACTTCCCACCGACACACACAGACTATGATAATAATAAATAATAATGCAATTAAGAAAATTTCCTGCCAAATAATTTTTCCTCTTTTTTATTTTTATGATTATTATTTTTATTTTATTTTTAAAGTTTTTATTTAAATTCCAGTTAGTTAAAATAAGGTTAATATTAGTTTCAGGTGTTCAATATAGTGATCAACACTGCCATACAATGGCTTAAATAAAAAAATGAAAAAAATTTTTTTAAAGATTTTATTTTTAAATAAAACCTCTACACCCAAGGTGGATTTCAAACGTACAACTCCAAGATCAAGATTTATATATTTTACTGACTGTTCCAGCCAGGCACCCCAACAAATAAAAATTTTATAAAATTGTTGAGTTTGTGGGAGTCTCATTTGCTTAGTCAGTTAAGTGTCTGCCTTTGGTTCAGATCAGGATCTCAAGAGTCCTGGCATCGAGCCCCATATTGCTCATGCTCTCTCTCTCTCTCTCTGGCTTTTGCTCTTAAATAAATAAATAAAATATTTTTAAAAAGATTGTTGAATTTGTTTAACTAGTTTTAAACTAGTAGACAGAGATGAAGATAAAGTATGATGTCATGGCACGGAATAATACAACTTACACTTTTTAAAAAAAAATGTGCAATGCAAGTTACCTCACTTCTTTTATCACCACACTGGGACTTTCCCTACTGAGTTGTTGTAATGTAAGGACCTATTTTATATTTTTATATTTTAGCAAGAGGCTTTCATTGAGGTTAACCCTTAAACTGTCCTTGCTCCCCTTCCCCCAGGGGATTCACTTAAAAACAAGTCCTGGAAATCAGCTCCAGGTAACAAAGCCCATATACAAGGGTGGGTCAGGCCAGGTGGAGACATCAATGAGCGGAGGGGGGGGGGCGGTGTTTGCATATTGTCTCCCTAGATACTAATGAGTATGCCCCACTCCTCTGCTCTTTGGGAACCTTTTTGGCACTAATCCTAATCAAGGTGTAATAGGCTGGGTCAAATGTCTATACTAGGGTAAATTGAACCTCAATTGGTCACCTAGCCTCACTGTGGAGTTTCCTGTGTGTGTTAAAATCTCATTGGTCACCTGTGCGTGGCCAGGCCTGACTGCATGGCCTTTGCCCTTAAAAGCTAGACTGTGAAACAGCAAAGGGTTGCCTTCTCTCATAAGAGGTGTGGCCCCAAACGTTCGGTTAGATTCTTGATGCTTCGCATGAAATAAAGCTTTGCTTGACCTTTGCTTTACATCAGTCTCGCTCCTTTAATCATAGACCCATTATTGGGGCATAACAGTATTAATCTTAAAGTTATAAGTCCACAATGCATCCATCATCCATTCTACCCCTTAACATTCCCCTTTGGACAGACCCATGATCTAGAACAAGCCTTATTTTATAGTGCCTTGTAGGTGATTTTGGCTGCTGCCTAAATTGCCTACTTTCCTCTCACCATTACCACGGAAATTGGGTCCACTGAAACAAAGGGGTAGTGTAAGAAATTAAGACTTCCATAAATCTCTTTAAATAATAAAGTATAAGATAGTGATACCTTTTTTTCTGCCACATAACCAATTCTTGCAAGAATAAGGTCATATAAAAGAATTTACAACACATGCTAGCATTATCCTACTGGACCCAGATCATTTGTATGTTTCTCTGTCTCTGAGAAATATAGTTATTTACATGACTGAAACCTGAAAATTGTTTGATATGACCACTAATATCACCTTCTTTTTTTAAAGCCTGTTTAAGGCTTCTGTAATACATAGGTTTTTTAAAAACTTATTAAGCATATTGTATATATCAAACACTTTAAAAATCTCTGCTTTAAAAAAAAAAAACTCTACCTCAATGGAACTTTGAGTCTGAAAAAGATACAGGCAATATACAAGGCAACAGATAGAATAATTACATATTTGATTATATACTCTGAGGATGTCACATTAAATTGATATGAAAACGATCAGAAGGATCTGGATTTCTTGTCAAAATTTTTTGCCTTACAAAGAAATTGATATTTAGGGAAAGTTGTTACTGAAAGAGGTCCTGTGTCAACCAAAAATGTTAAATCATGATCTCGCTAAATTTTCCAGTTGTGATCATTGCTTTGTTTAGCTGTCTTCTATTAAGACTGAATTTAGTAATTCAGTCTCAGATTTCAGTAAGTCTTTTTTTAAAAGATTTTATTTATTTATTAGAGAGAGAGAGGGAGGGGCAGAGGGAGAGGAAGAACCAGACTCCTTGCTGAGCAGGCAGCTGATGCAGGACTGGATCCTAGTACCCTGGCATCATGACCTAAGCTGAAGGAAGACACTTAACCAACTGAGCCACCCAGGCACTCTAGACTGTAAACTTCTTAAAGGTAAAAAAGTTTATTCTTCTAGTAGTTCCACAGACATTTCTAACATCCATAAGAAAGCATGTACTGATGTAAAATGCCAGCAAATCAAATTATTTAAAAAAGAAAGAAAGAAAGAAAAGATATATCTGGATAAAGAGAAAAACAGAAAATCTAATAATACATTGAATTATTAGAGCAAAGAGTGGAGGAAGAGAAAATAAATATGAAATAGAGATTTCCACTAAAAGAAAAAAATTGAATAAGGCAGGAGATTTAGAAAATTATTATGACAGACTTGAGAAAAAAATAAAATAGGAATTTTTAGAAAATAGCAATAAATGAAAAGGTAAATTGTTCCTACCTTTATAATATTAGCTGTTTGTTGTTGTTGTTGTTGCTAATTTACCTATTTAAGCTAATAAACAAAGAAAGGTTTCATTTAGGAATAAGGTTTCTATGTATATATATATATATTTATTTTTTCCATTTAGGGATAAGGTATATATATATATATATTTTAATTTTAATTGTTAGAAAATGTGTCACAGAAAGTGTTTAAACTTTAAGATACAGATGCAACATGTAATGAACTGCATTGTTTGAACGTCTAATTTGTAAATGCTGTTAGAGGAAACTTGGTGGAAATATTCCTATGTGCTTGTGTTTCTGGAACTATGTATATTTATTAATAAGGAATAGTTTAAAATTATGAAATGACCAGGAGTGGACAATTTTCCTAATCCTATCAGCTCTTTGCAGCTCTTTTATTAGCCCCCTTCAGGAATATCAGCTTTTTTATCTCATTAAATTTTATATTAATGTGCTTTTTTACTTTTGGCCTTTCTCTTCCTTCTGTTCTTTTTTTTCCCCTAAATTACATGTTTCTGTTTAACAGCTACTATCAATTCTTTGATATGAATTCTCAACATCAATTTACTAACTCCAGAGATGAAGGAGCATCAATATTTAGAAGCGAAGAATACAAAGCCTTGGGCATTTGGATGGCTCAGTCACTTAAGCATCTGCCTTCGACTCAGGTGGTGATCCCAGGGTCGTGGGATGGAACCCCAGGTTGAACTTTCTGCTCAGCTGGGAACCTACTTCTCCCTCTCCTTTTGCCTGCAGCTCCCTTTGTTTGCTTTCTCCCTCTCTTTGTCAACGAAATAAAATATAATAAAATAATGTAAATAATACATTTATTTATTTATTAAAATGCAATTATTACACAATACATAATGTATTGCATAATTATAATAATGGTTAAATAATTTATTAAATATTTATATTAAATATATCAATTTAATTAAATAAATATTTTTAGAATTTAAAATATTTCAAATTTAGATTATTAAATATTAAATCATTAATTTAATAAATAAATATCTAAACATAATTAAATAAAATAATTTATTTATTAAAATGAATAAAATAATGTTGTCATTATCTCAGCATGTATTTTTAAATAGTCTAAAAAAAAATCTAATAAAGTCTAAATACATTGAGTTCAGATATTTATACAAGTTAACCCAGACACTCAACCCACAGTTTCAAAACTTTTGTTTTTATCTACTACTCAAAATACGATTTTAATGTATTTATTTGTAACTTTGACATAGCAAGGAAACTTGGAGGAAAAGGAGACATTTGCTTTTAATATTTGAAAATTATTTTGTTGATTTAAAAAAATAAAAACCTTAACACGTGAGCATTTCTTCTTAAATAACACTGTGAAGTTTCTGAGTCGCATTCTATTAAAAGTGCTGATAAAATGGCCTCAGTTACTCATTTAAATTATCAGCTGGATGGGTAACAAATGAAGTAGAGAGCTTTTTAATTATTTATGAATGTATTGCTTGTGGATGGAGTGCCACATAGAGTTACCTCTCTTTTTGGCTTTGTTTTGTGAGCAGCAGTGGAATCTATGAATGAGATTAAACATAAGGACATTCACAGAAATTCTTAATGAACTTCTGGGGAAGGGCAATAAGTGCAAGGAAAAACTGCAGCAAGACTAATTACAAATTTCAAGTGGTCATCGCTTAATTATAGAAGCTTTTAAGTTCAAGTAATATATCATTTTTATGAGCCTATCATATTGTATTAATTACCACAAACTGCACTCTTGAACACTTATCTTTTCACATATTTCTTATTCTTAGTACTTAAAATTACCCTTATGATTGATAAGTAAATGGATTTTACTGACAATGCATTTATTTACATAAATAAATAATGCTATTTATATATATAAAAACAATTGAATGTGTTCAATGAATTTTTTTTCAAATTAACATCTTAATTCTACCACATTAGTTACAAATAGATATAGACTTTATAGATTCATCAAATATTTTATTCTCAAATTTATATGTCCTTTGTGAAGTAAATGAAACTGTATATATTAAATATAATCCTATCACATGTAACAGTTACTAGTGCATCCCAGGACATACATAGGTCAGGTCCTCCTCAAGGCATCACGGATAACTGGATTTCACTTTCTATCCTAGGAGTCTTCTGTATATTTCTGTGGCTTTTATACTACAATCAGGAGGAAGAATTCTTTTGCTAAAAGCTTCCAAATGACTATGCGAGTAGATTATTTGTAGACTAGTGATATAATATTATTGTTTAATATGTGAAGCATGATAAAATAAAATGCTATTGCCATATTTAATTTGTTCAGTAAAGCATTCATTTAGTTATCAAGCATTCATTTTCTTTTTTTAAAGATTTTATTTATTTATTTGACAGACAGAGATCACAAGTAGACAGAGAGGCAGGCAGAGAGAAAGGAAGGGAAGCAGGGTCCCTGCTGAGCAGAGAGCCTGATGTGGGGCTCTATCCCAGGACTCTGGGATCATGACCTGAGCAGAAGGCAGAGGCTTTAACACACTGAGCCACCCAAGAGCCCCAAGCATTCATTTTCTTTATACAGAAGATATACAGATAGAACAATATTATATAGTAGAAAATACAGTAAATAATCTAGAAACCTTGATCATTTTGTTTTGGCAATTTTAGAACATAAAATTAGCTAAAGCTCAAGTGCAAGTTATATTTGTATCATAGGAGGAAAAGTTAATTAAAAGTTTGTTTATTACCATAGTTTAACACTTCAACGAAATGATAACGAGTCCAAAATCAATGAATATATGAAGTATACAATAAAAACAATAATCTTGAGTGTATGTGACTCACTGTAGGTATTGATAGGCTAGAAATCAAAGGGAAAGTATCTATAGGGTTTGTTCAGTTCCATGCTCATCAGATTAATAGGCTTTCTCATATTGCTTCCTTCACCACATTAATTTGTCTAATGAAGTTTTCAAGAGTTAAAGACAGTGATAGGTTCATGGCTGGAGAGAAGGTACAGAATCTAAGATAGTTCAGCAGTGCTTATTATTTAAGAGAAAGACAGCATGGGAGGTGAGGGGTATATCATGCATCCTGTTTTCACTCCCTTTGTGGAGCACCTACCCTGGAGGTCATGTAATAATAACCAATGACCAAAAAACAATAAAAAAACCCAAACATCCATGTGGAAGTGCCATCCCTGCCTGGAGATGAGTAGACTGCTCAAACAGATCCTGGGCAGGCATCTCAGCCCAGGCCTGTGCTGGGGAAGCTGGTTCATGGCTTTGGGCGCAATCAGGAAGCCAGCAAACTGACGGGAGAGTGCAGCCAGGGTTAACAGGACTGATGATCTTTTTGCAGCCAGGCCGCGGGTGGACACCCGCTCAAGGAGCCAGGCTAGGAGGCTGCCCAGCGCCAGCGCTGGCAAAGCTTGCAGCCCCCGGGGCTTCCCCCCGCGCCCCAGCCAGGGCGGGGCCTCAGGAGGGAGGGGGGCGGGGCGGCGCGGAGAAGGGGCTTTGCTAATTGCCAAAGCGAAAAGGGAGCTCGCGGAGGACTCAGGAGGGAGGGGGGCGGGGGCGGGTGGAGGGCGGCGGGGAGAAGGCGCTTTGCTAATTGCCGAAGCTGGAAGTGAGCTCACAGAGGATGTGGCTGAGAGTCTGGGAGGAGGTGGAGGGGCTGGCGGAGGAGGGGCGGGCAGCGCCGCGGTGCTGTGCTGCGGCCCAGTCGGGACTGCAGGACCCACCGGACTCGCCGCCGGTACGCTCCCATGTGAGGCTCCGCTGTCCCGCTCCTGCTGCCTGCTGCCCCTCCCTGCCCCAAGGCTTCTCCGGACCACCCTCTGCACAGGGGTAAAGTGACACCGCGCCGCGCCCTCACCTGGAGCAGAAAGCGCAGACCAGACCTGGGGGCGGAGAGGGAGGTTGTGGAGGCCCAGCCTCCCGGAACCCCAGGGCACCGGGACCACCCCGGACGCTGCGCCAAACCCAGGTCCTCATGGGGTCGGGCTGGGGACAGCGCCTTGCGAGGTGCCCCCCGCCAGCAGGCACGCTAGCCCCCATCTTTCCGCAGCCCCATGCGCCCGTGCTGAGGACCCCCTTCCCTCCCCCGCCGTGGCCCCGCTGCTTTTGTTCTGGACTTGGGATCCCAGGTGGAAACTAGTCCCTCAGACCTCCCTGGCAGCAAGGAGGGCAGGGAGGGATTCTTGGTTTTCTGCCCTGGCTCATCCTCTCTCCCCATTCACAAGCCTTTTGGCTTCCCTTTCCTCTCCTCATTGTCAGTTTTCTGAAATGGTTTTCTTCTGCATGTTGACCCAAAGAGCTATTTCATGAATGAATATACACGAAACTGAGTTGGGGCCCACCTGTGAGAGCCCACCTGTAGAGGCCTTTCATTAGAATGGTCTCTGGTTCTAGCCTCAGTTCAGAATACTGCATGTACCTGAGGACCAAGTCCAGATGTTTCTTTCATCTCTGACTTGAATTTGAAATCCTCCTCAGACTTCAGCTTCCAGGATTTCTCCAGTCCTTGCTCTCCCACTGTCTTGGTGGGGATCCGCCATGAGTGTTGAACACAGGAATGAATGAATGATATATACCCCAGACTGCTGGGGCTTTGTCTTCTTTTGCTGAGGTTGGAAAGGCTTGGGAGAGACCCCCTGTATGCAGATAGAGAGCTGCATGCAATTGCTTAGATAAACGTGTTCCCCACTTAATTGCTTGGGCATTGAACATTACGCCCTTAACCTGTGGCTTGAGCAGTTAGGAGGAGACAATCTGGAGGTGAATCAGAAGATGGCTGAATCCACATGGTGGTGGTCTGGGTTTGGGAGATTTTCCTGTTAATTCAAAGGAAAGATATAAATTCTTCCAGTGGGGAGTGGTAAACTTTTTATCGATGGGAGATGGAAAATAAATGGTCTGGTTAAACTTTCCCGCCCCCTCAAAACCCATTATTTGAAAACAAAAAAGCAAAGTGAAGGGAGAAATCCTCCCACTCCCATTCCCACTCACCTCCATAGCCATCTCCTCTTCCAAGAACCTAACAGACAAGGTGCCAAGAAGTGTTAGGTACCAGCAGTGGTCTCAGATCTCATTCAAGAATCATGGTGAAAGGCTTTCAAATAGATTGTGGGGGAACAGGGGTCCAATTAGGGGGGACAAGTTTAAGGTTTGCCTGGTACCCTAAAAATTAATGGCACTAGAGAAGATGACCTTTGGGAACTATAGCTTAATGGATACAATGTGTTAAAAGCTTCAGTGAGTCATGGTGGAAAGAGGCTATGAGGGCAGCAAACACAGTTTTAGATGATGTTATTAATAGCATTATAGGCTCTAGATTTCCTATGGTGGTGTTCTTGGCAAGACCAGCCTGGCCAAAGTGGATACTCTCAACCTGGAACAGAGGGTCTTGGAGATGCCAGCACGTGAGGTATGATGAGAGGGAAAAATGATAGGAGGTGTCCTTTGGAAGGACTGACTCCTTGACTTTAAAAGGGAGAACCCAAATCTGTAGGTGAAATCTTTCTGGCTACAAAGAGGGCCAAGGCCTCCTAAGGCCAAGGTCTCCTCGTCACTTTCAAAGATGTCGAAGAATATATTCAGACATTTCAAAGATGTCCTCATATCATTGGTTCCCACTCTGGAATTCTATCAATAAGGTGAGAGTTCCTCTAGTTGAAAAAGAGATCTAAAAAGACTTCCCTTTCTCATGTAATTTCTGTAACCTCCAGGACACACCCCTTCCAGCTCTGTAATGAAGCCACAGCTGGTGCCAATTTGTGGAACTCCTTAAAGTCTATTCTCCCTTATATAACCCCGGACCAAGTTCCCATGCTCCCTCACCTGATTTCCTGCACTCACCTCCCACCTGGTGTGTTCACACCTGCAAGTGCCTTTTACCAACCCCTTTGCCAAAAGGCAGCCAGAGTGACCTTTCAAAGACCTATCAGTTCCTGGCATTTGTCTCCATAGAAATCTGCACTGATCTTCTAACAAATTCTCAGTCCTCCAAAGGCACCCATAATCCTCCCATCAGTCTATTCATACCCCTCCAACTGACTGATGCCTGTTCTGCCCCATCTCTCTGCCCTTCAACCACACTGCCTCCTTCTTCCTGTGGAGACCTCTCATGGCACCTGCCTCCAAGCACAGGTGATTCCCATTGATGGGAAGACCCTCTTCTCTCCCCCATCTCCCCACTCCAGTTACTCCCACTTATTCGTGAGCTCACAAGCCCCATGGTACACACTCTCCATGCAGCCTGCTCTCTCTTTTCTAGCACTGGCCTCCGTTTCTAGCTGTGGTTGTGTCATGGATGTCCTTCCCCAGCCAACCTCCAAGCTCTCCTTCCCTTTAGCTCCAACACCTGACACAGTGCCTGGCACGTAGTAAGCCCTGGCTAGCTTCTAAGAGCCTCACTGAGGGACTGAAAGCATTTTAAAAATGTCACTACGTAGGCTCCAAACTGTAGGCAGAAAAAGCTTTGCCTGGATTGACATTTTAGAGACGTATTGGTCAAGTTGGATGTGTTCACTGACTTTGCCTTGTAAAATTAAAAAAAAAAAAAGGACCTCTGTATCGCTTCGCATCTACCGAAGGCGCATGTATACTCCTAGACCACGTTATGAGCTTAATGGAAGGAGACAAGATGTTTTCGCTAAGAAAATGTATAAGACTGTTGAGGTCAAGTGGGAGGAAACAGTCCGTTTGTTGGAGCATTGCTATCTTACTCTATCACAGCCACTCATAAAAATCTGACACGGGGTGAGTCAGAATTGTCTGTCGGAGACGAGTTAGATCTGGCTCATGTTCCTACAGACATGAAAGCCAGAAACGAAGAAGGAGGCTTTGAAAGCGTGGGTTGAGGAGGCCGTGTGGTTCACTGCGATGAGCTAAGTGCCCAGGGCCACCAGCAGACATGCTGGCCTGTGTCCCTCCTTTGTTCTGGGGTCCCTCTTGCACCATGTGGTGAGGCTGGTGGCTGGGAGCAGCTCAGGACAGGACCTGGTGGCATCTTACCTCTCCCACCCTCCTGTGGGCTCCAGTGGGTCCCAAGGGACAGCCTGCCTTCCTTGAAAAGCCCAGTAGCACTGGGAGCAGAAACTGGGGCCAAAGAGTGAGCACCCTGTTTGACAAGCTGGACCAGCCACCTCTTCTTCAGATGCAGGGGGAGCCCTGGCATGCTGACTCCTCCCTTCTCCCTTTCCCCTTTCCTCTCTTCCTCCCTCTTTCCTTCCCCTCTCTCCTTCCCTGGTGGTGCCCTTTCCCAATGCCCACTTCATCCCTTTTCCTTTCTACATGCCTGTCTTCTAGAGTTTCTTCTCTTTCCTCCCCATTACTTCCCTTCATCTGAATCTCCTCTTTGGTTCTTTTGTCCCTGCTCTCTGCTCCTCCTCCCCTTCCCTGGCTCCTGTTCAGCTCCATTGCTAATGCAGGCAGAGCTGGATTAACATGCTCACTTGCTAGCTCAGCCACCCTCCAGAGAAGTCACTCTTCGGTGGCCACCTTCCTGACCCCCTGGTCGCTTCTCCACTTGTTCAGATATTGCTCTGAAGTCTGAGGAGGACAGAGCGGGGCTGCCACAGAAGCAGGCCAGAGGAGAAACCAAACCATGTGTCCACACTGTCCCCCAGCACTGCTGCTCTGAGAGCTTTCTGAGTCCTCAACAGGGTTAGGATTTAGGGGCTTCTTCAGAACCGGGAGTGAAAACAACCATAGGTCAAAAGAAAAGCTACGGCCCCCACACAAAAATAATAATCACAAATGAAAACTATGTTAACTCTGAGTCCCAAAGTCGAAAAATTGCCTTGAATCTGTCACTAGAAAGCACCCAAGGCCTCACTCTCTGGGTTCTGGGTGCCCTGGGAATGGCAGGAGGCTCTGACAGGCGCGTGGGAGTGCGGAACTATGGGGGCTAGCCTGCCGGCTGGCGGGGGGGCGGGAGGAGGGGGTACCTCCTGTGGCGCCTTCCTGGCCCGACCCCCTGCGGACAGGGTGTGGTGCGGCGTCCGGGGTGGTCCTGGTGCCCTGGGGTTGGCGGGAGGCTGGGCCCCGACCACCCCACACCCCGCTCCTGTCCTGCGTTTTCTGCTTCAGGTGAGGGCGCGTCGCGGTGTCACTTTACCTGTGAGCAGAGGGTCCTCCAGAGAAGCCATGGGGCGGGGAGGGGCAGCAGGCGGCCTGAAGGCCTGAACGGGAACGGGACACCGCTGTGTCAGGGGCTAGGCTGCAGCTTGGGAGCACAGGGGCAGCGAGTATGGTGTGTCCTGCAGTCCCGAATGGGCTGCAGCACAGCACCCTGGCGCTGTGCGCCCCTCCTTCCCGCCTGGGCAATTAGCAAAACCCCTGCTCAAGGCCGCCCCCGACCCGCCCCCCCCTTCCCTCCTGAGTCCTCTGAGAGCTCACTTCCAGCTTCAGAAATTAGCAAAGACCCTTCTCTGCTCCGGCCCCGCCCCCTAACTTCTGAAACCTGAGCCATGGCTGGGGTGCGGGGCTAAGCCCTGGCCTGCTACTGCATTGCCAGCGCCAGCGCTGGGCAGCCTCCTAGCCGGGCTCCCTGAGCGGGTGTCCACGTGCAGCCTGGCTGCGAATAGATCATCAGTCTTAAACGCCGGCTGCACTCTTGGGTCAGTTTGCTGGCTTCCAGATTGCGCCCAAAGCCAGGAACCAGCTTCCCCAGCACAGGCCTGGGCTGAGATGCCTGCCTGGGATCTGTCTGAGCAGTCTCCTCCACTCCAGGCAGGGATGGCACTTCGACCTGGATGTTTGGGTTTTTTGTTTGTTTTTTTTGGTCATTGGTTATTACATGACCTCCAGGGTAGGTGCTCCACAAAGGGAGTGAAAACAGGACGCCATATATAAGCATACAGCCATTCTAGAAAAATAGCTTGGGGTTCTCCTGGAAACGCTGCATTGGTCCTTGCACTATGGTTTAATAGAAAAGGGATTATGCACCAAGTTACTTAAATGAGCATAGGTTGAAATCGTTTACTGAGAGTAAATATTTTAAATAGTTATATTTTAACTAAATCTATCATCAATCATAAATCTATTATACGAAGGTTACAGGCAATTTAAAAGCAAGAGCACTCTCTTCAGGGTTTTAAATAATTCCTGTCTGTCTTGGCACATGAGAATGCAAAGATAGGAAATGGTTTGTAAAAGATCATATAATAGCTTTTACTAATTCTATTTATTTGACAGACAGAGATCACAAGTAGGCAGAGAGGCAGGCAGAGAGAAAGATGGGGAAGCAGGCTCCCCGCCAAGCAGAGAGCCTGATGAAGGGCTCGATCCCAGGACCCTGAGATCATGACCTGAGCCCAAGGCAGAGGCTTAACACACGGAGCCACCCAGGCGCCCCCAGATGAAATACATTTCTGACTTAGAAACTTCAGATAGAATTATTTTGTCCATGATGACAACTGAAAAAAATGTGTCATCCCTAAACCTAACCTTAAACCCTACCAACGCTGAAACCTAAGCTGACCTTAAAGCCCAAACTAGAACCCTGAATCCCAAACCTGGAATGGAACCCAAAGCCTGTACCTGAGCCCTGGATCCAAGCCCTGAACCACGAACCCAAACCCTAAACCAGACCTCCAAGTCATGAAACCTGAACCCAAATCTCAGCATGAAGTCAAACCCCAAATTTGACCTTGAACTTTATCCCATAAGCCCTGAGTCTTAAAGCCTAAATCATAAACTTAAAGCCCTAAACTATAACTCTGTTCCCTGTCCTTCACTCTAAACCCTCACCCTAACACTAAACCCAAAGCCTGATCTAGAACTCTGACTAAAACCTGAACCTGTACCCAAATTCAAATGCTTCACCACACTTTGCTTAGGCACTTGCCATTGATGGATATTTGCAGTTTCTACCTTTTGATTCTTGTGAACATTGTTTGGGTTGGGGGCTAGGGTTAGGGTCTTGGATTAGGGTAGGGTCCAGGCTTGAGACCAAGTTGAGGTCAGAGTGTGGGTCTGCATCAGGGCCATGTTCAGTGACACTGTTTGGGTCAAGGACTGTTGTAATTCCACATTGTTTCCAATTCATTGTTCCTTAGCTATTTGGGGGGAAGTTGGGGGGTATTGGGCTCCATGCAGCTTGAATTTCCGGAATGAAATGGCATCAGCTGGACCCCAGGAGGGAGCAGGACCTTCCACTGAAGGGTGAGCTCCCACAGTCCTGCACTGCCTTGCACCGCCTGCAGAGGGCGCCAGACCCCAGCTCCGCCCTGAGCCAAGGCTGCACAGCCACAGCTGGGACCAGAGCCCCGCCTCTTCAGGACCCACTGTGGAGACTTCTGGAGAATGTGGGGCGCCTCCCACCCTGACAGGACAAGCTGAGGAGGGTGTGGCTCTGCATCCACACTGACCGGACCCGTTGTGGAGGACGCGCCCACACTGGCAGCAGTCCAACCTCCTAAGGACCAGATGCTGGAGGAGCTGAGGAGAAGCCGCCTGAGTGCACTGTCAAGGGTTTCGTGGTCTCAGGACCCCACAGAGGAAGGGCGCCCTGTGTAGACACTGGGGCTTCCCTCGTTTTGTGTGAGGAGACGTGGCCTCCTGCTGTGCTGTGCACGGGGCTGTGGGGTCCCCCCTTTCTGGGCTCGGGTGCTCCTCGGTCCTCGTCTGTGTTTGTGTGCTCGCGGATTCGGTTCCTGGGGCTCCTCAGATGGTCTGCAGTCAGGGAGCATCAGCCTTCTTCGGTGTTTGTGCTCTCCCCACCTCAGCCCTGCGGGGTCCTTCCCGTGTCCACACCCACTCCAGGCTTGCGCCGAGTCCAGAAATTCGGGAGCCAGAGTGAGGACTCTGTAGATGGTTTTGGGGAGAGTAGGTATTTTCCCAGTGTGGGTTCTACCCTGAGCACAGTGCCTCCCCATCTCCGTGTGTACCCCTCCCTGTCTGTCGTCATTGTTGCAGGGCTGTCAGAGGACAGGTCTGTCACCTTCTTGGTTCAGGGGCCTCCCGGGTATCTTGCTGTCTTGGATGCAGGTGTAAATGAGATCGTTCTCCGCAGTCTCTTTTTGATGGTTCCTTCCGAGCACCTAGGAGTGCCACTAATTTGTGCATATTGATTTTGTTCCTTGCAAGATCTTGAATTTATTTGTTCGATTGGCCTTAAACTCAATCTGCCAGTTATTTGACCAGCAGCATGGATTTAATTGGGAAGAGCAGAGAATGGCAGTCTGGGCTGAGCAAGCTAAGGTCCCATCACAGGCAAGTGCGAGAAACAAAGGAGAGGAACATTATTTCATGGAGGAGGAAGAAGTTGGGAAGGGTGCTTGAAGGAAAGTCCCTTGGAGAAAGGCAGGGTGATGGAGAATTCTCACCAGCTGAGCTGCAAAGCTCCTACAAAAAGTCAGGAGATGAACCTCCAGCTTCCCGTGTGGGGCCTGGAATTGGTGAGTCTCTCCTGTGGGGGATTGCAATGTGGAGTCTGTAATGGGCACTGAGCAGCAGGCGCCCCCTTCCAGCCTCCCCTTCTGGCATCCCCAGTCCACTTTACTGGGGCTTCCCTTCCTGCTTTTGCACAGTTCTAACCAGCTTGTGGTGGAACGTTGTGGAAAAACTGAAATTCCAAATCCACTGCTTCTACTGCACCTGTGATACAGGGGCCCATGATTTAATTCTCCCACGAGTCTCTTGCTAACATGTGTCCTCTCCATGTTGGGTGACCTGGATCTGGGAGGGCTTGGACTCCATCCCAAAGTCTGATGTTCTCTCTGCTTCCGTGTCGTCGTGCTAACATGGTTGTTTGGAAGATTCATTTCCTCTGTGGTGATTTCAAAGTGCAGTCAGCTTGTTATAGCAGCACAAATACGTGCTGTCTCCACACTCAGATTCCCCAGCCGTCATTTCTTTACCACGTTTGCCACTTCACACGGGATGCTTCAGTGTGTTTGATCCCACACCAGGACAATGTCCTGCAGAACCACCACATAACCTGAAATGAGGAGATCATTACAGAACCCATCCAAGGGTTAGTGTTAGGAACCAGGGACATGGCAGGACTGACCTGAAGACCCCATGGAGAGCTGTCAGGGTGGCTGAGTTGACAGTGGAGGTGAGGGTGAGTGTCTGGCTCTGGCTTTGTGTCCAGGAGTCAGCTCTGTGTGGGTGTGTCCTCAGCTAGGCATGCAGATTTCTGCTCCTCTGAATCCTTTCCGGAGTTCCAAATGGCACAGTTTCCTTCTGGGCAGCAGGCTGAGTCCTCTGGGATTGCCCATGTGTCCCCAAATTGTAGGGCACCTACTGCAAGGCCTTTGGGGTCACAATCCTGAGAACCGAACCAAACCAAAGGTTATGGTTAGGGCCCACCACATGGCAGGCCCGATCTGCCAGCACTCTGTCCATCTTTCTGGGGGAGGAAGCAGTCGAGGGATTTGTTCAGGGTGAGTGTCAAGCTCCAGGTTTGCATCCAGGGGCCTGCTGAATATGGGGCTGTCCAGAGGTAGGAATGCAGATTTCAGTTCCTCTGAATCCTTTCTGGAGTTCCAAATGGCATGGTTCCTTTCAGGGTGGCAGGGTGAGTCCTATGGTGTTCCTCACTGTCCCCAATCTTTGAGGATTTGGAGCCAGGCCGTCGGGGACACACCTCTCAGGACAGAATCTAGGCTTAAGAGTTTGTGCCTATGGGCATGGCTGCACTGATCTGAAAGCACTGTGGCGAGGATCACAGGGGTCTGAGTTGAGAGCATGGTTCAGGATCAGTATCAAGGTCTGGGTTTGTGTCCAGTGGACCGCTGAATGTGGGGGTGGTCTCAGATGTCCAAGACGATTTCCCCTACTCTGAATCCTTTCCAGCATTCCAAATAGCCTGGTTTCCTTCTGGGTGGCAAGCTGAAATCTCTGGGATTTCTCAGGTCTTGCCATTGCCCTTGCAAGGGCAAGATACTTTTTACAGTAAAAGAATTCACCAGATGAGCTGAACAGCAGAAAAGACACAGCTCAAGAGTTAATCAGTGAACAGGAATATCATGCCAAAAACTTCTTTGATAACACACTACAGAGCAAGGGAAGATAGGAGAGAAAGCTGAGATATAAAGGACAAACCCTCCAACTTTACAACATCATTCCCTACTTGTTTATTTCCATTGCTGTCAGCTCCTTCCCAGTCAAAAATATGTCACCTGAGCCAGCCTTTTTTCTTCCTGAGATTGGGGCACTGCAAAGCCCACCAGAGGGGCCAAGGGCACCCCTATACCTGCTGAGCTGAGCCCATTTGTACCCCAACCGTGAGGAGGTACCAGCCTGTCCCCCTGGTGCTCCATGGTCTGTGGCAGTCCTTCCTTCTGGACCCTGCTTTGCTGCTCTATTTTCGCTAACCCTGGTCTCAAACTAGGGATTGCTTCTGGAAGAGGAACTCAGGGAGATGAGGCTCAGGAGGGTCTCCCTGCCTGGAATCTTCGTGTGAGGAGTGCACAGCCAACAGATTTTGCCCAGGGACTTGCAAAATGCAGAGAGGCAGATTTCTTTTCTCTCTTTCTCTCTCTCTCTAGCCTCATACTAACCAGGAGTTCTTAGAACTTTCTTCAGTGACTTCTAGGTGTAGCTTGGCCACTTTTTCACAGAAAGGCCACTTGAGCATGATGAAACACACGTATAAGCAATTACATTAAAAAAAAAAAAACAATAAGCCAATGCACACAGACCTTTGACAGCAGCACAGGACACTCAAGGGACCAGAGTCCCTACCTTGGGCAATAGTGGTAGAGGCCGGGTTCTGCCATGCAGGTCCCTAGACCTTTGGCAGTTTCCACGATTGCAAATCCAGACATGCAGAATCCTGAGGGACAACCTACTAACTGCAAAAGAGCAAAAATTCATCAGGATTCAGAGAGTGGAAATCCATTTGTACTGGAAAAGAAAGAAGTAGGCTTGCTGTGAATCCAGCAGGGAGGACAGGCATAGATAAAGGCTGGTGTATGGGTCACGGAAACTATTGTTTCTCAAGGGTCCTGCTGTCTCTGTAAAATGCTATGAGGACTGTCTTGGGGACCTCCTGCTTTCCTACCAGTGACACCCCCAGATTCTGCTTTGCTAGTCCCATGGATTCCTGGGGATACCCAGTTGATAAGCTATGCTGTCCTCATGACAACACTTGCTAATGGACTGAATGTTTGTGTCTTGTCCCAATTCAGATGTTGAAGCCCTGACCCTCAAGGAGTGCCATCAGGAGGTATGGGCTTTGAGAGGTGGTGAGGTCATGAGATTGGAACACTTGTGAATGAGATAAAAGCACTTCTGAGAAACGACCTGAGAGATTGTTCTGCCAGCTGTCATCCATGCAAGTCTACAACAGAAATATGGGCATTTGTAGATAATGAAGCAGTCTCTTGCTAGATATCAGATCTCCCAGGATCTTGCTTTTGGACTTCTCAGTCTCTAGAACTGCAAGGAATAGTACATGTTTTGCTGTTTCAGCCACCCAGTCTGTCATCATTTGTTGCAGCAACTTGAACTGAATAAAGCAGAGCCCAAGTCCTGGTTAATCCCTGCTTCTACTCATTTCCCCTCAGAAAGAGCTTCTAATCCAGAACTGACCTCTGCTTTCCATACACGTGCTTCAGACTCCTTCTGTGAGAGCCCAGACTTTGTAAAAGACTCCTCCCTCATGGCAACCAGCATTCTGTGACTCCTGAGGACTGTCCTCCCTGACTGTATTGAGTCAATCAAACTGATTTTGATTCTGGAGTCCCAGGATCAAGGACTGCATCAGGCTCCCAGCTTCATGGGGAGTCCGCTTCTCCCTCTGACCTTCTCCCCTCTCATGCTCTCTCTCTCTCTCTCTCTCTCTCTCAAATAAATAAATAAAAATCTTTTAAAAATCTGATTTTAACAGACCATAAGCTTGTTCTTGCTGGTCTTTGGAAGATTAGGCATTAGCCCTTCGGAGAAAGTTCTGAATGGCTGCTTCATGAAGGGGTGAACTGTGTCCCCAAAGTCTCTTTTTGCTGCCTTCTAATCACAGATGCTGAGACAAATCCTCCCAGGTGCTGGTTTTTCAAAGCACTTAATGCTTTGGCTTTGAAGTTCCTCACTTGACAGTTCTGCTTTAATCAGTTTGTGACAAAACAGCCAATTGGTGGTGGATGCAAAGTGCACTGATAAAGTTAATATCAGGGAACAATTTTTTGAGTGTCATGCATGTGCACGTGTGTGCACACACATATCCATGTGCTAAGCATTATGGTAAATGTCTGACAAGAACTAAAAGATCAAAAAGTCAGGATACCCCATTAGCTGATATTTTTATTATTCCTACATCCTAATCTATGAAAAACAGGGTCAGAGAATAAGAAGTGGCAAAAAGAATCAAGATTTGAGGCAGTTCGATTTCTCAGCCAGCCTTGATCAATAGGCATGTACACCTGTGTCTAGTTTCAGGTCTGTGTAACCTTGCCATAACCTTGGATAAGCCATTCATCTCTCAAGTTCAGGTTCTTGGTCCAAGGAGGGAAGGGGCACAGGTTGAGTACCTCCAGTGGGACTTCCTGGCAGGCTTGTTCATCCAAGCATTCCTGTTTCAGTTTGAGTAATTGAAGCCAGTCTTTGTTTTACCAAAGGCCAAGCTTGTCCAGTGTGTCCATGCCACCAGCCAACAGCATTTGTCCATGCCATGTAACAACTGAGCAACATTCATAGGAATGGGGGGAGGAAAAGATGTCCACAGGTGTTGACAGATGTTCTGCATGGAGGAACAGGAGCTGGGGCCATCACCTGCTGTTTCTAGTGGCCTTCTCTGTCGAGTTAAAATAAATGGCAATTATTTGCAATGACAGGGGTGAAAGTAGAGGGTATTATGCCAAGCGAAATAAGTCAGTCAGAGAAAGACAATTATCATATGATCTCACTCATATGTGGAGTTCAAGAAACAAACCAGAATCATAGGGGAGTAAAGGAAAAAAATAAAACAAGATGAAGTCAAAGAGGGAGACAAACCAGAAGAGACTTTAAAAAAAAAGATTTTTATTTACTTATTTGACAAACAGAGATCACAAGTAGGCAGAGAGGCAGGAAGAGCGAGAGAGGAGGATGCAGACTCCCCAGGGAGCAGAGAGCCTGATGTGGGGCTCGATCCCAGGACCCTGAGATCATAACCTGAGTTGAAGGCAGAGGCTTTAACCCACTGAGCCAGCCAGGTACCCCTCAGAAGAGACTCTTAATCACAGTAAACAAACTGAGGGTTCTTGGAGGGGAGAGGGATGGGTGGATGGGGTAACTGGGTGATGGACATTAAGGAAGGCATGTGATACAGTGAGCACTGGGTGTTACAAAAGACTGATGAATCACTAACCTGTATGTCTGAAACTAGTATTATATGTTAATTAATTGTATTTAGATTAAAATTTTCTTTAAAAATAATTTTAAAATAAAATAAGTAACAATCCAATAATGATCAGAGTTATCCAGCAGGGAGTATCAGATCTAGAAGTCAGTTAAATTTAAGGGGCTTGCCGAAGTTTAGGAGAGTCACGCTAGGTCATTTTCCTGTGTGGGGAAGTCTTCAGGGGCAGTTCCAAAGACAAAGATTATTAATATTTCTCCTTCCCCCATTCCTCCTAGAGCCAAAGATGTTTCCTCCACTCACCCACTGGCCCTGTATGTAGGTGTTGCTTTCTCTCTACCAATCAAAAAATCAGTGAGTAACTATAACTTCACCTTTTCCAATATCCCCCTACCCCCGACCTTTGGTCTTTAATGGCCATGGGCAACAGGGACAAAGACATTTTTTAAAAACTTACAGAGATCTATTATGCTCTACTACCTTGGCCCGCATGGGCCACTGCAAAGGGATTCTGTGAACCGTGTACTCAGATGAATGGTCATTATCTTCAAAAAGGCAGGGGCAGTGATAGACACAGGAACCAAAAAAGCAAGAGTTAACGGACCATCAGAATAATGGAGTACCAACACTTTTATGTCCTTGGCTTGAATCCTCAAGGTCCAGTGTCTCAACAGAATTTTCATTTTGGTCTCATCTGCCTCACTTGTCTACCCCTGGGCCAGTTGGCAGTTATACTGAGAACCGGAAATTTTCCTTAGAAGAGAGAAAGCGTATTTGTCAGGTAAACCAAAGAAATGTCCATTATAGGAAGTTAGGCCTTTTGTCATGGTACTCCATTAGCACCCTCCTGACTGTTAAAGAAAAAAAAAATATTGTGACACCCATTAAAGAGAGTAAGGAAGATTTTATTCAAGGGATGCTACTATGATGAGATTTTATTGTATAGTATGGGAGAGAAATCTGGCTCAGCTCAGACAAATGGAGATTTACAGCTAAAGAGCATGGTGGGGATCACTGAATGTAAAATTAAGATGGAACATCAAGGGTAAGGATGAAGGGATTCTGGCTAAACCATCTGGACAGTAATATTGTTGAAGGAAGGCTAGGGTCATAAACTATTGAGATCAGGGGATAAGAAATTTTTTAAAAGACTTATTAATACATTTTAGAGAGAGGGAGCAGGGGTAGGGGTAGAGGGAGAGGGAAAGAGAATTTTAATCAGACTCTTCACTGAGCATAGAGCCTGAGGTGAGGCTTAATCTCAGGACCGTGAGATCATGACCAGAGTAGAAACCAAGAGTCAAACGTTCAACCAGCTGCACCAACCAGGTGCCCTGGGAATAAGGGATTGGATCAGATATTAAGGGTTATAGATACTGAAGCACCTGGGTGGCTTAGTTGGTTAAATCTCTGGCTTTGGCTTGGTCATGATCTGATCCCAGGATCAAGCCTGACATTGGGCTTGCTGCTCAGTGGGGAGTCTGGTTCTCTCTCTCCCTCTGCTATTCCCCCTGCTCAGGCTCTCTCTCTGTCAAAATAAATAAATCTTAAAAAAAAAAAAAGTGGTAAGATACCAGGGGTGAGAGATAAGGAATTTGATCAGATATCAAGAGTAGGATAGAAGATTGCTGAAAAATGACCAAGCAGATTTCTTGCTAAAACTGGGCTAAGTGGGCGGAGCCTAAGGTCAAGGCTAGACAGAAAGAGGACTCAGAGGAACTTGACTCGAGTCTGGTCAAGGAGAAAATCTTCATCATCCATGACCATTGTATTTTCTGCAGTCACACATTTTATTAATTCTTTTATCAGACATTCAGTGAACGAGAAACATGAACGCAGCAGCAATAATATAACAAATGTAAGCGCTCTAGAAGAGACAAAGGCAGTATGGGAATCCACCTCATCAGATTTAGAATATGCATGACTCCATGACTGAATTACTACCACTGCTTGACTGTTGAGATTAAGATGTAGTACAGAGGATCAGAGGGAAGGGAGGGAAATCTGAATGGGAGTCATCAGAAAGGGAGACAAGCCATGAGGCACCTTTAACTATAGGAAACAAACTGAGAGTTGCTGGGGGGGGAGGGGAGTGGGAGACATGGAGAAACTGGGTGATAGGCATTAAGGAGGACACGTGATGTGATGAGCACCAAGGGTTATCCACAACTGATGAGTTACTGAATTCTCTGAAACCAATGATGTACTATCTAATGGCTAATTGAATTTAAATATCTAAAAAAGGCACTTCAAAAAAAAAGATGTAGCATAACTCACAATATCCTTTGAGTGGAAGAATGTGCGGACTTTCCACACCTCTGCTGTCCAAGTCCCATGGCTAGTAGCCACATGTGGCTAATGACCACTTAAAAGGTGGCCAATTCAAATGGAGAAATGCTGTAAAAGCAGAATAAACACTGGCTTTCAAAGACATATTGTAACCAAAAGTCAGAGAGTATTGCCACCCTCACATCACAAACATCGCATGACTTCTACAGCTAATGAGAGTGGGACCCAAGATGAGAGAGGTCAACCTGAAAGTCCATGATGTCAGAAAGAACATGGAGAAGAAAGAGTCACAATCCTGGAGTGGATGGGCTGAGGACTGTCAGAATGCCTTTTTTTTTTTTTTTTTTTTTGGTGATTCTGTATACGGACAAGGAGAATTCATTGGAGATGACATCTGTATGCCTCACATTTTTAAGGGAAAATTATGAAAACGCATATAGACCCACAGCCATAGTTTAATTATGTTTGAAATATATTCAGAACTACTCCAGTCAGTAAATTGCATATTTTCACATTTAGCTTCTCAATTTTCTCTTCGGCACCTCCCATTCTTGAAATCCCAACACAAATCACATCTCTTGCCTAAGGACCATAAACTACCTCACTATCAAAGGCTACAGTTCATTCATTCATTTGATTCATTCAAAGCAACCTAATCTTGAGTGATGTCTTAGGCGCTCTTCTAGGGACTGGTGACACGGTGAACAAAATAGGTAAAAATCTCACTTTCATGGAGCCTCTCTGGTATTTAGGGGAAAATCTTTCCTTATCAACATGAAAATACTTTTTATGGATGTTGCTTAGAATTTCAGTTTTTTTTTTTTTCTTGACAGTATCTCAGGTGATCATCTTTGAGGTGGTTCTCCTGAAAATATTTTTGGGGGGTACTGACTCGACTTTCTGAGTCAGACACTTTCCTAAAGACAGGGGTCAAAGGAAAAGTGACAACTGTCACTCTTGCAGTAAGAACAGGGATCACAATGCTTGAAACAGATATGCTGCTCAGCTGTCAGAAAGTCCACAAGGCTCCAAATGTGTGTGGCCAACTAACGGAACCTGTAACTCAGTGGTTATCATCCTGAGAGCAATGGGAAATCCCTCTAGTTAAGGACTCTCCTTGACGGAAGCTTGACAATGGCCTTGATTTACTTACTATGATGTTTAGGTAATTATACACATTAAGAAAAGTGCACAAGGCACTTACATTTCCATGATACCATCAAAGATATTGTTGTTTTATTAAAATGTTACATCTAGAGTTGTAACGTATAGAGTAGTTAAGTCAATCACTATGAGGTACAGGTGAGACTATTGTAACAGCCATACTTCCATAAAAAAGAAAAATTTTTTGTGGTTTCTGATCTAGGAATCAGCCAGTGAATAATTCTATATCAGTGTCCAGTTACCGGGCTAAACATGTAATCTATTTATATTTCTGAGGGTAAGCAGAATTGTGATCACTGAGCCAGCTGTATTCTAGTAACTACTCATTTACCCAACATAACAGATATAAGAAGGTAAAAGGCTTCTAAGGAGACTGGTTACTTATATTTTGAACCACATTTTGGCAGGTATAACTTGCAACTTGTGCTTAGTGGTAAGATTTCTGATATTTACTTTCTCCTTCCTTTGGCAAGTCAAGTTAGTTAAAAAGTAATTAGAGTAGAGTCCATTGTTTTTCTTAAATGCTTACAGAGATATAGAACTCTCAAGTTTCTTTACTAGACAGGATTAGATCACATTAGTGATAAAGATCAGAATGATTTACATTGCTAAAACGAGAACTTCCTGTCAGTTTGGAGAAAGCTCATTTTTATAACCAACATATTGGCTGGGCTAGAGATTAATAAGTGCTATGGGTGGGGTGATGAATGTGATATATTCAATGACCTGTGGAATTTGTTCTGTAATTTCCCCACTCCTCTGGTCAGCAGAGCGTCTTCTTCAGTACCCAGCACTGCCCATAACTGCATTCAGAAAATCACTCTCCAAAAATGGTTATTTGTTTTGCCTTTTTTATAATTTTTTAAAACATTTGATTTATTTACATGTCAGAGAGAGGGAATGAGAGCACAAGCAGGGGGAGCAGGAGAGGGAAGGGGAGAAGCAAGCTTCCTGCTTGGTGGGATTGCACAAGGGCTGAAGAAGACAGAATGGGAAGGGGACAAGGAGAATAGTGGGTTTCAGATTCTTGGGAACAGAGCCCACATCTATTTCTATGTTTATCTCACTGCTATAAACCCAGGTCACAGCAGAGTGCCTGCAGCAGAGTCATGGAAGTGCTCCAGAACTGATAACTATTGCTATTTATACTACTAACATTCCTCCACAAAGGGCCAAGTGTCATAGCTTCTCCCAGTTCCCCACACTGAACGCAATGAAGAATCAAACTATCGGGTGAAGGATGGCGAGGGGCATTTAACAGGACCCAGATCACAGGAGCCATATTGTATTGCAGGACCAGGGGTCTTACCAGTGACTAGGTATTCACTCCTCTTGAGAGGCTAGCTCCTTGGATCTCCCTCTTCAATCCTCTGAACCCATGTCTGGCATCAGAAACAAAAGTAAACATAACGTATCGCCCTTGTTTATTTTTTACTATTATTTGTTACAGAGGAAGAGAGAGATCACAAGCAAGGGGAGCTGCAGGCAGAGGGAAGGCAGGCCCCCCACTAGAGCCTGGTATGGGATCCAATCCCAGGACCCTGGGATCATGACCTGAACCAAAGGTAGATGCTTAACTGAGTAAGCTACCCAGGCGTCCCTTATTGTCCTTCTTTAAAATTTAATGTATTCTCTCTCCCTCTCTCTTTGTCCCCACTCTGTCACTCATACTCACACAATCACAGAGTCACCGACAATAGCAAGGCATTTCCCATTCTAATTCGCTAAGGCACTATGAGCTTAAGCTCAACAGAATCACTTTGCCAGCTGCTGCTCTACCGTGCCCTGATCCCTTCTCTATCCCCAAGCTCGATCTGTAACTCAAGTGTCATGGTGGTGGCTCTTTCTGCCCTCCCTCCACAAGGCTGTCATCAGCACACTCTTCCCCGTGGCTCCACTCCCCAGCACTGGCTGCCTTTGGTCTACGGGTATGCCCTCTCCTAGAGCTTTTCCACTCTCCCTGAGGGGAAGACAACCCTTACTTCTCCCCGGTGGCTGTCACGTGTCCGCTATATATTGTGACGATCAGCCCGATTAAGAGATTGGGAACTAAAAGACCGGCTTCTGCTTATGGATCAAACTAACTCTGGGGCTTGGGACACATGACAGCAGCACATGGTGGTAGAACTGAGATGGTTAGGGAGTTAATCTGCATTTTCACATCTGGTCAGCAGCAGAACAAAGAAGACACCCCAGATCTCCTATCTCCCAGAACAGTACTCTTCAAGTAACTTACAGCACCATCCTTCTCCAGCTTTGGAAGTGGCACTTTTCCAACCCCAAAGTCTTGATTCTAGGCAGCACTCCGAGAGATACTCCCTCCAGAATCACCCCTGGCTGGAAGTAGTGGTCGGCCAAGGCCTCCCAAATATCTTCCCTTCAGAGTTGCGCTTGCATCAAACTCAAAACTGTGGCACGTACGGGACTTTCCTGTCAGCCTCTAGCTCTAATGACCTATTGGACTTCAGAGGTGCTCTTTTATACCCACTTACCTTATAACATCAACGTGTGACTCCTCTAGAATTCTCTCCATGGCTTTTCTCCTGTACTAATTGTTATGGACTGAATTGTGTCCCCACAAAAGTCATATGAAGAATTCCTAATCTCCAGTGTGACTGCATCTGGAGATAGGGCCTACCTAGAAGGAGGTACTGAAGGCTTGGTGAGGTCACAGGAGTCCTAATCTGCTAGGACTGGTGTCCTCATAAGGGTGAAACACATGAAAGCACTCCCCCTACCTCCCCTCTGGGGGCCCACAGAGAAGAGGTCATCTGAGGGCACAGTTGAAAAGGTAGTGATCTATAGAACAACAAGAAAAAGCTCACTGGAGACCAACCTTGCTGGCACCTTGATCTGGAACTTCTGGCCTCCAGATCTGTGCGAAAATACATTTCTGACATTAAAGCTCTCCAGCCTGTGTTTGTCTGTCCCCGACGGCCTGGCTCCAAAGCCTCAGAGATTGGGGACAGTGAGGAACACCATAGGACTAACCCTGCCACCCTGAAAGGAACCATGCCATTTGGAACTCCAGAAAGGATTCAGAGGAACTGAAATCTGCATTCCTACCTCTGGACAGCCCCATATTCAGCAGGCCCCTGGATGCAAACCTGGAGCTTGACACTCAACCTGAACAAATCCCTCGACTGCCCCCTCCCCCAGAAAGATGGACAGAGTGCTGGCAGATCGGGCCTGCCATGTTGTGGTCCCTAACCATAACCTTTGGTTTGCTTTTCAAGATTCTGACCCCAAAGGCCTTGCAGTAGGTGCCCTACAATTTGGGGACACATGGGCAATCCCAGAGGACTCAGCCTGCTGCCCAGAAGGAAACTGTGCCATTTGGAACTCCGGAAAGGATTCAGAGGAGCAGAAATCTGCATGCCTAGCTAAGGACACACCCACACAGAGCTGACTCCTGGACACAAAGCCAGAGCCAGACACTCACCCTCACCTCCACTGTCAACTCAGCCACCCAGACAGCTCTCCATGGGGTCTTCAGATCAGCCCTGCCATGTCCCTGGTTCCTAACACTAACCCTTGGATGGTTTCTGTAATGATCTCCTCATTTCAGGTTATGTGGTGGTTCTGCAGGACATTGTCCTGGTGTGGGATCAAACACACTGAAGCATCCCGTGTGAAGTGGCAAACGTGGTAAAGAAATGACGGCTGGGGAATCTGAGTGTGGAGACAGCACGTATTTGTGCTGCTATAACAAGCTGACTGCACTTTGAAATCACCACAGAGGAAATGAATCTTCCAAATATCCATGTTAGCACGATGACACGGAAGCAGAGAGAACATCAGACTTTGGGATGGAGGCCAAGCCCTCCCAAATCCAGGTCACCCAACATGGAGAGGACACATGTTAGCAAGAGACTCGTGGGAGAATTAAATCATGGGCCCCTGTATCTCAGGTGCAGTAGAAGCAGTGGATTTGGAATTTCAGTTTTTCCACAACGTTCCACCACAAGCTGGTTAGAACTGTGCAAAAGCAGGAAGGGAAGCCCCAGTAAAGTGGACTGGGGATGCCAGAAGGGGAGGCTGGAAGGGAGCGCCTGGTGCTCAGTGCCCATTACAGACCCCACATTGCAATCCCCCACAGGAGAGACTCACCAATTCCAGGCCTCACACGGGAAGCTGGAGGTTCATCTCCTGACTTTTTGTAGGAGCTTTGCAGCTCAGCTGGTGAGAATTCTCCATCACCCTGCCTTTCTCCAAGGGACTTTCCTTCAAGCACCCTTCCCAACTTCTTCCTCCTCCATGAAATAATGTTCCTCTCCTTTGTTTCTCGCACTTGCCTGTGATGGGACCTTAGCTTGCTCAGCCCAGACTGCCATTCTCTGCTCTTCCCAATTAAACCCATGCTGCTGGTCAAATAACTGGCAGATTGAGTTTAAGGCCAATCGAACTAATAAATTCAAAAACTTGCAAGGAACAAAATCAATATGCACAAATTAGTGGCACTCCTACGTGCTCGGAAGGAACCATCAAAAAGAGACTGCGGAGAACGATCTCATTTACACCTGCATCCAAGACAGCAAGATACCTGGGAGGCCCCTGAACCAAGAAGGTGACAGACCTGTCATCTGACAGCCCTGCAACAATGACGACAGACAGGGAGGGGTACACACGGAGATGGGGAGGCACTGTGCTCAGGGTAGAACCCACACTGGGAAAATACCTACTCTCCCCAAAACCGTCTACAGAGTCCTCACTCTGGCTCCCGAATTTCCGGACTCGGCGCAAGCCTGGAGTGGGTGTGGACACGGGAAGGACCCCGCAGGGCTGAGGTGGGGAGAGCACAAGCACCGAAGCAGGCGGACGCTCCCTGACCTCAGACCATCTGAGGAGCCCCAGGAACCGAATCCGCGAGCACACAAACACAGATGAGGACCTAGGAGCACCCGAGCCCAGAAAGGGGGGACCCCACAGCCCCGCGCACAGCACAGCAGGAGGCCACGTCTCCTCACACAAAACGAGGGAAGCCCCAGTGTCTACACAGGGCGCCCTTCCTCTGTGGGGTCCTGAGACCACGAACCCCTTGACAGTGCACTCAGGCGGCTTCTCCTCAGCTCCTCCAGCATCTGGTCCTTAGGAGGTTGGACTGCTGCCAGTGTGGGCGCGTCCTCCACAACGGGTCCGGTCAGTGTAGATGCAGAGCCACACCCTCCTCAGCTTGTCCTGTCAGGGTGGGAGGCGCCCCACATTCTCCAGAAGTCTCCACAGTGGGTCCTGAAGAGGCGGGGCTCTGGTCCCAGCTGTGGCTGTGCAGCCTTGGCTCAGGGCGGAGCTGGGGTCTGGCGCCCTCTGCAGGCGGTGCAAGGCAGTGCAGGACTGTGGGAGCTCACCCTTCAGTGGAAGGTCCTGCTCCCTCCTGGGGTCCAGCTGATGCCATTTCATTCCGGAAATTCAAGCTGCATGGAGCCCAATACCCCCCAACTTCCCCCCAAATAGCTAAGGAACAATGAATTGGAAACAATGTGGAATTACAACAGTCCTTGACCCAAACAGTGTCACTGAACATGGCCCTGATGCAGACCCACACTCTGACCTCAACTTGGTCTCAAGCCTGGACCCTACCCTAATCCAAGACCCTAACCCTAGCCCCCAACCCAAACAATGTTCACAAGAATCAAAAGGTAGAAACTGCAAATATCCATCAATGGCAAGTGCCTAAGCAAAGTGTGGTGAAGCATTTGAATTTGGGTTCAGGTTCAGGTTTTAGTCAGAGTTCTAGATCAGGCTTTGGGTTTAGTGTTAGGGTGAGGGTTTAGAGTGAAGGACAGGGAACAGAGTTATAGTTTAGGGCTTTATGTTTATGATTTAGGCTTTAAGACTCAGGGCTTATGGGATAAAGTTCAAGGTCAAATTTGGGGTTTGACTTCATGCTGAGATTTGGGTTCAGGTTTCATGACTTGGAGGTCTGGTTTAGGGTTTGGGTTCGTGGTTCAGGGCTTGGATCCAGGGCTCAGGTACAGGCTTTGGGTTCCATTCCAGGTTTGGGATTCAGGGTTCTAGTTTGGGCTTTAAGGTCAGCTTAGGTTTCAGCATTGGTAGGGTTTAAGGTTAGGTTTAGGGATGACACATTTCTTCAGTTGTCATCATGGACAAAATAATTCTATCTGAAGTTTCTAAGTCAGAAATGTATTTCATCTGGGGGCGCCTGGGTGGCTCCGTGTGTTAAGCCTCTGCCTTGGGCTCAGGTCATGATCTCAGGGTCCTGGGATCGAGCCCTTCATCAGGCTCTCTGCTTGACCGGGAGCCTGCTTCCCCATCTTTCTCTCTGCCTGCCTCTCTGCCTACTTGTGATCTCTGTCTGTCAAATAAATAGAATTAGTAAAATCTATTATATGATCTTTTACAAACCATTTCCTATCTTTGCATTTCTTGTGACAAGACAGACAGGGGTTATTTAAAACCCTGAAGAGAGTGCTCTTGCTTTTAAATTGCCTGTAACCTTCGTGTAATAGATTTATGATTGATAATAGATTTAGTTAAAATATAACTATTTAAAATATTTACTCTCAGTAAACGATTTCAACCTATGCTCATTTAAGTAACTTGGTGCATAATCCCTTTTCTATTAAACCATAGTGCAAGGACCAATGCCGCGTTCCCGAGAGAACCCCAAGCTATTTTTCTAGAATGGCTGTATGCTATATATGGCGTCCTGTTTTCACTCCCTTTGTGGAGCACCTACCCTGGAGGTCATGTAATAACCAATGACCAAAAAAACAAACAAGAAACCCAAACATCCAGGTCGAAGTGCCATCCCTGCCTGGAGTGGAGGAGACTGCTCAGACAGATCCCAGGCAGGCATCTCAGCCCAGGCCTGTGTTGGGGAAGCTGGTTCCTGGCTTTGGGCGCAAACTGGAAGCCAGCAAACTGACCCAAGAGTGCAGCCGGCGTTTAGGACTGATGATCTTTTGGCAGCCAGGCTGCGCGTGGACACCCGCTCAGGGAGCCAGGCTAGGCGGCTGCCCAGCGCAGGCGCTGGCAATGCAGCAGCATGCCAGGGCTTAGCCCCGCACCCCAGCATGGGCTCCGGCCTCAGAAGTGAGGGGGTGGGGCCAGCGTAGAGAAGGGTCTTTGCTAATTTCCAAAGCTGGAAGTGAGCTCTCAGAGGACTCAGGAGGGAGGGGGGCGGGGGCGGGGGCGGGTCGGGGGCGGCCGGGAGAAGGGGCTTTGCTAATTGCCCAGGCGGGAAGGAGGGGCACGCAGCGCCAGGGTGCTGTGCTGCAGCCCATTCGGGACTGCAGGACCCACCATACTCGCTGCCCCTGCACTCTCATGCTCCAGCCTAGCCCATGAGGCCCTGGTGTCCTGTTCCCGTTCCCGCCGCCTGCTGCCCCTCCCCGCCCAATGGCTTCTCTGGAGGACCCTCTGCTCACAGGTAAAGTGACACCACGACGCGCCCTCACCTGAAGCAGAAAACGAGGTCCAGAAGCTGGGCGTGGGATGTTTGGGCCCCAGCCTCCCGCCAACCCCAGGGCACCAGGACCACCCCAGACGCTGTGCCACACCCTGTCCGCAGGGGGTCAGGCCGGGACAGCGCCACAGGAGGTACACCCCCCCCCCGCCAGAGGGCAGGCTAGCCCCCATAGTTCGGCACCCCCACGCGCTTTTCAGAGCCTCCTGCCATTTCCAGGGCACCCAGAACCCAGAGAGTGAGGCCTTGGGTGCTTTCTAGAGACAGATTCAAGGCAATTTTTCGACTTTGGGACTCAGAGTTAACATAGTTTTCATTTGTGATTATTATTTTTTGTGGGTGCCATAGCTTTTCTTTTGACCTATGGTTGTTTTCACTCCCGGTTCTGAAGAAGCCCCTAAATCCTAACCCTGTTGAGGACTCTGAAAGCTCTCAGAGCAGCAGTGCTGGGGGACAGTGTGGACACATGGTTTGGTTTCTCCTCTGGCCTGCTTCTGTGGCAGCCCCGCTCTGTCCTCCTCAGACTTCAGAGCAATATCTGAACAAGTGGAGAAGCGACCAGGGGGTCAGGAAGGTGGCCACCGAAGAGTGACTTCTCTGGAGGGTGGTTGAGCTAGCAAGTGAGCATGTTAGTCCAGCTCTGCCTGCATTCAGTATGGAGCTGAACAGGGGCCAGGGAAGGGGAGGAGGAGCAGAGAGCAGGGACAAAGGGACCAAAGAGGAGATTCAGATGAAGGGAAGTAATGGGGAGGAAAGAGAAGAAACTCTAGAAGACAGGTATGTAGAAAGGAAAAGGGATGAAGTGGGCATTGGGAAAGGGCACCACCAGGGAAGGAGAGAGGGGAAGGAAAGAGGGAGGAAGAGAGGAAAGGGGAAAGGGAGAAGGGAGGAGTCAGCATGCCAGGGCTCCCCCTGCATCTGAAGAAGAGGTGGCTGCTCCAGCTTGTCAAACAGGGTGCTCACTCTTTGGCCCCAGTTTCTGCTCCCAGTGCTACTGGGCTTTTCAAGGAAGGCAGGCTGTCCCTTGGGACCTACTGGAGCCCACTGGAGCCCACAGGAGGGTGGGAGAATTAAGATGCCACCGGGTCCTGTCCTGAGCTGCTCCCAGCCACCAGCCTCACCACATGGTGCAAGAGGGACCCCAGAACAAAGGAGGGACACAGGCCAGCATGTCTGCTGGTGGCCCTGGGCACTTAGCTCATCGCAGTGAACCACACGGCCTCCTCAACCCACGCTTTCAAAGCCTCCTTCTTCGTTTCTGGCTTTCATGTCTGTAGGAACATGAGCCAGATCTAACTCATCTCCGACAGACAATTCTGACTCACCCCGTGTCAGATTTTTATGAGTGGCTGTGATAGAGTAAGATAGCAATGCTCCAACAAACGGACTGTTTCCTCCCACTTGACCTCAACAGTCTTATACATTTTCTTAGCGAAAACATCTTGTCTCCTTCCATTAAGCTCATAACGTGGTCTAGGAGTATACATGCGCCTTCGGTAGATGCGAAGCGATACAGAGGTCTTTTTTTTTTTTTTTAAATTTTACAAGGTAAAGTCAGTGAACACATCCAACTTGACCAATACGTCTCTAAAATGTCAATCCAGGCAAAGCTTTTTCTGCCTACAGTTTGGAGCCTACGTGGTGACATTTTTAAAATGCTTTCAGTCCCTCAGTGAGGCTCTTAGAAGCTAGCCAGGGCTTACTACGTGCCAGGCACTGTGTCAGGTGTTGGAGCTAAAGGGAAAGAGAGCTTGGAGGCTAGCTGGGGAGGGACATCCATGACACAACCACAGCTAGAAACGGAGGCCAGTGCTAGAAAAGAGAGAGCAGGCTGCATGGAGAGTGTGTACCATGGGGCTTGTGAGCTCACGAATAAGTGGGAGTAACTGGAGTGGGGAGATGGGGGAGAGAAGAGGGTCTTCCCATCAATGGGAATCACCTGTGCTTGGAGGCAGGTGCCATGAGAGGTCTCCACAGGAAGAAGGAGGCAGTGTGGTTGAAGGGCAGAGAGATGGGGCAGAACAGGCATCAGTCAGTTGGAGGGGTATGAATAGACTGATGGGAGGATTATGGGTGCCTTTGGAGGACTGAGAATTTGTTAGAAGATCAGTGCAGATTTCTATGGAGACAAATGCCAGGAACTGATAGGTCTTTGAAAGGTCACTCTGGCTGCCTTTTGGCAAAGG
Organism: Mustela nivalis; assembly: GCF_964662115.1. NCBI lineage: Eukaryota > Metazoa > Chordata > Mammalia > Carnivora > Mustelidae > Mustela > Mustela nivalis. The sequence continues at coordinate 571,269 of NW_028136286.1, forward strand.
GGTTGGTAAAAGGCACTTGCAGGTGTGAACACACCAGGTGGGAGGTGAGTGCAGGAAATCGGGTGAGGGAGCATGGGAACTTGGTCCCGGGGTATATAAGGGAGAATAGCCTTTAAGGAGTTCCACAAATTGGCACCAGCTGTGGCTTCATTACAGAGCTGGAAGGGGGAGGTGGGTGTGTCCTGGAGGTTACAGAAATTACATGAGAAAGGGAAGTCTTTTTAGATCTCTTTTTCAACTAGAGGAACTCTCACCTTATTGATAGAATTCCAGAGTGGGAACCAATGATATGAGGACATCTTTGAAATGTCTGAATATGTTCTTCGACATCTTTGCAAGTGACGAGGAGACCTTGACCTTAGGAGGCCTTGGCCCTCTTTGTAGCCAGAAAGATTTCACCTACAGATTTGGGTTCTCCCTTTTAAAGTCAAGGAGTCAGTCCTTCCAAAGGACACCTCCTATCATTTTACCCTCTCATCATACCTCACGTGCTGGCATCTCCAAGACCCTCTGTTCCAGGTTGAGAGTATCCACTTTGGCCGGGCTGGTCTTGCCAAGAACACCACCACAGGAAATCTAGAGCCTGTAGTGCTATTAATAACATCATCTAAGACTGTGTTTGCTGCCCTCTTGGCCTCTTCCCACCGTGACTCACTGAAGCTTTTTACACATTGTATCCATTATGCTATAGTTCCCAAAGGTCATCTTCTCTAGTGCCATTAGTTTTTAGGGGAACAGGCAAACCTTAAACTTGTCCCCCTTAATTGGATCCCTGTGCCCCCACAATCTCTTTGAATGCCTTTCACCATGATCCTTGAATGAGATCTGAGACCACTGCTGGTACCTAACACTTCTTGGCACCTTGTCTGCTAGGTTCTTGGAAGAGGAGGTGGCTATGGAGGTGAGTGGGAATGGGAGTGGGAGGATTTCTCCCTTCACTTCCCTTTTTGTGTTTTCAAATAATGGGTTTTGAGGGGGAGGGAAAGGTTAACCAGACCATTTATTTTCCATCTCCCATCGATAAAATGTCACACAGGAGAGAGGTGGCAGAAACGCACTTTCAGGTTAATTTTTTTACAAGGAAGATTGACTTATGAACCTACTTTGTTATTCCCTTTCATTCAATTTCCCTGTACCTCCTTTTCTATGAAGTGTAACGGTAACCCATTATTATTTTTATTGTTGGCACGTGCTTTGTGAACCATAAAGTGTACGCTATAAATGGGAGCGCTTTTCTTTTTTTTTTTTTTTTGTAGTTTACGAAAAACTAATATTTTTTAAATTAATTTTTTATTTATTTTCAGCATAACAGTATTCATTCTTTTTGCACCACACCCAGTGCTCCATGCAAGCAGTGCCCTCTATGATACCCAACACCTGGTACCCCAACCTCCAAATCCCCCGCCCCTTCAAAACCCTCAGATTGTTTTTCAGAGTCCATAGTCTCTCATGATTCAGCTCCCCTTCCAATTTCCCCCACCTCCCTTCTCGTCTCTAACTCCCCATGTCCATGAAAAACTAATTTAAAAACATTCATCCACCAGAGTACCCAAAGGGCTCCCATATAAACTATCTGTCGTTACATTATGTCCCGATGTGGAGCTCGATCCCAGGATCCTGAGATCATGACCTGAACTGAAGGCAGAGGCTTTAACACACTGAGCCACCAGCCCCAATGTATTCTCTTCAGTACCAGAATTTGTAACCAATTGACAGATGAAAAAGGAGGCAGTCAAGTGAAAAACAATAGGTCTTAGACCTGCAAGAAATTTGAATTAGATGAATTCAGCTACTCAGGCACTGTTTCACATTTTCAGATCTCTGCAGAAAAGGGGTTAACCTTTTTACAGCATGTAAAAGAGAAGACTATAACACATACTATGTGTAAGCATGTAAATATCAAAAAATATCCCATTAGATGCTAAGACACACAGGGCCTATATTTTCTCTCAAATTCATGAATATGTAGGAGCAATAAGTGAGAAGTGAATGTATACTCTTCACTTCGAAGTCTTTTAGAAATCTAAAATATGACTTTCTATGGTTTGTGTCTCCATATTCCTTTATTGCCAGTTTGAACAAATCCACATGCTTTGATTCAAAGGTAATAAATTCCTCTTATTTGGAAACATGATGTTTATTTTTATTCTCTCACCCTTAGCAGGTGGTTTCATTTTAGCACACTTCAGAGTTATAATTTCATGCTTATTAAAAACATTTATTATGATCTACATAGATGAATGAAACTTTTATTTTATTAAATTATTTGACAAAAAATCTGTTATTTTTAAAAATGTATTTCCTTTAGGGTTATTTTAGAGCGTTCAGAGAGGATCTAGGAGTGTGGTATTATGTAGTTTTTAAGTAGGTATGAAATGGTTATTTATAGGATTGTTTCTTTAAGGCTTATGTATATTGTCCATTATATGCTATAAAATATTTTGAAAGTAAATTTAAGGTATGTTTTACATAGTTTATTTTTTGGAAATAAATATTGAAATGACTTGTGAAATTCAGTATATTCTCAACATTAATTTATTTTGAAATTTACCAGTTGTCTACTGAACTATTATATGGCAGATATTACTTCAGACTATACTGGTAAATGAAATACTTGGCTTTGTAGAACTTTTATTTTAATGGGTGAGACAATTCAAAGCTATAAACCTTAATAAAAATTGCATAGTGCATTCAAAAAGGAAGAGTACAATGGGGAAAAAGAAAAACTCGATCAGGGTGAGAAAAATCAAGGTTGCTAGGCAGGGGATGGGGAGTTAAAATTTTTAATAGGAAGATCAGGGTACTTACAATGAAGCTGACAATTGAACAAAGGTATGGAAAGGTGATGAATTTGCCCAGAACTATCAGCAATAAGGTCACTCCAGACAAAGGAATTGGCTATCTTGAAGGCCATAAGGTTGGATCATGCCTGGCATATCTGAGGAATAGCAAGGAGGCCACTGTGAGTGACTGAAGAGTAGCAGGGAAAGAGGTCACAGAGGTTAAATGAGTGGCTAGATCATGTAAAGCTTAGAAGTCATTGTAAAACTCTGGCTTTTATATTTGGAAACTTACTGTGTGATAGAATTTCTGCTAATAACTGAGAGTTCAATTGTCCATAAAATTTCAAGGACTCTTATTCTAGTAAGACAGAATGAAGAGAAAGAGTTCATATTTTCACATGGTGTAACAAATGCTCAGAGATACAAGTGTAGGAAGCTATAGGATCACAGAAGAAGGCACTAAAATCACACCAATATATTTGATGACTGTGACTATATATAAATTTGTATTTTCTAGATTTTTTATAGTCATGGAATCACACTGTATATACTATTCATTGCCTGGCTTTTCTTTTCTCAGCATCATTACTTTGAGAATCTCCAATTGTAAATAGTTCATTTTGATGTTGAATAGTAATCTCTTTAATGAATAGATCATAATTTTTCTTTGCTCTATGGATGGACATTGATGAACATTTCCACTGTTTTCAATTCTTAAAAATAAAGCTGCTATGAAATTCATATACAAGTCCCTGTATGAACATAGGGTTTGTTTCTCTTGGTTAAATGCCTAGAAGTAAAATGGCTATTTTTGTAACTGCAACATATTTTGCATTTAAAAAAATTTTCAAACTATTTTCCAAAGTGGTTGTATCATGATATATGCCAACAACAGTGTAGATTTTTGGTTGCTTCTCAATCTAGCTCAGACCAAGTACAATTAGCCTTTATAATTTTAGCCATTCTAATAGATATGTAAGCATGTCTCATTATGATTTTAATTTGTATTTCTTTAATGTCTAAATGTTGAGAAATTTGTCATGTGCCTATAAGCCATCCATATACTTTTGGTGACATGTCTCTTCCATTATTTCCTTCACATGTAAAATTGGATACTCTGTTTGGTTATTAGTAAGGTTTTTTATTTTTATTCATATTTAAATAATCAGAGTAGATGTCCATTATCAGATATGTAATTTGGAAATCGCTTGTCCATCTTTACAGTTTCTCAATGGAGCTTTGATAGCTGTGTCTTTCAAGAAATATGCTACTTCTTTCCTGGTACACGGAGGTATGACTAGAACATTATCAATGTTGACCTTTGCAAAGAAAATCATGGCTTAAGATATATGTAGTCTGCAGTTGTTGGGAGTGTTCACCATCCTTGCCTCTAACTCATCTCTCACTGCCCACACATTCAGATATAGGGGAATATTGATTGACAAAATATTAATGGCCAAATAACACTAGTTGGAGAATAAGAAAAATGCAGGCACCTGATTATATAATATTACATAAATAAAATATGTTTTTATAAGTGCTATTAGAAGTAAATTCCTCTATACTTTAATCACACAGAATGATGGAATCCTAGATTTTTTTTTCTTGTATTTACTAAGAAAATGATCATGCCTCAAGTATATTAAAATGGAATAGGGAAAATTAAAAATTGTTTTAAGATGATTTGTGTGTGTTGTGCATATGTGAGAGAGAAAGTGAGAGAGAAAGATAAAGAAAAAGAGAAAGGGAAAGACAGAGAGGTGGCTGCAGTGAATTGATGAGTTGGAGGATAGATTTTAAAGTTTTGTCTTTTGCTTTCTACATTTCTTTTTCCTTAGGTTCAAGAGAACAATCAGTAATATCTCAGAAGCCTGCTGGTAACATCAGCAGAAAGAATTAGAGGTTCCCAGAAAATTAAGATGACATATAGTTTTCCTGACATAAGAAAATCATTTTTTGTCCCCAGCTATTTTCAATGATCTATACCCCACCTGTGTACTTGCCCAAGCACACTTCTTCCAAAACTTCCTGGGAGGTTCTTACAAAGAAATGCAAAAACCTCACTCCTTAAGGATTTTGAGGGAACAAGGCAATGGGAAAACTAACAGTCACCACCAGACCAGGAAATAGCCTAAGCTATTGAGACAATAAATCAGTGGCAAAACTCCTAGTGCTATTTCAAAAGCAATCAAGGCCTTGCATTCCTTGTCCCAGAAAATGAGCCCAAGACCCCATCTAGTTTCTATCTGCTCTTGAAGCCTGCAGAGTCCCTTTCCCTTGTCCAACAGTTACCTCTGCTTTATTCTAACATTGAAGTTTCTGCCCTCGGTGGAATACAAGCTTCATTCAGGTGAACATGCAATACATATTGCACAAATACATATGTGGATGTGCATGCAGCCACAACCTTATGACCAACCATACATGGAATAATAAAACTCTCCCTTCTGAGTATTCATCTTAAATACTAAATAAAAATCTCTCTCCTGTTCAAACAGTCAAGGCTTTGGAACTTATTCCCTGTGATCTCCTTGTATGTTGTAAACAAAGATTCCTTTGTTTGACAACTCCACCTGTTTCTGTGATTCACCAAAGACTGACCTCAGTTAGGTCAGTTGCTGTAATGGCTTTCACTACTCTGATTCTACCTCTGCAAGTCTCCAAATTTAACTATTTTTTCTCCCAATTCCGCATGTTCTTGGCTTTAAACTGCAACTCTGAAGAGAAGATTTGCTTGTTTAAAAAAAAAATCAAGAAAAGGGAGTAGTAGTCAACATTGTTACTTTGAACTTCCTGCCCTAAGGGGCTCTCCTGTTCTTTCTCTTTGACTTCCTGGACTAAAACGACAGAAATTTGGCAATACATCACTCCCCAATCCAGATTACTGCCAGAACAGTTTATACTCTTAGAAAAATATTAGTTTAAAAGATCACATAATTAAATACTTAAGCATGTAGTGTAATATAGTGGTTTACAAGAAATATATTTTGGTCATCTGAATATTTGGTTTTCAACCATGGCTACTGACTCACAGCTCCTAAAACTCTTGGGATTTCCTGTGATAAGGGTGAGAGAGGTGTGTTTTGTTCTGTTAATGAAGTGACCTTCAGACCTCACTCAAGGCAAGGGCTGTTTGCCTGAAGGACCAACCACTTGGTGAAAGCCTTCACAACTTTTTGCCCAACGTGCCTCCCCTTCCTCCCAATACAGGATTATCTGGGGAGGGAAGAGGATCTGGAGATTAGATCAGCAAATGACAATGATTTAGTCAGTCATGACTATGTCATGAAGCCTCCACAGAAAAGCTGAAAGGACTGGGTTCAGAAAGCTTTTAGTTTGTGAAATGTATGAAAAGGCAGGAAGAGTGGCAGTCTTACAGAAGGTAATAGAAGCTCTGTGCCCATTCTCCATACCTTGCCCTGTGCACTTCTTTATCTATCTATTGATTTAAATCTTCTATTATATCTTTTAATAAGCTGGCAAACATAAAGTAAGTATTTTTCTGAGTTTTGTGAGTCCCTGTAGCAAATTAAAAGAACGTAAGAAGTAGGCCATTGGGACCTCCAACATGTAGTTGCTCAGTCACAAGCACAGGTAATAACCTGGGGCCTACAGTGAGACTGGCATCTGAGGTGGGGTTGGAGATAGTCTTGGAGGACTGATCCCTTAACTGATGAAATCTTACACTATGTTCAGGTAGATAGTGTCAGAATTTAGTTGAATTCTTGGAGATCCTGCTGTTGTCTGAAAATTATTTGGCATTGTTGGTATGATGTCCTAAAACCCAAAAAGATATAGCTACCTCAAAATAAGAATACGGTTGACAGCTTATATATAATAAGTGAGTATTTCAGGGATTTAAAATATACCCAATAAATAATGTAAGGAAATAAGGAAAGTTTTTGAAATAAAAACAAGAATAAGAACCTAGTGGTACTAATAGATTAAATATATGTAATCTAGTTGAATTAAGAATACAATGGATAGAATATGTAATGGATTCAATAGAGATAAGAAGTCACTTAAGGATATAGTCATCTGGATACCAGCAAAGCATTAAAATTATCAATATAAAAGAGGTGTAAGATGTAGGTGATGTGTGTGGAACAAAAGCTAGAGAAGAAATTAGATTTCCTTACTACTCATAGCCTGTTGACAAGTCCTTGAAGCTCCTCTGGGGACTCAGCTGCTTCCATGTCGACACATCCACTCAGGGCAAAAAGCATTCTTAGTCCTCCCCCCAGGATACTGAAAATCTACTTTCACATGTAAAAATTACTTTGGAAACTTCTTTATCTCTACTCCCCACCCCTGCCCTCAAGATATACATTGGCAATCATCTCCCAAGCATATACCCACTGATACACATCAGAAGAGTCTCTTCCCTGAGTTTTTACTAAATAGTAATAAATGACCTTTCCCTAACAATAGCTAGCCCCCTCAAGGTCCTGGAAACCTTGTTTATAAAATACCTTGGAGGCTTGTGCTATCCCTAACCTCCTCCCAAATTGAAAGTATATAATCAGCCACTCTTCATGACCCTCTCTCTCTACTCCAAATAAATAAATAAATATTTTTAAATAAAATAAAATAAATGACTTTTTTTAAATGAAAGAAGAAAAAGGAAAGAAATATTTGAATATTAATGTACATCTATTTCTCAAGCATAAAATAGTCAAGACACTGGATTAAAACTTACATACAAGAAAAGAAAGAAAATATTCATAACTAGAGTTGACTCTATGAATCCCAAACTAGGGCATACATACCAAAGACACACAAAAAAAATCACAAGTGTTAGAGAGAAAAAAAATAATTCATTAATAAAGAAACAAGAATCAGACTGACAGAAATTTTTTAAATAACATCAGATATAAAAAAGAATGAAGTAATAGCTTTATTATCTTGAAAAAAAATCACAAATGGAAACATTTAGATCCTTATAAAATGTCATTGGCATAGGAAGGCATAATAAAAAAATATTTTCAGGAATACAGACCACAGATAATTTGCCTTAATTTGTGTAGGCAGCACTTAAATACTAATATTATTTTAACAGTTAAAATATACTCTATGATCTTTGAGGTTGGGGAAAAGAGGATGACCAAGTCATCTTGAAATAATTCAGTTTTATGAAAAAAGTAAAAAGATCAAAAAAAAAGACTTGTAGAAAAGAGAGATAAAACATATGCATAATAAAAATAAATAAATAAATAAACAGCTGGAGTGCCTGGGTGACTTAGTCGGTTCAAGTGTCTGCCTTCAGCTCAGGTGATGATCCCAGGGTCCTGGTATTGAGCCCTGCATCAGGCTCCCTGCTCAGTGGAGAGTCTGCTTCTCCCTCCCATTGAGAAAAAAAATTTGACTTATTTATTTGAGAGAGATAATCTTTAAATTTTACTTATTTATTTGAGAGAGAGTGAGAAAAGAAAAACATGCACACAGCAGAGGGAATAACAGAGGGAGAGGGAGAAGCACGCCACTGAGCAGGGAACCCCCTGCGGGGCTCTATCCCAGGACCCGGGTATTATGACCTGAGCTATAGGTAGACACTTAACTCAGGTACCCCAATAAATACAATCTTTTAAAAAAAATAAATAATAATAAAAATAAATAATATTTCAGATAGTATGATTTTTTTAATGTAAGACTTGGTATAAAAACAGGATGACATACTTGTCTAATTATAGCAAAGACTTTGATAAGTTTAGATGCAGTAGTACATAAAAAATTTAACTTCTTTCATTAACTGATAATTTAATTAGATTAAATTAAGAGACATCAAAATTTAGAGAATCTAATAGTCCTGATCTATTAATAAATGTAGCCATCCTGACCCCAAAACAAGAGTCTTCAGTAAGTATATAAGCATAAGTTGAACATTTACACAAACAGGCCATTATTTAGGCCAGAAGTATATGCCAATAAATTCCTAGAGTTAAATATCAGGCTATATTTTCCAAGAATAAGGCAATAAAATTAGAAAACAATGACCAAAATATTAAATTCATATAATTGGAAGTTAACTTCATACCTAAAAAGAAATAATACAGCTAATTCAGAAATTTTTAGAATTACAGTACTTTGGTAATATCAACTATCAAAATGAGTAACGGACAGATGGGGCTAGCAAGAGACTCGTGGGAGGATTAAATCATGGGCCCCTGTATCTCATGTGCAGTAGAAGCAGTGGATTTGGAATTTCAGTTTTTCCACAACGTTCCACCACAAGCTGGTTAGAACTGTGCAAAAGCAGGAATGGAAGCCCCAGTAAAGTGGACTGGGGATGCCAGAAGGGGAGGCTGGAAGGGGGCGCCTGGTGCTCAGTGCCCATTACAGACCCCACATTGCAATCCCCCACAGGAGAGACTCACCAATTTTAGGCCCCACAGGGGAAGCTGGAGGTTCATCTCCTGACTTTTTGTAGGAGCTTTGCAGCTCAGCTGGTGAGAATTCTCCATCACCCTGCCTTTCTCCAAGGGACTTTCCTTCAAGCACCCTTCCCAACTTCTTCCTCCTCCATGAAATAATGTTCCTCTCCTTTGTTTCTCGCACTTGCCTGTGATGGGACCTTACCTTGCTCAGCCCAGACTGCCATTCTCTGCTCTTTCCAATTAAACCCATGCTGCTGGTCAAATAACTGGCAGATTAAGTTTAAGGCCAATCGAACTAATAAATTCAAGAACTTGCAAGGAACAAAATCAATATGCACAAATTAGTGGCACTCCTAGGTGCTCTGAAGGACCCATCAGAAAGAGACTGCTGAGAACGATCTCATTTACACCTGCATCCAAGATAGCAAGATACCCAGGAGGCCCCTGAACCAAGAAAGTGACAGCCCTGCAACAATGACGACAGACAGGGAGGGGTACACACGGAGATGGGGAGGCACTGTGCTCAGGGAAGAACCCACACTGGGAAAATACCTACTCTCCCCCAAAACCGGCTACAGAGTCCTCACTCTGGCTCCCGAATTTCCGGACTCCGCGCAAGCCTGGAGTGGGTGTGGACACGGGAAGGACCCCGCAGGGCTGAGGTGGGGAGAGCACAAGCACCAAAGAAGGCAGACGCTCCCTGACTGCAGACCATCTGAGGAGCCCCAGGAACCCAATCCGCGAGCACACAAACACAGACAAGGACCAAGGATCACCCGAGCCCAGAAAGTGGGGACCCCACAGCCCCGCGCACAGCACAGCAGGAGGCCACGTCTCCTCACACAAAACGACGGAAGCCCCAGTGTCTACACAGGGCGCCCTTTCTCTGTGGGGTCCTGAGACCACGAACCCCTTGACAGTCCACTAAGGGACTTCTCCTCACCTCCTCCAGCATCTGGTCCTTAGGAGGTTGGACTGCTGCCAGTGTGGGCGCGTCCTCCACAACGGGTCCGGTCAGTGTGGATGCAGAGCCACACCCTCCTCAGCTTGTCCTGTCAGGGTGGGAGGCGCCCCACATTCTCCAGAAGTCTCCACAGTGGGTCCTGAAAAGGCAGGGCTCAGGTCCCAGCTGTGGCTGTGCAGCCTGGGTTCTGGGCGGGAGCTGGGGTCTGACGCCCTCTGCAGGCGGTGCAAGGCAGTGCAGGACTGTGGGAGCTCACCCTTCAGTGGAAGGTCCTGCTCCCTCCTGGGGTCCAGCTGATGCCATTTCATTCCGGAAATTCAAGCTGCATGGAGCCCAATACCCCCCAACTTCCCCCCAAATAGCTAAGGAACAATGAATTGGAAACAATGTGGAATTACAACAGTCCTTGACCCAAACAGTGTCACTGAACATGGCCCTGATGCAGACCCACACTCTGACCTCAACTTGGTCTCAAGCCTGGACCCTACCCTAATCCAAGACCCTAACCCTAGCCCCCAACCCAAACAATGTTCACAAAAATCAAGAGGTAGAAACTGCAAATATCCATCAATGGCAAGTGCATAAGCAAAGTGTGGTAAAGGGTTTGAATTTGGGTTCAGGTTCAGGTTCTAGTCAGAGTTCTAATCAGGCTTTGGGTTTAGTGTTATGGTGAGGATTTAGAGTGAAGGACAAGGGAACAGAGTTATAGTTTAGGGCTTTAAGTTTATGATTTAGGCTTTAAGACTCAGGGCTTATGGGATAAAGTTCAAGGTCAAATTTGGGGTTTGACTTCATGCTAAGATTTGGGTTCAGGTTTCATGACTTGGAGGTCTGGTTTAGGGTTTGGGTTCGTGGTTCAGGGCTTGGATCCAGGGCTCAGGTACAGGCTTTGGGTTCCATTCCAGGTTTGGGATTCAGGGTTCTAGTTTGGGCTTTAAGGTCAGCTTAGGTTTCAGTGTTGGTAGGGTTTAAGGTTAGGTTTAGGGATGACACATTTTCTTCAGTTGTCATCATGGACAAAATAATTCTATCTGAAGTTTCTAAGTCAGAAATGTATTTCATCTGGGGGCGCCTGGGTGGCTCCGTGTGTTAAGCCTCTGCCTTGGGCTCAGGTCATGATCTCAGGGTCCTGGGATCGAGCCCTTCATCAGGCTCTCTGCTTGACCTGGAGCCTGCTTCCCCATCTTTCTCTCTGCCTGCCTCTCTGCCTACTTGTGATCTCTGTCTGTCAAATAAATAGAATTAGTAAAAGCTATTATATGATCTTTTACAAACCATTTCCTATCTTTGCCTTCTCATGTGCCAAGACAGACAGGGATTATTTAAAACCCTGAAGAGAGTGCTCTTGCTTTTAAATTGCCTGTAACCTTCGTGTAATAGATTTATGATTGATGATAGATTTAGTTAAAATATAACTATTTAAAATATTTACTCTCAGTAAACGATTTCAACCTATGCTCATTTAAGTAACTTGGTGCATAATCCCTTTTCTATTAAACCATAGTGCAAGGACCAATGCCGCGTTTCCGAGAGAACCCCAAGCTATTTTTCTAGAATGGCTGTATGCTTATATATGGCGTCCTGTTTTCACTCCCTTTGTGGAGCACCTACCCTGGAGGTCATGTAATAACCAATGACCAAAAAAACAAACCAAAAACCCAAACATCCAGGTCGAAGTGCCATCCCTGCCTGGAGTGGAGGAGACTGCTCAGACAGATCCCAGGCAGGCATCTCAGCCCAGGCCTGTGCTGGGGAAGCTGGTTCCTGGCTTTGGGCGCAATCTGGAAGCCAGCAAACTGACCCAAGAGTGCAGCTGGCCTTTAGGACTGATGATCTTTTCGCAGCCAGGCTGCCCGTGGACACCCGCTCAGAAAGCCAGGCTAGGAGTCTGCCCAGCGCAGGCGCTGGCAATGGGGCAGCATGCTAGGGCATAGCCCTGCACCCCAGCCAGGGCTCTGGCCCCTGGAGTGAGGGGGCAGGGCCGGCGCAGAGAAGGGTCTTTCCTAATTTCCAAAGCTGGAAGTGAGCTCTCAGAGGACTCAGGAGGGAGGGGGGCGGGGGCGGGGTGGGGGCGGCCAGGAGAAGGGGCTTTGCTAATTGCCCAGGCGGGAAGGAGGGGCGCACAGCGCCAGGGTGCTGTGCTCCAGCCCATTCGGGACTGCAGGAACCACCATACTCGCTGCCCCTGCGCTCCCACGCTCCAGCTTAGCCCCAGAGGCCACGGTGTCCCGTTCTCATTCCTGCTGCCTGCTGCCCCTCCCTGCCCCATGGCTTCTCTGGAGGACCCGCTGCTCACAGGTAAAGTGACACCTCGACGCGCCCTCACCTGAAGCAGAAAACGCAGGACAGGAGGGGGGGGTGGAGTGGTCGGGGCCCAGGCAACCGCCAACCCCAGGGCACCAGGACCACCCAGGACGCCGCGCCACACCCCCTCCGCAGGGGGTCGGGCCAGGACAGCGCCACAGGAGGTACCCCCCGCCCCCCGCCAGCAGGCAGGCTAGCCCCCATAGTTCGGCACCCCCACGTGCATGTCAGAGCCTCCTGCCATTCCCAGGGCACCAAGAACCCAGAGAGTGAGGCCTTGGGTGCTTTCTAGTGACAGATTCAAGGCAATTCTTCGACTTTGGGACTTCATAGTTAACATAGTTTTCTTTTGTGATTATTATTTTTGTGTGGGCCATAGCTTTTCTTTTGACCTATGGTTGTTTTCACTCCCGGTTCTGAAGAAGCCCCTAAATCCTAACCCTGTTGAGGACTCCGAAAGCTCTCAGAGCAGCAGTGCTGGGGGACAGTGTGGACACATGGTTTGGTTTCTCCTCTGGCCTGCTTCTGTGGCAGCCCTGCTCTGTCCTCCTCAGACTTCAGAGCAATATCTGAACAAGTGGAGAAGCGACCAGGGGGTCAGGAAGGTGGCCACCGAAGAGTGACTTCTCTGGAGGGTGGCTGAGCTAGCAAGTGAGCATGTTAGTCCAGCTCTGCCTGCATTCAGTATGGAGCTGAACAGGGGCCAGGGAAGGGGAGGAGGAGCAGAGAGCAGGGACAAAGGGACCAAAGAGGAGATTTAGATGAAGGGAAGTAATGGGGAGGAAAAAGAAGAAACTCTAGAAGACAGGCATGTAGAAAGGAAAAGGGATGAAGTGGGCATTGGGAAAGGGCAACACCAGGGAAGGAGAGAGGGGAAGGAAAGAGGGAGGAAGAAAGGAAAGGGGAAAGGGAGAAGGGAGGAGTCAGCATGCCAGGGCTCCCCCTGCATCTGAAGAAGAGGTGGCTGCTCCAGCTTGTCAAACAGGGTGCTCACTCTTTGGTCCCAGTTTCTGCTCCCAGTGCTACTGGGCTTTGCAAGGAAGGCAGGCTGTCCCTTGAGACCTACTGGAGCCCACTGGAGCCCACAGGAGGGTGGGAGAATTAAGATGCCACCGGGTCCTGTCCTGAGCTGCTCCCAGCCACCAGCCTCACCACATGGTGCAAGAGGGACCCCAGAACAAAGGAAGGATACAGGCCAGCATGTCTGCTGGTGGCCCTGGGCACTTAGCTCATCGCAGTGAACCACACGGCCTCCTCAACCCACGCTTTTAAAGCCTCCTTTTTCGTTTCTGGCTTTCATGTCTGTAGGAACATGAGCCAGATCTAACTCATCTCCGACAGACAATTCTGACTCACCCCGTGTCAGATTTTTATGAGTGGCTGTGATAGAGTAAGATAGCAATGCTCCAACAAACGGACTGTTTCCTCCCACTTGACCTCAACAGTCTTATACATTTTCTTAGCGAAAACATCTTGTCTCCTTCCATTAAGCTCATAACATGGTCTAGGAGTATACATGCGCCTTCGGTAGATGCGAAGCGATACAGAGGTCTTTTTTTTTTTTTTTTAAATTTTACAAGGTAAAGTCAGTGAACACATCCAACTTGACCAATACGTCTCTAAAATGTCAATCCAGACAAAGCTTTTTCTGCCTACAGTTTGGAGGCTACGTAGTGACATTTTTAAAATGCTTTCAGTCCCTCAGTGAGGCTCTTAGAAGCTAGCCAGGGCTTACTACGTGCCAGGCACTGTGTCAGGTGTTGGAGCTAAAGGGAAGGAGAGCTTGGAGGCTGGCTGGGGAAGGACATCCATGACACAACCACAGCTAGAAACGGAGGCCAGTGCTAGAAAAGAGAGAGCAGGCTGCATGGAGAGTGTGTACCATGGGGCTTGTGAGCTCACGAATAAGTGGGAGTAACTGGAGTGGGGAGATGGGGGAGAGAAGAGGGTCTTCCCATCAATGGGAATCACCTGTGCTTGGAGGCAGGTGGCATGAGAGGTCTCCACAGGAAGAAGGAGGCAGTGTGGTTGAAGGGCAGAGAGATGGGGCAGAACAGGCATCAGTCAGTTGGAGGGGTATGAATAGACTGATGGGAGGATTATGGGTGCCTTTGGAGGACTGAGAATTTGTTAGAAGATCAGTGCAGATTTCTATGGAGACAAATGCCAGGAACTGATAGGTCTTTGAAAGGTCACTCTGGCTGCCTTTTGGCAAAGGGGTTGGTAAAAGGCACTTGCAGGTGTGAACACACCAGGTGGGAGGTGAGTGCAGGAAATCGGGTGAGGGAGCATGGGAACTTGGTCCCGGGGTATATAAGGGAGAATAGCCTTTAAGGAGTTCCACAAATTGGCACCAGCTGTGGCTTCATTACAGAGCTGGAAGGGGGAGGTGGGTGTGTCCTGGAGGTTACAGAAATTACATGAGAAAGGGAAGTCTTTTTAGATCTCTTTTTCAACTAGAGGAACTCTCACCTTATTGATAGAATTCCAGAGTGGGAACCAATGATATGAGGACATCTTTGAAATGTCTGAATATGTTCTTCGACATCTTTGCAAGTGACGAGGAGACCTTGACCTTAGGAGGCCTTGGCCCTCTTTGTAGCCAGAAAGATTTCACCTACAGATTTGGGTTCTCCCTTTTAAAGTCAAGGAGTCAGTCCTTCCAAAGGACACCTCCTATCATTTTACCCTCTCATCATACCTCACGTGCTGGCATCTCCAAGACCCTCTGTTCCAGGTTGAGAGTATCCACTTTGGCCGGGCTGGTCTTGCCAAGAACACCACCACAGGAAATCTAGAGCCTGTAGTGCTATTAATAACATCATCTAAGACTGTGTTTGCTGCCCTCTTGGCCTCTTCCCACCATGACTCACTGAAGCTTTTAACACATTGTATCCATTAAGCTATAGTTCCCAAAGCTCATCTTCTCTAGTGCCATTAATTTTTAGGGGACCAGGCAAACCTTAAACTTGTCCCCCCCTAATTGGATCCCTGTTCCCCCACAATCTATTTGAAAGCCTTTCACCATGATTCTTGAATGAGATCTGAGACCACTGCTGGTACCTAACACTTCTTGGCACCTTGTCTGTTAGGTTCTTGGAAGAGGAGATGGCTATGGAGGTGAGTGGGAATGGGAGTGGGAGGATTTCTCCCTTCACTTCCCTTTTTGTGTTTTCAAATAATGGGTTTTGAGGGGGAGGGAAAGTTTAACCAGACCATTTATTTTCCATCTCCCATCGATAAAATGTTTACCACTCCACACTGGAAGAATTTATATCTTTCCTTTGAATCTCCAGGAAAATCTCCCAAACCCAGACCACCACCATGTGGATTCAGCCATCTTCTGATTCACCTCCAGATTGTCTCCTCCTAAATGCTCAAGCCACAGGTTAAGGGCGAAATGTTCAATGCCCAAGCAATTAAGTGGGGAACACGTTTATCTAAGCAATTGCATGCAGCTCTCTATCTGCATACAGGGGGTCTCTCCCAAGCCTTTCCAACCTCAGCAAAAGAAGACAAAGCCCCAGCAGTCTGGGGTATATATCATTCATTCATTCCTGTGTTCAACACTCATGGCGGATCCCCAGCAAGACAGTGGGAGAGCAAGGACTGGAGAAATCCTGGAAGCTGAAGTCTGAGGAGGATTTCAAATTCAAGTCAGAGATGAAAGAAACATCTGGACTTGGTCCTCAGGTACATGCAGTATTCTGAACTGAGGCTAGAACCAGAGACCATTCTAATGAAAGGCCTCTACAGGTGGGCTCTCACAGGTGGGCCCCAACTCAGTTTCGTGTATATTCATTCATGAAATAGCTCTTTGGGTCAACATGCAGAAGAAAACCATTTCAGAAAACTGACAATGAGGAGAGGAATGGGAAGCCAAAAGGCTTGTGAATGGGGAGAGAGGAGGAGCCAGGGCAGAAAACCAAGAATTCCTCCCTGCCCTCCTTGCTGCCAGGGAGGTCTGAGGGACTAGTTTCCACCTGGGATCCCAAGTCCAGAACAAAAGCAGCGGGGCCACGGCGGGGGAGGGAAAGGGGTCCTCAGCACGGGCGCATGGGGCTGCGGAAAGATGGGGGCTAGCGTGCCTGCTGGCGGGGGGCACCTCGCAAGGCGCTGTCCCCAGCCCGACCCCATGAGGACCCGGGTTTGGCGCAGTGTCCGGGGTGGTCCCGGTGCCCTGGGGTTCCGGGAGGCTGGGCCTCCACAACCTCCCTCTCCGCCCCCAGGTCGGGTCCGCGCTTTCTGCTCCAGGTGAGGGCGCGGCGCGGTGTCACTTTACCCCTGTGCAGAGGGTGGTCCGGAGAAGCCTTGGGGCAGGGAGGGGCAGCAGGCAGCAGGAGCGGGACAGCGGAGCCTAACATGGGAGCGAACGGGCGGCGAGTCCGGTGGGTCCTGCAGTCCCGACTGGGCCGCAGCACAGCACCGCGGCGCTGCCCGCCCCTCCTCCGCCAGCCCCTCCACCTCCTCCCAGACTCTCAGCCACATCCTCTGTGAGCTCACTTCCAGCTTCGGCAATTAGCAAAGCGCCTTCTCCCCGCCGCCCTCCACCCGCCCCCGCCCCCCTCCCTCCTGAGTCCTCCGCGAGCTCCCTTTTCGCTTTGGCAATTAGCAAAGCCCCTTCTCCGCGCCGCCCTGCCCCCCTCCCTCCTGAGGCCCCGCCCTGGCTGGGGCGCGGGGGGAAGCCCCGGGGGCTGCAAGCTTTGCCAGCGCTGGCGCTGGGCAGCCTCCTAGCCTGGCTCCTTGAGCGGGTGTCTACCCGCGGCCTGGCTGCAAAAAGATCATCAGTCCTGTTAACCCTGGCTGCACTCTCCCGTCAGTTTGCTGGCTTCCTGATTGCGCCCAAAGCCATGAACCAGCTTCCCCAGCACAGGCCTGGGCTGAGATGCCTGCCCAGGATCTGTTTGAGCAGTCTACTCATCTCCAGGCAGGGATGGCACTTCCACATGGATGTTTGGGTTTTTTTATTGTTTTTTGGTCATTGGTTATTATTACATGACCTCCAGGGTAGGTGCTCCACAAAGGGAGTGAAAACAGGATGCATGATATACCCCTCACCTCCCATGCTGTCTTTCTCTTAAATAATAAGCACTGCTGAACTATCTTAGATTCTGTACCTTCTCTCCAGCCATGAACCTATCACTGTCTTTAACTCTTGAAAACTTCATTAGACAAATTAATGTGGTGAAGGAAGCAATATGAGAAAGCCTATTAATCTGATGAGCATGGAACTGAACAAACCCTATAGATACTTTCCCTTTGATTTCTAGCCTATCAATACCTACAGTGAGTCACATACACTCAAGATTATTGTTTTTATTGTATACTTCATATATTCATTGATTTTGGACTCGTTATCATTTCGTTGAAGTGTTAAACTATGGTAATAAACAAACTTTTAATTAACTTTTCCTCCTATGATACAAATATAACTTGCACTTGAGCTTTAGCTAATTTTATGTTCTAAAATTGCCAAAACAAAATGATCAAGGTTTCTAGATTATTTACTGTATTTTCTACTATATAATATTGTTCTATCTCTTCTGTATAAAGAAAATGAATGCTTGGGGCTCTTGGGTGGCTCAGTGTGTTAAAGCCTCTGCCTTCTGCTCAGGTCATGATCCCAGAGTCCTGGGATAGAGCCCCACATCAGGCTCTCTGCTCAGCAGGGACCCTGCTTCCCTTCCTTTCTCTCTGCCTGCCTCTCTGTCTACTTGTGATCTCTGTCTGTCAAATAAATAAATAAAATCTTTAAAAAAAGAAAATGAATGCTTGATAACTAAATGAATGCTTTACTGAACAAATTAAATATGGCAATAGCATTTTATTTTATCATGCTTCACATATTAAACAATAATATTATATCACTAGTCTACAAATAATCTACTCGCATAGTCATTTGGAAGCTTTTAGCAAAAGAATTCTTCCTCCTGATTGTAGTATAAAAGCCACAGAAATATACAGAAGACTCCTAGGATAGAAAGTGAAATCCAGTTATCCGTGATGCCTTGAGGAGGACCTGACCTATGTATGTCCTGGGATGCACTAGTAACTGTTACATGTGATAGGATTATATTTAATATATACAGTTTCATTTACTTCACAAAGGACATATAAATTTGAGAATAAAATATTTGATGAATCTATAAAGTCTATATCTATTTGTAACTAATGTGGTAGAATTAAGATGTTAATTTGAAAAAAATTTCATTGAACACATACACATATTCAATTGTTTTTATATATATAAACAGCATTATTTATTTATGTAAATAAATGCATTGTCAGTAAAATCCATTTACTTATCAATCATAAGGGTAATTTTAAGTACTAAGAATAAGAAATATGTGAAAAGATAAGTGTTCAAGAGTGCAGTTTGTGGTAATTAATACAATATGATAGGCTCATAAAAATGATATATTACTTGAACTTAAAAGCTTCTATAATTAAGCGATGACCACTTGAAATTTGTAATTAGTCTTGCTGCAGTTTTTCCTTGCACTTATTGCCCTTCCCCAGAAGTTCATTAAGAATTTCTGTGAATGTCCTTATGTTTAATCTCATTCATAGATTCCACTGCTGCTCACAAAACAAAGCCAAAAAGAGAGGTAACTCTATGTGGCACTCCATCCACAAGCAATACATTCATAAATAATTAAAAAGCTCTCTACTTCATTTGTTACCCATTCAGCTGATAATTTAAATGAGTAACTGAGGCCATTTTATCAGCACTTTTAATAGAATGCGACTCAGAAACTTCACAGTGTTATTTAAGAAGAAATGCTCACGTGTTAAGGTTTTTATTTTTTTAAATCAACAAAATAATTTTCAAATATTAAAAGCAAATGTCTCCTTTTCCTCCAAGTTTCCTTGCTATGTCAAAGTTACAAATAAATACATTAAAATCGTATTTTGAGTAGTAGATAAAAACAAAAGTTTTGAAACTGTGGGTTGAGTGTCTGGGTTAACTTGTATAAATATCTGAACTCAATGTATTTAGACTTTATTAGATTTTTTTTTAGACTATTTAAAAATACATGCTGAGATAATGACAACATTATTTTATTCATTTTAATAAATAAATTATTTTATTTAATTATGTTTAGATATTTATTTATTAAATTAATGATTTAATATTTAATAATCTAAATTTGAAATATTTTAAATTCTAAAAATATTTATTTAATTAAATTGATATATTTAATATAAATATTTAATAAATTATTTAACCATTATTATAATTATGCAATACATTATGTATTGTGTAATAATTGCATTTTAATAAATAAATAAATGTATTATTTACATTATTTTATTTTATTTTATTTTATTTTATTTACTTGACATAGAGAGGGAGAACGCAAGCAAAGGGAGCTGCAGGCAGAAGGAGAGGGAGAAGTAGGCTCCCAGCTGAGTAGAAAGTTCAACCTGGGGTTCCATCCCACGACCCTGGGATCACCACCTGAGTCGAAGGCAGATGCTTAAGTGACTGAGCCATCCAGATGCCCAAGGCTTTGTATTCTTCGCTTCTAAATATTGATGCTCCTTCATCTCTGGAGTTAGTAAATTGATGTTGAGAATTCATATCAAAGAATTGATAGTAGCTGTTAAACAGAAACATGTAATTTAGGGGGAAAAAAAGAGCAGAAGGAAGAGAAAGGCCAAAAGTAAAAAAGCACATTAATATAAAATTTAATTAGATAAAAAAGCTGATATTCCTGAAGGGGGCTAATAAAAGAGCTGCAAAGAGCTGATAGGATTAGGAAAATTGTCCGCTCCTGGTCATTTCATAATTTTAAACTATTCCTTATTAATAAATATACATAGTTCCAGAAACACAAGCACATAAGAACATTTCCACCAAGTTTCCTCTAACAGCATTTACAAATTAGACGTTCAAACAATGCAGTTCATTACATGTTGCATCTGTATCTTAAAGTTTAAACACTTTCTGTGACACATTTTCTAACAATTAAAATTAAAAATATATATATATATATACATATATATCTATGTATATATACATAAACCTTATCCCTAAATGGAAAAAATATATATATAGAGAGAGAAACCTTATCCCTAAATGAAACCTTTCTTTGTTTATTAGCATAAATAGGTAAATTAGCAACAACAACAACAACAAACAGCTAATATTATAGAGGTAGGTACAATTGACCTTTTCATTCATTGCTATTTTCTAAAAATTCCTATTTTATTTTTTTCTCAAGTCTGTCATAATAATTTTCTAAATCTCCTGCCTTATTCAATTTTTTTCTTTTAGTGGAAATCTCTATTTCATATTTATTTTCTCTTCCTCCACTCTTTGCTCTAATAATTCAATGTATTATTAGATTTTCTGTTTTTCTCTTTATCCAGATATATCTTTTCTTTCTTTCTTTCTTTTTTAAATAATTTGATTTGCTGGCATTTTACATCAGTACATGCTTTCTTATGGATGTTAGAAATGTCTGTGGAACTACTAGAAGAATAAACTTTTTTACCTTTAAGAAGTTTACAGTCTAGAGTGCCTGGGTGGCTCAGTTGGTTAAGTGTCTTCCTTCAGCTTAGGTCATGATGCCAGGGTACTAGGATCCAGTCCTGCATCAGCTGCCTGCTCAGCAAGGAGTCTGGTTCTTCCTCTCCCTCTGCCCCTCCCTCTCTCTCTCTAATAAATAAATAAAATCTTTTTAAAAAAGACTTACTGAAATCTGAGACTGAATTACTAAATTCAGTCTTAATAGAAGACAGCTAAACAAAGCAATGATCACAACTGGAAAATTTAGCGAGATCATGGTTTAACATTTTTGGTTGACACAGGACCTCTTTCAGTAACAACTTTCCCTAAATATCAATTTCTTTGTAAGGCAAAAAATTTTGACAAGAAATCCAGATCCTTCTGATCATTTTCATATCAATTTAAGGTGACATCCTCAGAGTATATAATCAAATATGTAATTATTCTATCTGTTGCCTTGTATATTGCCTGTATCTTTTTCAGACTCAAAGTTCCATTGAGGTAGAGTTTTTTTTTTTTTTTAAAGCAGAGATTTTTTTTAAAGTGTTTGATATATACAAGATGCTTAATAAGTGTTTACAAAGCCTATGTATTACAGAAGCCTTAAACAGGCTTTAAAATAATGTAGGTGATATTAGTGGTCATATCAAACAATTTTTAGGTTTCAGTCATGTAAATAACTACATTTCTCAGAGACAGAGAAACATACAAATGGTCTGGGTCCAGTAGGATAATGCTAGCATGTGTTGTAAATTCTTTTATATGACCTTATTCTTGCAAGAATTGGTTATGTGGCAGAAAAAAAGGTATCACTATCTTATACTTTATTATTTAAAGAGATTTATGGAAGTCTTAATTTCTTACACTACCCCTTTGTTTCAGTGGACCCAATTTCCGTGGTAATGGTGAGAGGAAAGTAGGCAATTTAGGCAGCAGCCAAAATCACCTACAAGGCACTATAAAATAAGGCTTGTTCTAGATCATGGGTCTGTCCAAAGGGGAATGTTAAGGGGTAGAATGGATGATGGATGCATTGTGGACTTATAACTTTAAGATTAATACTGTTATGCCCCAATAATGGGTCTATGATTAAAGGAGCGAGACTGATGTAAAGCAAAGGTCAAGCAAAGCTTTATTTCATGCGAAGCATCAAGAATCTAACCGAACGTTTGGGGCCACACCTCTTATGAGAGAAGGCAACCCTTTGCTGTTTCACAGTCTAGCTTTTAAGGGCAAAGGCCATGCAGTC
This sequence comes from Mustela nivalis, assembly GCF_964662115.1. Classification (NCBI taxonomy): domain Eukaryota; kingdom Metazoa; phylum Chordata; class Mammalia; order Carnivora; family Mustelidae; genus Mustela; species Mustela nivalis. The sequence goes on from NW_028136286.1 coordinate 593,458, forward strand.
AGGCCTGGCCACGCACAGGTGACCAATGAGATTTTAACACACACAGGAAACTCCACAGTGAGGCTAGGTGACCAATTGAGGTTCAATTTACCCTAGTATAGACATTTGACCCAGCCTATTACACCTTGATTAGGATTAGTGCCAAAAAGGTTCCCAAAGAGCAGAGGAGTGGGGCATACTCATTAGTATCTAGGGAGACAATATGCAAACACCGCCCCCCCCCTCTGCTCATTGATGTCTCCACCTGGCCTGACCCACCCTTGTATATGGGCTTTGTTACCTGGAGCTGATTTCCAGGACTTGTTTTTAAGTGAATCCCCTGGGGGAAGGGGAGCAAGGACAGTTTAAGGGTTAACCTCAATGAAAGCCTCTTGCTAAAATATAAAAATATAAATAGGTCCTTACATTACAACAACTCAGTAGGGAAAGTCCCAGTGTGGTGATAAAAGAAGTGAGGTAACTTGCATTACACATTTTTTTTATATTTTATTTTATTTATTTGACCGAGAGAAATCACAAGTAGGCAAAGAGGCAGGCAGAGAGAGAGCAGGACTCGATCCCAGGACCCTGAGATCATGACCTGAGCCGAAGGCAGCGGCTTAACCACTGAGCCACCCAGGCGCCCCTGCATTACACATTTTATTTTTAAAACGTGTAAGTTGTATTTTTCCGTGCCATGACATCATCCTTTATCTTCATCTCTGTCTACTAGTTTAAAACTAGTTAAACAAATTCAACTATTTTTTAAAAAATATTTTATTTATTTATTTAAGAGCAAAAGCCAGAGAGAGAGAGAGAGAGAGAGAGAGAGAGAGCATGAGCAATATGGGGCTTGATGCCAGGACTCTTGAGATCCTGATCTGAACCAAAGGCAGACACTTAACTGACTAAGCAAATGAGACTCCCACAAACTCAACAATTTTATAAAATTTTTATTTGTTGGGGTGCCTGGCTGGAACAGTCAGTAAAATATGTAAATCTTTATCTTGGGGTTGTACGTTTGAAATCCACCTTGGGTGTAGAGGTTTTATTTAAAAATAAAATATTTAAAAATTTTTTTTTCATTTTTTTATTTAAGCCATTGTATGGCAGTGTTGATCACTATATTGTACACCTGAAAGTAATATTAACCTTATTTTAACTAACTGGAATTTAAATAAAAACTTTAAAAATAAAATAAAAATAATAATCATAAAAATAAAAAAGAGGAAAAATTATTTGGCAGGCAATTTTCTTAATTGCATTATTATTTATTATCATAGTCTGTGTGTGTCGGTGGGAAGTGGCTGGTATTACAGTGAGTTCCATATCTGTGTTACACTGAGTTCCATGTCTGTAGTCAGTCTTTTTTTTCTTTTAGTTTATTTTCAGGGATCCAAAATTCATTGTTTATGCACCACACCCAGTGCTTCATGTAATAAATTCCCTCCTTAATACCCACCACTGGGCTCACCCAACCACCTGCCACCCTCCTCTTCAAAACCCTCAGTTTGTTTCTCAGAGTCCACAGTCTTACATGGTTTGTCTCTCCCTCTGATTTCCTCCAGCACACTTCTCTCCATCTCCCAGTGTCCTCTATGTTATTCCTTATGTATTGATTCTTATAAGAACTTTTATTTCTTTCCCTATTCTGCTTTGCATATGCTTACCTTAGATGTTAAAATGTTATAAACCTCTCCTGCCTGGTCCATTTTCTCTCTCTTCTCTCATGATTTCTCATGCTCTCCCTGCCAACCCCACATGCCTTACAATATCTGGATATGACTAATTTTTTCCTGAGCTACTTTATTCTACTCTGCCATATGGTTGCCCTTCCCTCTTCTGTACCATAACTTCTATCCCCTGCATTTGTGCTTTAACAATACCTAATTCTTTTCACTGCATCTGTATCTTTGAGGTCAATACTCAGTAGTGCAATCGCTGGGTCATAGGCTAGCTCTATTTTACTGGAAAGAAGGGCCATATGCACCCCAGTGTTCATAGCAGCAATGTCCACTATAGCCATTCTGTTGAAAGAGCCAAGATCCCCTTCAACAGACAAACGGATAAAGAAGATGTGATCTATGGATACAATGGAATATCACTCAGCCATCAGAAAGGATGAATACCCAAATTTGCATCAACATGGATGGGACTGGAGGAGATTATGTTAAGTGAAATAAGTCAAGCAGTGAAAGTCAATCATCATATGGTTTCACTTATTTGTGGAACCTAAGGAATAGCATGGAGGACATTAGGAGAAGGAAAGGAAAAATGAAGTGGGGGGATTGGAAGGGGAAATGAAACATGAAAAACTATGGACTCCAAGAAACAAACTGAGGGTTTTAAAGATGAGAAGGATGTGGGGATGGGTGAGCCTGGTGATGGGTATTAAGGAGTGCACATATTGCATGGGGCACTGGGTGTTTTACACAAACAATGAATCATGGAACACTACGTCAAAAACTAATGATGTATTGTATGGTAACTAGCATAACAGAATTAAAAAAAAAAAAGGAGGGGGACAATACCTAACACTCAATCTTTGCTAGTTTCTTGTTTACCTCCTTTTAAGAGTAAGCTCATTAGTGTTTTTGTTTGTTTGTTTGTTTGTTTTTGTCTCAACTAAAAGAAGAAAAATAATACACATTATTTTGAAAACTTTTTCTACAGTGTACATACGTTAGTCAAGTCCACAATGTCTCATCTCTTCTTCCTCCTAACATGGCTAAGTTGAAAAACCCTTTATCTGGGAAAAGATCATTCTCCTGCCACCTTGTGTAAGATTTTGGCTTTAGCTTAGATTATCCTTTCTTTCCTTTTCTGAAAATAAGTTGAAAATATTAATAGCCTCAGTTTCTTCTTCCAAAATATGACTGCTTCTTTACCAAGTGCAAAAGCAACCCATTTTGACCATAGTAAACAGCTTGGACCTACTTTTTTTGGCTCACTGTTTTAGTGAGACAAGTGGAGTGAAGATGACACACCATTTCCAAATGTATTAATAATTGGTAGACCATACTTCTAAATTGAAGATTTGTTGCCATTAAACTACGACCAGACTCGCTATAATTACAGAGGTAAATTCTTTATATTTACTATATTTGAAATTACCATATAATACCAAAATAAAATTATGATTATGTGAAGAGTCTGTAATATTAAGAAGATGACTTTGAAATGATTGCTTATCTAAATGAAATTTCCCATTTTATAATCTTGTATAAGCTTCCGTTGTCATTTCCTATTTAAAATCTATTAGAAGGCACTCTTATTTTCCCTTAAGTGGGAAGTCAAATGTGGAACAAATTCATCCCAAAGGAACTGATTCTATATTCCACTGAAGACCAGGTGGCTTCCATGTGGCATTTTGCCTCTTGCATATTGTTCATCTCCTACAACAAATGGGGGTATGCTCTTTAGTAAACTAATTCAACTCAATTAGAGGCATTGTCTTCAAGGGATAACATCATAGAGACTAGAATCAGAATCATACTTTTGGGAAAATTGGGCCCAGGATTTTTGTTTTGTTTTGTTTTGTTTTAAGATTTTATTTATTTATTTGACAGACAGAGACCACAAGTAGGCAAAGAGGCAGAGGGAAGGGGGAAGCAGGCTCCCTGCTGAACAGAGAGCCTGATGCAGAGCTCGATCCCAGGACCCTGAGATCATGGCCTGAGCCGAAGGCAGAGGCTTAACCCACTGAGCTACCCAGGTGCCCCTGGGCCCAGGTTTTGATGGCTTCTTTCCTCAATCTTATAAAACCTATGTGAACTCTACTGGATGCCAGAACTGCTTAAAAATATTTGGTCCCTTGTAATTTTAACCTTCCAGTATTCAATGCACCTGATCCATGTAATATCCTATAGTATTTTTGTCAAATGAAGACTCTCAAAGTGTGTTTCTTGGGAGACACTTTTCAATTGGTTGCTTACATTTCTGCATTTATTATTTGTTCTAGGCCATCTTTTGAAGATTGTTGTATTGAATAGACTTAGAAGACAGAAATAGTATCTTTTTTTTAACTTAACCTGTTGTGTTTGCAAATATTATCTGCCTCTGTTTTGATTCTTCTTGTGGGAACTAAGGCTCAGAACTGATATATAACTCCCACCCCTACACACACACACACACACACACACACACACACACACACAAATACTGTTAATATTCTGGCTACCTCTATTGCTGTGAATATTAAACTATATTATTTCTGAACCATGAGTCTGCGTCTTCTATCAACACCCAAGAAACTATGGCAGACTCATACACCAGCTTTCAAATAAGGGAAAATAATCTCAGATGCTTTATATTTTTTGATAGTGTTACCTACTTCTGAACATATGACTGAACACATATAAAGCTGGAGCCCTGACCATTTAGAGCTTCTTCTGTGGAAGAACTATGCATTCACTAGTAAGCAAAAGTAGTTTCATCTTTTTTTTTTTCCTCCTGGACACCATTTCCTCTCTCACACTGTTGCTCAAATTGGATGGAGTCTAAGGTCCTTTGAGGAAATTTTTGTTTAATGACTCAAAATAAAATAGGAAGAGTCTAAAGTGCTAAAAATAATTCTAGATAAAAGGTATAAGATCATGCCAGAAAGGATAGTAATTTTATCTAACAACTGCCTGTTCACCCCTTTTTTGTTCATTAACTAATCTCCAAATTCCTGACTAAATCCCTTTTGTAAGCCAGAATGTGAGCTAAAAACTGGGATTTTAAAAAATTTTCATTTGAAATCCAGTTAGTTAACATATATGGTTGTATTAGTTTCATGTGTACAATATAACATATAGCACTCAGTGCTCATCATGACAAGTGCTCTAATTAACCCCATCACTTATTTAATCCATCACTCCTTTCAGATCCCCTCAAGTAACCATCAGTTTGTTCTCCTTAATGAAATGTCTGTTTCTTGCTTTCTTTCTCTTTCTATGTCTTATTATTTCCCCTTTGCTTGTTTGTTTTGTTTCTTTTATTCCATATATGAGTAAAGGTATTTGTCTTTCTCTGACAGACTTATTTCACTTTTAGCATTATACTGTCTAGTTCCAACCATGTTATTGCAAATGGCAAGATTTCAGTCTTTTTTATGGCAGAATAATATTCCATTGTATATACATAACACTTATTCTTTATTTATTCATCAATTGATGGATACTTGGGCGCTTTCCATATCTTAGCTTTATAAATAATGCTGCTATAAACATAGGGGTGCTAGCATCCCTTTGAATAAGTTTTCTTATATTCATTGGGTAAATACACACCAACAGGATTGTTGGATCACAAAAAACTTCTATTTTTAAATTTTATGGAAATTCCATACTGTTTTCAAATATGGCTGTATCAGTTTGCATCACCACCAACAGTTCACAATTGTTACTTTTTCTTTTTTTTTTTTAAGATTTTATTCATTTGACAGAGAGAGATCACAAGTAGAGAGAGAGAGAGGAGGGAGCAGGCTCCATGCCTGGCAGAGAGCCTGATGAAGGGCTCGATCCCAGGACCCTGAGATCATGACCTGAGCCCAAGGCAGAGGCTTAACACACGGAGCCACCCAGGCGCCCCCAGATGAAATACATTTCTGACTTAGAAACTTCAGATAGAATTATTTTGTCCATGATGACAACTGAAGAAAATGTGTCATCCCTAAACCTAACCTTAAACCCTACCAACACTGAAACCTAAGCTGACCTTAAAGCCCAAACTAGAACCCTGAATCCCAAACCTGGAATGGAACCCAAAGCCTGTACCTGAGCCCTGGATCCAAGCCCTGAACCACGAACCCAAACCCTAAACCAGACCTCCAAGTCATGAAACCTGAACCCAAATCTTAGCATGAAGTCAAACCCCAAATTTGACCTTGAACTTTATCCCATAAGCCCTGAGTCTTAAAGCCTAAATCATAAACTTAAAGCCCTAAACTATAACTCTGTTCCCTTGTCCTTCACTCTAAATCCTCACCATAACACTAAACCCAAAGCCTGATTAGAACTCTGACTAGAACCTGAACCTGAACCCAAATTCAAACCCTTTACCACACTTTGCTTATGCACTTGCCATTGATGGATATTTGCAGTTTCTACCTCTTGATTTTTGTGAACATTGTTTGGGTTGGGGGCTAGGGTTAGGGTCTTGGATTAGGGTAGGGTCCAGGCTTGAGACCAAGTTGAGGTCAGAGTGTGGGTCTGCATCAGGGCCATGTTCAGTGACACTGTTTGGGTCAAGGACTGTTGTAATTCCACATTGTTTCCAATTCATTGTTCCTTAGCTATTTGGGGGGGAGTTGGGGGGTATTGGGCTCCATGCAGCTTGAATTTCCGGAATGAAATGGCGTCAGCTGGACCCCAGGAGGGAGCAGGACCTTCCACTGAAGGGTGAGCTCCCACAGTCCTGCACTGCCTTGCACCGCCTGCAGAGGGCGTCAGACCCCAGCTCCCGCCCAGAGCCCAGGCTGCACAGCCACAGCTGGGACCTGAGCCCTGCCTTTTCAGGACCCACTGTGGAGACTTCTGGAGAATGTGGGGCGCCTCCCACCCTGACAGGACAAGCTGAGGAGGG